>NC_134691.1:233667685-234285185 GCF_050947455.1 Rhinoderma darwinii
GCATTTGCCTTTGCTTCCTTTGCTCCTCCTTTCTCTGCTGTGCTGCTCTTGTTTTTTCTTCATTTGCAGCCCTTTCAGTATCTGCTATAGGACAAAATTTGTACATATGGTCCGTCCCCCCACATGCATTACAGGATTTTGGGGTGGGGCACTCACCTGCAGTGTGGCCTTCTTGTCTGCAATTTCTGCAACACACTGTTTTATCACAGAAGACTTGTGTGTGGCCAAAGGAAAAATATTTCCTGCAATACCTTGGCTGTCCTGGGTAACTTAAAAAACCACGGTGCCCTGCGACAGAGAAACTTGACGGTGGGTGTTGAAAACTCTCAACACAGTTAGGCTGGATTCACACGAGCGCTGCGTTTTTGCGCGCGTGAAAAACGTGGCGTTTCGGTTGCGTTGTAGTTGCGTGTGGCATCCGTTAGGGCTGCGCTAGGGCATTTTTTACGAGCGGATGGCATGCGTTTTTTACGTGCGTCAAAACAATGGAGGGTAGAGTAATGGAGAGGGCAGCCTACAAAAAGACACCTTCTCCAACACCTGCTTGATGTGAGCACATGTTCGAATCAAGTTTGCACCTTGTAAACTACTTTTGGTCGTGTAGGCTGTTTTATGGGATTTTTGCAGGTATAAAATCAACACTATGCCCTTGACTCCGCTGGGCCGTGTGCTGATATCCTGGATGGTTTCTCTGAGATTTGGTGAGCGCCGACCCATGCTTCAGGAGGGAACCCGGAGAAGAGGGAGGATTTGGGTTCATCCACTTGTGGCCCAGCGCACCTCCAAAGGCCATTTTCATACTCTATGTGATGACCTTCGCAGTCACCCCGAGAAATTTCGGTCGTTTTGCCGCATGTCTGTGTCGACTTTTGATATTCTGCTGGACCTGATTCGCACAGGAATAACCTACCGGGACACAAATATGCGGCGCTGCATTTCCCCCGAGGAGCGACTCCTTGTGACGTTGAGGTATGTGTGTTTTAAACAATTGCAGCTTACAGGATGGTGTGTGGTTGTCATGTCCTACATCACGTTTGTGTGTGGTGTTTTTGCATCTCGCCCATGTAGATTTCTTGCTACCGGAAACCGCTATCATTCATTACATTTCGAATTCCTTCTTGGAGTGAGCACAATTTCGGCCATTGTGACAGGCACCTGTGTTGTGATGTGGCAGCAATTGAAGGCCACAGTGATGCCTCAGCCCACGACAGAGCACTGGCTTTCGATTTCTGAGGATTTTCTCACCACCACCCAATTTCCAAATTGTATTGGGGCCCTAGACGGCAAGCATATTCGGGTCAAGAAGCCCCCCCACTCAGGATCCACTCAGGATCCCGATTGTATAACTACAAACAGTTTTTTTTCCATCGTCTTGGCCTTGTCCGACAGCAATTATTGTTTTACCATTGTACATATAGGGTCCTATGGAAGCTCAGCTGATGCCCGCATCTTTCGCACATCCAGGATGGGCCATCATCTTATGTGCAATCTACTTTCTGTGCCGGCACCGAGCCTCCTGCCTGGCTCGCGAGGACCACCAGTCCCTTATGTAATTGTGGCAGATGAGGGTTTTGGACTCACAAGTCAAGTAATGCGCCCATTTGCTCGAAGAGGCTTGGATGACCATCGGCGCATATTCAATTACCGGCTTAGCAGAGCACGCCGATGTGTGGAATGTGCACCATCATCTAATGTCCACCAAATGGCGTGTTTTTCTCACCACGATGCAACTGACGCCGCAAAATGTCACCCGTGTCCAAGCGTGTTTCGTGCTTTATAATTTTTGTCGCATACATGACGCCGGTTGTGATGCCGAATATATTAGGCAAAATGTTTCAGCATCAACCATTCTGCAGCAAATTCCACTCGGAAGGGCTCAAACATCTGGGATTCGAGTACGCAACATATTTGCCCAATATTTTGACAGCCCCGATGGAGCTCTGCCATGGCAGGAGGATGTTCTGTGAAGGATGTCCTAGTGTAGATTAGTGGCCCAATGTAGCATTTGTTCTTTTAATTTGTCGTTATTTGGGGAGGGGAAATTTTGATTAGGGACTCGCAAGACATGAGGACCCTTGACGTGGGTTGCGAGCTTATATCTTTGGTGGTTTTTCTTTTTTTTTTTTATGTCCTATAAACGAATTAGCATGGGAGGCACATTGCCTTAGCCCATGTTCACTAATCCCAAGCCAAAAGACATTTGGTCGGCATTTCTCACACCACTGCAATGCAGGCGAGCACAATATGAAGAATTGAGCAAAACCACAAAAGATACACTAATACCTCAATCATGGCATGCAACAATCTTGGTACGTGGGCATAATGTTCGAACATTACCTAAAAGAACCTTTTGGGGAACCTGGGTTCCAGCACATAGATGGAGGCAAACACATCAAATCTTACTTGCAACCAAAAAAACACTTTAATGTGTAATTTAGAACTGTAACTTTAAACAGAAACCAGCATGCATCCAAAAATTTAAAACGCACCAACATGATGCTAAATTTACCACCTCGGTCTTCTCTGTTTAGCTCACAACATCGAGCCCCCCATAATCTGCCTACACACAGCTACAAATCTTGATACCTCTGTGATGGCGACTGATGGCTCTGCGTTTCAGCACCACTATACTGTCCCTGGGCTTGCTGAGGATGTTCCTCAACAGCATAGTGGTGCTGATACAGAGGGTTGAACCCTGCCGGGGGGCCCTGGGCAAAGAGTTGCTGGGGTCTGCCGTAGGGGGCGAAAGGGCGGTCCCGAGGCACCACATGACCAGGTGACATGATGCTCACCATTGGCCGTTGGTACTGTGGCTGTGGAAAGGGGTTTGCAGGCTGAGAAGGGAGAGGTGCAGTAGAGGGCACCGAATCCTCAGGCAATCCACGCCATTGCTCTATTACCTGGAAACACTGGCGTGGATTGTTAGGAGGAGTGGCGGAGTCAATAATAGCAAGGATGGAGCCTTGGACGCGCGCCATCCGGTAGTCGCCGGAGTAGCGGCGCTATGCTACGGCCAAATGCGTCACAGGCATCCTCCTCCGAACAGCGGCGGAGATACTCCAGGACTCTGGAGTCCACGTTGGCACCTGTTGTGGCAACCTGGCTACGCCGGCGCCTGGCTGGTGGCGTCCGGGGATTTTTAACGTCCCGTGGCAGCTGTGGTTAGCTGCTTGACTGGGTGGCTGCTTGTGGTTGCGTAGGCTCGGGGGTCAAGGGCAGCACGGGATGTTGTTCCGTGACCAGCTGCGACTCCGCATGGCCAGCCTCCTCCTCGGTATCATTGAGATTATCACTGCATCTGCCAGAAACGTTTTGCGTTACTCCTTTTAACATGTCCACAAGGGACAAACAGCCATTTTTGGCCGATTATACAGTGAACACACACATGTCATCAAGGTACAGTCAGTACTTACGGCCGCATCTCCATTATGTCCTTCAGGAACATTAGTTGTTTCATGTATATGTATGGGCGTTTTTGGGCGCCCCATGCCCACTTTGCCCTCTGCTTCCAAATTCCCTCCTGAACTGATCCCGACAGCTCCTCCACCGGGTTTTAACATCATCAACTGGACATAGGAACAGCAATCAAACAAAAAAAGGACACCATGTGACATCACAGAAAACTGCACTTGTCCGAAACGTTGCAAAACCTTAAACACATCTAAACATTATACACCTGCCTAATGATGCTGTGACACACCCGCGACCAAGCACAGTAGGAACATGTGAAACACAAGGATATACATTACAGCATGGCCGATTGCATTAGCATCAATACAGATCTGCGCTTACCTATGCTTTTGCGGTCTCTTGTGGTGCTTTTATCCCACTCCTGTCCGAAGAGGCTCTGCGCGACCTCATCCCAGCCAACCTCCTTGCCCGTGCGGTCATGGTAGGCCTCTGCGTTGGTGTTCCACAACTGTGGCCTCTCATGGACCAAGCAGATCAGTTTTTCTCGCTCGCACGCACGCACGTGGCATTGCAGCAGATGTCGGTTGGAACTGTGCACATGCGCTCAGAAAGTGAAAAGCCACTTCCTGGTTTGTGCTTGTTTTGTCTAGTTTGGTCAACTCATTTACATAGGCTTAACAAGTGTTGCGTGAAAAACGCTGTGCGTACGGAGGTGCTTCCGTGTGCCGTGCGTTGTTTTCACGCACCCATTGACTTCAATAGGTGCGTGATGCGTGGAAAACGCAGAAAGAACGGACATGTCGTGACTTTTTTGCAACGGAGCAACGCTGCGCAAAAATCACGCACATGTCTGCACGGCCCCATAGACTAATATAGGTCCGTGCGACGCGCGTGAAAATCACGCGCGTTTCACGGACGTTTTTCTCGTTCGTCTGAATAAAGCCTTAAGGTCACGTTTCAGCTTGACCTGAAATCTGTACTTACAGTTAAAGATCCCTAGAATGTTGGTCTGTGCAAGTCCTCCTCTCACATACTCACAATACTTGAGTAGGAAATCCACCAGCAAATCAATCTTGGTGTAAGGGATATACACATGTACAAGCAGGTTAATTTCATTGAATTCAAACAATGGTGTACATATAAAGAGGCTCTGTCACCAGATTATCAAACCCCTATCTCCTATTGCATGTGATCGGCGCTGCAATGTAGATAACAGTAACGTTTTTTTTGTTTTTTTTAAAACGATCATTTTTGGCCAAGTTATGAGCAATTTTATATTTATGCAAATGAGCCTTTCTAATTGACAACTGGGCGTGTATTGTGTTTGAAACATCTGGGCGTGTTTACTTGTTTTACTAGCTGGGCGTTGTGAATAGAAGTGTATGTCAGCATCATATGTCAGCATCATACACTTCTATTCACAACGCCCAGCTAGTAAAACAAGTAAACACGCCCAGATGTTACAAACACAATACACGCCCAGTTGGAAATAAGAGAAAACACGCCCAGATGTTCATTAGAAAAGCTTATTTGCATAAATATAAAATTGCTCATAACTTGGCCAAAAATGATCGTTTTTAAAAAAAACAAAAAACGTTACTGTTATCTACATTGCAGCGCCGATCACATGCAATAGGAGATAGGAATTTGATAACCTGGTGACAGAGCCTCTTTAACTCCTTTCATTATGGGATCTTCAGTGTTGTTTCTCAACCACTCATATACATTGAGGCAAGTAAAATCTTCATGGAAAGTGACATCGCACGCACCTGTTCTTGGAAAGTCCTGTACCGCATAGATGTCTTGTCTTTCTGCTCCAGCCTTTTTTTCAATAAGGTCTACAACCACAAATTTCACATTATTCTTTTTGGCTTCCCTCGGGGGCACTTCAATCCGGATAGTGTTCTTGATAGCAGCCGTTCTTCACGATAAACCTGTCGGTACAAAACCACAGCAAAAAAAGTTTTCTCGGAAACGGAGGATCGCTCCAAACTCGCACCTCCAGCCCAGACCAGGCAATAAATCTGATCTGAGCCAAAAGGCCGAGAAGCGTTAACCCCAAAGTGGCGCGTGTTGGCAGAGCCAATACTGCTGTTCACCCCTTGCAGCGATTCAGCCTACTTCTAGCCACCTCCATGGGGGCCCTGCCGGCTCACACACTCACACACTCACACAGGAAGCCAGGCGGGAGGTGAGAAAAGGCCGGAGAGGAAGCTAGACATGCTTTGCTTCTTTTGCTTGCACCACAATGCTGTGCAGAAAGTGAAGGAATCTACATAAAAACGCCTTCCTGGCAACGTCCAAATGCCCTCCTGCCATGCAGACAAACGCTAGCAGTAGCAAATGCATGCCCAAAGCCACCCCTTCTCCCTTCACGCCTTCGATCACCTGCAATACAGTGCCTGCTGACCAACACTGCCTGGGTCCAGGCTTGTCTGTCTGAGGTCCCATTATGATGTCATAAAGCTTGCTCTCACTTCTTAGGGCCCCACTATGATACGCGCAAAGTTCCGTCAGAACCTTATATTAGACATTGCTGCTCAGTCAGTCACTCAGTGTTGCCTTGGAGGGCAACACAGCAACATGTGCCTGTGTTGCCTGCACAGCTAGCTGCCTTCAGGAGGCCACAAGAGGGAGACAGGGGACTGCTAAATGGCAATTAGGCATCCTCCTCAAACTTTACTGACACCTTCTTGTCCTTCCTCCTCCTACAACCTCCATCCTTGCACAGTTTGTTAGTCTTCCTTCCAGGTAACATAGTAACAAATCCAAATTGGTGGTGTCTTTGTACCTGAGGGAGGGTTTGTTGCAGCTTCAAATCTTACTTCTTTCAAATGTAGGGAGGACAGTTCATTCCATCACATCCATCTAGTGCACACACACAGGTCCATTGTGGCGGCTGCAATGGCTGCTTGATGTTCCCCTACTCCACTTCACTATTCCACTACTTGACTGTGGTGCTGGCTGCATCAATCAGTGGCTGTGGGCTGGCTGGCTCAGGTGCAGCTCTTGAACTTACCTAGGAGGAAGGAGGGACAGAGAAAGAGGAAGGTGAATGAGCTGTTCCAAATTGAAATGCTGGAAACACAGAAACACAGACACAACACACCCAACACAAGAGGTGGCAATCTGTTAATGAAGGCATTTAATAATGAGGTCATTATCACACATTACAGAACATGCATTGTATAAAGGCATTGTCCAACAGGCGTTAAAATAATGGGATTAAAGGAGAGATCCAATCAGCAAGAAACAAACAATGGCAAAAGCAAAAAGCACTTTTCAAATCTGATTTTAGTCACTGCATAAGGAAAGGGTGCACCGGTCCTGGAGATACTGCAATACCAGGTCAATGCATGGAGTGGACAGAGCAAGCTCTATTTCCATCTCCCTGTTCTAAAAATCCATTTAATATATGGTCCCCAGATGGGGGACGTATCAGATATTAAACTGATAAGAACAGATTTTTTTTGATTTTTTTTTAAACCATCCAGGTACTTTACCACCAGGTCTGGTGGTAAAGGCCTGAATATCATGACAAAAACAAACTCATCAGGATTACAAGCCATAACCAGGTCATCATGTGGTTCTTATTTATTTATTTATTTATTTTTTTGACAAAAAGTGTGCAAGTAAAAGTTAACAGGATAAGTACAATTACAAGTGTATGTTTTGTTTTTTTTTAAAACTAGGTGTTTCCATTTTTTAAACTTCCAAACAACTTCAGCGTCGAACTTGTCTCCTTTTCGTTTATCCCAAAGTAACATAAGTACAGTCGGCTTAAAATCAATTTGACACAGAGTCCTCTCACACTTCACGTTTATATACATAAATGTTTCTGGCGTCCCATAAGACTTCTTCAACAAATAACATGAGCAACCATAACACTCGGCACTTGTTTTTGTCCGTCAAACCTATTCCAAAAAGGACATAGGCAAATGTGAGGTATTGAACCCCTGTCAGTTCTTTGACTATGTTTTTTAATTGGTCTAAAACCCATTGCGCAAAATCGCTGTTCCAGAAGAGGTTCAGAATGCTATCCCTACCCCCACTTCCCTGTCTTGGGCACATGTCCGTTCTTACTAAATCTCTCTTTTTCTGTACTTCCCTGACTGGTAGGGCCCCTTGCATACTGAGCCACATTACCTGTGTTTGTTTGTTAGTCATACCATCCATAGACAGGTTTTTCCATACCTGTTCGGTTTCTACAGATGTCAGGAGATCTATGTTGGTCGTCGTTTCATCCTTTGTACAAGCTGCCAGGACTTTCTTTTTATTGCATAGGTCTGTTGTACTTAAATCACACTGTTCATGTTTAATAACAAAAATTTCTATACCTTTATACCAGGATGGACAAAGAAAGGCCACGGGTTGTCGCGGGTTACGGCTACACCATCCCATTCTGCACCATATCCATCCTCCCGAATATCGGATCATGTGAGCTACTTTTGTGTTACCTTTAACCCCTTCCCGCTCCTGGACCATAGCTAAAGAGTTGGTGCAGGTGTTCAGTCGAGTGTGAATACCAAAGGAGATCCTTACAGACCAGGGTACCCCTTTTATGTCACGAGTAATGAAGGAGTTGTGTAAATTGTTTAAGGTCACACAACTGCGTACATCGGTCTACCACCCACAGACTGATGGATTAGTAGAAAGATTTAATAAAACGCTAAAGGCGATGTTAACCCCTTCCCGCTCCTGGACGTACTATTACGTCATGGCAGCTGTATCGTTCGCGCTCCATGACGGAATAGTATGTCTCGGGAGTAACGGCCGTTTTGGCCGTCCTCCCGACACATACAGGAGCTGTGACAGCTGCTGTCTCGTACAGCAGTTGTCACAGCTCCGATCGCTGTGTCCCCGCTGATTAACCCCTTTAAAGCCGCGTTCTATAGAGATCGCGGCTTTTTAGGGGTTAAGCTGCCATCGCCAGCCTGCTACACGATAGCGGCCGGCGATGGTGACTATGGCAACCGGACACCAAACAATGGCGTCCGGCTATGCCATAGACGGAAGCCTAATGGGTCCTGACAACGTTAGGACCCACTATGCTTGCTGTCAGTGACTAGCTGACAGTTCTAATACACTGCACTACGCATGTAGTGCAGTGTATTAGAATAGCGATCAGGGCCTCCTGCCCTCAAGTCCCCTAGTGGGACAAAGTAATACAGTAAAAAAAAAGTTAAAAAAAGATGTGTAAAAATAAGAAAATAAAAGTTTAAAAAGTATTAAAAGTAAAAATCCCCCTTTTTACCTTATCAGTCATTTATTATTAATAAAAATATATAAACAAACAAATAAACTATACATAATTGGTATCGCCGCGTCCGTAATGATCTGAACTACAAAACGATTTCGTTATTTATCCCGCTCGGTGAACGCCGTAAAATAAAATAATAATAAACCGTACCACAATCACAATTGTTTGGTCACTTCACCTCCCAAAAAATGGAATAAAAAGAGATCAAAAAGTCGCATGTACCGAAAAACGGTCCTGATCGAAACTACAGTTAGTTACACAAAAAATAAGTCCTCGCACGCCTTTACTGATTTAAAAAAGTTCTGGCGCTTAGAATAAGGTAACACAAAAAGTGAATGATTTTTTACAAAACGTATTTTATTGTGCAAACACCATAAGACATAAAAAAAACTATAAACATCTGGTATCGCCGTAATCGTATCGCCCCGCAGAATAAAGTGAATATGTCATTTATAGTGCACGGTGAACGCTGTAAAAAAAATAGAATAAAACAACAATAGTAGAATTCCTGTTTTTTAGTCACCACGCCACCTAAAAATAGAATAAAAACGGATCAAAAAGCCGCATGCACCCCAAGAAAACTACAATGGATTCCACAAGGGGTCTAGTTTCCAAATTGGGGTCACTTTTGGGGGTTTCCAATGTTTTGGCACCACAAGACCTCTTCAAAACGGACATGGTGCCTAATAAAAAAGAGGCCTCAAAATCCACTAGGTGCTCCTTTGCTTCGGAGGCCGGTGCTTCAGTCCATTACCGCACTAGGGCCACATGTGGGATATTTCTCAAAACTGCAGAATCTGGGCAATACGTATTAAGTTGCGTTTCTTTGATAAATCCAATTGTGTTGTAAAAAAAATGGAATAAAGAGGATTTTCTGACAAAAAAAAAAAGTTAACTTCACCTCTACTTTGCTCTAAATTTCTGTGAAACACCTAAAGGGTTCATAAACTTTCTACATGCTGTTGTGAATACTTTGAGGGGTCTAGTTTCTAAAATGGGGTGTTTGATAGGGGTTTCTAATATATGGGCCCCTCAAAGCAACTTCAGAACTGAACTGTAACCTAAAAAAATAAATTACATCTTATTGGAAAATTTCATTTTTTTAATGTCACAGCCCAATTGAAATAGGTGCTGTGAAAAAACTGTGAGGTCAAAATGCTAACAACAACCATAAATGAATTCCTTGAGGGGTGTAGTTTCCAAAATGGGGTCACTTTTGGTGGGTTTCTATTGCTTTGATACCTCTGGGGCTCTGCAAATGCGACATGGCACCCGAAAACCAAACCAGCAAAATCTGCACTCCAAAGAACACACAGCGCTCCTTCCCTTCTGAGGCCTCCCATGAGCCCAAACGGCGGTTTATCACCACAAATGGGGTATTGCCACACTAAGGACAAATTGGGCAACAAAATGGGGTATTTTGTTCCCTGTGAAAATAAGAAATTTTGATCACAAATGACATTTTATTGGAAAAAATGAAATTTTTTTCATTTCACAGCCCTATTCAAATACGTGCTGTGAAAAAACTGTGCGGTCAAAATGGTAACAACAACCATAAATGAATTCCTTGAGGGGTGTAGTTTCCAAAATGGGGTCACTATTGGGGGATTCCTACTGTTTTGGCACCTCAACACCTCTTCAAACCTGGCATGGTGCCTAAAATATATTCTAAGAAAAAAAGAGTCCTCAAAATGCACTAGGTGCTTCTTTGCTTCTAGGGCTTGTGTTTTAGTCCACGAGCGCACTAGAGCCACATGTGGGACATTTCTAAAAACTGCAGAATCTGGATAATACATATTTAGTAGTGTTTCTCTGGTAAAACCTTCTGTGTTACAGAAAAAAAAAATCATAAAATTGAAATTCAGCAAGAAAAATGAAATGTGCAAATTTCACCTCCACTTTGCTTTAATTCCTGTGAAATGCCTAAAGGGTTAAAAAAAACTTTCTAAATGCTGTTTTTAATACTTTGAGGGGTCTAGTTTTTAAAATGGGGTGTTTTATCAGGGTTTATAATACATAGGCCCCACAAAGCCACTTCAGAACTCAAGAGGTACCTTAAAAAAAAGGCATTTGAAATTTTCTTAAAAATATGAGAAATTGCTGTTTATGTTCTAAGCCTTGTAACGTCCAAGAAAAATAAAAGAATGTTCAAAAAACGATGCCAATCTAAAGTAGACATATGGGAAATGTGAACTAGTAACTATTTTGGGGGGTATAACCGTCTGTTTTTCAAGCAGATGCATTTAAATTCTGAAAAATTCTATTTTTTCTAAATTTTCTCTAAATTTTGCAATTTTTCACAAATAAAGACTGAATATATCGACCAAATTTTACCACGAACATGAAGCCCAAAGTGTCACGAGAAAACAATCTCAGAATCGCTTGGATAGGTTTAAGCATTCCGACGTTATTACCACAAAAAGTGAAATATGTCAGATTTCAAAAATGGGCTCTGAGCCTTAAGGCCAAAACTAGGCTGCGTCCTTAAGGGGTTAAACAGTCTCAATACAGTAACTATAAGGTTAATCGCTCGGAAAAGGTGAACATCAGGGAATCCTAATCCTCAGTTTTTCTTAGATTTCACTACTGTGCTACGTTTAATTCTTTACATTTTACAACCCCATAAGAAGAGGAAAATAACTCTATTAATTTTCCTGAGTTCCATGTAACTGGGTGGGAAAATGTCCGCCACATACAGCAACATGGGCAAAATTACACATTTGACAATCAATACTTTTCCAGTGTAAGTTAAATCCCTCAATTCCCAGAAATCCAGTTTTCTCCCTATTTTCTCCCTCACCGTTCCCCAGCTCTGATGACCATTCAATCTTTCATCAAACTGAAGACACAGAACTTTTATACTGTCAACAATTCTAACCCCCACATCAGTCATGTCACATGCACCTCCAAAGCATTTGACTTCACATTTGTCCTAATTTATTCTGAAGGCCGATGCTCCACAATAGATGTTGGCTAATAGTTTAGCTCTTAACAATTCAGCTTTATTTTCACTCACCACACACACATCATCCATATAACCTAAGACTTTCACACACTGGCCCCCACTCCCAGGTATTTTTACCCCTCCCATAAACTTGTCACTCCGTATCATGCAGAATAAAGGTTCCATAGCACAAATAAAAACTAGCGGTGATAGCGGGCAGCCTTGTCTGACTCCCGAGGAAACACTAACTCTATTGCTTAGAAAGCCATTAACTAGAATCCAACTCCCTATTTCTTCATACAGGCTCATAATGGCCTTAACGAAAATTGGCGGAAAGCCCATCCTCTCTATTACCTGAAACAAAAAGGAATGAGAGAGCCTATCAAAGCACGTTTACACTATTTCTCTGAGTGCAATCCCATATCACATCCCTCAGGAGACTAAAGTTCCCTGCAATATACCTCTCAGGCACCCCACATACCTGGTCGCCTTGTACCACTTGACCTACCACCCTGCTCATTCGGATTGCAATGAGTTTTGCATACCCTTTGTAGTCAACGTTAAGTAAAGTAATCGGCCTCCAGTTCCGGAGGTCAGTTTTATCTCCTTTTTTATAGATAAGAACTACAACCCCCTCCTTCATGCTTAAGCTAATTTTACCCTCTTTCCACATATAAGTATAAATCTCTAGGACCTCTGGACCCACTATGTCCCAGTAATCAATATAAAATTCTACAGGCAGTCCATCCTTCCCTGGTGTTTTATTTCTAGCCATGTTAGAAAAAGCCTGTCTTAACTCATTTTCCAAGATTTCCTTTTCTAGAGCTGGCAGATCATCTTGTCCAACCCTGTCCTGCAGCGCTCCTATCACTTCTTCCTCTAGCCCCACATCTCTCACCTTCTCACTGTACAGCTCTGTGTAAAAGGATTCAATCACCTCTTTCATAGCGGCACCACTCACATTATTCCCATTCGTATCTGCCATATTGGGTAAATCCCTGTTTGTTCTTGCGACCATTTTGAAGAAAAAACTTGAGCAAGACTCGTCTTTTTCCAGGCAGTCTAACTTAGCCTGGTATATAATCTGTTTCCCCCTAAGGCTGGGTTCACACGACCTATTTTCAGGCGTAAACGAGGCGTATTATGCCTCATTTTACGCCTGAAAATAGGGCTACAATACGTCGGCAAACATCTGCCCATTCATTTGAATGGGTTTGCCGACGTATTGTGCAGACGACCTGTCATTTACGCGTTGTCGTTTGACAGCTGTCAAACGACGACGCGTAAATGGACTGCCTCGGCAAAGAAGTGCAGGGCACTTCTTTGCCACGTAATTTGAGCTGTTCTTCATTGAACTCAATGAAGCACAGCTCAAGATTTACGAGCGTCTCAGACGGCTCGCAAAATGCGAGGAAGAGCATTTACGTGTGAAACGAGGCAGCTGTTAACAGTCTGTCTTTTCACACGTAAATGCCTCTCATCGTGTGAACATACCCTTACACTTAACAAATCGCTCACCTCCTTTCTGGCCACACACAATTATTCATCCACATCCAGACCTTCCTTTCTAAGACTATGTAAGGTATTCATTCTTGCTTGCGCTCTGGCATACATACCCCTTTTCCTGGCAGCTAATCTATGCCTATTTTGTTTAAAGAAAAAACCTCTTCTACCTTTCACCCAATCCCACCAATCCAAAATGCATTCAAAGTCAGCTTTCTGTTGTCGCCATCTGTCATACGTTTTTTTTAAAGTTACCTTTCACAGTTTCATCCTCCAAAATGCTTACATTCAATTTCCACACTCCTTTCCCATACTTCCTATCATCATCCAAATTCAAAGCACACATCAAACATTCATGATCAGAGAACAGCACCCTCTCCTGGTGATAAGATTTCACAGTAAAGTCCCGTGAGACAAAGACATAATCCAACCTGGAGTGAATCCCACCCCTGTCAGCATGATATGTGTCAGGTGCAGGCTTGATTTTACTTAATACCACAACATCATGTAAATGAAAATCAGACGTCAACTGGACATCCCCCACTACTATGCATGGCAAACGCCCAGGAAGGAACAGTTTAAGTTTGTCAAAAAGCTCCTTCCTCTCATTTTTGTCTGCAGGAGCATAAATGTTAATAACCCTAAAGGTGACATTTCTATATTTAACATAAGCAATTAAACATCTGCATTCTTCTACAATTACATTCAGTGAAGGAAATAAGTATTTGATCCCTTTCTGATTTTGTGAGTTTGCCCACTGTCAAAGACATGAACAGTCTAGAATTTTTAGGCTAGGTTAATTTTACCAGTGAGAGATAGATTATATATATAAAAAAAAAAACAGAATCACATTGTCAAAATTATATATATTTATTTGCATTGTGCACAGAGAAATAAGTATTTGATCCCTTTGGCAAACAAGACTTGATACTTGGTGGCAAAACCCTTGTTGGCAAGCACAGCAGTCAGACGTTTTTTGTAGTTATGATGAGGTTTGTACACATGTTAGATGGAATTTTGCATTGTGCACAGAGAAATAAGTATTTGATCCCCTACCAACCATTAAGAGTTCAGCCTCCTCCAGACCAGTTACACGCTCCAAATCAACTTGGTGCCTGCATTAAAGACAGCTGTCTTAAATGGTCACCTGTATAAAAGACTCCTGTCCACAGACTCAATTAATCAGTCTGACTCTAACCTCTACAACATGGGCAACACCAAAGAGCTTTCTAAGAATGTCAGGGACAAGATCATAGACCTGCACAAGGCTGGAATGGGCTACAAAAACCATAAGTAAGACGCTGGGTGAGAAGGAGACAACTGTTGGTGCAATAGTAAGAAAATGGAAGACATACAAAATGACTGTCAATCGACATCTATCTGGGGCTCCATGCAAAATCTCACCTCGTGGGGTATCCTTGATCCTGAGGAAGGTGAGAGCTCAGCCGAAAACTACACGGGGGGGAACTTGTTAATGATCTCAAGGCAGCTGGGACCACAGTCATCAAGAAAACCATTGGTAACACATTACGCCATAATGGATTAAAATCCTGCAGTGCCCGCAAGGTCCCCCTTCTCAAGAAGGCACATGTACAGGCCCGTCTGAAGTTTGCAAATGAACATCTGGATGATTCTGAGAGTGATTGGGAGAAGGTGCTGTGGTCAGATGAGACTAAAATTGAGTTCTTTGGCATTAACTCCACTCGCCGTGTTTGGAGGAAGAGAAATGCTGCCTATGACCTAAAGAACACCGTCCCCACTGTCAAGCATGGAGGTGGAAATATTATGTTTTGGGGGTATTTCTCTGCTAAGGGCACAGGACTACTTCACTGCATCAATGGGAGAATGGATGGAGCCATGTACCGTCAAATCCTGAGTGACAACCTCCTTCCCTCCACCAGGACATAAAAAATCGCTCGTGGCTGGGTCTTCCAGCACGACAATTACCCGAAACATACAGCCAAGGCAACAAAGGAGTGGTTTAAAAAGAAGCACGTTAAGGTCATGGAGTGGCCTAGCCAGTCTCCAGACCTTAATCCCATCGAAAACTTATGGAGGGAGCTGAAGATCCGAGTTGCCAAGCGACAGCCTCGAAATCTTAAAGATTTACAGATGATCTGCAAAGAGGAGTGGGCCAAAATTCCATCTAACATATGTGCAAACCTCATCATCAACTACAAAAAATGTCTGACTGCTGTGCTTGCCAACAAGGGTTTTGCCACCAAGTATTAAGTCTTTGCCAAAGGGATCAAATACTTATTTCTCTGTGCACAATGCAAATAAATATATATAATTTTGACAATGTGATTTTCTGTTTTTTTTTTTTTATATAATCTATCTCTCACTCGTAAAATTGACCTAGCCTAAAAATTCTAGACTGTTCATGTCTTTGACAGTGGGCAAACTTACAAAATCAGCAAGGGATCAAATACTTATTTCCTTCACTGTAACTGTCAATAACAAAATTAGTATTTCTAAATAGAATGCCCACTCCGTCATTTTTGTTGTTGGTGGAAGCGGACCAGAGGGATGGGCCGTGAGCCCATTCCGAGCTTTTGGGGATGGTGGCAAAGCCATATTCCTGTAAACAAAAAATATCGCCTGGTTTGGCGGCAAAGTTTTCTAAGATAGCTGTCCGTCTTGCTTTGTCCTGGAAAACCCTTACATTAAGGGAAAAAATAGAAAGTGTGAATGTTATTAAGGAAAAAAGAAGAAATCGGAAGCAAAATCCTACAGATCAAATCATATTTGTGGCATGTGTAGGGTATCAGCAAAAAGGTTAACCACATCACCATCGAGGAAGGGGGAGGACGTCCCACTATCCTGGCTGAGAAACTCCTGCGTCAAATCCGCCATCACTTCGAAAGAGTTGGTATCCCTGTCATCGGGAGAGCTAAGCAGTCTCTGGGCACAAGGCAGGGAGCTAAGACTAGCACCGCTAAGGGTAAGGCGGTCAGGCTCCGTTTTCTTCCTCTTAGTTCGACTGCGGACAGTCTCCCAGGGGTCCTCCTCTCCAACTGTATTTGGGGCCAAGAGTGAGGGTAAAGCTTCAAATGTGGTAGTAAAAGAAGAGTTCATACTCACATTGTCGGTAGACTCAGGGATGATAGTGCCACTGCCCTCTTGGTCATCAGACTGCATTGGGGAAAGGCAGTCCTCTAAGCCCTCCGTGGCTGCGACAATCTTCTGTGCCGTGCGAGCCTCGACCCCCTAGGGGGAGGCATCAGTGGGCACTTCCAGCTCAGGGATATGTCCTGGAGAAGCCAAAACTTGTGCAGCAACGCCCTCTTGTGGTAGAACAGCAGCCGGTGTTAGCTGGAGCTCAGCAGCAGGTGTTGATGTAGCAGAGTTGAAACTGCGTAGTGTAGGTTTCTGTAGGTTAGGTGCCTGTGCTGGCTTCTGAGGTGGATTAGAAAACAGCAAGGGAAATTCGGACAGCGCCTGGGCCATTGGTAGCTCTTTTGCAGCCGGCTTCCGAATCCTCCACAGCCAAGGAAGTCTCCAGGAAGATGGGTCCGTGGCCTGTACGAGCCGCATGCGCATAACTTTGGCTTGTCATTAAACCTTTCGGGCAAATTCTTACCAGATGTTCTCTGGAGCCGCACAGGTCACAGGAGCGAGGCTGAGAGCAATGTCCAGCGTCGTGGCCCATAGTGCCGCAGTTACGGAAGCATCGTCCGTTCGGGCAGGCGTCTTGGGTGTGGCCGAACTTGAAGCACTGTCGACAATATCTTGGCTGTACTGGGTATCCTAGGTATCCTCGGTTACCACCCAGAGAGAAGGAAGAAGGCGAGTGGCTCACTCCTCCGATGCCATCCGAGTCTGGACGGAAACGCACCCAGAAGCGTAGCTTTCCGTTTGGGATCCCAAAGCAGCTCTCAGCTTGATTCCTCCTCTTACGCTGGTGCAGTATCTCTGGAGGAAAGCCACCACATGAGACAGCTCCGTGAACGGGTTGAAGAGGTGCAGGGTCACCGGCTTTTCATCCATCAGGAACAGCGGCAGAAGGGTAAAGTCTCTCATCTCTGGCTCCGAGTTTAGCTCTTTGCAGCGTTCAAAAACACTGAGGCATTCATTTTGTGTCTCAAAAGAGACATCAAAAAGCCCTGGAGAGGTATTATCCTGCAAAAAGTAGATCTCCTGTGCTTTCAAGTTCAGCATCCTGAAAAGGACATTCTGAACAAAGGTGCCAAGCTCATATCTTCTAGTTCAACCTGGCTTCACATGAAAACGAATGGTGTTCCTCACTCCTTGAGGCTCCATACCTTCAGCAGGTTGATCCACTTCTGATCTTAGCCAAAAGGCCGAGAAGCGATAACCCGAATGTGGCGCGCGTTGGCAGAGCCTGGCCAATACTGCTGTTCACCCCATGCAGTGATTCTGCCTACTCCTAGCCACCTCCATGGGGGCCCTGCCGGCTCTCTCACACTCACACACACACTCACACTCACACACACTCACACACTCAGCCAGGCGGGAGGTGAAAAAAGGCCGGAGAGGAAGCTAGACAGGATTTGCTTCTTTTGCTTGCACCACAATGATGTGCAGAAAGCGGAGGAATCTACATAAAAACGCCTTCCTGGAAACGCCCAAATGCCCTCCTGCCGTGCAGACAAACACTGGCAGCAGCAAGTGCATGCCCACAGCCACCCCTTCTCCCTTCACGCCTTCGATCACCTGCAATACAGTGCCTGCTTGCTGCTGACCAACACTGCCTGGGCCCAGGCTTCTCTGTCTGAGGTCCCATTATGATGTCATAAAGCTTGCTCTCTGCTTAGGGCCCCTACTATGACAAGCGCAAAATTCCGTCAGAACCTTATATTAGATGTTGCTGCTCAGTCAGTCACTCAGTGTTGCCTTGGAGAGCAACACAGCAACATGTGCCCGTGTTGCCTGCACAGCTAGCTGCCTCGAGGAGGCCACAAGAGGGAGACAGGGGACTGCGAAATGGCAAATAGGCATCCTCCAACTTGTAATGTAGGGAGGAGAGCTCATTTCATCACACCCATCTAGTGCACACAGGTAGGTCCATTGTGACGGATGCAATTCCTGCTTGCTGTTCCCCTACTCCACTCCACTATTCCACTATTTGACTGTGGTGCTGGCTGCATGAATCAGTGGCTGTGGGCTGGCTGACAGACTGGCTCAGGTGCAGCTCTTACCTAGGAGGAAGGAGAGACAGAGGAAAAGGAAGGTGAATGAGCTGTTCCAAATTGAAATGCTGGAAACACAGACACAACACACCCAACACAAGAGGTGGCAATCTGTTAATGAAGGCATTTAATAATGAGGTCATTATCACACATTACAGAACATGCATTGTATAAAGGCATTGTCCAACAGGCGTTAAAATAATGGGATTAACCCCTTAAGGACACGGCCAATTTTAGCCTTGAGGACAGAGCAATTTTGTAAATTTCCCTCTTTGCATCCCGACGCTCAGAACGCTTTTATTTTTTGTACGACGTAGTTGTATGAGACTTTGTTTTTTGCGGGACGAGTTGTACTTTATGTACGTACCATTTTTTGGTACAAATACATTATCGTTTAATTTCTATAAATTTTTAATTAGATTAAAATGCAGAAAAAAAGCAGTTGTGCAGCAGTTTTAATATTTTTTTTTTTACACCATACACCGATCATAATAAATAATGTTATACATTTGTTGTACAGGTTGTTACGGTCGTGGCGATACCAAATATGTCTATATTATTTTGTGTTTTGGGACTTATATTTTAAAAAGTTGATTTATTATAAAAAATGTGTGTTTCTGTGTATTTTAATTACTTTTTATTTATTTATTTATCATTAATTTTTTTTTACATTCATTTAACTTTTTTTTTTAATCCCATAAAGGGATTTATCATTTTGATTTTTATTTTGTAACTGTAATGTACTGGCATAGATCTATATGCCAGTACATTAGCCTGTTACTGATCGTACACAGGCAGTTGTTAGGGCATACCTCAGTATGCCCTAACAACAGGAAATATGTTCAGACAGCCCTGGGGTCCTTCACTGGACCCTGGGCTGTCTGGCCATACGAGTTGTTGGCTTTGATCGCGTCACAGTTATATTCTGTGACGCGATCAATGTGCAGTCCCCTCTCCTTGAACGCCGCGATCAGCTGTCATCGCGGCGTTCAAAGGGTTAACAGCGGAGAGAAGATGTTTCTCTTCTCTCCGCTGTCAGAGCGGGGCCGTGGCTGTGTATTACAGCCGTTGCCCCGCTCTCGATCGGACACACAGAGACGGCAGAGACGGCTGTCACACAGGACGAGTATGCTCGTCCTAATGCGCGAAGTGCTCGCTGCTCAGGACGGGCATACTCGTCCTGTGTCGGCAACCAGTTAAAGGAGAGATGCAATCAGCAAGAAACAAACAATGGCAAAAGCAAAAAGCACTTTTCAAATCTGATTTTAGTCACTGCATAAGGAAAGGGTGCACCGGTCCTGGAGATACTGCAATACCAGGTCAATGCATGGAGTGGACAGAGCAAGCTCTATTTCCATCTGCCTGTTCTAAAAATCCATTTAACCCCTTAGTGTCTAAGCCTGTTTTGGCCTTCAGGACCAGCCCCATTTTTGCAAATCTGACATGTGTCACTTTATGTGGTAATAACTCCAGAATGCTTTTACCTATCCAAGCGATTCTGGGATTGTTTTCTCGTGACATGTTGTACTTTATGATACTGAAAAAATTTTGTCGTTAAATTCAATATTTATTTGTAAGAAACGCCAAGATTTTGAGAAAATTAGCAAAAATTAGCATTTTTCTAAATTTTAATGTATTTACTTGTAAAACAGATAGTAATACCACACAAGATACTTACTAGTTCACATTTCCCATATGTCTACTTTATGTTTGCGTCGTTTTTTGAACATTCTTTTATTTTTCTGGGACGTTACGAGGCTTAGAACTTTAGCAGCAATTTCTCATATTTTTAAGAAAATTTCAAAAGGCTATTTTTTCAGGGACCAGTTCAGTTCTGAAGTGGCTTTGAGGGCCTTATATATTAGAAAGTCGCCAGAAGTCACCCCATTTTGAAAACTGCACCCATCAAAGTATTCAAAACAGCATTCAGAAAGTGTTTTAGCCCTTTAGACGTTTCACAGGAATTAAAGCAAAGTAGAGGTGAAATTTACAAATTTCATTTTTTTCTTCAAAAATTCATATCTAATACATTTTTTATGTACCGCAGAAGGTTTTACCCAAGAAATGCAACTCAATATTTATTGCCCAGATTCTGCAGTTTTTAGAAATATCCCACATGTGGCCCTAGTATGCTAATGGACTGAAACACAGGCCTCAGAAGCAAAGGAGCACCTAGTGGATTTTGGGCCTCCTTTTTTTAGAATATATTTTAGGTACCATGTCAGGTTTGAGGAAGTCTTGTGCTGCCAAAACAGTGGAAACCCCCCAAAAGTGACCCCATTTTGGAAACTATACCCCTCAATGAATTTATCTATGGGTATAGTTAGCATTTTGAACCCACAGTTTTTTTGCTAAATTTATTTGAATTAGTATGTGAAGGTGAAAATCTACTTTTTTTGTGAAAAAACATAGAAATTTTAAATTTTTACAAGGAATAAAGTAGAAAAAACACACCAACATATGTAAAGCAATTTCTTCCGATTATAGCAATACCCCATATGTGGTAATAAACTGCTGTTTGGACCCACAGCAGGCCTCAGAAGAGAAGGAGCACCATTTGGATTTCTGATTTTGCTGGAATAGTTTTCAGTGCCGTGTCGCGTTTGCAATGCACTGGAGGGATGAAAACCATGGAAACCCCCCAATAGTGACCCCATTTTGGAAGCTACACCCCTCAGGGCATTTTTCTAGGGGTAAAGTTAGCATTTTGACCCCACAGTTGTTTTGCTGAATTCATTGGAATTAGTCTGTAAAGGTAAAAATCTACTTTTTTTCTGAAAAAAGGTAGCCATTTTTAATTTTTACAAGGAATAAAGGAGAAAAAGCACCGCAACATTTGTAAAACAATTTCTCCTGATTACGTAAATACCCCATATGTGGTAATAAACTGCTGTTTGGACCCACACCGGGGCTTAGAAGGGAAGGAGCGCTATTTGGCTTTTGGAGCTCAAATTTAGCTGGAATAGTTTTTGGGTGTCATGTCGGATTTGCAAAGCCCCTGAGAGACCGAAACAGTGGAAGCCCCCCAAAAGTAACCCCATTTGGAAAACTACACCACTTAAGGAATCTATCTAGGGGTATAGTGAGCATTTAGACCCCACATGTCTTTTGCAGAATTTATTAGAATTAGGGCGTGAAAATTAATATCAACATTATTTCCACTAAAATGTTGTTTTTTTTCAATTTCACAAAGGATAAAGGAGAAAATGCACCCCAACATTTGTAAAGCAATTTCTCCCAAGTACGGCAATACCCCACATGTGGTCATAAATGTTTTTTCATTCTAAAGTAATTAACCCTTTACGAACTGATTCATGTTTTGCTTTTTCGTTTTTCCTCCCTGCTTTCCGAGAGCCACTACTTTTTTATTTTTCTGTCAATAGAGTGGTGTGAGGGCAAATTTTTTGTGGCACGAGCTGTAGTTTTTATTGGTACCATTTTGGGGTACATGAGATTTTGTTGATCACTTTTTATTCAATTTTTCGGCAAGCCAGGTGACCAAAAACCATCAATTCTGACAATGAATTTTATTTATTTTTGACGGCGTTTACCCTGGGCTATAAATGACTATTATACTTTATTCTGCGGGTTGGTACGATTACGGCGATACCATATGTATATAAGTTTTTTTATGTTTTGCAGCGTTTGCGCAATAAAATAACTTTTTTAGAAAATAATTTATTTTCTGTGTCACCATATTCTGAGAGCCGTAATTTTTTTATTTTTCAGTCAAAAAAGCTGTGTAAGGGCTTGTTTTTTGCGGGACGGGTTGTAGTTTTTATCGGTACTATTTTGGCGTACATGCGACTTTTTTATCACTTTTTATTGTATATTTTGGGAGGGGTGGTGACCAAAAAATAGTGATTCTGGCATTGTTTTTCGTTTATTTTTTTTGCGGTGTTTACCGTGCGGGAAAAATAATATTATAGTTTTATAGTTGGGGTCGTTACGAACGCGGTGATACCAAATATGTGAACTTTTTTTTTACGTATTCATTTTTTTTCCTATAATAAAAGACTTATAATTGGAAAAAAAGCAGTTCTTGTTTATGTCACTTATAACTTTTATTTTTACACTTTTTTTAAAACATTTTTATTCTTTTTTTTACTTTTTTCACTTGTCCCACTAGGGGACACTTAGACTTGCAGCTCTGATCGCTGCTGGAATACATTACACTACACACGTAGTGTAATGCATTCCAACTGTCATTGTGACGTGACAGTCACACTGACAGGAAGCCTACGACGACCACCCTCGGGGTGGTCCTCATAGGCTTCTGTACATGGCAACCCGGAAGCCATTGTCTGGCGTCCGGTTGCCATGGGTACCATGGGTACCATCGCCAGCCCCCGTGATTTCACATGGGGGCTGCCGATCGGCGCTAAAGACCTTAATTGTGGCGTTCAAAATCGAGCGCCGCAATTAAGGGGTTAACTGCCGATATCAGCGGCGACAGGCCGCTGATCGGCAACGGGGAGAGCAGGGCTGACACCCTGCACAGTTAACCGCCGCTGCGGTGTAGCGCCGCGCGGCGGTTAACTGTCAAAGCACTGACGTAACTGTACGTCAAGGTGCGCGAACTTACTGCTCACCTTGACGTACAGTTACGTCATGGTGCGTTAAGGGGTTAATATATGGTCCCCAGATAGGGGACGTATCGGATATTAAACTGATAAGAACAGATTTTTTTTATTTATTTTTTTAAAACCATTTCAGTTAGTTATAAGCAACTTATAATGTTTCTCAAACTTGAAAATCAAAGCCACGTTGCTTTAAATGTAGCATCATTCTGGTTTGTTCTTTATTTATAATCAATTTCCATAAACAATCACAAAAAACAGAACAATATTACCTACATCGTATCAGGAATTTCCATTTTTTGAACTTCCATATCCCCTCTGAATCTAGGCTACCACCATGCTGTCTATGTCACAAATACATGACGTAAAGTCTAGACAAAATCATCCTAATACACTCATTTGCAGGCACTAATTTCCTTTTAAACACTAACAAGTTTCTTAAATCCCACAGACTTTCCATCACACATTCCATAATTAAATCTTTCATACGACTACTTGCACCCATTCCAAACATTGCTACTTTCCAATTAACAAATTTTACCCCCGCCAGTTTTTTACACAAACCACCCACTCCTTTCCATACTTCATACGAATAGTCACAATCCCACAACATATGTCTCACACTCTCACCTTTTTCCACATCCATCCGTCAGGCAAACCTCTGACCTAATAAGATCCCTTCTTTTCTGCACTTGCCTAACAGGTAGGATATTATGCAGCGACATCCACACAATATCACGCTGTCTGTTTGACATACCACTCACCTTTAATTTACTCCATACACTCTGCACTTCATTAGACCTCAAACCTGTAATTTCACATGGAATTTCATTCATACGTATTCTCTTCATCACCGCATTCTTATTTTTAACTGGTTGCCGACACAGGACGAGTATGCTCGTCCTGAGCGGCGAGCACTTCGCGCATTAGGACGAGCATACTCGTCCTGTGTGACAGCCGTCTCTGCCGTCTCTGTGTGTGCGATCGAGAGCGGGGCAACGGTTGTAATACACAGCCACGGCCCCGCTCTGACAGCGGAGAGGAGAGAAATAGCTTCTCTCCGCTGTTAACCCTTTTAACGCTGCGATGACAGCTGATCGCGGCATTCAAGGAGGGGGGACTGCACATTGATCGCGTCACAGAAAATAACTGTGACGCGATCAAAGCCCACACTCCAGTGAAGGACCCCAGGGCTGTCTGAACATATTTCCTGTTGTTAGGGCATACTAAGGTCTGCCCTAACAACTGCCTGTGTACAATCAGTACACAGGCTAATGTACTGGCATATAGATCTATGCCAGTACATTACAGTTACAAAATCAAAATCAAAATGATAAATCCCTTTATGGGATTAAAAAAAAAAAGTTAAATGAATATAAAAAAAAAATAATGGTAAATAAATAAAAAGTAAATAAAATACACAGAAACACACATTTTTTATAATAAATAAACTTTTTAAAATATAAGTCCCAAAACATGAAATAATATAGACATATTTGGTATCGCCACGACCGTAACAACCTGTACAACAAATGTATAACATTATTTATGATGATCGGTGTATGGTGTAAAAAAAAAAATATTAAAACTGCTGCGCAACTGCTTTTTTTCTGCATTTTAATCTAATTAAAAATGTATAGAAATTAAACGATAATGTATTTGTACCAAAAAATGGTACGTACATAAAGTACAACTCGTCCCGCAAAAAACGAAGTCTCATACAACTACGTCGTACAAAAAATAAAAGCGTTATGAGCGTCGGGATGCAAAGAGGGAAATGTAAAAAAAATTGCTGTGTCCTCAAGGCCAAAATTGGCCGTGTCCTTAAGGGGTTAAACTCACTCATTGGCACAGCAATCAAATAATTTTTCCTCACAAAAGCCTCAATCCTCATAAACCACACTGGACACTTAAAAGCCACAGGCACACTTGCATCTCTCTTCACCCAATTCAGACCATACAACATCCAACCAGCCAAGTATCTAATCATGAAACCAGTCTTACTATTCTTCTGCACTAACACAGACACCACTTTAATATAATTCAAACCTAAAAATAACGCAACATTCGGAAAATCCAAACCACCATTCAATGAATGGAAAAAACCGGGGAAATCCAAGGGCGCAGCCGTGTCCAGATAAAATAGATTTTATTTGTACATATAACAACAACAAAAAAAGATTGTGTTTCGAAGCCGTACCGGCCTCTTCGTCAGGTCAAAGTACAAGTGGTTATCCTACGAAAACACACAGTTTATATAATCCAGAGAACATATATGACTACCGGGTTAGATGAGAGGTCAAATTAAAAGGCGGGTTCAAACAGATCATTATAAACGGAATAAACCCATAAAGACTTGTACATATATATATTTATATACATATATATACATTGATAATATATCTGCCAAACTAACATAGAATTCGTTAACATTAAAAATATATATTTTTTTTTTGTTGTTGTTATATGTACAAATAAAATCTATTTTATCTGGACACGGCTGCGCCCTTGGATTTCCCCGGTTTTTTCCATTCATTGGATTTTTTCAGCGGATATTGTACCTCAAACCTCCGGATTGGGAACTGTGGCGGCAACCGACTTTGACAGAGTTACCTCTGAATGCAAGTGTGGGTTGTTATGCTCCTAGCATAACATCACCAGGTCAGTACCTTTGACCCTATTTTCTTTTTTCGTTATATATACAAATTCAGGCACGATGTGCGCTTTGTTTTTATTTTTTTCTCTGTAGCGTGATACATCTCTGAGGTGGATATCCATACGTTTGTTATCCACGATTAGACCTTAAAAGGTCTGCAAATAGAGCAGCAATTTCATCTGCCTGATCTGCTTGGTCTACACCTGAGAGACATTGATAATCCCGTTTTCGTTACCACTCTAAGAACGACAAGCTATGGATCATTTTCGGCATAGAAAGGAATCCAGAGATCAACTAGTCCAGAAACTCACAGCAAGTACGGTACACAATCATCATGAGACTATACCGGCATCTGTATTCACTAATGAAGACACGGAAATTATGGTCGATCTATTTAAAGAATTTGAAGATTCTTCCAAGGTGGAATTACAACACCACATTGATGTAATTTTTCTTACGATTTATTTGTCTGAAAAAATATCCCCAAGGGGTTTACGTATGCCTTTTTCATCCACCTTTAAGGACGACCCAATCTTTACCTCAGATTGGGAGTCTTTTATGGAGTAATGTACAAAGGGGATGATGAACCGTTTATTGACTAAAAGACAAACTCTATGTGAGACATTAACTATTAAAATAGAAAGCCTAATGGAATCATTAAAACTATATTCTCTACATCATGATTTTCATACTATAAATCATAGGATTACTAATCGCATATTCAGATTAGAACAAGACCTCATTGAAAGAAAGGCTAATAAATTGGCAAGAGATAGATTGGACTATCTCTCCAATCAAATTAGAACCTGGAATGTACCCATATTACAACCTCAAAAAGCAGATACCTTGAAAAGTATTCAGCAGCGCGTAATGCCTACTTTAACACCAAGTATAAATTATAATAGAAACAAAAATGAGGAACTAAGAATAGCTTATACTAAATCCAATAGACTTTTTTTGAACAGCAAATATAGTAGATCTAACAACATTAAAAAAATGCGACAACCTATGAATGAGCTTTCTAGAAGTCCCCATGGGGATATACTAAATAAGAAAGATATATCTAATAAAGATGTGAACTCCACCCCTATTCATGCTTTTGAAAGAACCAATGAGCGGGCCAAGAGTTTTATATCGGATGGAGATATGGATTTATCGATATTAACAACACATGACATCTCTGATGACCAACTATCTAATACTGTAATTAATACTGAAGACTATAATAGGGAAATAATCTTTCTGGATAGTCCTGATTTATCCAAAGTTATGACTACTATTGATAACACTAAAAAAGGTTCCACCATGTCAGTTCCATTTCTTACCCCGGCACTATGTGTCACACCTGTAGGAGAGAGAAGTCTCAGACCTGTAGAGAATATACTGTCTCCCTCCTCCCCCTCTCCCTCCTCGTCATCTTTTTTAGAGATACCACCTTGCCAAAATTCCCAACAGTTGGCTATAAGCGAATTTTTTCGCCCAAAAAAAAGAAAAAATCTTATAGAGGAACCAGGGGAGGCAAAAAGAAAAAGAGAATAATAGGCACTTCGGCCTCCCCTCCTGTCTTACCACTTGTATCCATTTTTAACCTGTCCGATTATATTTTAAATAAATCTGAAATTTCGCTCCTGGAAAAGGGTCTTGCTTTTTGCCCTACTTCTGGTATAAATGGGTTTGATGTATTTATTGATTTACATCGGTTCATTAGGAAACGAACATTAAAAAGATATTTCCAATTAACATCTTATAAACCACTAGTTGACAAAGATCAATCTGGTGTAGATAATATCCAACAAAATGAATCACCCCCAATCTTTAAACATACTGCTCTGAAAGCACCCTCAAAGTTTTACCCTGTAGCCCATCAGGGTAATTTTATCAATACTTTTTATCATCTAGTAGGTAGAGACTTGGAAGACATAGAATCGCAATATCTTCCACATAAAAATAATTTATCTTATAGTGAGAAACAAGCTTTGAAGAATCTTAAAGATAATACATCAATTGTAATAAGATCTGCGGACAAAGGTGGTGGTACAGTAATTCAGAATACTGTGGATTATTTTAATGAAGCTTCAAAAATTCTATCAGACACAAATTATTATGTCTGCCTTGATTACAATCCCATCGAGAACATTAATGAAAACCTTAGATCTCTGATAGATCAAGCTTTTTTAGATAGGGTTCTTAATAAGAATGAAAGGAAATACCTTACTCCACAAAACTCTAATTTACCATTCTATTACCACCTACCGAAAATACATAAGGACCCCATTAATCCACCTGGGAGACCTATTATTTCCGGTATTCAGTCACCCACCTGTCATTTGTCCCATTATCTTGATCTGATTTTGCAAAAATATGTAGTAAACCTGCCCAGTTTTTTAAAAGATTCAACACAGCTCATCAATGAACTGTGCTTAGTTTCACCGAAAAATTATCCACTCCTGATTACTTTGGATGTGAGTGCACTATATAGCAATATTGAGCACTCTTTGGGCATGAGTACCCTAAAAAATTTGTTTGAAAAAGATAAAGATCTCCAACCAATTCAAATTACATTTTATCTGGAGAGTATGGAATTCATTCTAAAGAATAATATTTTTTCGTTCAATAATAATATATACCATCAAGTTAAGGGCACAGCGATGGGCACTAGAGTAGCACCGAGCTATGCTAATATTTTTATGGGGGCGTTTGAAGAGCAATTTATATGGAATCACCCATGGGCTAGGGAACATATCCTTTTATACAAAAGATATATAGACGATTTGATTTTTATATGGAATGGCGACTTGAGAAGTGCGACCAATTTTTGTAATTCACTAAATGAAAATCAATGGGGCATCAATTTCACCTATAATATCCAAGAAAAAGAAATTGATTATCTGGATTTGACAATTACTTATTCAGGGGATAGGTTTTTAACATGCAATTTTTTTAAGAAAGTAGACATTAACAGTTACTTAAATTTCTATAGTGGCCACTACTCCAAGTGGCTTAAAAATATCCCATATAGCCAATATAAAAGAATTAGGAAAAACTGTACCCTTAGGTGTGATTTTAAAAAACAAAGTAAAATTTTATACAAACGTTTTAAAGACAAAGGTTATCCAGATACACTATTAACTGATGCATATAAGAAAACATCTGCACTGTCCCAAGAAGACTGCCTAATAAAATATACTGGTAGTGTCTCTAAAGAACGAAATGATGAGAAGAATCGAGATAGTTTTGGTCTCAATTTTATTACACAATATAATACAGCAAATAAGAAAATAGGAGAGATATTAAAAAGACATTGGCATGTATTACAGAATGACCCGTTTTTACAAAAAACTCTACCTTTAAAACCACTTGTAACGTTTAAAAGAGCTAGAACAATAAAAAATATTCTGGCTCCAAGTCGGGTGAATCTGTCTTTTTTAAAAGACTCGTCACAAAAAATACAACTACATGACCCATTATTAGAAAAGGGGAGTTTTAAATGTGGACAAAATAGATGTCTTTGTTGTAAATCAATCACAGACAAAACGTACATTTTTAGATCACATCAAACAGAAAAATCATTTAATATTGAAACGAATTTAAATTGCCGATCTAGTTTTGTGATCTATCTTATAAATTGTATATGTGGTATTCAATACGTAGGAAGGACAATTCAACCCCTACATTGTAGACTGAATAAACATAGGTTTAATTGTAAGAATAAATTTTTGCTTCATAGTGTTTCTAGACACTGCACTATAGCACATGAGGGTAATTTTGCATGTTTTACTATCACCCCAATTGACCAAATTTCAGTGAGTCATCCTGATCGTTTTAACGTTCTTTGTAAAAAAGAAATATTTTGGATCTACAAACTAAAAACACTGAAACCGGCAGGTCTGAATGAACTCAATGAGACCATTATTTAATGCGGTTTCTTGGATTCAAATAGAATGTATGCAGATAGGCAATGTGATCACTCTAAATGTGATTATTAATTCCGATAATATTCTCTTTTATGTCTAGATATGTATATATTTAGGTACTGATATGTTCTCACTTAGCATGTATATGGAGTATCTTATCCACATCCTTTTGGATGGTCTTTTTCCGTGTTTCTAAGAAAGTTTTCTAATTAATATTCCAATCGATTAGACTCTAATCAGTCATCTAGATTGTAATATATTTTTACCTACAAACTAAAAATATTAAAACCGACAGGTCTGAATGAATCCAATAAAACCATCTACAAACTAAAAATACTAAAACCAACAGGTCCGAATGAATCTAATAAGACCACTATTAATAGGTTTTGTCGGATCCATATATAGTGGATATAGATATACGATGTGATAACTTTTAATGCCATTTTTTCTTTTTCTTTTTCTTCTGCACGAATCTGTTTTATGTTTAGATATTTATTTATTTATTTATTTATCTATATATCTTTCAATTAGCGCATATATGCATTTACATCCTTTTGGATGGTCTTATCTCATATTTCCAAGATAGGGGTGCGCATATATATATATATATATATTTTCTACTCTTTTAGATATGGCCTTTAAATAGAATTGTTTTTAAAATATTTTAACATATATATAATTTTTAACGTGATTTTCATTATATTTTTAATATATATTTTTAATGTTAACGAATTCTATGTTAGTTTGGCAGATATATTATCAATGTATATATATGTATATAAATATATATATGTACAAGTCTTTATGGGTTTATTCCGTTTATAATGATCTGTTTGAACCCGCCTTTTAATTTGACCTCTCATCTAACCCGGTAGTCATATATGTTCTCTGGATTATATAAACTGTGTGTTTTCGTAGGATAACCACTTGTACTTTGACCTGACGAAGAGGCCGGTACGGCTTCGAAACACAATCTTTTTTTGTTGTTGTTATATGTACAAATAAAATCTATTTTATCTGGACACGGCTGCGCCCTTGGATTTCCCCGGTTTTTTCCATTCATTGGATTTTTTCAGCGGATATTGTACCTCAAACCTCCGGATTGGGAACTGTGGCGGCAACCGACTTTGACAGAGTTACCTCTGAATGCAAGTGTGGGTTGTTATGCTCCTAGCATAACATCACCAGGTCAGTACCTTTGACCCTATTTTCTTTTTTCGTTATATATACAAATTCAGGCACGATGTGCGCTTTGTTTTTATTTTTTTCTCTGTAGCGTGAAACCACCATTCACACACATCTTATACACATACTCTCTCTTAAATTTTTCCATTCTACTCCCCCAAAAAAGGTAAAAATCATCTTTTCAGTCTTCTTAATTTTCCGGGTAGCAAAAGGGTAAACAAGTGCACAAAAGAGTAAAATTGGTAACACAACAGCTTTAATTATCAGAATTTTTCCAGTCAGCGTCAAACTTCTCAGCCTCCAAAAGTTCAGCTTTCGTTCTATTCTCATACCATATTCATCCCAACTTTTATTTCCTCTCAAATCCTCATTAAATTGCACACCCAATATTTTTATAGCACCCATCTCACAATTAACCCCATCCATCCTCACACTCCTGTCACCAAAACACTTAACGCTACATTTGCCCCAATTCACTTTAAACGCAGACGCACTACAAAACAAATTCAACAACAATCTCGCTCTATTTATCTCAGCCTCTCTTTCACTAACAATCACCACATCATTCATATAACCCAATACTTTCACAAACTTACCATTACTCCCAGGAATTAATAACCCCCTCATAAATTTTTCCTTTCTAATCATACACAACAATACTTCAATCACACTAATGAACAGGACAGGGGACATAGAACAACCCTGCCTGACACCTGACCTTATCCCCACTTTTCCACTCAGAAATCCATTTACTTGAAACTCACTCGTTACACTCCTATACAAACCTTTCACTGTATACACAAAATTTCTCGGAAAACCCATTTTGCACAACACACTAAACATAAACACATGCGACATCCTATCAAACGCCTTTTCAAAGTCCACAGATAGCACCAAACATTTCTGCTTTCTATCCATACAGTCATCAAATCACTCACATCCACACCAAGCTCCCTAAGTTTTCTCAACCATTCTATTCTAACATTCAACTCATTATATTTGTTTCTTAACATAGCTGCTTTTTTATTGCCCCATTTTTTAAAAAATTTGTTACATTCATTCTTCATCCAATACCACCACTCCAACACATTCCCAAACAATTCCTGCCGCAATTTCCAACCTTTATAAGCATACAAAAAAGCCATCACAATTCTTTCATCCTCTAATAAACTTACATTTACTATCCATACCCCTGCAACAACGTACTAAACGAACATCCCCTTCAAAGGTTACACACATGGTCAGAAAAGGTCTCATCACGCTGCCGCAAACTCATACACCCCACATTTTCTGAGAAAAGCACCCGATCTATCCTTGATGTTATCCCTCCACTATTAGATCTATAAGTGTCGGGTGGTGGCTTTCCCAAATGAAACACAGCAGCATCTATAAAAGAAAAATCTTTGATTAATTGGTACAACTTTTTACCAGATACATCCATTTTTCCCCTTCCGTCACACAGTTAAAGTCCCCAACCCAAATCGTGGGAAACCTCCCTGGCAAAAAAAGGCCAATTTCTCTAGGAGCTCTAACCTCTCTTCTTTCTTTGTTGCTCCATATATATTAATTACCCTTACCCTCTACCCTCTGACATTTATCTCCCCACACCTCCCCACTTCCACCACAATATAACTTTCTAATTTTAAATTCCTATTCCCTAGCAATATTCCTACCCCATCATTTTTATTTATAGAAGAACCAGACAATATACATTGGTCATATGGCCACTCCTGTTCTGGCATAGGTTCTACAATACCACATTCTTGCAGACAATATACATCAGCTCCTAAAAAAAATGTAAAATCCAGAACTGCAGCCCTCCTGGGCTTAGATTGAATTAGTCGTACATTTAAGGATACGACATCAAATGTAGCTTTGGATACCATATTTTAATTTTAGTAGCCAGGTAACCGCAGATTGCCCACTTGCACTTCAGCCTTTGCCTTCTGGAGGCTGGCAACTTAATAAAAAAGGGTCAAACAAAATCACTGAGGAGGGGTATTCCGCCTCACTTCCAGGGGTTACAGGGGGTGACGCGGCCAGCCTGGCTCTCTTAGCCCCCATATCCAGAATCTCGTCTGCAGGTCTGGTGCCTACAGCGGTAAAATCCCCTTGACCTCCAACTCCTTCCAGAAAAACTTCATCCAGACTCCAAGAGACAGGAGGAGTCACGGGCGCATTGCCCTCGATTTCTCCCTCACCCTGTAGCCCAGTCTGGACATCGGAAGGGTGAGGGAGATCCTCCTTGACCGGGGCTACCTCCATACCTGCCCCTTCCTCCACACATACTTCTACTGGAGCTGTGCTTCCAGAGGCCTGATAGTCAGCGGGTACCTCCTCTCACAACTGTCCCAACATCTCCAGCAGCTCAGCCACTCTGCTCCTGGCTGCCTCTGCATATGACTTCTTCTGCAGGGGTAATCTTTAAATGTATGCCCTTCCACCTCGCAGAGATTACAAACAATGCGGTTGACACATCCTCTTGCCTTGTGACCCTCCTGGTTACATCTGGAACACTTCCCTGAATTTTGGCATCTTTCCCTTGTGTGGCCAAAAACTTTACAATTCCTGCAGAAGAGAGGACACCTGGGAAAAAAACAGATATCCCCTATCTCTTCCAATGGAAAAGTTTGATGGAGGGAAATGGAAGCCTCCTGGTTCCTCAATATTTTTCCGAAACAGGACCCAGAATTTATATTTTCCGTTCCAGAGCATTTCAGTGTTCAAGATTTTATTTTCAAATTTGACATATGCACAATGTCTAGACAGGAAAGCCATGATATCTTGTAAAGGTGCATGTGCATTGTAGAGGAAAACCACTAGGAAAACTTCTCCATCATATAGCAGAATAAATGTAAGTCCTCCAAGCTCGGGATTGTTCACATTTTCCATCAAATTGTAATGGAAAGTATGGCAGGCAGGTAAATCCGTCAAAATTAAGGTAAAATTACCAACCTTATGCTCCTGCAGACAAAGGATTTTCTTCTGCTCTACCTTCAAGATCCCAAACAATACGTTGTTCACCAGGTGTCACAGGTCCAGGGTCTTCTCCAATCCAAAATCAACTTAGATCCGAATGCCGTACTTGACCCGGGTTTCCCCGGCCTTAGCGTGACGCACAATTTATATCGCCTTCCTGCCACTGGCTGTCTCCCTATAGCTACAAGCAGCTTAAGCCCCGAAGAGCGATGCTGCAGGGCCGAGAGCTCAAAACTGGACACCTCTGGTAGCCACTTGAGCTTAGCCAGAAGGCCGAGAAGCGATAACCACAAAGTGGTGCGTGTTGGCAGAGCCTGGTCAATACTGCTATTCATCCCTTGCAGCGATTCAGCCTACTTCTAGCTACCTCCATGGGGGCCCTGCCGGCTCAAACACTCACACAGGCAGCCAGGCGGGAGGTGAAAAAAGGCCGGAGAGGAAACCAGACATGCTTTGCTTCTTTCGCTTGCACCACAATGCTGTGCAGAAAGCGGAGGAATCTACATAACAACGCCTTCCTGGCAACGCCCAAATGCCCTCCTGCCGTGCAGACAAACTCTAGCAGCAGCAAGTGCATGCCCACATCCACCCCTTCTCACTTCACACCTTCGATCACCTGCAATACAGTGCCTGCTTGCTGCTGACCAACACTGCCTGGGCCCAGGCTTGTCTGGCTGAGGTCCCATTATGATGTCATAAAGCTTGCTCTCACTTCTTAGGGCCCCACTATGACACGCGCAAAGTCCCGTCAGAACCTTATATTAGACGTTGCTGCTCAGTCAGTCACTCAGTGTTGCCTTAGAAACAGGGGCGTAGCTAGAGGCTCATGGGCCCCGATGCAAAAATTCTTACTGGGCCCCTCCCCCCCCCCGCAAACTTCTCATGGCATAAGTGACCCAACAATGCAGCACTAGCAGCCGGGGCGTCACTAAGGCTGGGTTCACACACACTATTTACGGACGTAATTCGGGCGTTTTAGCATTGAATTACGTCCGAAAATGCGGCTCAAAAGCGTCGGCAAACATCTGCCCATTCATTTGAATGGGTCTAACGATGTTCTGTGCCGACGGTCATTTTTTTTTACGCGCCGCTGTCAAAAGGCGGCGCGTAAAAAAGTGCCTGTCACTTCTTCAGACGTAAATGGAGACGTTTTCCATGGACTCCATGGAAAACCAGCTTCAATTACTTCCGTAATGGACGCAGCAAAAGACGCCTGCACATGCCATTACGGCTGTAATTACGGTGCTGTTTTCTCCTGAAAACAGCACAGTAATTTCAGCCGTAACAGACGCTGCCGTGTGAACATACCCTCAGGGCTTAAATAGCCCCAAATAGCCCCAATACATGTGTCCGCGCCAAAAAAAAGTGTGTATATGAGACAGCATAGCATATCTATAGCACTACGACCCTATAAACTATGGATAGGATTAGATACAGTGGCTGAGCAGACAGTATCACACATGATAGGATTAGATACAGTGGCTCAGAAGGCAGTATCACACATGATAGGATTAGATACACAGCTCAGCAGACAGTATCACACATGATAGGATTAGATACAGTGGCCCAGCAGACAGTATCACACATGATAGGATTAGATACAGTGGCTCAGCAGACAGTACCACACATGATAGGATTACATACAGTGGCTCAGCAGACAGTACCACACATGATAGGATTAGATACAGTGGCTCAGCAGACAGTATCACACATGATAGGATTAGATACAGTGGCTCAGCAGACAGTACCACACATGATAGGATTAGATACAGTGGCTCAGCAGACAGTATCACACATGATAGGATTAGATACAGTAGCTCAGCAGACAGTACCACACATGATAGGATTAGATACAGTGGCTCAGCAGACAGTACCACACATGATAGGATTAGATACAGTGGCTCAGCAGACAGTATCACACATGATAGGATTAGATACAGTGGCTCAGCAGACAGTACCACACATGATAGGATTAGATACAGTGGCTCAGCAGACAGTACCACACATGATAGGATTAGATACAGTGGCTCAGCAGACAGTATCACACATGATAGGATTAGATACAGTAGCTCAGCAGACCGTATCACACATGATTGGATTAGATACACAGCTCAGCAGACTGTATCACACATGATAGGATTAGATACAGGGCCCAGCTCGCTGACATTGCGGCTCAAGCGCTGGACCCAGGATAGGTAAGAATAATAATTTTGCTTCTTTATGTGTTACTGATTATTTTTGTGTGTTTGTTTTTTTTACAGGTTCGGTTGTTGGACTTCAGATTCGAGGACTTCAATGACGGCGTTTTTTTTATTCTCAATAAAATGGTTAATGAGGGTTGTGTTTTTTTATTTCAATAAAATATTTTTTTTATGTGCTTGTATCTTTTTAAACTTTATTATCACCGCCTTAGTAATGGCCGCTGGCTGATTGACAACCTCCATTACTAAGGCGAGGCTTAATGTTAGCCGGTGCAGAGGCTACACTAACCCCCATTATTACCCCAGTACCCACCGCCACCAGGGGTACTGGGAAGAGCCGGGTACAAACCAGTACCCGACCATCTGTAGTGACGGGCAGGCACCGGGGTGGCTGCAGGCTGGTAGTATTAGGCTGGGGAAGGCCAAAAACAGTGGCCCCTACCACCCTGGTAATGCTGCCCGCTGCTGCTGTGTTGTATCTGGCTGGTTATGAAAATTGGGGGGGACCCGACATCGTTCTTTCCAATTATTTTTTTATTTTATTTTTTTTAAATGACGTGGGGTCCACCCCATTTTCATAACCAGCCAGATACAATAAAGCAGCAGCAGGCAGCATTACCAGGATGGGAAGGGCCACTGTTTTTGGCCTTTCCCCTCCTGATAATACCAGCCTGCGGCCACCCCAGTGGCCGACCATCACTACAGATGGTCAGGTACTGGATCGTACCCGGCTCTTCCCAGCACCCCTGGTGGCGGTGGGTACCGGGGTAATAAAGGGGGTTAGTATTCGCCTCTGCACCGGCTAACACTAAGCCCCGCCTTAGCAATGGATGCTGTCAATCAGCCGGTGGCCATTACTAAGGCGGTAGTAATATAGTTTAAAAAAAAAACACACAAAGACATAGAAAAAATATTTTATTGAAATAAAAAAAAAAAACACACACCCCTCATTAACCATTTTATTAATAAAAAAAAAGCTGTCATCGAAGTAGTCCTGGAATCCGCCGTAGTCCAACGACCGAACCTGTAAGAAAACACGCAAAAAATGATTAGTAACACGTGTTAGGGTATGTGCACACACACTAATTACGTCCGTAATTGACGGACGTATTTCGGCCGCAAGTACCGGACCGAACACACTGCAGGGAGCCGGGCTCCTAGCATCATACTTATGTACGATGCTAGGAGTCCCTGCCTCGCTGCCGGACAACTGTCCCGTACTGAAAACATGTTTACAGTATGGGACAGTTGTCCTGCAGCGAGCCAGGGACTCCTAGCATCGTACATAACTATAATGCTAGGAGCCCGGCTCCCTGCAGTGTGTTCGGTCCGGTACTTGCGGCCGAAATACGTCCGTCAATTACGGACGTAATTAGTGTCTGTGCACATACCCTAAGGCTTAGATACAGGGCCCATGTGTGATACTGTCTGTGGGACCCTGTATCTAAGCCTACCAAAAGGTAGGCTTAGATACAGGGTCCAGCAGACAGTAATCTTATACAGTATAAGATTACTGTGTGCTGGGGCCCTGTATCTAAACCTACAGTGTGGTAGGCTTAGATACAGGGCCCAGCAGACAGGATCACGCATGGGCCATGTATCTAAGCCTACCATGTGATTGGCTTAGATACAGGGCCCAGCAGACAGGATCACACAATCTGTGATCCTGTCTCATGGGCCCCCTAAGCCTGCTACATCGTAGGCTTAGGGGTTGTGCAGTCCCTAAACATTGATGGCCTATCCACAGGATAGGCCATCAATAGCTGATGTGTCGCCCGGGACCCGCAAATCAGCTGTTTTGAAGGGGCCGCAGCACTCGTACGAGAGCTGCTTCCCCTTCATTTCACTACTCGCTCACACTGTGAATCGCCGACACCGATTCACAGTGTGACCGGAATGAAGTGACAGGAATGAAGGGGAGCAGCTCCCCGCCAGTCAGGGCTAAGCTTACCTTCCTCTTCGGCCGCGGCGGGAGTTCTGTAGTCTCGATGCTGTGCGCGGCGGCATAGCGCTGTGACGTCATGCGCTGCGCACAGCGCTTGACGTCAGGACCTCCGCTGCGATCCGGAACCAGGAAGGTAAGTAAAGTATGTTACTATAGTAACAGGGGCCCGCGGCCCAAGTTACTATAGTAACTTTTTATTGATGTGGTGTGGGGGGCCGTGGGCCCCCCTAGCTTCGGGGCCCGGTCGCAATTGCGACCGCTGCGACCCCTATAGCTACGCCAGTGCTTAGAAATCAAAACAGCAAGATTTGCCCGTGTTGCCTGCACAGCTAGCTGCCCCAGGAGGCCACAAGAGGGAGACAGGGGACTGCTAAATGGCAATTAGGCATCTTCCTCAAACTTTACTGACACCTCCTTGTCCTTTCTCCTCCTCCTCCTACAACCTCCATCCTTGCACAGTTTGTTAGTCTTCCTTCCAGGTAACATAGTAACAAATCCAAATTGGTGGTGTCTTTGTAGGCGAGGGAGGTTTTGTTGCAACTTCAAATCTTACTTCTTTCAAATGTAGGGAGGACAGTTCATTCCATCACATCCATCTAGTGCACACACAGAGGTCCATTGTGGCGGCTGCAATGGCTGCTTGCTGTTCCCCTACTCCACTCCGCTGTTCCCCTACTCCACTCCACTATTCCACTACTTGACTGTGGTGCTGGCTGCATCAATCAGTGGCTGGCTTGATGGCTGGCTCAGGTGCAGCTCTTGAACTTACCTAGGAGGAAGGAGGGACAGAGGAAAAGGAAGGTGAATGAGCTGTTCCAAATTGAAATGCTGGAAACACAGAAACACAGACACAACACACCCAACACAAGAGGTGGCAATCTGTTAATGAAGGCATTTAATAATGAGGTCATTATCGCACATTACACAACATGCATTGTATAAAGGAATTGTTCAACAAACGTTAAAATAATGGGATTAAAGGAGAGATCCAATCAGCAAGAAACAAACAATGGAAAAAGCAAAAAGCACTTTTCACATCTGATGTTAGTCACTGCATAAGGAAAGGGTGCACCGGTCCTGGAGATACTGCAATACCAGGTCAATGCGTGGAGTGGACAGAGCAAGCTCTATTTCCATCTCCCTGTTCTAAAAATCCATTTAATATATGGTCCCCAGATAGGGGACGTATCAGATATTAATCTGATAACAGATAAGGTTTCAACAAAGATTTTATTGATTCACAAGTTCTTCATTCAATTAATACAATAAAATACAATATGTACATTAATATAAAACTGTTTTCCATAATTGTACAATCCAAGTACTATTTGCATCTCTTGTACCATAGTTTTTCCTGTCCCTTAAAAAATATATGTACATTTCACTAAAGGCAAGTTTAATACATTCGTCCACAGAAATAAAATCACGTTTAAAAAGTAAAATATTTCTGACTTTCCAAATGGCATTTTTATCATACTCCAACAAACCATGTACTGTTTAAAAGTTGGGCAATTAAAAAGTCCGTAAAATACATATTCATATGTTAAATCTTTTAATCCACAAGTCCATTTTAAAAGCACGCCGACTTTCCTCCAGACTTCTTGTGCGTAAGGACAGTTCCAAAATAAATGTAGCACAGATTCATCGTTCGCACAAGAGTCTATTGGGCATTTAGCCATTGCCACCAGTCCTCTCCTGTGCTGAAAGTCTCTTGTTGGGAGGCACTGGTGGACCATCATCCAGGCAAGGTCTATATGTCCATTTGCAAGAAACTTCCCAAAGACGTTCCGCCATACTTGTCTGGACCTCGCCAGGGAATAGTTTGCCACAGGGATAACCTCCTCATTCCCCCTTAGAATTGCAGACAGTTTCCTCTGGTCCTTTAAAATGCTGCTTTCTTGGTCCTTTAACCCCTTTAGGACACAGCCTGTTTTGGCCTTGTGGACACAGATGATTTTTTCAAATCTGACATGTGTCACTTTATGTGGTAATAACTCCGGAATGCTTTTACCTATCCAAGCGATTCTGAGTTTGTTTTCTCGTGACATATTGTATTTTATGTTAGTGAAAAAATTTGGTCGATAAATTCAATATTTATTTGTGAAAAACCTCAAATTTTAGCAAAAATTTGCATTTTTCAAAATTTCAATGTATTTGCTTGTAAAACAGATAGTAATAACACACAAAATGGTTACTAGTTAACATCCCCCATATGTCTACTTTATGTTTGCATCATTTTTTTTCACCTACTTTTAATTTTTCTAGGACGTTACGAGGCTTAGAACTTTAGCAGCAATTTCTCATATTTTCAATAAAATTTCAATAGGCCATTTTTTCACGGACCAGTTCAGTTCTGAAGTGGCTTTGAGGGCCTTATATATTAGAAAGTCCCCATAAATCACCCCATTTTGAAAACTGCACCCCTCAAGGTATTCAAAACCACATTCAGAAAGTATTTTAACCCTTTAGGCGTTTCACAGGAATTAAGGCAAAGTAGAGGTGAAATTTACAAATTTCATTTTTTTTGCCGAAATTCATTTGTAATAAAAAAAAAATCTGTAACACAGAAGGTTTTACCAGAGAAACGCAACTCAATATTTATTGCCCAGATTCTGCAGATTTTAGAAATATCCAACATGTGGCCCTAGTGTGCTAATGGACTGAAACACCGGAATCAGAAGTAAAGGAGTACCTAGTGGATTTTGGGGCCTCCTTTTTTTAGGAATATATTTTAGGCACCATGTCAGGTTTGAGGAGGTCTTGTGGTACCAAAACAGTCGAAACCCCCAAAAAGTGACCCCATTTTGGAAACTACACCCCTCAAGGCATTTTTCTAGGGGTATAGTTAGCATTTTAACCCCACAGTTTTTTTTCAGAATTTAGTGGAATTAGTCTGTGAAGATGAAAATCACCTATTTTTCTGTGGAAACATAAATGTTTTCATTTTTACAAGGAATAAAGGAGAAAAAGCCACCCAACATTTGTAAAGCAATTTCTCCCGATTACGGCAATACCCCATATGTGGTCGTAAACTGATGTTTGGACCCACAGCAGGGCTCAGGAGGCAAGGAGTGCCTTTTGGATTTTGGCGCGCAGATTTTGCTGGATTGGTTTCCAGTGCCATGTCGGGTTTGCAACGCCCCGGAGGGACCAAAACAGTGGAAACCCCCCAAAAGTGACCCTATTTTGGAATCTACACCCCTCAAGGAATTTTTCTAGGGGTATAGTGAGCATTTTGGCCCCTCAGGATCTTTTTTAGAGCTAAGGTGACCAAAAAACAGCGATTTTGGCACTTTAAATTCTTTATTTATTACAGCGTTCACGGTGCGCAATAAATGAAGTTTTAATTTTTTCTGCCGGTCGGTACGATTACGCCGATACCATATGTGTATAGTTTTTTTGACGTTTTGCAGCGTTTGTACAATAAAATTAAGTTTCTATAAAATTATTTATTTTCTGAGACACGCTATTCTGAGCCGTAACTTTTTTATTTTTCCGTCAAAAAAGCTGTGGGAGGTCTTGTTTTTTGCGGGATGTGTTGTAGTTTTTATTGGTACCATTTTGGGGTAAATGCGACTTTTTGATCACTTTTTATTGTATATCTTGGGAGGGGTGGTGACCAAAAAATAGCGATGCTGACAGTTTTCCGTTTATTTTGTTTGCGGCGTTCACCGTGTGGAAAAATGAACATTATAGTTTCATAGTTTGGGTCGTTACGAACACGGTGATACCAAATATGTGTATTTTTTTTTTTTTAACGTTTTCATATTTTCCCTATAATAAATGACTTATTATAGGAAAACTTTTATTTTTACACTTTTATAAAACATTTTTCTTAACTTTTTTTTACTTTTTACACTATTTTTTTGACCTGCAGCTCTGATCGCTGCTAGAATACATTAGACTACCTAGGTAGTGTAACATATTCCAACTGTCAGTGTGACGTCACAGTGGCCCTCAAAGCCACCTCAGAACTGAACTGGTCCCTGAAAAAATAGCCTTTTGAAATTTTCTTGAAAATATGAGAAATTGCTGCTAAAGTTCTAAGCCTTGTAACGTCCTAGAAGAATAAAAGGATGTTCAAAAAACGATGCAAACATAAAGTAGACATATGGCAAATGTTAACTAGTAACTATTTTGTGTGGTATTACTATCTGTTTTACAAGCAGATACGTTTAAATTTAGAAAAATGCAAATTTTTGCTATTTTTTTCTAAATTGTGGTGTTTTTCAGAAATAAATACCAAAATTATCAACAAAATTTTTTCACTAACATAAAGTACAACATGTCACGAGAAAACAATCTCAGAATCGCTTGGATAGGTAAAAGCATTCCAACGTTATTACCACATAAAGTAACACATGTCAGATTTGAAAAAATTGGCTGGGTCCTGAAGTGGTTAAAAACCCATTAACCCCTTCCCTCTTTAGCCACTTTTGACCTTCCTGACAGAGCCTCATTTTTCAAATCTGACATGTTTCACTTTATGTGGTAATAACGTTGAAATGCTTTCACCTATCCAAGCGATTCTGAGATCGTTTTCTCGTGACACATTGGACTTTAAGATAGTGGTAAAATTTGGTCGATACATTCAGTATTTAATTGTGAAAAACACGAAAATATAGTGAAAAATTGCAAAAATTAGCATTTTTCTCAATTTAAATGTATCTGCTTGTAAGACAGGCAGTTATACCACACAAAATTGTTGCTAATTAACATCACCCATATGTCTACTTTAGATTGGCATCGTTTTTTGAACATCCTTTTATTTTTCTATGACCTCACAAGGCTTAGAACTTTAGCAGCAATTTCTCACATTTTCAAGAAAATTTCAAAAGGCTATTTTTACAGGGGCCAGTTCAGTTGTGAAGTGGTTTTGAGGGCCTTATATATTAGAAACCCCCAAAAAGTCACCCCATTTTAAAAACTTCACCCCTCAAAGTATTCAAAACAGCATTTAGAAAATGTCTTAACCCTTTACACATTTCACAGGAATTAAAGCAAAGTAGAGGTGAAATGTACAAATTTCATATTTTTTTGCAGAAATAAATTTTTAATACAATTTTTTTTATAACACAGAAGGTTTTACCAGAGAAATGCAACTCAATATTTGTTGCCCAGTTTCTGCAGTTTTAGGAAATATCCCACATGTGGCCGTAGCGTACTACTGGACTGAAGCACCGGCCTCAGAAGCAAAGGAACACCTAGTGGATTTTGGGGCCTTATTTTTGTTAGAATATATTTTAGGCACCATGTCAGGTTTGAAGGGCTCTTGCGGTGCCAAAACAGTGAAAATCCCCCAAAAGTGACCACATCTGGGAAACTAGACACCTCAAGGAAATTATCTAGGGGTGTAGTGAGCATTTTGACCGCACAGGTTTTTTACAGAAATTATTGGAAGTAGGCCGTAAAAATAAAAATCAACATTTCTTCAAAGAAAATGTAGGTTTAGCGATTTTTTTTCTCATTTCAACAAGGACTAAAGGAGAAAAAGCATCGCAAAATTTGTAAAGCAATTTCTCCCGAGTAAAACACTACCCCACATGTGGTAATAAACGTCTGTTTGGACACACGGCAGGGCTTAGAAGGGAAAGAGCGCCGTTTGGCTTTTGGAGCTCAAATTTAGCAGGAATGGTTTGAGAGGCCATGTCACATTTACAAAGCCCCTGAGGGGACAAAACAGTGGAAACCCCCCACAAGTGACCCCATTTCGGAAACTACACCCATTGAGGAAATTATCTAGGGGTATAGTGAGCGATTTGACCCCACAGGTTTTTTGCAGAAAATATTGGAAGTAGGCCCTGAAAATAATAATCTACATTTTTTCAAAAAAAATCTAGGTTTAGCTAATTTTTTCTCATTTCCAGAAGGACTGAAGGAGAAAAAGCACCACAAACTTTGTAAAGCAATTTCTCCCGAGTAAAACAATACCCCACATGTGGTCATAAACGGCTGTTTGGACACACGGCAGGGCTTAGAAGGGAAAGAGCACTATTTGGCTTTTTGAGATCTCATTTAGCAGGAATGGTTTGCGGAGGCCAGGTCACATTTGCAAAGCCCCTGAGGGGACAAAACAATGAAAACGCCCAAAAAGGGACTCCATTTAGGAAATTACACCTCTTGAGGAATTCATCTAGGGGTGTAGTAAGCATTTTGACCCCACAGATGTTTCATAGAATTTATTAGAATTAGGCAGTGAAAATAAAAACAGTCCTTTTTCTTCAATAAGACGTAGCTTTAGCGCAAATTTTTTCATTTTCTCAACAAATAAAGGAAAAAAAGAACCCAAAATTTGTAAAGCAATTTCTCCCGAGTACGGCAATACGCCATATGTGGTCATAAACTGCTGTTTGGGCAAACGGCAGGGCTCAGAAGGAAAGGACCGCCATTTGGAGTGCAGATGTTGCTGGATTGGTTTCTGGGCGCCTGTGGGCCCAAAACAGTGGAAACCCCCCAGAAGTGACCCCATTTTGGAAACGACACCCCTCAATGCATTTACCAAGGGGTGTAGTAAGCATTTTAACCCTGCAGGTGTTTTGTAGAAATTAGTGTTCACTCGATGTTGCAGAGTGAAAATGGGATTTTCTTCCATAGATATTCCAATATGTGGTGCCCGGCTTGTGCCACCATAACAAGACAGCCCTCTAATTAGTATGCGGTGTTTCCCGGTTTTATAAACACCCTACATTTGGCCCTAATCTTTTGCCTGGACATATGACAGGGCTCAGGAGTGAAGAGTACCATGCGGAGTGGAGGCCTAATTTGGCGATTTACAAAGTATTGGTTCACAACTGCAGAGGCTCAGATGTGAAATAATAAAAAGAAACCCCTGAGAAGTGACCCCATTATGGAAACTGCACCCCTCAAGGCATTTATTAAGAGGTGTAGTGAACATTTTCACCCCACAGGTCTTTTCCATAAATGAATGCACTGCGGATGGTGCAAATTAAAAATTTATATTTTTCCCTAGATATGCCATTCAGTGGCAAATATGTCATGCCAAGCTTATGACGCTGGAGACACACACCCCAAAAATTGTTAAAAGGGTTCTCCCGGGTATGACGATGCCATATATGTTGAAGGAAACTGCTGTTTGGGCACGCTGTAGGGTTCAGAGCCGAGGGAGCACCATTTGGCTTTTGGAGAGCGGATTTTGCTTGGTACTAAATTTGTTTGAGTATTGCTGGTGTTTTATAATGTGGGGGTACATGTAAGCGGGGCGGAGTATATAAGGGGCATAGTCAGGTGGTATGAAAAAAATAAAATAATCCATAGATGTGTGTTACGCTGTGAAGCAATCCTTTCCGCACAGGCCAGTGTCGCACTGATAAATGGTGTCATTTCTTATCCCCCTTTTGGTCCACACTCTGCACCTTTGTAGTTTGAGGAATTTTGCTGGGAAAGTGTTGTCCTGGTATAATACGGGCACCGTCGCTTCCAGCGGATATGTTTGGGCCCTCCCTTTCCTGGTTCCCTAATTTTAGGTCCTTGATAAATCGCCTCTTCATACAGAAGAAATGTTCCCCTCGGGCACAACTGCATATTTTTTTATTTCCTGACTTATTGGAGCCATAACTAATTTTATTTTTCATAGACGTAGCGGTATGAGGGCTGGTTTGTTGCGGGATGAGCTGTAGTTATTATTGGTACCATTTTGAGGTACATGTGACTTTTTGATCACCTTTTATCCTATTTTTTTGGATGCCAGGTAAACAAAAAAATGCAATTCTGGCACAGCTTTTTTCGTTTTTTTTTTATACAGCGTTCACCATGCGTTATAAATTACATGTTAACTTTATTCTGCAGGTCCGTACGATACCTAATTTATAGCATTTTTTTTATGTTTTACAACTTTTTTCACAATAAAATTACTTTTGAAAAAGAATGTATTTTTTTTCTGTCGCCAAGTTGTGAGAACCATAACGTTTTAATTTTTTTGTCGACGGAGGTGTATGAGGGCTTGTTTTTTGTGGGACGAGCTATAGTTTTTATAGGTACCATTTTTGGATACGTGTGACTTTTTGATCACTTTTTATTCTAATATTTGTAGGGCAAAGTGACCAAAAAACAGAAACTCTGGTAACGTTTTTTACGGTTTTTTTTACGCTGTTCACCGCGTGCAATAAATAATATAATATTTTGATACCTCAGGTCGTTACGGTCGCGGCGATACCAAATACATATGGTTTATTATTATTTTTCAATAATAAAGGACTTGATAAGAGTAAAAGGGGGATTGTGTTTTATTTGATTACTTGAAACATTTATTGTTTTCAAACTTTTATTTTTTGCACTTTTTTTTACACTTTTTTACACTTTTTTTTACACTTTTCTTCAAGTCTCACTAGGGGACTTGAAGGTCCAAAGGTCAGATTTTTTTTTTCTAATACATTGCACTACCTATGTAGTGCAATGTATTAGATCTGTCAGTCATTCACTGACAGCAAACCGATTAGGCTTCGCCTCCCGGCGGGGCCTAAATCGGCTTCCGTAATGGCAGAGCAGGAGACCATTGTGTCTCCTGTTGCCATAACAGCATTCGCCAGTCCCGATTGCCTGTCAGGGCTGGCGATCTGCTAGTAACCGCTACGATGCAGCAATCGCTTTCGATTGCTGCATCGAAGGGGTTAATGGCAGGGATCGGAGCTAGCTCCGGTTCCTGCCGTTACAGGTGGATGTCAGCTGTGCCGTACAGCTGACTTCCACTGCTGATGACGCCGGATCAGCTCCTGACCCGGCGCCATCTTGCCGGCAGCTACGGAAGCCGATCAGGCTCCGCCGCCGGGCGGATCTTGACCGGCTTCGGTGCTAGGCAGACCGGGAGGCCAGTATTAGGCCTCCGGTTGCCATTGCAGCCACCGGAACCCCGGCAATTTCATTGCTGGGGCTCCGATGAGCTGCAAACACCTTAAGTGCAGCGATCGCGTTTGAGCGCTGCACTTAAGGGGTTAATGGCGGGGATCAAAGCTAATTTCGGTCCCCGCCGTTACAGTCGGATGTCAGCTGTAAGATACAGCTGAGATCCGGTGATGATGGCACCGACTCAGTTTCTGAGCCGGTGCCAAACATTTGACGTACATGTACGGCATTTTGCGGGAAGTCAATGCTTTCCATGACGTACATGTACGGCAAATGTCGGGAAGGGGTTAATAGAGATTTGGCTAAAACAAGACTTATATAAAACCTTTTTTTTTAATATAAATTACCTTTTAGTGTGCTATTAACCCCTTCCCTCTTTAGCCACTTTTGACCTTCCTGACAGAGCCTCATTTTTCAAATCTGACGTGTCACTTTATGTGGTAATAACTCCGGAATGCTTTCACCTATCCAAGCGATTCTGAGATTGTTTTCTCATGACACATTGGAATTTATGATACTGGCAAAATTTGCTCGATATGTTCAGTATTTAATTGTGAAAAACACCAAAAATTAGCGAAAAATTGCAAAAATTAGCATTTTTCTCAATTTAAATGTATCTGCTTGTAAGACAGGCAGTTATACCACACAAAATTGTTGCTAATTAACATCACCTATATGTCTACTTTAGATTGGCATCATTTTTTGAACATCCTTTTATTTTTCTATGACCTCACAAGGCTTAGAACTTTAGCAGCAATTTCTCACATTTTCAAGAAAATTTCAAAAGGCTATTTTTACAGGGGCCAGTTCAGTTGTGAAGTGGTTTTGAGGGCCTTATATATTAGAAACCCCAAAAAAGTCACCCCATTTTAAAAACTTCACCCCTCAAAGTATTCAAAACAGCATTTAGAAAATGTCTTAACCCTTTACACATTTCACAGGAATTAAAGCAAAGTAGAGGTGAAATTTACAAATTTCATATTTCATATTTTTCTGCAGAAATACATTTTTAATACAATTTTTTTTATAACACAGAAGGTTTTACCAGAGAAATGCAACTCAATATTTGTTGCCCAGTTTCTGCAGTTTTAGGAAATATCCCACATGTGGCCGTAGCGTGCTACTGGACTGAAGCACCGGCCTCAGAAGCAAAGGAGCACCTAGTGGATTTTGGGGCCTTATTTTTGTTAGAATATATTTTAGGCACCATGTCAGGTTTGAAGGGCTCTTGCGGTGCCAAAACAGTCAAAATCCCCCAAAAGTGACCCCATCTGGGAAACTAGACACCTCAAGGAAATTATCTAGGGGTGTAGTGAGCATTTTGACCGCACAGGTTTTTTACAGAAATTATTGGAAGTAGGCCGTGAAAATGAAAATCAACATTTCTTCAAAGAAAATGTAGGTTTAGCGATTTTTTTTCTCATTTCCACAAGGACTAAAGGAGAAAAAGCACCGCAAAATTTGTAAAGCAATTTCTCCCGAGTAAAATAATACCTCACATGTGGTAATAAACGGTTGTTTGGAGACACGGCGTGGCTGAGAAGGGAAAGAGCACTATTTGGCTTTTGGAGTTCACATTTAGCAGGAATGGTTTGCGGAGGCCATGTCACATTTACAGAGCCCCTGAGGTGACAAAACAGTGGAAACCCCAAACAAGTGACCCCATTTTGGAAACTATACCCCTTGAGGAAATTATCTAGGGGTATAGTGAGCATTTTGACCCCACAGATTTTTTGCAGAAATTTTTGCAAGTAGGCTGTGAAAATGAAAATCTACATTTTTTCAAATAAAATGTAGGTTTAGCTAATTTTTTTTCATTTCCACAAGGACTAAAGGAGAATTTTGGAACTCAAATTTAGCAGGAATGGTTTGCGGAGGCCATGTCGCATTTACAAAGCCCCTGAGGGGATAAAACAGTGGAAACCCCCCACAAGTGACCCCATTTTGGAAACAACACCCATTGAGGAAATTATCTAGGGGTATAGTGAGCGATTTGACACCACAATTTTTTTGCAGAAATTATTGGAAGTAGGCCCTGAAAATAATAATCTACATTTTTTCAAAGAAAATGTAGGTTTAGCTAATTTTTTCTCATTTCCAGAAGGACTGAAGGAGAAAAAGCACCACAAAATTTGTAAAGCAATTTCTCCCGAGTAAAACAATACCCCACATGTGGTAATAAACCGCTGTTTGGACACACGGCAGGGCTTAGAATGGAAAGAGCACTATTTGACTTTCTGAGGTCACATTTGCAAAGCCCCTGAGGGGACAAAACAATGAAAACGCCCAAAAAGGGACTCCATTTAGGAAACTACACCTCTTGAGGAATGCATCTAGGGGTGTAGTGAGCATTTTGACCCCACAGATGTTTCATAGAATTTATTAGAATTAGTGAAAATAAAAACATTCCTTTTTCTTCAATAAGACGTAGCTTTAGCGCAAATTTTTTTATTTTCTCAACAAATAAAGGAAAAAAAGAACCCAACATTTGCAAAGCTATTTCTCCCGAGTACGGCAATACCCCATATGTGGTCATAAACTGTTGTTTGGGCAAACCGCAGGGCTCAGATGGGAAGGACCGCCATTTGGAGTGCAGATGTTGCTGGATTGGTTTCTGGGCACCTGTGGGCCCAAAACAGTGGAAATCCCCCAGAAGTGACCCCATTTTGGAAACTACACCCCTCAATGCATTTACCAAGGGGTGTAGTAAGCATTTTAACCCTGCAGGTGTTTTGTAGAAATTAGTGTGCGCTCAATGTTGCAGAGTGAAAATGGGATTTTTTTCCATAGATATGCCAATATGTGGTGCCCGGCTTGTGCCACCATAACAAGACAGCGCTCTAATTATTATGCGGTGTTTCCCGGTTTTAGAAACACCCTACATGTGGCCCTAATCTTTTGTCTGGACATATGACAGGGCTCAGAAGTGAAGAGTACCATGCGGAGTGGAGGCCTAATTTGGCGATTTACAAAGTATTGGTTCACAACTGCAGAGGCTCAGATGTGAAATAATAAAAAGAAACCCCTGATAAGTGACCCCCACTATGGAACTGCACCCCTCAAGGCATTAATTAAGGGGTGTAGTGAGCATTTTCACCCCACAGGTCTTTTCCATAAATGAATGCGCTGCGGATGGTGCAAATTAAAAATTTATATTTTTCCCTAGATATGCCATTCAGTGGCAAATATGTCATGCCCAGCTTATGACGCTGGAGACACACACCCCAAAAATTGTTAAAAGGGTTCTCCCGGGTATGACGATGCCATATATGTTGAAGGAAACTGCTGTTTGGGGACGCTGTAGGGTTCAGGGCCGAGGGAGCACCATTTGGCTTTTGGAGAGCGGATTTTGCTTGGTACTATATTTGTTTGAGTATTGCTGGTGTTTTATAATGTGGGGGTACATGTAAGCGGGGCGGAGTATATAAGGGGCATAGTCAGGTGGTATAAAAAAATAAAAATAATCCATAAATGTGTGTTACGCTGTGAAGCAATCCTTTCTGCACAGGCCGGTGTCGCACTGATAAATGGTGTCATTTCTTATCCCCCTTTTGGTCCACACTCCGCGCCTTTGTAGTTTGGGGAATTTTGCTGGGAAAGTATTATCCTGGTATAATACGGGCACCGTCGCTTCCAGCGGTTATGTTTGGGCCCTCCCCTTCCTGGTTCCCTAATTTTAGGTCCTTGATAAATCGCCTCTTGAAACAGAAGAAATGTTCCCCTCGGGCACAACTGCATATTTTTTTATTTCCTGACTTATTGGAGCCATAACTAATTTTATTTTTCATAGACGTAGCGGTATGAAGGCTGGTTTGTTGCGGGACGAGCTGTAGTTATTATTGGTACCATTTTGGGGTACATGCAACTTTTTGATCACCTTTTATCCTATTTTTTGGGATGCCAGGTAAACAAAAAAACGCAATTCTGGCACAGCTTTTTTAGTTTTTTTTTATACAGCATTCACCATGCGTTATAAATTACATGTTAACTTTATTCTGCGGGTCAGTACGATTCCGGCGATACCTAGTTTATAGAACTTTTTTATGTTTTACAACTTTTTGCACAATAAAATTACTTTTGTAAAAAGAATGTATTTTTTCTGTCGCCAAGTTGTGAGAACCATAACTTTTTAATTTTTTTGTCGACGGAGGTGTATGAGGGCTTGTTTTTTGCGGGACGAGCTATAGTTTTTATAGGTACCATTTTTGGATACGTGCGACTTTTTGATCACTTTTTATTGTAATATTTGTAGGGCAAAGTGACCAAAAAACAGAAACTCTGGTAACGTTTTTTAAGTTTTTTTTTACGCTGTTCACCGCGTGCAATAAATAATATAATATTTTGATACCTCCGGTCGTTACGGTCGTGGCTATACCAAATACATATGGTTTATTATTATTTTTCAATAATAAAGGACTTGATAAGAGTAAAAGGGGGATTGTGTGTTATTTGATTACTTGAAACTTTTATTGTTTTCAAACTTTTATTTTTTGCACTTTTTTTTACACTTTTTTATACTTTTTTTACACTTTTTCTCAAGTCCCACTAGGGGACTTGAAGGTCCAACGGTCAGATTTTTTTTTCTAATACATTGCACTACCTATGTAGTGCAATGTATTAGATCTGTCAGTCATTCACTGACAGCAAGCCGTTTAGGCTTCGCCTCCCGGCGGGGCCTAAATCGGCTTCCGTAATGGCAGAGCAGGAGACCATTGTGTCTCCTGTTGCCATAACAGCATTCGCCAGTCCCGATTGCCTGTCAGGGCTGGCGATCTGCTAGTAACCGCTACGATGCAGCAATCGCTTTCGATTGTTGCATCGAAGGGGTTAATGGCAGGGATCGGAGCTAGCTCCGGTTCCTGCCGTTACAGGTGGATGTCAGCTGTGCCGTACAGCTGACTTCCACTGCTGATGACGCCGGATCAGCTCCTGACCCGGCACCATCTTGCCGGCAGCTACGGAAGCCGATCAGGCTCCGCCGCCGGGCGGATCTTGACCGGCTTCGGTGCTAGGCAGACCGGGAGGCCAGTATTAGGCCTCCGGTTGCCATTGCAGCCACCGGAACCCCGGCAATTTCATTGCTGGGGCTCCGATGAGCTGCAAACACCTTAAGTGCAGCGATCGCGTTTGAGCGCTGCACTTAAGGGGTTAATGGCGGGGATCAAAGCTAATTTCGGTCCCCGCCGTTACAGTCGGATGTCAGCTGTAAGATACAGCTGACCTCCACCGCTGATGACGCCGCATCAGCTCCTGACCCGGCGCCATCTTGCCGGCAGCTACGGAAGCCAATCACATTTGCATTGCTAAGTGGACGGCGACGGAGGAGGATATACGACGCTACAGCCATCTGATGAAACGTAGGACCATTGTGATGCTGTTTTAGGCGCAGTAGATGTAACATCCATCAGGGAGACATAATGAATTGTGCTGCTATTGTACACCAAAGGTCCACCACGTCTTTGCATGCTATATCTACCTACAGACAACCACTTGTACTTTGACCTGACGAAGAGGCCGGTACGGCTTCGAAACACAATCTTTTTTGTTGTTGTTTTATGTACAAAATAAAAACAATTTTATCTGGACACGGCTGCGCCCTTGGATTTCCCCGATTTTTTTCCTTACACTGAATGCTGCAATTTGGGGAATTGCTCCCTCTAGTGACCAGCACAGGGAAATGTTATAAATTAGAATCTAATTTATAATATTTCGTGACCTGTTGAAAAAATTTAACAAAATAGAACAATGTCTAATCATGTATTTACTAACTGTTTAACTAAAAAAAATAAAAAAATTCTAGCGACATATTCTCTTTAATACGACTTAAAATCATCTCAGGGATTGACATTTTCTTTAAAACATCTAAAAGGTACACATGTGAAACTCTGTCAAAAGCCTTCTCAAAGTCTAGCGTTAGGAGGGCTAAACCCTGACTCCGGTCTCTTGAATACAATATGACATCACGGATTATATTTAAAGTCTCAGTAATGCTTCTCCCAGGAACCCCACAAACCTGGTCCGGATGTATAATTTTGTTAATCACTGTTTTTAACCAGTTTGCAATTATCTTGGCCGTGACTTTATAGTCCATATTTAGGAGGGTGATAGGTCTCCAGTTCCCCACCAGGGTCCGATCTCTTTTTTTAAAATTCAGAGACACTACCCCACTCCTCCATGAAACCGGCAACATATTTACAGTAAAAGCATCTTTAAATAACACTAAAAGGTCGTCCTTTAAAATGTCCCAAAATGTTAGATAAAATTAGATGGGAAGTCCATCTGAACCAGGAGCTTTCCCATAAGAAAAACTTTTAAAAACAATAAAAAGTTCTAAGTTAATATCACGTGATAAAACCTCCTGGTCTAAAACATCTAACTTAAAATCAAGGACATTAAGAGCATCTGTTAAAAAAGGACATGTCAATACACTTTTCATTAAAAAGGAGCTGGTAATAATCATGAGCAGACTTTAGAATACCTTCCTTAGAGGTTTGACCCTCCAAGTTTAAAATCACATCTCTTTTATCCATAACTTTTTTGAAGAAAAACCGGGAACAATTTTCTCCTTCCAGATGTTGAACTCGAGATCTGAAAATAATTTGTTTACCTCTTTGCTCTAAACATTTCTTAATTTCTGCTTTCATACTTTCAATATCTTCTTTCACATCTATCCCCAGCTCCTTGAATTTAAAAAGTGTTTGCAACCTTGTGTTAAAATTCTAAAACCATTGTTTCTTTTCTTTTGCTTTCCTCTTACCTGCTTTGATAAAAAAAAATAACTTAATTTTTGTTTTTATTTCTTCCCACCAGGTCAGCATTGGTATGACGGGGTTTTTCTGCTGCTGCCAACACTGTTAGGTTTGGCCAAATTCCAGCTGAGTTAGAGGATACTCCAGCAGGTGCGTGCTCAACCTCCAGAGGCCCTTGTTTACCTTCAGTTCACCACTAAAACTCTATCTTAGCCTGCAAGAGTTTGTGGTCAGAAAATATGTTAGATATTAAAACAAATTTCCCTGGGTTAAAATCCTCTGCTAAAAATATAAAATCGATCCTAGATGCCACTCTCCCATTGGACCGTGTGTGGCCTAGGTCCGCCGGCAAGAGCAACTTCCAGGCATCCCTCAGCTTAAAATCACAGGTAAGAGGTTCTATCTAGTTTGCGGAGAGGGTCACCCCCCTGCCAGCATTCTCCTTCACATATACAATTGAAATCTCCTCCTATTAATAAGGGGGATGGCCCAACACAAAATAATGGTAAAATTTGCATTAACTCTGCCCTCTCATGCTTATCAGGAGAGGCATATACATTTAAAATACGAAACATGAAACCATTAAAATTCAGGTGGACTATTATTGTCCTGCCGGGTAAAATCTCAGTCACAGAATGTATAATAGTAGAAAAGCCACGGCAGAGCAGTCCTACCCCAGCAGATCTATTTTCATTGGAGCTGGACCACACGGAAGGACCCAGCTTTCAATTTTTTTTGATGTCCGAATAGTATATTGCGTGTTGAAATCCACACTCCTGTAACAAGCAGAAATCAAAGTCCTCAGTCTCTAGGAAGGAAAACAAAGCAGCCCTACGATCGGTGCTCTTGAAAAGTCTCACGTTCAGTGAGACGACATTGACGAGAGGCATTACACTTATTATGGTGGCGGATCGTCCATGCTTGAGCCGCAACTAAAGTCCTGGATGTCTAGCCCACCAAAGATCTCCTGCTCAGGAGACCCAGGCGACTGGATGTTCCGGGTGTCGTAAGCAGGCAACTGATAGGTCACCCGCCCCAACCACATGTCGTCATCGGCCAAACAGATATCCGTAGAGTCAAGTTCCACTCCCCTCCGCCACTTCTTAAATGGTTCAATCTCCCTCTCATCGTTGTCATCTCCTCCCCGCTCACTGGAGGCTGCTCTCTTCTCACTCTCTGGAATGCTTGACTCCATCTCCTCCACGATGTTTGGGTGGTCTTCAGCGAAGTCTCCTTCCTAGGCTGGCTCTTCTCAAGTTGGGACTTTGAGGTCATCTGCACAGATCTTCCCTCTGGCGTTGAAAGAGATTTCTGCTCGGACTTGCAGCTGGTATTTGGGGTAGTCATTGCAGGGCTTTCCACTGATGTTATGGAGACCCACTGCTCTGACCCACTGATGGCAACACCACGGGACTTACAAGCAGAGGCCTGACCAGGAACTGTGCCAGGCCCCCGCTCTGTCCCAATCGCATTCCTGTTGCTACAGGAGGCACCCTTGACCTTCATCACCTTGTCTGCTGATAGAGATCCAGCAGACATTGGCTCCGGTCTTCAAATCACAGTCTCTTGTCTGGCGCCCTGGGCCATCATCACCCGATCCTGAGCAGACGTTACTGAGGATCGATTTGGCTCTGACCCAAGTGTGGCTTTCACAAAACTCTTCACTGTGTCAGCGTAGGTACGATTCCTGGCTCTGCTGGGGCAATCCCTGAACATGTGGCCCTTGCCCCCACATAAATTGCACACTCTCTCTTTGGGGCAACTCTTCATTTGATGCCCGTACTGGCCACAATTATTGCACCTATCCACCTTCTCTTCTTTACAGGAAACCTGGGTATGTCCAAAGCATCCACACTGCCGGCAATATGTGGGTATACCCGGGTAAAAAAATATAACCTCTGCTTTTCCCAATAATTACGGTAGAGGGTGGGTGCTGCATGCCTCCGATTCCCTCTGGGTCTTTTTTTAAGCGGACCAAAAATTTTCGCTTGCCTCCCCAAAATCCAACAGCATTATTAATTTTGTTCATAAACTTTACATCGTCACAATATCTCTGAAGGTAAGTAATTATGTCATCAGTCTCTACATGGGAATTGTAGAGATGGACTACCAAAGGGATCTCATCATAGGCGAAGAGTAATACGAACTCTAGTCCATCAAATTTCTCATCATACATAAGTTTGTTTACCTTCTTTACGACGTTCTGGCAGCACCCAAGATCCTGGAAGGTGATGATGTGAATTCCTTTGGCTTCGTTGTCCTGGAAGCAAAAAATATCCTTGGGATGTAGTCCAAGCGAACCCAAAAGCACTTCTCTGGTGATAAATTCCAAGTTCCTCTTTGGTCTGTGTCTTTCCTCCACTTCCATATGAATGGTGTTCTTCATCCGGGCCTCACACGATGCGTATGAAATCCTGGCCGGCATATCTCCTGTCTGGCAGGAAACAGGCCGATTGCTTCCGGATTAGGCCTTTCTCCCAATAGCGACAGGGGGGTGAAGTCTGGGCTATGAACCTAGACGATCCCCCCCAGGCCGAGAGAAAGGGTACCGGAAGCACCTCCTGACAAGTCTCCTGGATAAACCACTTGATCTTGCCAAAAGGCCGAGAAGCAATAACCCCAAAGTGGCGAGCATTGGCAGAGCCTGGCCAATAATGCTGTTCATCCCTTGCAGCGATTCAGCCTACTCCTAGGCACCTCCATGGGGCCCTGCCGGCTCACACACTCACACAAGCAGCCAGGCGGGAGGTGAAAAAAGGCCGGAGAGAAAGCTAGACATGCTTTGCTTCTTTTGCTTGCACCACAATGCTGTGCTGAAAGCGGAGGAATCTACCTAAAAACACCTTCCTGGCAACGCCAAAATTCCCTCCTGCCATGCAGAAAAATGCTAGCAGCAGCAAGTGCATGCCCACAGCCACCCCTTTTCCATTCACGTCTTCGATCACTTGCAATACAGTGCCTGCTGACCAACACTGCCTGGGCCTGGTGCAAGAAACAAACAATGGCAAAAGCAAAAAGCACTTTTCACATCTGATTTTAGTCGTCACTGGTTTAGGAAAGGTTGCACCGGTCCTGGCGGTACTGCAATACCAGGTCAATGCGTGGAGTGGACAGAGCAAGCCCTATTTCCATCTCCCTGTTCTAAAAATCCATTTAATATATGATCCTCAGATAGGGGACGTATCAGACTTTAAACTGATAAGAACAGATTTTTTTATTTTTTTTTTACTACTCAGATTTGAAATCTTAAAGCGAAAAACATAAGTCGAAAGTTTTCGAGAATAGTTTAAGATTTCATCAAACCATCATTGCAGTATGAATTTATAATTTTCTTGATCTTATCCATTTTTTCAATTATTATTATTATTTTTAATATATATATATATATATATATATATATATATCTATATCGTTTTTATTTTATTTTTATTTTCAATTATATTTTAACTTTTTCCATTTTTTTTACAGGTATAACAAAGAAAAAAAAATACAAGATTACACAGATTACACATCACAAGGTAAGTACATTCCACATTTCTTGTTTCCAAATCTCATTTGCTTTCACAGTACCTAGTAATAATTTATCTCTCCAGAAATATACATACATATAACTTAAACATAATTTTAGGCCGTTTTCAACAGATAACTCATCTCTTTTAAATAATACAATATTTCTTGCTTTCCATAAAGCCATCTTAACACATGTAAAAATTATCCATACGACTTTAAAATCCTCTTTACCAATACCCAATCCGTAAAAAATCATATTAAAATCAAAATGATCAATTTTGCTCAAATATTTAACTAAGACGCTAACTTTCCTCCAAATCTTTTGTGCAAATGAGCAATTCCAAGAAATATGCATTGGTGTTTCACTTCCACTACATCTTACTCTTATCTTTGTCTTACCAAACCTCTTCTATGCTGAAATTCTCTTGTAGGTAAGCAATCCTTCAATATACACCATAACAGGTCCTTTTGTTCGTTAGATAAGTAAAAAAGATTAACATTGATTCAAATACATTGTACAATTCTTACAGAAAACCCTATTACAGAACTCACAATTTTCCTCTCATGTAAGAATTTTAACACTTTTTTTTATGATTAGTAATAATACTTAAGTCAGATTTTAACAACTCAAAATCCCTTAAAATGTTCTATAAAATAATATAATGTTCTGGTGGTAAAAATGTATACGGTCTGTTTAAATCATTTTCTAACCACTTGTATTTCCTTTATATAAAACCCAAGATTATAAATAAGAAAAGTTTTTACCTTTTTAACTGGGCCCCAATAAAGTGTTTGTACAATAGTCCAAATATTTACTATACAAAAAAGACCTAAAATCGGGAAAACCTTTCACTCCTTTATTCCTAGGTTTATACAACTCCTTCCTTCTGATTCTTTCCATATCTGATTCCATAGGAAATAAAAACAGAGTTTGATACGTTTTTTCAAAATATTATTTGGGGGAATAAAAACAGCAGATATGGGGGTGCGTGGCCTGGCACTGATGTGAGCAGTCGCACGGCATATCGGCTCTGAGTGGTGATCCCCTTCTATAATCTTGCGGAGGACTTATTGTGGCCAAAATTCCCTACCTGCTGAGGAGAAAGGGCAAGGGACCCTCGAGGCACAGAATGGGACCATCTAAGGTGGCTGGGGCAGCTGAAAAGCTGAAAGAATTTGTCCGGAATTCGTCCCAAGATGGCGCCCGCGGCGCACCTTCACATTCAGGGATAGAGGAGGCAGCGAGACCGTATGGCGTGCAGCCTGTTACACTTCATCCTGCTGAGGGGGCAGCCCCGCCTGAACCGACTCTGCAGCAAGTCTCTGAAAAGCTGCTGGCTGCGATTCTTGAGACCAAGACTTCAGTAACAACTAAAGTTGAGGAGGTAAAGGTGGATGTTGGGCTCTTGAGACAGGACCTGCATAATTTAAGCGACCGGGTCGCCCATGCTGAAACCAGGATTTCTGATCTGGAGGATCGTACTGCAACTATACCACATACACTCCGTGACTGGTAAGGTGGAGTTGTGGTGCCAAAAAGCTGATGATCTGGAAAACCGGCTGAGAAGAAATAACTTTGGGATCATAGGCCTCCCTGAAAGGGCAGAGGGCCTCCGCCCAGATGAATTTGTGGAAAGATGGCTGAAAGAATTGTTTCCAGACACAACGTCTTCGCAGGCTCTCGCGGTAGAAAGGGCGCACAGGGTTCCTGCTAAACCACCGCCTCCAGGCGCGAACCCGAGACCATTTCTGGCACGATCATTGAATTGTAAAGATCGGGATTTGGTCCTGCAAGCTGCCAGACTCAAGGGAGCAATTAAAGTGGATAACGCCACGGTGTCTATTTTTCCTGATTTCTCCCCGGAGTTACAGCGCCAACGAGCCTCCTTTTGCGCTGATTAAAAGGAGATTGAGGGACCGACAGATTCCTTATTCAATGGCATATCCGGCTCGCCTGAGGATGGGGATCTAGTGGTTTTCTTCACCAATCCTGAAGAGGTGTTTGAGTGGCTGGTGAGAAATCGGAGGTCGCCTCAGCGCTGAGCTTTGGGGACTTACGCAAAGAACTGGTGAACAGACATTTGCTGATATTTTCTTGTAGCCTCCTCACATGGGGAGCGCCTGACCTCCCGTTTAATGCATACTGCCTCATTTTCCTACTGTATATCTCATGCTTATGCTTGTTGGGTAGTCATGTAACATTTTGGTGGTAGCACTTTAAGATATAGGTCCTGTAAGATTAAGGGCATTCATGTGTAGGTATATGTTTATCTTGATTTATGTAGGTGATCCTGGCTGAGGGGATGTCTATTTTATAAGTTCTGACACAGTAATGCTGCTTATAGGGGAGAACTACTGGGGCGCGTAAGCTGATATTGTGATTCCACTGTGTACACTCTTTAACAGTGGAGACTACCCCCTTTCTTGTATGGTATATAAGTCACGAGCTCCTGTTGAGCTCCTGCTGACTTCCTGTGTTTATTTCTGTTTAAAGTTATTGATCTCTGTACTAGCTCTTGTCGGACGCAAGAAGCGATCCAGATTGAGGCTTGGATATGTGTTGCATGCCCTGAGTAGGGTGAGATACTGGGCTGGGTGGGACGGGCTAGCACTCAAATATACTAAAGGGGTCACTTAAAATGGCATCACTTAAGTTCTTGTCCTGGAATGTGAAGGGCATGGGGACGCCTAGGAAGCGCAACCTGATTTTTTTCTGTTCTTAAGAAATTGAATTCCCATATAATATGCCTTCAATAGACTCATTTGACGGCTGACACGGTTAGCCTTGTACGTAAACCTTGGATCCAGTGGTGTAGACATTCTAAGGGATCTTCCTCCTCAAGAGGGGTATCCTTGCTGGTACATAGAACTCTCAGGTGGGAAATGTTGCATACTAAGATTGACGAAGAAGGGAGATACGTTTTTGTTCGCCAATATCAACTCTATCCCTTATGTTGTACTAGGTGTATATAACCCACCGCATGCCTCTCTGGCAATTCTTAGAGAAGCAGTGTCTTTTATCTCTGCCTACCAACAGGCTAAGGTGATCCTCATGGGAGATTTCCACCTTACAGTGGATCCGCGTATGGATAGGTTCATGCCACGGGGAGAGGCTGAAGCGATGTCGGGTTCCTCTCCTCTGGCCTCTCTTATGGAGGAGGTAGGGTGGATACATTTATGGAGAATTAGTCATCCGGGAATACAAGAATTCATATGCCACACACCACAGTTTAATGCACTGTCTCGTATAGACTATATTTTAGGCACACCCTCTGCATTTAACTCTATGTTAAGTATTGAACATCTCCCCAGGGTTATATCTGATTATAGCCCAATAGTACTTCAATTAACGCAACCTGTCGTAGGCCTGAGGGGAACAATTAAGATACATCCGTTTTGGCTTCAGCTAGTTAAAGTTAATGATAGGATTCCAGATCAACTGGATGTATTTCTAGAAGCACATAGACAAGAGCAGAATGGTCTGCTATTGTGGGATACATTAAAGGCGTATTTGAGGGGCTGTCTGAAATCATCAATCTCTTATGTGAAGCGTTCCTCAGCTCAGCGGGAAACGGAACTAGCCGGACGGTGTAGGGAGTTGGAAGTAGTGTTTGCAGGTGATCCTTCTTGTCAAAATAGAGATGCTTGGCTTTCGGTAGGAAGGGAATATATGCTTCTCCTGCGGGAGAAAGCAGATCGGAGGATTTTCTTTACTAACCAATCTTTCTTTTGAATTGGGGAACCAATCCAGCAAATTATTAGCTCAGGTTGTGAAACAAAACAATATGTCTCCACTAGTTTTGCATATTTGGAATGTCCAAAATGTTCTTGTTAATTCCTCACAAGACATCCTAGACCAATTTGCAGATTTTTATAGAGATCTGTAGTCTTCAGGGGCTAGATACTCTTTGTCAGGCTTAGAGAGTTATTTAGATGGGCTTCATTTTACGCAGTTATCCTCTGAGGGTAGTGCACTGCTTGATGCTCCCTTCACAGTGGAGGAGATCTCTGACTGTATTTTGGGCATGACTATGGGTAAAGCTTCGGGTCCTGATGGGCTTCCGTTACAAGCATATATACAGTACTCAGATATGTTATGATATATCCAGCTATGGTTATTAGAGGAGTCCTTCTCTAACGCTGAACATCATCTTGCTCATTTTCTCCGAATCCCTAACCTGTGGCCCATTTTAGAACCTCATGATTTTAGCCCTAGACACTGTCTTCCATTAATTAGGTTGGCAAAACAGGTGTGGTCTCATGCAAAGAAACTGTTGGAATACTCTGATACTGTGGCAGAAATGTCTGTCTGGTCTAACCAGGGGTTGTCTCACTTCCTGGGATTCCATAATGATGCCTTCTGGGAAGGTTTGGGAGTCACGCACTTGCAACATTTGATTGATGGGGAAGGCCGTACTTTGTCAGCCATGGAGTTACAGGACACATTTCAGGTACCTGATAGAGATACTTTCCGATGTGTACAACTGCGCCATGTATTGATGTCCCAATTTAGGCACTCTGGGGTTCCCATATCCTCCTTTCCACTTATAGGAATTCTCCGAACACAAAGCACACGGGGGCTGATAACTGTTGTGTATAAATTTCTTATGTCCCAGAGGTTAGCACACGCTGAATGCACGGTAAAGCTCAGATGGAAAGAGCTGATCCCCGATATGTCCGAAGGGGATTGGCTAGATGCAATGTCATCGCACCTTTTGGTATCGCCGGCAGCAAATAATAGAACGACTCAATTTTATATCACACATAGATGCTACATCACTCCTACTAGATTACTGCATATGGGCAGGGTTTCTTCGGCGTCTTGTCACAGATGCCAACATAACCGAGGTTGACTTCGATCATATGATTTGGCTCTTCCCAGTAATTGCTGGGTTTTGGAGAGAGGTTACAGACTTCCTCTCTTCAATATTGGATAAACAAGTTCCTTGTGAGCCTGGTTTATGCTTATTGGGTCTGCTTACATTGGACTCTTGGTCCCATTACGAGGGTATATTCCTGCGTGAGGCCCTGTTCATGGCCAGGAAAGCTATTGCCATTCGTTGGATGGAGGATCTTACCCCTACGGGCACGCAATGGAAGAAGCTGGTTAACTCTGTATTATCATTTGTTAATTTGGTGTACAAAAATCGAGGGTGCCCACATAAGTTTATGAGCGTTTGGGGTAGGTGGTGCCTATCACCCCTTACATCTTTTGAAGTGGGTGACCTTAGGGCTTCCTTACTTTCGCATGGGATGTCTGATGGTAAAGGGAGATCAGGCCTGAAATGTATTGTGCCTTAATAGACCTTAAATCATAGTTACATGCTTTTTCCTGTTCCTCCTATTCGATGTTGATGTACTAAATGCGGATAACACATGTATCTATGTTCCATATCCTTTAATCATATGTGCAAAGAGATCAATGTTGTTCTTTTGTTTATATAACTTGTAAAAAAAAATGGGTTTCTTGTATGACACCCAGTCTGTTATAATTATCACGTGTGTAATATTTTATTTACAATAAACCGAGTTTAACCCCTTAGTGACCACTGTAAGGGAATTAGGTAGCGGGACAGTCGTCTCCTGGGGTAGACGGGCACTCGGTATCAAACACGCCAGTAAATTTCAGTCCGCACAGCAAAGATGTGGTACTACTGGCCTCAGACAGTTTTATTTACAGGTTTGTACATGAAATTTAAAAGAAAACAAACAAAAGAAAACTCTATGCCTGTCCGGCACTAACTATACAGTAGGTATGCTAACTAACACAGTGCAGGCCTAATGACTGGCATCATAAACCATGCAGACCATACAACCTGTTATGAACGCAGTCAGTTTGCTCTCACAAGCTCCTCTCCCCAGGCTGAGAGAGAGTGTGACTGAACTGCAGCCTTTTTAAAGGACTATCACACCTGATCCCTGATTAATAGCTAGACAGCCCAAGACCAGGACTGTGTGGATGAAGTGGGGACCCACCCATCTCTCCCCACTCCAACAACCAGGCCCTTTTCCAGGTTTTAGATAAACCTATTGCAGAGCGAGAACCACATTCTCTGCTGAATTTATTCCCTGGTTGTTTTTAGATAGCAGAAGACAGAAATCTTGGGGAAATATAGACCCCCATCCACAACCTCTCCACATCACATTTCCTCCCCCCTGTTTCAGACTAGTGGCTGCAACACATCTGGTCACACAGCAATGAACTCGGGACAATGCATCTGCATTTCCCATTTGAGTCCCTGGCCTGTGTTTTACAGTAAATTTATATTCCTGTAAGGCCAAGAACCATCTTGTGACCCTCCTATTTTTCTCTTTGTTTTCACACATTCACTTAAGGGGGGCATGATCTGTGATCTTGTGACAACCAAGAAGGTAATAGCGGAGTGCCTCCAGTGCCCATTTAATAGCAAGGCACTCTTTCTCAACTATAGTATATTTTTTCTCATGGTCGTTCAGCTTCCTACTCAGATATAGTATGGGATGTTCTTCCCCATTTCGTACCTGTGACAGTACAGCCCCCAGACCCACATCAGATGCATCCGTTTGTAGAATAAATTCCATTTTAAAATCTGGGGTAATCAATACCGGCTGAGCACACACAAATTTTTTAAGAGCCTGAAATGATTGTTCAGCCTCTGGTGTCCACTTGACACTTACGGAGTCTTTCCCTTTAGTCAGGTCTGTCAAAGGGGCTGCCAGTGAAGCAAAGTTTGGTATAAATCTTCTATAGTAGCCTGTGATCCCCAGGAAAGCACGAACTTGCTTTTTGTTTACATGGTGAAGCCAACCTTGGATGGCTTCAATTTTATTTACTTGGGGCTTCACCAAACCACGGTCAATTGTATACCCCAGATACTTGGCTTCCTCCAATCCAATTGTACATTTTTTTGTATTGGCAGTAAATCCCGCCTCGGCAAGGGAATCAACAACTGCCTGTACTCTAGGTAAATGGGATTCCCCAACCTGGACTTTGGATGATGATGTCATCAAGGTATGCTGCTGCATACCGCATGTGGGGTCTTAAAATTTTATCCATAATTCTCTGAAAAGTTGCTGGTGCCCCATGTAAACCAAAGGGCAGGACAACATAATGAAACAACCCATCAGGCGTGGCAAAAGCTGTTTTTTCCTTAGCGTCTTCAGAAAGAGGTATTTGCCAGTACCCTTTAGTTAAGTCTAGGGTTTTTATATATCGTGCACTTCCTAGTCTATCAATTAGTTTGTCAACCCGCGGCATCGGGTAAGCATCAAATTTAGAAATAGAATTGAGTTTACGGAAGTCATTGCAAAACCTCCAACTGCCATCTGGTTTTGGAATGAGGACTATTGGGCTAGACCATTGATTATGGAATTCCTCAATTACTCCAAGGTCCAACATTTTCCTTACCTCCTCTGTAATAACCACTCTCATTGCCTCTGGTATTCTGTAAGGTCTCAACTTAACCTTTTTACCTGGTCCAGTAATGATGTCATGTTAAATTAGACTGGTGCGACCCAGGATCTCAGAAAAAAAATCCTTATTTCTAATTAGGAAACTTTGCACCTCTACCTTTTGGGTATTTGCCAGGGTGTCCGGTATGGTTATCTCTGGCAGCAATGGCTTCTTCGAGCCTATATGCTCAGGTTGAGACAAAGTTCCTGCAGCAAGAGAGTGTCTGTCTTTCCATGGTTTTATTAAATTTATATGGTACACTTGCTCAGGCTTCCTTTTCCCTGGCTGACGAATTTTGTAATTCACCTCATTTAATTTTTCCATTACCTCAAAGGGGCCTTGCCACTTAGCCAGAAATTTACTTTCTTTTCATTATCAAGATTTTTATTTTGTAGCAACAAAATTACAGTATATATACATTACACAGTTTTGGCAGAAAAATTTGTATCATGTATAAAATACAGATTATAACAGTTTATAAACAATATGAAGATGCATAAACCCAAATAGGTTGTAACCTCCCACTCATCTAACGAGCATATGCATTAAAGTACAGTAGAACTAACTGTACCCCATATACAGTAATATAATACCATAGCCAAGAGGACCAGGCCTCAATAAAGTAAACATTGGTACATATAAGTGCCACAGAAAAATTATAACAACAACACAAGACACCAGACAACAAAGGGAAACACAAACACACATAGCGCATAGAGAAAAAGATCACATAATTTGCTCAGAACCTACCATCAAGCCATAGAGGTAGATCAGTACCACCCCGGAATCCAGACCATACCGCCCAAGTTTGGACAAAGAGCACAGACTTGCCCCTGTCTGCTGACAGTAATTCCTCCATTCTCATTATCCCGTTCACCTCTGTCACCCATTCCGTTAAAGAGGGAACCGTATGAGATTTCCAGTGCCTAGGTATCACCGTTCTCGCCGCAGTCAGGAAATGTCTGAAGATACCCCTTTTGAGGTGTGTGAGAGATCCAGGAACCATGGAGAGTAACCCAATAGATGCCGAAGTCGGAACTTCAATGTGCAAGAGCTTTTTGCCCAAATCAAAAATCTTCCCCCAAAAGGTACGTATCCTGGGACAGTCCCACCAAATATGCAACATGGTTCCAGGAGCTTCCCCACACCTCCAACAATCAGCAGACACATCCGGGAATATCTTATGCAGCAAAGCAGGGCAACGATACCACCTAGTGAGTATTTTGTAGTTTTTTTCCTGGGCAAAACAAGACATTGGCAATTTATGAGCTAACAGGAAGGCAGTACCCCATTCCTCTTCAGTATGTTGAACCCCCAACTCTTCGTCCCATGCATTGGTGAAAGACAGTTGAGAAAAGGAACAGCTGGGTAGAAGAACTCCATGCAAATATGACAACACATGCGAAGGGGCCGTTGGTAAAGATAAATACTTTTCTAAAGGAGTCTTATCCTGTAATAACACCAGACAGTCCTCCAGAGAAGAGAGATAAGAACGCAGCTGTAAGTATGACCACCAGGTTGATCTCCTCCCCGGGCAAGCCTCAGAGACTGCATTCATTGACAACATGACACCTTCAGGAGTAAGGGTCTCAGACAGATATCCACCTTCTCTTCTCTCCCAGCAGAGGAATGTATCCATACCCAACGCCGGAGGGAACGAGGGGTTGTCGAAAAGAGGAGTCATAGGACCCGGCCTATTCACCAGGCACACAGCACCCATGATCCGCTCCCATACCACAAGAAACTGACGTGTGAGGAAAGGCAGAGATAGACTATGGCGCTGTAGGACAGTCAACCACGGCAAAGAGGACAATGCAAGAGGAGACATATCTCTTTCGATACGCACCCATTGCTTACCTGTTTCCGAGCGTAACCAATCCACTACCCTCATAATCAGTGCGGCTTGATGGTATCTTTTAAAGTCTGGAAGACCCGCACCCCCGTCTATTTTTGGGCGACTAAGGACAGCAAAACGAATGCGAGGCTTAGAGGAACCCCACACAAATTTGGTTATAGCCCTATGTAAGGTCTTGAAAAAACCCAGTCTGGAAAAGGTATAAGAATTTGGGCAAAATATCCATTTTGACCGCATTAATTCGCCCAAACCATGACATGCGGTTCCCTCCATATTCTGCCAACTCCTTCAAAGTACGTTGAAGAATAGGTGTGTAATTCAACGCGAACAAATCTGCCTGTTGCGTGGGCACCTGCACCCCCAAGTATTTTAAGGATGTAGATTGCCATTTGAATGGGAAAACCCGAGCGAGATGGGCAGCCATAGAAGCATCCAGAGATATATTCAAGGCCTCCGATTTGGAGTAATTAACTTTAAAATTGCTTAGATGACCAAAACGCTCAAATTCCTCAGTCAGAGATGGCAAAGAGATCATGGGAGTTGTTATGAATACCAGGAGATCGTCTGCATAAAGCGCTAATTTATGATGCTGTGATCCTACCCGTACACCATTAACATCAGGGTTGCCCCGCAGTGCCACTGCCAGGTGTTCCATGACCAGAACATACAATAGAGGCGATACTGGGCACCCCTGTCTCGTGCCATTAGCAATAGACAAGGAATCAGATAGGAGTCCATTAACACGAACCCGAGCCGTAGGCCTATGGTATAATGCCATTATCCTATCCACCATAGTAGCGTCAAGGCCTACCTGTTTTAGGACACTGCGGAGGAACACCCAATGCACTCTGTCAAAAGCCTTCTCGGCATCAACCGACAGCAAGCACATCGGTATCTTACGGGATTGGCAAAATGAAGTTAAAAGGAGAGTTTTGTTGGTGTTATCCCGTGCCTCCCGACCACATACAAACCCCACCTGATCATCCCGTATCAATCCAGGTAACAACGGTGACAAGCGAGATGCAAGCAACTTCGCGAAAAATGTTACATCTACATTAATTAATGAGATGGGTCTGAAGTTAGCGCAAGAGGTTGGGTCCTTGCCAGGCTTTGGTAACAGAGTAATGTGAGCCTCGAGGGACTGGGGTGCAAAGGGACACAAGGAAGACACGGAGTTAAAGACTTTCGTCAAAAAGGGAACCAGTTGAGCCTTAAATGTTTTATAAAATTTGTTGTTAAATCCATCAGGCCCTGGACTCTTGCCCAAGGGTGATTCCTTAATAACATGTTCCACTTCTGATTCCACAAAATCCTCCTCGAGTCCCGAAGCCTCCCCCTCCTCTAAAGGCGGTAAAGCCGTCCTATTTACATAATGATCTATTTTGTCCCGCAATGCCTCAGCCTGCATGTCGTGAAATTGCCCCTTAATGTTATATAAGGTCGAGTAATACTGTTTAAAGCACTCTGTAATACCCACCGGGTCATGAACTTCGCCCCCCGAAGAAGATAGTATTTTAGGGATGTAGGACGCTTGCGTTCGGGGATGTAACATACGCGCTAAAGATCTACCGCACTTGTCCGCAAATTCATATGAGTGTTTTCTCATCCGATCTCTAAACCGGGCGTGTGATTGATCTATAAGAGATCGCAAGGACTCCCTTGCTGTGGTAAGATCCGCAAAAACCTGTGAAGATGGAATTTGTTTATGACATGCTTCCAATTCCCTTATCTGATTCAGGAGACGTGCAATAGAAATCCCTTTCTCTCGCTTCAAACGTGCCCCGTGCTGTATTAGGACTCCTCTAATGACACATTTCAGCGCCTCCCATTGGAATGGTAAGGAGGTAGGGTCATGTTCATGTACTGCAATAAACCCATCAAGAGCGTCCTTGAGAGCCGACACACATACTGTATCCTTCAATAAGTTATCATTAAGTTTCCAAGACCGGAAATTCGGTACCGAGTCAGGAAACGAAAGGGTCAGGAACACTGGGGCATGATCTGACCAGATCATGGGGCCCACATTAGTACTAGGATGCCAGGTAAGCAAATGGTGACTGATCAAAAAAGCATCTATCCGACTGTACATGTTATGCAAGGGGGAAAAGTACGTATACTCTCTTACCTGAGGGTGCAGAATCCTCCACACGTCAATCAATTGCATGGAATGCATCATAGCCTTTAGTGCCCCCAACTGTGATTTAGGAACAGCAGACCTGCCCGAGGAGGTATCAAGCCTAGGATCAAAGGTCAAGTTAAGATCTCCACCCACAATTAAGACGCCCTCTGTAAACTCTTCCAATTTCTTCAAGAACACTCGCCCCACTCTAGCCTGATCCTGATTGGGAAGGTACAAGTTAGCCAGGGTAAGAATCTTATTGCGCATAGACAATTTTAGAAAGACATATCGACCTCCCGGGTCAACCAAAACATCAATGATTTTATGAGAAAGTGACTTGTGGATACCTATGCTAGCCCCTTTGGACTTGGATTCCGGGTTGGCACTGTGAAACTAAGACGGGAAGTATCTATTTGTAAATTGTGGCATATGGCCCACCTGAAAGTGAGTCTCCTGTAGGAACAAGATGTGTACTCGTTCTTTATGCATGTTATATAAAATTTGCGAGCGTTTTTCCGGGACATTGAGCCCCCTAGCATTGAAGGTACAGACCTTCAATTGCGCCATCAGAATCTTTACCCCGAGGAGCTCAACAAAAGAATGCACTAAGGCAGAGGTAAATAGGACAAGACAGACGAGGAGGGGATATACAACAACAAAGACAAACGAACGGGCGAACTAATCGCCCACTCCTTGAGCTACTCAAGGAGAAACACTCTAACAGACACCGGAATCAACCAGTGAGTCCCTAAGAGGAGAAGTGTCAGGACACAGACTAGCCAGTGCCCCGCACCCCCCCAACCCAGCAATTATATTCAAGCAAGTAATAATAAATTATTACAGTTAGGAAAACCAAGGCACTTTGCATAACACCCAATAGTAATGAGACAAAAGTATGCAGCATTAATATACACCTAGAAATACCTCAAAGGAGCATATTCTTATATACATTCAATGTTATCAAAAGTGCATATACTTGTAAGAGGTACAAGGGATTTTAGAAAACCTTAAGCATTCACGTCTGAAGCACAATGACATTAATCGAACCATACCAATGGACCCGCAGTGTCCAGCAAAAATAAAATCAGTTGCAACGAGCGGTAGCACCAATGTGAGTGGCTATAAGAACACAGACTATATTTGCTTTAAATGAGAAACCCCAGAATTATTGCATTGAACTCTGATAACAGAACACAGAAGAGTCTAAAAAGGATATCAGATCGGTTCATCTAGGCGACCCTCATGCCTACGACCCGGAGAAGCAGGAGACCGACCTCGCCTACGCGCCCGTGGACGCGGCGGCGGGAAGGGAACATAAGGCCAATCAGGGATGGAGACTCGAGGTACACGGAGAGCAGCGCAGAAGTCCGGAACATCCCCTGGGTCCCGAACACTCAATAATGACCCATCTCTGCGGACCTGTAGCTGAAAGGGGTGACCCCAAGAATAAGAGATCTCATGCTCCCTGAATACATCCAACAGAGGACGAAGCACTATGCGCTTATCCAGAGTCATTTTGGACAAATCCGATAGCAGTTGAATCTTGACCCCTTGCAATAAAACTTCCCCTTTATCACGGGCTTTTCTCATTATCTGCTCCTTGAGAGAGAAAAAATGGACACGACATAGCACATCTCTAGGCCTGTCTGGATCCGGGTTCCGAGGACCCAGGGTCCTGTGGGCTCTATCCAACTCAATAGGATCTGCAGCAGGGCGTCCCAGTAAGGTATTAAATAGAGATTGTAAAGTAGGGATAAGTTGACCCGGAGAGATATCCTCAGGAATGCCCCTCAGCCGAATATTGTTGCGACGATTCCGATTCTCATGATCCTCAGCCAAATTAAATAATGCATGAATCTGATGAGAGTGCTGGTCTAAACGGGCGTCCTGAGAAACTTGTTGCTGTGAAATAACTGAGACATCGCTCTCCATACGCTGCACCTGATCTGACAATTGGGATAGGTTAGTGGTGAGAGATTGTATCTCAGACTTGTATGTCGTTTCCAGACGATTAACATAACGCTCCATGTCCTGCTTAGTGGGTAAAGCTGATAACTGACGTCTGTAAATCATCCCCAAGGGCAGATGCACCTCCCATTGACGTTGAGGGGTGAAGATCCATATCTATATGAGATGTGGAAGGCAGCAATGCAGGACCCAGCACATGCGGGAGGGAAGATGGAGAGACTCGGCCGCCATGACAGGCACCACGTGACACGCCATCCCGCGCAGGCAGCGCCATCACATCCCCAGCAGAACTCGGTGTGACCCCATCTAGCCTGGAGGGAACCAGCCCCGATGCACCGGACAATGAAGGAAAGGTACCATCAGTACCTGAAGCAGCAACGACGGCCGCAGATGAAATCCCCTCAGGGAGCAAGGACTCGGTGCCATCGCGTCTCTCCTTTGTCGGCGCCATCTTGGAAACTGCTCCTGCCCCGGCGTCGGTCAGAAAACGCTGAATAGACCCAGCTGCAGACATCTGCCGAGTATGATAATGAGTCCCCGAAGAGGCCCTGGACTTCCTAACCATCAGGTTAGTAAATATATGCGCTTTTGATGCTTTTAAATTAGCTTATGATCGGGTTGAAAGGAGTGCAGGCGCGGAGCTCTCAGAAAGCACGTCCGGTCAGCGCCATGTCCAAGCCACGCCCCCCAGAAATTTACTTTCAAAGGTTGGTATAAGAACAAGTACCCTGTCACCTGGTGCAAAAGAACGTACTCTGGCACTGCGGTTATACATCCTTTGTTGTGCCACCTGAGCCTGGGCCATATAATCTTTAACAATGGGCATTACTGCTGAGATTCGATCTTGCATTTCTGAAATGTGTTCAATGACACTTCTATAGGGTGTAGCTTCTCCTTCCCAGGATTCTTTCGCTATATCTAAAAGGCCCCTGGAATGACGACCATATAGCAATTCAAATGGAGAATACCCTGTGGACGACTGAGGGACCTCACGTACTGCAAACATGAGATAAGGAAGAAGAAAATCCCAGTTTTTCCCATCTTTATCCACAACTTTCTTTAACTCCTTAACCCCTTAAGGACGCAGCCTTGTTTTGGCCTTAAGGCTCAGAGCCCATTTTTCAAATCTGACATATTTCACTTTATGTGGTAATAACGTCGGAATGCTTAAACCTACCCAAGCGATTCTGAGATTGTTTTCTCGTGACACATTGGGCTTCATGTTCGTGGTAAAATTTGGTCGATATATTCAGTGTTTATTGGTGAAAAATTGCAAAATTTAGAGAAAATTTTGAAAAAATTGCATTTTTCAGAATTTAAATGCATCTGCTTGTAAAACAGACGGTTATACCACCCAAAATAGTTACTAGTTCACATTTCCCATATCTCTACTTTAGATTTGCATTGTTTTTTGAACATTCTTTTATTTTTCTTGGATGTTACAAGGCTTAGAACATAAACAGCAATTTCTCATATTTTTAAGAAAATTTCAAAAGCCTTTTTTTTAAGGTACCTGTAGAGTTCTGAAGTGGCTTTGAGGGGCCTATGTATTAGAAACCCTGATAAAACACCCCATTTTAAAAACTAGACCCCTCAAAGTATTCAAAACAGCATTTAGAAAGTTTTTTAACCCTTCAGGCATTTCACAGGAATTAAAGCAAAGTGGAGGTGAAATTTGCAAATTTCATTTTTCTTGCTGAATTTCAATTTTATTCATTTTTTTTCCTGTAACACAGAAGGTTTTACCAGAGAAACACTACTAAATATGTATTGTCCAGATTCTGCAGTTTTTAGAAATGTCCCACATGTGGCCCTACTGCGCTCGTGGACTAAAACACAAGCCCTAGAAGCAAAGAAGCACCTAGTGCATTTTGAGTCCTCTTTTTTTATTAGAATATATTTTAGGCAGCATGCCAGGTTTGAAGAGGTGTTGAGGTGTCAATATAGTAGGAATCCCCCAATAGTGACCCCATTTTGGAAACTACACCCCTCAAGGAATTCATTTAGGGTTGTTGTTACCATTTTGACCGCACAGTTTTTTCACAGCACGTATTTGAATTGGGCACTGAAATGAAAAAAATGTCATTTTCTCCAATAAAATGTCATTTGTGATCAAAATTTCTTATTTTCACAGGGAACAAAATACCCCATTTTGTTGCCCAATTTGTCCTTAGTGTGGCAATACCCCATTTGTGGTGATAAACTGCCGTTTGGGCCCATGGGAGGGCTCAGAAGGAAAGGAGCGCTATATGTTTGTTGGAGTCCAGATTTTGTTGGATTGGTTTTCGGGTGCCATGTCGCATTTGCAGAGCCTCAGAGGTATCAAAGCAATGGAAACCCACCAAAAGTGACCCCATTTTGGAAACTACACCCCTCAAGGAATTCATTTATGGTTGTTGTTAGCATTTTGACCACACAGTTTTTTCACAGCACCTATTTAAATTGGGCTGTGACATTAAAAAAATGACATTTTTTCCAATAAGATGTAATTTTTTACCAAAATTTCTTATTTTCACAGGGAACAAAATACTCAATTTTGTTGCCCAATTTCTCCTGAGTGCATCAATACCCCATTTGTGGCAATAAACTGCCGTTTGGGCCCATGGGAGGCCTCAGAACGGAAGGAGCGCTGTGTGTTCTTTGGAGTACAGATTTTGCTGGATTGGTTTTCGGGTGCCATGTCGCATTTGCAGAGCCCCAGAGGTATCAAAGCAATAGAAACCAACCACAAATGACCCCATTTTGGAAACTACACCCCTCAAGGAATTCATTTATGGGTGTTGTGACCATTTTGACCCCATAGTTTTTTCACAGAACTTATTTGAATTGGGCTGGGAATGAAAACAAAATTATTTTTTTCAAATAATATGTAGTTTTGCCTGAAAATTTCTTATTTTCACAAGAAACAAAATACCACATTCTGTTGCGCAATTTGTTCTGAGTGCCGCAATACCCCATTTGTTGTGATAAACTGCCGTTTGGGCCCATGGGAGGGCTCAGAAGGAAAGGACCACCATTTGGCCTACTGGGGATTTTCTAGTGCGAAGTCATGTATGCAGAAGCCCCTGAGGTACCAGTACAGTTGAAACCCGCAAGAAGTGACCCCGTTTTAAAAACTACACCCTTAAGGCATTCATCTAGAGGTGTAGTGAGCATTTTGACCGGAGACCTACACCCCATAAACTGTAATGTGGTTTCTCCCGGGTATGGCAATACCCTACATGTGGCTGTTATCAGCTGCCTGGACACACAGCAGGGCTCAGAGGGGAAAGACGAGGGGGGATAAGCTGTGTGGAGTGCATCAGGGTAAGTAAAATTGGGGTAAATTATAAACCAAGGGATGTATGATAAATTTTAAAACACTCTTTCATACAGAGCTCTGGTTATTCGGGACACGCGTCATATTGATATATTGTGTCATCCGTTATCGCCCTCTTATAGCAGACTTTGCATCTCTTTTGACTTTTTCCCTTCTTGCCAGTTTGGGGAACTTCTCCTGGAAAGTGTTGCCCTGGTACGATGCGTGTGGCCTCGCTTCCAGAAGTACTGGGTGCCCCCCCCCTTCTTGGTCCCTAAAGATTAGGTTCTTGATAATCACCTCTTGAAATTCCAGGAAAGTTCCCGTCTGGCCTGCACATCGACGTAGCACGTACGCATTGTACAAAGCCATCTGTATGATGTGCACGGCCAGCTTCTTATACCTCACAGCATGGCGCTGTAGGGCTTCAGGGCTTTATCTTACAAGTCCATCCCTCCCATGTACCTATTGTAGTCCAGGATGCAGTCTGGTTTGGGGGTGGCCTTTCCTTCATATATCCTAAACCTGTAGGTATACCCTGATGCACTCTCGCAGCTTATACATCTTCACGCGATACCTTGCCCTCTTACCCGGCAGGTACTCGCGGAATTGAACCCTCCCTTTAAAATGTACCAGGGACTCATCAATAGAAATACACTTCTCGGGGTGTATGCTGGGGAAAACCGGGCACTGGAACGGTCTAATAGGGGTCTCCGTTTATACAAACGGTCAAAACTGGGGTCATCTCGGGGTGGGCACGGCTCATTATCAGTATAATGTAAGAAGCGAAGTGTTGCCTCATTTATTTATTGTTTTAGGTTCCAGTTCAGTTCTGAAGTTGCTTTGAGGGGCCCATATATTAGAAACCCCTATGAAATACCCCATTTTAGAAACTAGACCCCTCAAAGTATTCACAACAGCATTTAGAAAGTTTATGAACCCTTTCGGTGTTTCACAAAAATTTAGAGCAAAGTAGAGGTGAAATTTACATTCTTTTTTTGTCAGAAAATCCTCTTTATACCATTTTTTTTATAACACAAAAGGATTTATCAGTGAAACGCAACTCAATACGTATTGCCCAGATTCTGCAGTTTAGAGAAATATCCCACATGTGGCCCTAGTGCGGTAATGGACGGAAGCGCCGGCCTCCGAAGCAAAGGAGCACCTAGTGGATTTTGAGGCCTCTTTTTTATTAGGCACCATGTCCGGTTTGAAGAGGTCTTGTGGTGCCAAAACATTGGGAACCCCCCAAAAGTGACCCCAATTTGGAAACTAGACCCCTTGAGGAATCCATTGTAGTTTTCTTGGGGTGCATGCGGCTTTTTGATCAGCTTTTATTCTATTTTTAGGTGGCGTGGTGACTAAAAAACAGCAATTGTACTATTGTTTTTTTATTCTATTTTTTTACAGCGTCACCGTGCGCTATAAATGACATATTCACTTTATTCTGCGGGGCGATACGATTACGGCGATACCCTATGTTTATAGTTTTTTTTATGTCTTATGGCGTTTGCACAATAAAATACGTTTTGTAAACAATCATTCACATTTTGTGTTACGTTATTCTAAGAGCAATAACTTTTTTATTTTTCAATCAATAAAGCCGTGCGAGGACTTTTTTTTTGCGTAACAAACTGTAGTTTCGATCAGTACCATTTTTAGGTACATGCGACTTTTTGATCTCTTTTTATTCCATTTTTTGGGAGGTGAAGTGACCAAAGAATTGTGATTGTGGTACGGTTTATTATTATTTTATTTTACGGCGTTCACCGCGCAGGATAAATAATGAAATAATATTGTAGTTCAGGTCGTTACGGACGCGGGGATACCAATTATGTATAGTTTATTTGTTTGTTTATATATTTTTATTAATAATAAATGACTGATAAGGGAAAAGGGGGGATTTTTACTTTTATTACTTTTAAATCTTTTATTTTCTTATTTTTACACATCTTTTTTTTTACTTTTTTTTAACTTTATTACTTTGTCCCACTAGGGGACATGAGGGCAGGAGGCCCTGATCGCTATTCTAATACACTGCACTACATGCGTAGTGCAGTGTATTAGAACTGTCAGCTACTCACTGACAGCAAGCATAGTGGGTCCTGACGTTGTCAGGACCCACTAGGCTTCTGTCTATGGCATAGCCGGACGCCATTGTTTGGTGTCCGGTTGCCATAGTCACCATCGCCGGCCGCTATCGCGTAGCAGGCCGGCTATGGCAGCTTAACCCCTAAAAAGCCGCGATCTCTATAGAACGCGGCTTTTAAGGGGTTAATCAGCGGGGACACAGCGATCGGTCCCCGCTGCAGGAGCTGTGACAGCTGCTGAACAAGACAGCAGCGTCACAGCTCCTGTATGTGTCGGGAGGACTGCCGAAACGGCCGTTACTCCCGAGACGTACTATTACGGCATGGAACGCGAACGATACAGCTGCCATGACGTAATAGTACGTCAAGGAGCGGGAAGGGGTTAAGGACGCAGCCTAGTTTTGGCCTTAAGGCTCAGAGCCCATTTTTCAAATCTGACATATTTCACTTTATGTGGTAATAACGTCGGAATGCTTAAACTATCCAAGCGATTCTGAGACTGTTTTCTCGTGACACATTGGGCTTTACGTTCGTGGTAAAATTTGGTCGATATATTCAGTGTTTATTGGTGAAAAATTGCAAAATTTAGAGAAAATTTTGAAAAAATAGAATTTTTCTGAATTTTAATGCATCTGCTTGTAAAATAGACTGTTATACCACCAAAAATAGTTACTAGCTCACATTTCCCATATGTCTACTTTAGATTGGCATCGTTTTTTGAACATTCTTTTATTTTTCTTGGACGTTACAAGGCTTAGAACATAAACAGCAATTTCTCATATTTTTAAGAACATTTCAAAAGCCTTTTTTTTAAGGTACCTCTTCAGATCTGAAGTCGCTTTGAGGGGCCTATGTATTAGAAACCCTGATAAAACACACCATTTTAAAAACTAGACCCCTCAAAGTATTCAAAACAGCATTTAGAAAGTTTCTTAACCCTTCAGGCATTTCACAGGAATTAAAGCAAAGTGGAGGTGAAATTTGCAAATTTCATTATTCTTGATGAATTTCAATTTTATTCAATTTTTTTTCTGTAACACAGAAGGTTTTACCAGAGAAACACTACTAAATATGTATTGTCTGGTAGATTCTGCAGTTTTTAGAAATGTCCCACATGTGGCTCTACTGCGCTTGTGGAATAAAACACAAGCCCTATAAGCAAAGAAGCACCTAGTGCATTTTGAGTCCTCTTTTTTATTAGAATATATTTTAGGCAGCATGCCAGGTTTGAAAAGGTGTTGAGGTGCCAAAACAGTAGGAATCCCCCAATAGTGACCCCATTTTGGAAACTACACGCCTCTAGGAAGTCATTTATGGTGGTTATTACCATTTTGACCGCACCGTTTTTTCACAGCACGTATTTGAATTGGGCTGTGAAATGAAAAAAATGTTATTTTTTCCCAATAAAATGACATTTGTGATCAAAATTTCTTATTTTCACAGGGAACAAAATACCCCATTTTGTTGCCCAATTTGTCCTTAGTGCGGCAATACCCCATTTGTGGTGATAAACTGCCGTTTGGGCCCATGGGAGGGCTCAGAAGGAAAGGAGCGCTATGTGTTTGTTGGAGTCCAGATTTTGCTGGATTGGTTTTCGGGTGCCATGTCGCATTTGCAGAGCCTCAGAGGTATCAAAGCAATGGAAACCCAACAGAAGTGACCCCATTTTGGAAACTACACCCCTCAAGGAATTCAAATATGGTTGTTGTTACAATTTTGACCGCACAGCTTTTTCACAGCACCTATTTGAATTGGGCTGTGAAATGAAAAAAGTCATTTATTCCTATAAGATGTCATTTCTTATTTTCACAGGGAACAAAATACCCCATTTTGTTGCCCAATTTCTCCTGAGTGCAGCAATACCCCATTTGTGGCGATAAACTGCCGTTTGGGCCCATGGGAGGGCTCAGAAGGAAAGGAGCGCTATGTGTTTGTTGGAGTCCAGATTTTGCTGGATTGGTTTTCGGGTGCCATGTCGTATTTGCAGAGCCCCAGAGGTATCAAAGCAATAGAAACCAACCACAAATGACCCCATTTTGGAAACTACACCCCTCAAGGAATTCATTTATGGGTGTTGTGACCATTTTGACCGCATAATTTTTTCACAGAACTTATTTGAATTGGGCTGGGAATTAAAACAAAATTATTTTTTTCAAATAATATGTAGTTTTGTCTGAAAATTTCTTATTTTCACAAGAAACAAAATACCCCATTCTGTTGCCCAATTTGTTCTGAGTGCCGCAATACCCCATTTGTGGTGATAAACTGCTGTTTAAGCCCATTGGAGGGCTCAGAAGGAAAGGACCACCATTTGGCCTACTGGGGATTTTCTAGTGCGAAGTCATGTATACAGAAGCCCCTGAGGTACCAGTACAGTTGTAACCCGCAAGAAGTGACCCCATTTTAAAAACTACACCCTTAAGGCATTCATCTAGAGGTGTAGTGAGCATTTTGACCGGAGACCTACACCCCATAAACTGTAATGTGGGTTCTCCCGGGTATGGCAATTCCCTACATGTGGCTGTTATCAGCTGCCTGGGCACACAGCAGGGCTCAGAGGGGAAAGACGAGGAGGGATAAGCTGTGCGGAGTGCATCAGGGTAAGTAAAATTTGGGTAAATTATAAACCAACGGATGTATGATAAATTTTAAAACACTCTTTCATACAGAGCTCTGGTTATTCGGGACACGTGTCACATTGATATATTGTGTCATCCCTTATCGCCCTCTTATAGCAGACTTTGCACCCCTCTTGACTTTTTCCCTTCTTGCCAGTTTGTGGATCTTCTCCTGGAAAGTGTTGTCGCCCTGGTACGATGCGTGTGGCCCCGCTTCCAGAAGTACTGGGTGCCCCCCCTTCTTGGTCCCTAAAGATTAGGTTCTTGATAACCACCTCTTGAAATTGCAGGAAAGTTCCCCTCTGACCTGCACATCGACGTAGCACGTACGCATTGTACAATGCCATCTGTATGATGTGCACGGCCAGCGTCTTATACCACACCGCATGGCACTGTAGGGCTTCAGGACTTGATCTGACAAGTCCATCCCTCCCATGTACCTATTGTAGTCCAGGATGCAGTCTGATTTGGGGGTGGCCTTCCCTTCATATATCCTAAACCTGTAGGTATACCCTGATGCACTCTCACACAGCTTATACATCTTCACGCCATACCTTGCCCTCTTACTCGGCAGGTACTGGCGGAATTGAAGCCTCCCTTTAAAATGTACCAGGGACTCATCAATAGAAATACATTTCTCGGGGGTGTATGCTTGGGGAAACTGGGCACTGAAACGGTATAATAGGGGTGTCCGTTTATACAAGCGGTCAAAACTGAGGTCATCTCGGGGTGGGCACGGCTCATAATCAGTATAATGTAAGAAGCGAAGTATTGCCTAATTTATTTATTTTTTTAGATTACAGTTCAGTTCTGAAGTTGCTTTGAGGGGCCCATATATTAGAAACCCCTATAACATCCCATTTTAGAAACTAGACCCCTCAAAGTATTCACAACAGCATTTATAAAGTTTATGAACCCTTTAGGTGTTTCACAGAAATTTAGAGCAAAGTAGAGGTGAAATTTAAATATTTTTTTTTGTTTAATCCTCTTTATACCATTTTTTTAATAACACAAAAGGATTTATCAGAGAAACGCAACTTAATACGTATTGCCCAGATTCTGCAGTTTTGAGAAATATTCCACATGTGGCCCTAGTGCGGTAATGGACTGAAGCCCCGGCCTCCGAAGCAAAGGAGCACCTAGTGGATTTTGAGGCCTCTTTTTTATTAGGCACCATGTCCAGTTTGAAGAGGTCTTGTGGTGCCAAAACATTGGAAACCCCCCAAAAGTGACCCCAATTTGGAAACTAGACACCTTGAGGAATCCATTGTAGTTTTCTTGGGGTGCATGCGGCTTTTTGATCAGTTTTTATTCTATTTTTAGGTGGCGTGGTGACTAAAAAACAGCAATTCTACTATTGTTTTTTTATTCTTTTTTTTTACAGCGTTCACCGTGCGCTATAAATGACATATTCACTTTATTCTGCGGGGCGATACCATTATGGCGATACCCTATGTTTATAGTTTTTTTTTATGTCTTATGGCGTTTGCACAATAAAATACATTTTGTAAAAAATCATTCACTTTTTGTGCTACCATATTCTAAGAGCCAGAACTTTTTTATTTTTCCATCAATAAAGCCGTGCGGGGACTTATTTTTTGCGTAACGAACTGTAGTTTCGATCAGCACCATTTTTAGGTACATGCGACTTTGTGATCTCTTTTTATTCCATTTTTTGGGAGGTGAAGTGACCAAAGAATTGTGATTGTGGTACGGTTTATTATTATTTTCTTTTACGGCGTTCACCGTGCGGGATAAATAACAAAATAATTTTGTAGTTCAGGCCGTTACGGACGCGGCGATACCAATTATGTACAGTTTATTTGTTTGTTTATATATTTTTATTAATAATAAATGACTGATAAGGTAAAAAGGGGGATGTTTACTTTTAATACTATTAAAACTTTTATTTTCTTATTTTTACACATCTTTTTGTTTACTTTATTACTTTGTCCCACTAGGGGACTTGAGGGCAGGAGGCCCTGATCGCAATTCTAATACACTGCACTGCATGCGTAGTGCAGTGTATTAGAACTGTCGGCTACTCACTGACAGCAAGCATAGTGGGTCCTGACTTTGTCAGGACCCACTAGGCTTCCACACAACCAATATGGAGGACAACCTGAATTCCCCTTAAGTTATATCCATAGGTAATGTCGTATAGACGAGGAAAAGAGGGGCGTACAGTAGTGCCTATGACTGTAAATGACAGGTAGCTATGACTCCTGAAATATCTAGAACAAAAACCTAAAAAATGGAGTCAATACACAGCTTTGACTAATAAAAATAATAATCTTTATTTGTACAAAACATAAAACATGAAATATTTATCACACATTAAAATCAAGGATGACTGCCACAGTGTGGAAAAATTTGGAAGCCAGACAGGTATAGATCACAGTGTATAAATATAGGAGTATTGTACTCCAGAGGATAACAAGGAAGGGGACTGAAGAGTCAATTTCAATTAATATACACAGTCCTAGATCATAGTAGATGGTTGTAAACATAAGGGATAGGGCAGAAATACCTAGCCCATCCACAAACTGGTATAGAGGAAGGTGTATAAGTAACATGTGAGAATCTTACCCATGGTATGTTATCCTGCTGTCTGGCGTCACACCCGACGCGCGTTTCGGCGGAAAAGCCTTCGTCCGGGGGTGGTGCCAGAGAGCCAAGAGGAGGAATTTATGCAAATAGAGCACCAATCGCGTGCGTGGCTGGTAAGTAGCCTCATCACTTACAGCTGACCGAAGTAATGAGGCAAGTGACGAGGCGTTCGAGACGCCAATCGCATCTCATACATGACACATCGCAGAGTTCAAGATGAAAGGTCAGAGGCCTGCGCGTGCGCAGGCGATGATCGGGACAAGACACAGCCCGCAGGCATACTGCCTGGACGCCCCATTATTTCGGGAAGGGGAAATTTATGTGATAATCTTAGTAAGTACATAGATGCTATGCTAAAACCATCAGTTGAGACCCTCCCGTCCTATCTGAGGGACTCTGCGGATCTTATTCAAAAATTAGAGGGTATTCATCTTGACCCTGGGATGCTATTAGCCACCTGTGATGTCGAGTCGTTATATACTAACATCAGACACCAGGATGGTTTGTGTGCAGCGGCATACTTCTTGAGAATGACTGACACAGACCCTGCCAAGATTCAATTCATACTAACTATCTTGGAGTTTGTGTTGACTCACAACTTTTTCACCTTTGGAGGTTCCTTCTACCTACAGCTCCAGGGCACCTCAATGGGGGCAGCATGTGCACCATCATATGCCAACTTATTCCTGGGGCTGTGGGAGAGGGATCTCTTTTTGTCTGACCGGATGTCGTCGATGAGCAAGGTCGTACTTTGGACCAGGTTCATCGACGACATTTTCTTGATATGGCATGGCACAAGGGAGGAATTTTACTCTTTTGTGGCCGAATTGAATTGTAATGAGGTTAACATCAAGTTGACATGGAGAGTAGAAGATCAGGCAATAGATTTTCTGGATGTACTTATCAAACGTGACAATGATGGGTACATACAGACGGATGTCCATAGAAAAGAAACCGCTGTTAATTCATACTTGCATGCATCCTCGTCTCACCCTAGGCATATGATACGGGCTATTCCAACAGGACAATTCCTTCGAATGAAGAGGCTTTGTTCCACCGAAGAGGACTTTGAAAAAAAGGCAGCTATTCTGAGACAGCGTTTTCTGGATAGAGGATACAATACAAAGAATATACGGAAGGCATACAATAGAGCTTGTAAAACAACTCGTTCTAAACTATTGCAGCCTGTAGCCAAGCGATCACTACCCTCACAAATTAGGTATGTGACAACTTACCATGACAGGTGGGGGGAAATGGTGCAATGTTTGTCTAAATACTGGCCCCTACTGAGGACAGACCCAGTCCTATCGGAATTGCTGCCCCTGAGACCTTCTGTGGCCTCTAGGCGAGCGATGAACCTTCGAGACACACTGGTTCACAGTCATTATGGCCCTCCTACAATAAAACCTATCTTTGGTGCAGGTAAACCACGTTGGGGCTGTCGCCCATGCGGACGTTGTATTGCCTGCCCAAACATCACTATGAGTGAGGAGTTCTGGGATTCAAGCAAGGAGACGAAGTACAGAATCACGTGGCCCATTACATGCAATACGAAAGGGGTGATCTACTATGCCCAGTGCCCGTGCCCCTTGATATACATTGGGCTGACTACAAGAGAATTAAAGGTAAGGATACGAGAACATGTGAATGGGATCGAGGCTGCCAGAGGAACGATGCCCGAAATGGTAGATTCATTAAAAACTTTGCCTAGGCACTTCTTTCTCCATCACAGTTGTGATTCTAAGGGCCTGCGTGCCATGGGCATAGACCATACGGAGGTGGGCCTTAGAGGTGGGTCTCTGATGAAGAAACTTCTTCGTTTAGAGACCCGCTGGATTTGGAAACTGAAAACCACGCATCCAACAGGCCTTAACGAGAATTTGGGTTTTGCGGCCTTTCTATAACTGGTGTCAGGATCTCTTGTGTGATGCTTTTAGGTGTCGAACAATGACATGATAATTTTAATGTTGTAACTTTTTCTTCTTCTTGTCTTTGTTTCTGAATTTTAGGTCCTGTCGACCATTCTTTTGATGATTCATGAGTCTGTTTGGAGGCCATTTATGTATTTTAGATGAACATCTGCACTATTACCTTCTCATTAGACGGATGGATATAATTAATAAATATTTTGTGTTTCTTTCCTCTTTTTCTTTATTATCTGAATTATATATTTAGTGTATTATAATTTCTTTAGTTTATATATGTGAGTATGTATATATCATGTAGGCATGTTATTAATTTAATCATATATTTTTTCTTTTTATATTGTCGGTTTCATATGCATGGGCGTATGGGTATATTGCACATTGCACACTTTTATGTGTTTTATGTATGCATGTGTGCATTATACACACATGTATATGTTTCTAACACAAAAATAGGATTTTCCTTGATATATATGTGTGTACTTCTTTTTTCACATATGGGATTTTATATACTCTTATATGTATATATGTGTATATATAGTTTTTCACATTTATTCATATTTTTAACATTTATCAGCAGTAATAAAACACATATATAGAGAATAAATAATGAAGGATCTATAATTCTCTTTTATAAATTTTTTTTACGATCTTCACAAACATACACTAATTTATTATTCACAATTCACTTTGCACACACTTCTTTCATTTTTAATCATATACTTCTGGATACATGGTTGATGTAGCACTATTTATTTATGTTTACAACATTAACAATTTTTAGTTTTTATGATATAAGTTATGTGCATGTGTTGATATGTATATGTGTATATTTCTTTATATATGGTTATATGTATATATGCATATTTTACTCACATAGTGTAATGACTAATTTATTTTATTGTACATAGTAAATGTGTTTTGTATGTCACTTATTATTTATTTATATATACTGCAAAGGCATTTTTTGTCTGTCATATATATATATATATATATATATATATTTTCATATATATTGTGTACTCATTCATTTCTGTTCTTGTTTCTATATGTACACATGTATTTTATGTGCACTGTATATTATAAAATAGGGAAAGATTAGGGATAGTATATGTATTTTTATAATTGTATACAATGACATATAATGGTTCTCAAATGTGATCACATGCATTTACATTCTGAAACTGGGATACACAGCAGTGTATCTACGCACTTTTCTGTAGCTCCGATGTTCCCTTGTTGACATCCGCCAGATCATGTGACTTCCACGGCTGATTCGATCATGTGATCGCTCAGTTCTGATGTGTCAGTTGGTCAGGCAGTATGCCTGCGGGCTGTGTCTTGTCCCGATCATCGCCTGCGCACGCGCAGGCCTCTGACCTTTCATCTTGAACTCTGCGATGTGTCATGTATGAGATGCGATTGGCGTCTCGAACGCCTCGTCACTTGCCTCATTACTTCGGTCAGCTGTAAGTGATGAGGCTACTTACCAGCCACGCACGCGATTGGTGCTCTATTTGCATAAATTCCTCCTCTTGGCTCTCTGGCACCACCCCCGGACGAAGGCTTTTCCGCCGAAACGCGCGTCGGGTGTGACGCCAGACAGCAGGATAACATACCATGGGTAAGATTCTCACATGTTACTTATACACCTTCCTCTATACCAGTTTGTGGATGGGCTAGGTATTTCTGCCCTATCCCTTATGTTTACAACCATCTACTATGATCTAGGACTGTGTATATTAATTGAAATTGACTCTTCAGTCCCCTTCCTTGTTATCCTCTGGAGTACAATACTCCTATATTTATACACTGTGATCTATACCTGTCTGGCTTCCAAATTTTTCCACACTGTGGCAGTCATCCTTGATTTTAATGTGTGATAAATATTTCATGTTTTATGTTTTGTACAAATAAAGATTATTATTTTTATTAGTCAAAGCTGTGTATTGACTCCATTTTTTAGGTTTTTGTTCCCACTAGGCTTCCGTCTATGGCATAGCCGGACGCCATTGTTTGGTGTCCGGTTGCCATAGTCAACATCGCCGGCCGCTATCGTGTAGCAGGCCGGCGATGGCAGCTTAACCCCTAAAAAGCAGCGATCTCTATAGAACACGGCCTTTAAGGGGTTAATCAGCGGGGACACAGCGATCGGTCCCCGCTGTAGGAGCTGTGACAGCTGCTGTACGAGACAGCAGCTGTCACATCTCCTGTATGTGTCGGGAGGACGGCCGAAACGGCCGTTACTTCCGAGACGTACTATTAGGTCATGGAGCGCGAACGATACAGCTACCATGACCTAATAGTACGTCCAGGAGCGGGAAGGGGTTAACATCGCCTTTAGCGTTTTATTAAATCTTTCTACTAATCCATCAGTCTGTGGGTGGTAGACCGATGTACGCAGTTGTGTGACCTTAAACAATTTACACAACTCCTTCATTACTCGTGACATAAAAGGGGTACCCTGGTCTGTAAGGATCTCCTTTGGTATTCCCACTCGACTGAACACCTGCACCAACTCTTTAGCTATGGTCTTGGATGACGTATTACGCAATGGTATAGCTTCAGGATAATGAGTAGCATAATGACTAAAATATGCTGGTGGCCTCGTGACGATTTTATAATAGACCCTACCAGGTCCATTGCTATTCGCTCAAATGGCACCTCAATAATTGGTAGAGGCACCAAGGGACTACGATAGTGTGGTCTGGGAGCCGAAATCTGACATTCCGGGCAGGAATCACAATAATTTTTCACATCCTTGTGAACCCCAGGCCAAAAAAATATTTGTAGGATTCTCTCAGTGCTTTTTTCAACTCCCAAATGTCCCCCCATAATGTGGCCATGAGCAAGATCTAGCACCGTTGTTCTAAATGCTTTAGGGACCACTAATTGTTCCAAAAGATCTTCTCCCTTTTTTACCACCTGATACAACAGGTCACTTTTTATAGCTATGTAGGGAAAAGAAAGTCTAGTATCTGGCTCCACCAGTTCCTCATCAATAACCTTTACATTTTCCCTGGCTCTCATTAGGGTAGGATCTTTTAACTGCTCAGCACCAAACAAATCTTTTCTCACTTCCAGATCAGGCATATTGTCAGTCAGGGGGTCTTCTCTCTCTGGATTGCTCTGACTCTCTGTAGGGACAGTATCACTATGGTCTGCGTCCTCAGAGTCTCCAGCCATGACAGAAAATGGAAACGTTTGTGTGTCTACTGCAGCCACTCCCGCAGGCATATATACTTCTGTACTAGAGTTACCCCTAACATTTTTGTCCTCGTATACAGGCAGTGCAATAGTAATTCTATTTTCCCACAACTTCCAGAAATGTGGGAAATCTCGCCCCACAATGACATCATGCATTAACAATGGTACTAAACCCACCGTGAACTTTACTGCACCAAACTGGGTGTTTATGTCCACCACAGCAGTGTGATAATCACGGGTATCCCCATGTATGCAAATTACATCGATGGTCTTATCCTGCCATTTTCTGGGGTTTACCAAATCAGACTTTACCAAAGTTACCAAACTGCCTGAATCTAATAATGCATTTACATCTTTACCTTCCACAGAAATAGTGCACATTTGTTTCTCACCAGCTACATTAGGCAATGCAGTACATGCTGGCAGAGCATACAAAGACAAACTATGGTTTATATATGCAGCATCACATTGCATAGGTTCATCAGTCATTGGGCAATTAGCAATCACATGACCTGGCATATGACATCTAAAGCATCTTATTAAGTCTTTACTGAGTCGCTTATAAGCCACAGACCTCCCTGGCACAGTTTGCCAGTCTATAGACCCTTCAGTCTCTCCAGAAGTAGGCACAATTCTATCAGATCTGCCAGCCCCCTTTTCCCTTAGAACAGTCTTACCAGGTAATCCTGGAGTTCTCCGCTGTGGGGCTAGAGTGCGCTGTGGCAGATTCATCAGTTCCTCGGCTGCTGTGTACCTCTCCACCATCTCTACTAGCTGGTCAGCATTTTTGGGATCCCCATGGCTTACCCACTTGCGTAAGGCAACAGGCAGGGACCTTAAGTATTGATCCATTACCACCCGTTCCACCATCTGTGGACCTGTCAGGATCTCCGGCTGCAACCACTTCTTGGTAAGGTGGATGAGGTCGTGCATTTGAGAGCGAGGAGGTTTGTCCTTTTGGTAGGCCCAGTTGTGCACACGCTGTGCGTGGACGGAAACTGTAACTCCCAGTCTCGTTAAAATTTCCTTTTTCAGCTTGTCATAGTTTATGGCATCCTGGTTATCCAAGTCAAAGTATGCCTTCTGCGGTTCCCCTGAAAGGAACGGTGCCACAAGTCCTGCCCACTGTTCCTTTGGCCAACCCTCTCGTTCAGCGGTTCTTTCAAAGGTTGTTAAGTAGGCTTCCAAGTCATCTGCTGCCGTCATCTTTTGCAAAAAATGGCTAGCTCTTATTGCTGTAGAACTGGCACCTGCTGCACCTGGAACCCTTTCAACAACACTGGTTAGTTGCTGCACAACACCTTTTAAAGCATCCCGGTCTTTTCATTGTTCGGCATGTGTAGCCTCCAGTTGGGCAGTCAGTCTGCGGTTTGTTTCATCCAGAGCCATCTGCTGCACCTTGGTAGCCTCCTGTTGTGCTCTGGTAGCCTCCTGCTGTATTGCCACAGCATGCAGTATTGCTTTAAGCATCTCCTCCATCTTCTAAGGTGCAGAGAATCAGTCTTTGGAAAAATGCAATATATAAGGGACTCTGGCCCTTTAAGGTGTTTTTTTTTTTTTTTCCACAGTGCCTAAAGCTTCCTCCACCAATTTTAAGGGAATTAGGTAGCGGGACAGTCGTCTCCTGGGGTAGTCGGGCACTCGATATCAAACACGCCAGTAAATTTCAGTCCGCACAGCAAAGATGTGGTACTACTGGCCTCAGACAGTTTTATTTACAGGTTTGTACATGAAATTTAAAAGAAAACAAACAAAAGAAAACTCTATGCCTGTCTGGCACTAACTATACAGTAGGTATGCTAACTAACACAGTGCACGCCTAATGCCTGGCATCATAAACCATGCAGACCATACAACCTGTTATGAACGCAGTCAGTTTGCTCTCACAAGCTCCTCTCCCCAGGCTGAGAGAGAGTGTGACTGAACTGCAGCCTTTTTAAAGGGCTATCACACCTGATCCCTGATTAATAGCTAGACAGCCCAAGACCAGGACTGTGTGGATGGAGTGGGGACCCACCCATCTCTCCCCACTCCAACAACCAGGCCCTTTTCCAGGTTTTAGATAAACCTATTGCAGAGGGAGAACCACATTCTCTGCTGAATTTATTCCCTGGTTGTTTTTAGATAGCAGAAGACAGAAATCTTGGGGAAATATAGACCCCATCCACAACCTCTCCACATAGTCTATCACACCACCAATACGCCTTTTCACGTTGGTCACTAAGGGGCCTTAGGCTAGGCCATCGCCTTTTCACCGTGGCCTAGTCTAAGTCCTGCACGGGTGTTCCATGCAGACTGGAACCGGGGCTCTGCTGTCTGGTGACAGCTGGGCTCCTGCTCCAACACCCGCGACCGCGGCATTTAACTTTTTTACAGAGGGAGTGAGCCAGGACCAGCCCCATTTTTTCAAATCTGACATGTGTCTCTCTATGTGGTAATAACTCTGGAATGCTTTTACCTATCCAAGCAATTCTGAGACTGTTTTCTCGTGACATATTGTACTTTGTTAGTGAAAAAATTTGGTCGATAAATTCAATATTTATTTGTGAAAAACACCAAGATTTAGAGAAAATGTGCAAAAATTAGCATTTTTCTAAATTTAAATGTATCTGCTTGTAAAACAGACGGTTATACCACCCAAAATAGCTACTATTTCACATATCCCATATGTCTACTTTATGTTTGCATCGTTTTTTGAACGTCCTTTTATTTTTCTAGGACGTTACAAGACATAGAACTTTCTCAGCAATTTCCTACATTTTCAAGAAAATTTCAAAAGGCTATTTTTTCAGGGACCAGTTCAGTTCTGAAGTGGCTTTGAGGGCCTTAAATATTAGAAAGTCCCCATAAATCACCCCATTTTGAAAACTGCACCCCTCAAAGTATTGAAAACAGCATTCAGAAAGTGTTTTAACCTTTTTAACCATTTCACAGGAATTAAAACAAAGTAGAAGGGAAATTTACAAATTTCATATTTTTTGCGAAAATTCATTTGTAATACATTTTTTTCTGTAACACAGAAGGTTTTACCCAAGAAACGCAACTCAATATTTATTGCCCAGATTCTGCAGTTTTTAGAAATATCCCACATGTGGCCCTAGTGCGATACTGGACTGAAGCAAAGGCCTCAGAAGCAAAGTAGCACCTAGGGGATATTGGGGCCTCCTTTTTGTAGAATATATTTTAGGCACCATGTCCAGTTTGAAGAGGTCTTGTGGTGCCAAAACAGTGGAAAACTCCCAAAAGTGACCCCATTTTGGAAACTACACCCCTCAAGGAATTTATCTAGGGGTATAGTTAGCATTTTGATCCAACAGTTTTTTTGCTAAATTTAATGGAATTAGTCTTTGAAAATGAAAATCTACTTTGTTTCTGAAAAAACATAGAATTTTCTAATTTTTACAAGGAATAAAGGAGAAAAAGCCCCCCAACATTTGTAAAGCAATTTCTCCCGATTACGGCAATACCCCATATGTGGTAATAAACGGCTGTTTAGACCCACGCCAGAGCTCAGAAGGGAAGGAGCGACATTTGGATTTTGGAGCGCAGATTTTGCTGGAATTGTTTTTGGTGCCATGTCGCGTTTGCAATGCACTGGGGTGACCAAAACAGTAGAAACCCCCAAAAGTGACCCCATTTTGGAAACTATACCCCTCAAGAATTTTTTTTAGGGGTATAGTTAACATTTTGACCCCACGTGTTTTTTCCTGAATTTATTAGGATTAAATTGTGAAGATGAAAATCTACTGTGTTTCTGAAAAAATATAGAATTTTCTATTTTTTACAAGGAATAAAGGAGAAACCCCCCCCCCCCACATTTGTAAAGCAATTTTTACCGATTACAGCAATACCCCATATGTGATAATAAACTGTTGTTCAGACCCACAGCAGGGCTCATAAGGGAAAGACTGCCATTTGGAGCGCGGATATTGTTGGAATGGTTTTCGGTGCCATGTCGTGTTTTCAAGGCCCTGGAGGGACCAAACCAGTAGAAACCCCCAAAAGTGACCCTATTTTGGAAACTACACCCCTCAAGAAATTTTTCTAGGGGTATAGTTAGCATTCTGACCCCACAGATTTTTTGCTGAATTTATTAGAATTAGTTTGTGAAGATGAAAATCTACTGTGTTTCAGAAAAAACATAGAATTTTCTCATTTTTAAAAGGAATAAAGGAGAAAAAGCACCCCAACATTTGTAAAGCTATTTCTCCCGATTACAGCAATACCCCATATGTGGTAATAAACGGCTGTTTAGACCCACAGAAGGGCACAGAAGGGAAGAAGTGCCATTTGGAGCGCAGATATTGTTGGAATGGTTTTCGGTGCCATGTCGTGTTTTCAAGGCCCTGGAGGGACCAAAACAGTAGAAACCCCCAAAAGTGACCCCATTTTGCAAACTACACCCCTCAAGAATAACATTTTTTTCACAAATGCGTCATTTCTAGGACATATTTTTCCAAAATAGTACATGAAACACACCCCAACATTTATTACCTAGTTTCTCCTGTGTCAAGAAATACCCCCACTTAGGCCGTAATCTGCTGCATACCCACACAGTGTGACCCCAAAGCAAAGAAGCACCCTTTGGCTTTTCAGAACATAATTTTAGCTTGAATGAGTTGATAGGCCCCACTCCATCCCTGTAAAGGATTTGAGCTTGCAGAACTATCTGACACCCCTAAAAGTGACCCCATTTTGAAAACTGCACCCCTAAGGTATTCACCTAGTGGTTTAATGAGTGTTTGTACCACTAGGTTTTCATAGCCGGAATCATGGTATTTAGGTGGTAATTTTTTTACCAAATCTATTATTTTTGGGGCATGGTTGCCTTCCACAGCATATTAACCCGTAGAAGTGCATTTGCCAGTGTATGTAACTATGTTGTGCCAACAAAGCAGATGACCAACAAATGTGTCAGTCCACAGCTGTTAACAATAGTTAAAGCAGGGAGAATTTAAATTAGAACTGTATTGGACTGAAGGGCAATATATTTGAGAACTGGAGGAAAAAAATTAGAACTTGAGCATGTTCACAGGATGAAAGAAGAGAGCTTTATAATGTCACTTCTTTTTTTCAAAGGGACTGGTCATACAACATCTCTTTAGCCCCATCAATCTCTATATCAGAGACGAACGTGCCAAGGGACGTTGGCACAGCATTACAGGTCCCTGCCCGTCAAAGTAGGAACCGTAATTTGCGCAAAACAACCAATCACCTACAGAATATATAAAAGGGCAGTGTCAAACACCATCTTTATGGACAGTAAAGGATCACTAATCCCCTAAGATATTGTCAGTTTTCCTGGAAGTATTTTCGGGTTTACCGGGTTGTGCAAAAGCCTGAACAAAAAAAAAGCCCATAACGTATTGATCAGGAACAGCTCGTAAATTGAGTAACCTCCAAATATAAAGAACTATGCCCATATCACCAAACAATTTATAAGAATTAATATAACCGCTTTATATGGCAGGACATAGTTATAATAATAGGCAAACTCACTAAAATTATAAAATAAAAAAATGTATTGAAGGAATATTACATTTATATGAAATGATGCTGTCAAATAAAAATGTAATTTTTATCTCAAGTATGCTATTTCAGTGATTCCAACTGATATTATTTTGAAAACTCTACCCTTCAAGGTATTCATCTAGTGGTATAGTGAGAAAATTTGTTAGGTGTTTTTCAAAAATATTTTAATTTGGTGTGACTAATTATAACGTGAAACCACGTAGGTATTCATCTAGAGGTATAGTGAGAATTTTGTTAGGGGTTTTTAAAAAATATTTTAATTTGGTGTGACTAATTATAACGTGAAGCCACTTTAGGTATTCATCTAGGGGTGTTGTAAGAATTTTTTGTTCTGTTTGGGCTTCTTTTACATTTTGTGGGCAAAAATTATTTGATATAAAATTACTCTGCTTCAAAAATCTATTTAGAATGGCCAATTTGTAAAATAAACGGGTGTATAAATAAAATAATCTAAAACTCAGTGGAGGTATGGTAAATTTTGAAGCATTCATTGATGCACAAGCCTGGCTTTGTGGGGCATGTCTCACACTGGTGTATAATGTCTTTCCTAATGCCTTTTTTTGAACACACCCGACATCTTTTCTGGGGTCTTGTTTTCTTGTCAGTGGGGGATTTAATGAGGGAAAGTGCTGGCCTGGAATTATATGGCAACTATAATCTCCCGAAGAAGTGCCCTCCCCTTCTAGGTTGTCAAATAAAAGGGCCTTGATTATTTTCTCCTGAAATTGGAGAAATGTGTTTCGATTGCCTGCGTATCTGGACACCACAAATGCGTTATACATTGCCATTTGGGTGAGGTGGACTGCCAGATTCTTGTACCAGGTCTTACTTTTCCGCATGGCACTATACGGCTTTATGACCTGATCAGATAGATTCACCCCACCCATAAAGCGGTTATAATCCAGTACGCAGGCAGGCTTGGAAGTTGTGGTGCTGGAGCCACAAACTGGAACATTGATGCTGCTATCCTTATGGATGCTAGTTAGAATGTGGACATCTTTCTTGTCCCTATATTTCACTAGCAACATGTTGTCACTGCACATTGCTTTGCTTTCCCCTTTTGGCAATGTCTGACCCAGGAGGGTTTTGAGGAGGCCCTTAGAATTTTTTTTGATTGTGCCACAGGCCACTGTCGCTCTTGCCAAAAGGCACTTTTGGAGAGGGATGCTGTTATAAAAATTGTCTATATAGACATGATATCCCTGGCCAAGTAGCGGGTGTAAAAGATCGCACACAATTTTTCCGCTGACACTAAGGGAAGGGGGGCACTCTGGGGGATCAATTTTGGAATCCCTTCCCTCATAAATCCGGAAACAATGAGTGTACCCGGTGGAACTTTCACAGATCTTATAGCGCTTTATTCCATACTGGGCCCTTTTATTTGGGAGGTATTGACGGAAGTGGAGCCTTCCCTCAAAACTGACGGGAGACTCGTCGACCGCAATATTTTTATCTGGGGGGCAAATTTTAAATTCAAATGATTTATGACAGGCCTTATTTTAAATAAACGGTCATAATTTGGATCATTGGGGGGTGGGCAGCGGGTATTATCTGTGTAATGCAGAAATTTGAGGATGACCTCGAATCTTCTTCTGGTCATAATGGTGCCATAAAGGGGGGAATTATATAGGACATCAGATGACCAGTAGTCCCTAATGCTGGGTTTCTTTATGAGGCCCATATTCAGTAACAGGCCCCAAAATTTGCAAAGCTCCTCAGGGTTTGTGGGGGTCCAATTTTAGTCTTTGGCATAGTAGGATGTGGGATTGGCGAGAAATTGTTCCGCATATAAATTAGTCTGTTTCACCATTAAATGTATAAATTCAGCGGAGAAAAATAATTTAAAAAAATCGAACTCCAAACCCCGTGGTCTCCACTTGGATTACCGAGGATGCGCTGAAGCCTGGAACCTGGGGGACATAACTTGTAGCAGGCATCCATATCGCCTCACTATCGGGGGGGGGGGGGTCAGAACCAGCAACTCCTCTGCGGCTGGTGGGGGGGCTCATCAGACTCGCTAGACGAAGATGATGTCAGCACGAACTCCATTTCATCTTCGCTAGCACAGCATAGCGTACGCCTCCTCTGGGCTATAAAATTTCTGTGCCATATTGTAGTAATGGACACTACAATGTGACAGCTCTAATTTTATTGTAACTCTAAAATGTAACTGTCACTAAGAGAAAAATATATATTTTTTTATTAACTGGAAACAAACTGGCGCTCTCAAAAACGTAGGAGCGGGATGGAACTGACTGGGTCACTGCGTAAAACTGTGACTGTATGTGGCACGGCAACAGTGAATGGTGGCGATCTGTGTTGATCGGACTGGACGCTGACACGGATCAATGTTCTCTCGCTGGGCATTGAGGGGGCGATCTGGGGGTATTTAGGCTATCGCCTAACGTAATATGGTGCAGTATTTTCACTGGGGTAATGGGTGGGCGATTTGGGGATTATTTTATAACTACTGGGACAGGAGAGATCTGAGGAGATCTGGGAGGATCTGGGGAGATCTGGGGAGATCTAGAAGAGATCTTTATTCACTTTATTTTAACTTTTTCTCTCTGACAGGGCTTCACACGACGACTCTCACAAGCTCTTTGACAGAAATGAGCTTGTCAGAGCTGGCGATGAGGAGAATCTTCTGTCTTTTGTTTACATATGCTGATATTGGTCATTCATTTTTGAATGACCAATCACAGCCATCGACGTCACAGGACCACATTGATTGGTCCTGTGCCGGCGAGCAGCAAGTGTTTGTTGCTACTCGCCGCCGCGATCTGCCTGCTGTCACCATGTCAAGTGACATGGTGACAGTTTATCGTCGGGATGTAACTGTACGTGAGAATGCGGGAAAGCACCGCCGATTATCACGTACAGTAACGTGATCCGGCGGGAAGGGGTTAAAGAGGCATCAAGCACCTTTTCGGAAAATAATTCCTCATACATTTTTTTTGCTTTTAATAATTTCTCTTCACAGTTTGTTTCCCCTTCTAGACACTCAATAAAATCTTTTTTCCCGTAAATTTTTTATTTTTTCTCATCCTGTTCAAGGATTCTTACTCGGGAGTTAAAAATAATCTCTTTCCCTCTTTCTTTTAATAAATTATTTATCTGACTTTTTACATTCTCAATTTGATCATCCATCTCTATACCATTGTTTCTAAATAGGTAAAAACACTGGAGCCTAGAACTAAGATCAATGTATAGTTTCTTTCTTGCATAGGCTATCTTCTTCCCATACTTAACAAAGAAGGTTTTAAAACCCCTCTTCATAATAATAAGTTTCTAATTTAGTGTACATTCGATTAACTTGTGATCTGTAAAACAACTATTAAAAGATTTAAAAGAAGAACACATCAAATCACTAGATAAAAAAATATAATCGAGCCTGGATGAGCATCCACGATTACTCCAAGTAAGCTCATACTCTTTTCTTTTTCCACCTAGTTCCCCGATATCTTTAAGATTACAGGCAGAAAGAATATTTTTTAAAACAGATACTGATCCTTTTTACTTTTTACAGATTTGACAGTTAAAACCAACACCAATGATGATGGGATCTGAACCAACGATAAATAACTGTAGCAACTCAAAAAGGTGAATTCTCATACTTTTTTTCTGTATTGCATATATGCAAAAACACTTGATTTTTTTTTTACTATCTTTTAAAACCTCCACAATAAGTATGCACCCTGGGTATATTTCTTCATGCCTAACAATTTCCCAATCTTTGGAACATAAAAAACCTATCCCGTCACTTTTGAATTAGTTTCCACCTGAAAAACAAGATTTACCCTTCCATATACCTTGTAGATACTTATAACATAATCTCTTTTCTAAATTACATTCCTGTAAGAAAATAAAATCATAATTTTCATTATTAAAAAAACCATAAATGGCTGTACGTTTATAAAGGTTATTAAACCCCTGAATATTCAGAGAGGCAGCCCTGATCATCTCCTAACCAAGATGCCAGGGCTTTCTCCCCCGCCCTCGTCGGTAAATGGTGAAGAAGTATCAATCTTTAGATACAGGGAAAAACAAAGAGATGGATCCAGCGCTGTGTCCTTGAGGTTTGTTTAAAATCGGAAACTATTTCCAAGTTTTAATGAAAATGAATATAAAAACAGGTAGCGTTACAAATAGATATTTCTCAAATAAATCGTAGGATTTATGACAGTGTGAGCGGTGCCTACGCGTTTCTGACGCATGGAGCGTCCTTAATCATGGCTTCTGCTGAGTCACTTTAGTCAGTCTGAGATTTTATAGTCAGTCTATTATTAGTAACAGTTAATTGCGGGTCACGGAATAGGGAACTCCCAAATCCAGCCTGGAACGCAAATCGCTTCCTGTCAGACATGGATACGATGGAAATATATAGGTAAATTAGATCCATTTCAAAAGATTCAAATTTCAAATAATTTGTGAAGTATAACACCACAAATTTGGGGAGATCGTAACTATCTGTAGGATATGAGTGTATTTGCTGGATGTATAGGAGAAATGCAAGAAATGTTACACGATTTATTTTTGTGGGCTGTTCCCTACGGGATAAATTGAATAAAACAAAAACTGACTGAGAATATGTAGTATATAGGAATAAAAAATAAGATAAAAAATGTAACATTGAACAAAAATGGAAGAAGAGAAATTATGAAAGGGGATCTTTCTATACTTCGGACTGAGAAACAAACCCCTGAATATTCAGAGAGGCAGCCCTTATCATCTCCTAACCAAGATGCCAGGGCTTTCTCCCCCGCCCTCGTTGGTAAATGGTGAAGAAGTATCAATCTTTAGATACTCAGCTTCAGATGACTCCGAGGGAGAAAGAACTCCGATAAGATCCAGAACTCTGCTTTTCTTCCCACTGTGGTCATCCTCTTCATCAGACAATTTTTCTTCCTCTCTCGTATATCTTTTTAAACTTTTTGTTGCCACCTCCATCTCCTCCTGAGCACCAGGCAGACCTGCTTGCCCAGGGGGTGAAAGGGGAGTCTCAAACACCACAGTTAATTCCTCCTTTTTCTTCTCCTTTTTCTCTTTTGATATTTTTTTCTCTTTTTCTCCCACTAAAACCTCCACACCTGAGGATTTTGTTTTTCCCTGGGAGTTCTTTTTATCCTTCTTTTTATCCTTCTTTTTATCCTTCTTTTTTTCCGCTTTCTTTTCTTTGCCCTTATTCTGTACCACAGAACCTATAGGAGCCTGCGCCTCTTCTGGAGGCACGAAGTCCTCATCTGACATAATTTCCTCATCTCTTTTTTTAGGACAATCTGTTTCCTGATGAACGGAATCATGGCATTTCATGCAACGCTTACAAGCCATGTCAGCATGTCCATATTTATGACATCTTCTACAGTATTGGGGCATCCCTGTAAAAAAAAAGATAACCCCTACTTCTGTTGATGAAAATAATTGGGGGTGGTCTCAGAACACCCCCTTCAGCAGTTGGATCTTTTTTAAAGACCACACTGTAGATCCTTTTTCCATTCCAGGCACCAAAATTAGTGACCCCATTTTTCTTAAGGGTCACCTTCTCACAAAAATTGTACAAAAAAGATGTGACTTCCATATCAGAGATGAATGGGTTGTACATCTGTACTGTCAGCAGTTTATACTGATACTGGAACAAAGGAAGGACTTTTACTCCCTCCAACATAGTATGTCCTCTATTTTGCTCATAGAGAGCATACGCTAATTCACAAATCCCACAAGAGTTCGAGGTAACATCGTGAATTCCACGGGAGTTAAAAGACTGAACACAAAAATAATCCCCATCCTTGATCTTCAGAATAGGACCAAACACATTCGAATAAAGAAATTCCAGTTCTTTTACCTGACGGTATTGCAGCGAGATGACAAAACGAATCATGTCCCTCAAAGGACTATCATCCGCAAAAAAGTCCTGGAAATTATCCGACCTTCCTTCCATCGTTCCAATCCAAAAACAAAAAATATCCTCACAGCCCAGAAATCCAAGCTCGATCGCCTCCTGATCCAAATTGATAATCCAGAATCCCACGTCCAAAGAATTTCTCCCTCCACGAAAAAAATCCGGCTCCTCCTAAGGAAAAGGCACTACAGCTTTCAGCCACCCCTCAATAGCAGCAGTCCAGATAAACTGAAAAGGCCGAAGGGGTAAATTTACACCGTAGGAACCTTGCCAAATCCACTACAGATCTGAGCCAAAAGGCCGAGAAGCGATAACCCCAAAGTGGCACCCGGTGGCAGAGCCTGGCCAATAATGCTGTTCATCCCTTGCAGCGATTCAGTCTACTCGTAGGCACCTCCATGGGGCCCTGCCACCTCACACACTCACACAAGCAGCCAGGCGAGAGGTGAAAAAAGGCTGGAGAGGGAAGCTAGAGATGCTTTGCTTCTTTTGCTTGCACCACAATGCTGTGCAGAAAGTGGAGGAATCTGCCTCAAAATACCTTCCTGGCAACGCCCAAATGCCCTCCTGCTGGGCAGACAAACGCTAACAGCAGAAAGTGCATGCCCACAGCCACCCCTTCTCTCTTCACGCCTTCGATCACCTGCAATACAGTGCCTGCTGGCCAACACTGCCTGAGCCCAGGCTTGTCTGTCTGAGGTCCCATTATGATGTCATAAAGCTTGCTCTCACTTCTTAGGGCCCCCACTATGACACGCGCAAAGTTCCGTCAGAACCTTATATTATACGTTGCTGCTCAGTCAGTCTCTCAATGTTGCCTTAGAAATCAACACAGCCAAATTGGTGCTCTCTTTGTAGGCGAGGGAGGGTTTGTTGCAACTTCAAATCTTACTTCTTTCAAAGGTAGGGAGGAGAGCTATTCCATCACATCCATATAGTGCACACAGGTCCATTGTGGCGGCTGCTTGCTGTTCCACTATTCCACTACTTGACTGTGGTGCTGCATCAATCAGTGGTTGTGGGTTGACTGAGTGACTGGCTGGCTGGCTCAGGTGCAGCTCTTTAACTTACCTAGGAGAAGGGACAGAGAAAAAGGAAGGTGAATGAGCTGTTCCAAATTGAAATGCTGGAAACACAGAAGCACAGACACAACACAAGAGGTGGCATACTATTCAGCAAGTCATTTAATAATTAGGTCATTATCACACATTACAAAACATGCATTATATAAAGGCATTGTCCAACAGGCATTCAAATAATGGGATTAAAGGAGAGATCCAATGTGCAAGAAACAAACAATGGCAAATGCAAAAAGCACTTTTCACATCTGATTTTAGTCGCCACTGGTTTAGGAAAGGGTGCACCGGTTCTGGAGGTACTGCAATAACAGGTCAATGCGTGGAGTGGACCGAGCAAGCTCTATTTCCATCTCCCTGTTCTAAAGATCCATTTAATATATGGTCCCCAGATAGGGGACGTATCAGATATTAAACTGATAAGAACAGATTTTTTTTTTGTCAGTTGGCTACCCCATCGCAGGGGTGTCAATGATTTATTACTTAAAATTCAAAACATTAACAATAAATTACAGCTTCTTACATTGAATTACAGTAATAAAATCAATTTACATAAAAACACACATAAAAAGGGACATGGTGGCAAATCCTTATATGTTGGAGTTCCATTCTTTTACAAACCATTTATTTGAAAGTGTGGCATTTTTTTTTTTTATCTAATAAATAATTCATGTACATCTCGCTAAAACAAAGACCTAAAACATTGTCAACAGATAAAACATTGTGCTTAAAAATCAGGATGTTCCTGGCCTTCCACAGAGCTTCCTTTACGCAGTTGATCGTCTTCCATGCAATAGTCTTTTGGTTCGCGGTTGGGCATCCAAAGAGTCCATATAAAATCACATCATAACTCAAGTCATTTAGGTCTGCCATCTTCTTCATTAGAGGGAATATCTTTATCCAAAGTTGTTTTGTAAAATCACAAGTCCAAAAAATATGATGCACGGTCTCCTCAGCCTGGCAGCCTTCCCTCGGACAGATAGCAGACCTCGCGAATCCTCTCCTGAATTGGAATGCCCAGCATGGAAGACATTGATGAACGCAGCTCCAGGCCAGGTCCAATGTGTATTAAAAAGATAAAACACATTAACCATTTTTTTTTTTCTTTATCAAAATTTTTTATTTTTGAAAATATAAAAAACATAACAGCATACACATTGTTTCATAAGTTTGCAAAATTCGCACGCAGTGCAATATAACTACTTCAATATCGCATAAAATAAACAGAGACATAGACATAGAAACAGCAGCAGGAGGTAGCCTCCTAATCAGTAAGCAGAAGCTAAATAAGAATGCAATGAGAATAACAGTACCCTAAGTGCAGCAGAAGTAGTGCATTATTTAGGGAAACCAGTCCCCACAGTTGGATAAGAATTGTCGCATATACAAGTGCACATTATACTTTAGACTAACACAGACACAACACAACAAGGGGAAACACATACGGACATAGCACGCAAAAGGTAGGCTTATATAGGTGTTCAAAAGAGGCCATCCAGCCAGAGAGGTAGATCATTACCACCCCTGAATCCAGACCACACTGCCCAAGTGCGGACAAAGAGCTCAGATTTACCCCGATCAGCAGACATCAACTCCTCCATCCTCATAATTCCGTTCACCTCCGTTACCCATTCCTTCAAAGAAGGTACAGTGCTGGACTTCCAATGACGAGGGATCACTGTTCTTGCTGCGGTCAAAAAATGCCGAAAGACACCCTTTTTGAGGTGTGGGAGTGATCCAGGAACCATGGAAAGTAGCCAATGGAGGCCGAAGTCTGAACCTCAGTATGAAAAAGCTGGTTACCAAGATCAAAAATTTTTCCCCAAAAGGGACGAAGCTTGGGACAATCCCACCAAATGTGCAGCATGGTTCCAGGAGCCTCCCCACACCTCCAGCACTCATCAGATACATTAGGGAATATCCTATGTAGCAAAGAAGGACAGCGGTACCATCTGGTGAGAATCTTATAATTTTTTTCCTGGGCGAAGCACGGGGTCGGTAACTTATGCGCCAGGAAGAAAGATGTGCCCCACTCCTCAGCAGAGTGTCGAGTCACCAGTTCCTCATCCCATGCGGTAGTGAATGTCAGCTGAGAGTAATCATATTTAGGTAGAAGGATCCCGTGTAAATAGGACAACACATGAGAGGGGGCAGCAGTCAACAACAAATAGGGCTCCAGAGGAGTCTTATCCTGCAGCAATACAAGATGGTCGCCCATGGAAGAAAGATAGGAGCGCAACTGAATATAGGACCACCAAACTGAATGTCTCCCCGGGCAGGCCTCAGAGACAACAGTCTGTTACAAAATTGCACCCTCAGGTGTAAGAGTCTTAGCCAAAAAACCACCGTCCTGTCTCTCCCAACAGAGGAATGTGTCTACACCCACCGCCGGAGGGAAGGAAGGGTCATCAAAAAGAGGAGTTAGAGGACCTGGACGGTGAACAAGGTCCACCGTAGCAATGATCCGCTCCCAGACTACAAGAAACTGACGTGTGAGGGAAGGCAGAGAAGATGAAGGTCGCTGGAGAGCAGACAACCAAGGCAGAGACGACAGTGCTAGGGGAGACATAGCCTTCTCAATGCGCACCCATTGCTTACCCGCACCTGAACCAGTCTACCAATCGCATGAGGACCGCAGCTTGGTGGTAGCGTTTAAAATCCGGCAAGCCTGCCCCCCCCCTCCACTTTCGGCCGACTAAGGACAGCAAAACGAACACGAGGCTTAGAGGAGCCCCAAACAAACTTAGTTATGGCCCTATGTAAGGTTTGGAAGAAGCTCGTAGGAATTATGATAGGGACGGTTTGGAATATGTATAGGAATTTGAGCAGAATGTCCATTTTAACCGCGTTAATGCGCCCAAACCACGATATGCGGTTCCCACCATATGACATTAAATCCTTCAAGGTGCGCTGCAGAATGGGTGTGTAATTCAAAGTTTACAAATCCGACTGTTGTGTGGGGATATGCACCCCCAAATATTTTAGAGATTTAGATTGCCATTTGAACGGGAAAACCCGAGCGAGATGGGTGGCTAGAGCAGTATCGAGAGATATATTCAATGCCTCCGATTTAGAATAGTTGACTTTAAAATTACTCAAATTACCAAATCGCTCAAATTCCCTGGTCAAAGATTGCAAGGAAACCATGGGAGTCGTAATGTACACAAGGAGATCACCGGCATACAGTGCCAGTTTGTGATGTTCCGCGCCAACACAGACACCATTAACATTAGGGTTGCTCCGCAGTGCCACGGCCAGGTGTTCCATGACCAAAACATAGAGTAAAGGTGAGAGTGGGCACCCCTGTCTCGTGCCATTAGTAATACACAAAAGGTCAGATAACAAACCATTAACTCGAACCCGGGCCGTAGGCCCATGATATAATGCCATAATCCTATTCACCATAGTGGCGCCAAAAAGTTTTTTCCGCATCGACCGAGAGTAAACACATCGGTATCTTATGGGATTGGCAGTATGATGTTAAAAGAAGGGTCTTGTTAGTGTTGTCCCGTGCTTCCCTACCACGTACAAACCCCACCTGGTCATCTGTGACCAGATCAGGTAAGAAAGGCGAGAGTCGAGAGGCAAGCAACTTCGCGAAAATCTTAACGTCTACATTTATCAATGATATTGGTCTGAAATTTGCGCACGACGTCGGATCCCTGCCCGGTTTTGGTAAAAGGGTAATATGGGTCTCAAGGGACTGAGGTGCAAAGGGACACGAGGAAGACACGGAATTAAAAACTTTCGTCAAGAATGGAGCCAATTGATCCTTAAATGTCTTGTAGAATTTATTATTAAACCCATCGGGTCCCGGACTTTTGCCCAAGGGAGAGTCTCCAATAGCACGCTCCACTTCCGTTTCCAAAAAATCTTCCTCAAGTCCCAAGGCCTCCCCGTCCCCCAATGACGGCAACGCAGTGTCGTGCACATAACGGTCTATGTTATCCCGCAACGCATCCGCCTGCATATCCTGAAAATGGCCTTTAAGATTATATAATGCCGAGTAATACTGTCTGAAGCAATCAGTGATGCCCACCGGATCATGAACCTCAGCGCCCGAGGGAGAAGTAATTTTAGGGATATACGATGCCTGGGTGCGAGGATGTAGTATCCGTGCCAAAGACCTACCACATTTGTCTGCAAATTCGTACGAATGTTTTCGCATCCGGTCCCTGAATCGAGCGTGTGACTGGCCTATCAGAGAACGCAAGGATTCTCTCGCTGTGGTAAGTTCCGCAAATATCTGTGAGGACAGAACACGCTTATGACGGGATTCAAGGTCCTGTATCTGAGTAAGGAGCCGCGCAATAGCTACCCCTTTTTCCCGCTTCAAACGTGCCCCATGTTGGATCAGAACTCCCCTAACTACAGACTTCAGCTCCTCCCACTGTAATGGTAATGGGGTGGTGTCATGTGTATGCACCTCAAAAAAGCCGGTTAGCGAGTCCTTAAGGGCTGACACACACACTGAGTCATGCAATAAATTATCGTTAAGTTTCCAAGATTGGAAATTGGGTACCGAGCTAGGAAACGTGAGTGTCAGAAATACGGGGGCATGATCCGACCAAACCATAGGGCCCACCTCAGAGGTAGGATGCCAGGTAAGCAAATGGTGGCTAATAAGAAAGGCGTCCAGCCGACTGTACATATTGTGTAGCGGGGAGAAGTAAGTATATTCTCTTACCTGAGGATGCAGAATCCTCCACACGTCAATCAATTGCATGGAATGCATCACAGTTTTCAAGGTTCCCAAGCGGGACTTCGGAACAGCAGACCTGCCCGAGGAAGTGTCAAGTCTGGAATCGAACGTCAGGTTAAAATCACCGCCCACAATTAAGACTCCCTCCGTGAACTCCTCCAATTTCCGCAAATACGCGCAGCACACCCGAGCCTGATCCTGATTGGGGAGGTACACATTAGCCAAGGTGAACAGCTTATTCCGAATGGACAGTTTAAGAAACACATACCGACCACCCGGGTCAACCAGGACGTCTACCAGTTTATGTGAGAGTGACTTGTGAATACATATACTAGCGCCCTTGGACTTGGATTCCGGGTTGGCACTGTGGAACCAGACTGGATAATAACGATTTGTAAACTGTGGAGTGTGGCCCACCTGAAAATGAGTCTCCTGTAAAAACAGGATATTTACACGGTCTTTGTGCATGTTGTACAATATCTGCGAGCGTTTTTCCGGGACATTAAGCCCTCTAGCATTAAAGGTACAGACTTTCAACTGTGCCGTCTCCAACGCACGTAGGACTAGCAAGTCAAGAAATGTGCTACAACAATGAAGAGAAGCACAAGACAGACAAGGAAGGGAGACACGACAACAAGGACAAACAAGCGGGTGAAACAAGCACCCACTCCTTGATCTAATCAAGGAGAAACAATCCAATATACACCGGATATAACCAGTGAGTCCCTAAGAGGAGAAGTGTCAGGACAAGGTCTAGCCAGCGCCCCGCACCCCCAACCCAGCAAATTTTATATAGCAAATAACGATATAACAGAAAAGAAAGGAAAACCAAGGCACTTAGTATGATACCCAAAAATAATTAAATAAGAGTATACATTGTTAGTAGGGACCTAAAGAAACCCCAGCAGAGAACACCCCTTAATACATTCATTGTCAACATAAATGTACATACAGGTTAGCAATAAAGGAAAATAATAAAAATAAACATTCACGATTGTGGCGTATTAACAGCAATCAACCAACATCAGTAGCCACCAGGTCTCCAACAGCAATCACCTAGAACATAATGCAGACCCACACAGCAATGTCCACATGAAACTCCGAATATAATTGCCTCAGCTGATAAACACAATAACCATTGCAATTAAGCTCTGACAGCAGGCTGCAATTTGGAGACATTAAAAGTGCATCACATCGGCTCCGCAGGACGACCATCGTGACGCCTCATAGGAGAAGCAGGAGAACGACCTCGCCTGCGTGATCGTGGACGCGGCGGCGGGATGGGAACATAAGGCCAATCAGGGAGAGAAACGCAGAAATCCGGAACATCCCCCGGGTCACGAACACTCAGCAGTGCCCCGTCCCTGCGAACCTGCAGCTGAAAGGGGTGACCCCAGGAATAGGAGATTTCATGTTCTCTCAAGACATCCAGCAAAGGACGTAGCACTCTGCGCTTGTCCAGAGTCATCCTGGACAAATCCGACAGCAGCTGGATCTTGACTCCCTGTAATAAAACCTCGCCTTTATCTCGGGCCTTCCTCATGATCTGCTCCTTAAGAGAAAAGAAATGGACACGGCACAGCACATCTCTAGGTCTATCAGGATCCGGGTTACGCGGGCCTAGAGTCCTGTGAGCTCTATCCAGCTCCAGAGGATCATCAGCAGGGCGCCCTAATAATGCATTAAACAGAGACTGTAAAGCAGAGATGAGTTGACCCGGAGAGATATCCTCAGGGATGCCCCGAAGCCGAATATTATTACGGCGATTCCGATTCTCGTGATCCTCAGCAAGGTTAAATAATGCGTGAATCTGATGAGAGTGTTGCTCCAATCGGTCGGCATGAGAAACTTGTTGCTGTGTAATAACGGAAACATCGCTTTCCATCCGCTGTACTTGATCGGACAATTGAGATAGATTGGTGGTAAGAGATTGTATCTCTGATTTATACGTCGTCTCAAGACGGTTTACATAACGTTCGATGTCCTATTTAGTGGGCAATGCTGATAACTGTTGTCTCAAGCCCTGTAAATCATCCCCTAGGACAGCAGAACCCCCTATGTGAGAGGAGGGATGAACAGCCAAATCTCTGGGAGAGGTAGAAGGCAGCAATGCAGGCCCCAGCACATGAGGGGAAAATAAGGGAGAAACCCGGCCGCTATGACAGGCACCACGTGGCGAGCAGTCCCGCGCAGGCAGCGCCATCACAGCCCCAGAAGAGCTCGGCTCCATCCCATTCAGTAGGGAGGGAAACTGCCCCTGAGAACCCGAGATCGAGGGGAAGGTACAAGCGGTACCTGATGCAGCAGCGCCGGCCGCAGATGACAGCCCCTCTGGAAGCGAAGTCCCGGCGCCATCTCGTCTCCCCTCCAGCGGCGCCATCTTAGATGATGTTCTAGCAGCAGCATCGGTCAGGAATCGCTGGATGGAGCCGGCTGAAGACATCTGCCGTGTACAGTAAGGAGTCCCCGTGGAGGCCTTGGATTTCCTGACCATCAGGTTGATAAAATGTTGCGTATTAATGTGCTTATGATTGGGTTAGGGAAGTGCAGGAACGGAGCTCTCAAGCAGCACGTCTGGTCAGTGCCATGTCCAAACCACGCCCCCCACATTAACCATTTTGAAGATAAAAGCAAAGCGTTCATTATTAAAATGTTCAATATTAGTAATGACTTAATTCCCTCGTAGGTCTTTTATACGTTTCTTACTGTTTTTCAAGTCTTTTAAATTTTTCTCTTTAAAATTAAACAAGGCCATAATTTTCTCTAAAATCACATAATTTGCTGGTAGATTAAAAGCATAAGGTGAGGTTAAAACAATTTCAAACCACCCCATCCTTCGCATAAAAAAACCCAGTATTAAAACGTAGAAAATAAGACCAATGATGTTGTTTAAAAAGAGAATTAAGACAGAAACTAAAATACTTGATTAACCCCTTCCCGACATTTGCCGTACATGTACGTCATGGAAAGTACTGACTTCCCGCATCTTGCCGTACATGTACGCCAAATGTTTGGGACCGGCTCAGAAGCTGAGCCGGTCCCATCATCACCGGATCTCAGCTGTATCTTACAGCTGACATCCGACTGTAACGGCGGGGACCGAAATTAGCTTCGATCCCCGCCATTAACCCCTTAAGTGCAGCGCTCAAACGCGATCGCTGCACTTAAGGTGTTTGCAGCTCATCGGAACCCCAGTAATGAAATTGCCGGGGTTCCGGTGGCTGCAATGGCAACCGGAGGCCTAATACTGGCCTCCCGGTCTGCCTAGCACCGAAGCCGGTCAAGATCCGCCCGGCGGCGGAGCCTGATCGGCTTCCGTAGCTGTCGGCAAGATGGCGCCGGGTCAGGAGCTGATCCGGCGTCATCAGCGGTGGAAGTCAGCTGTACTGTACAGCTGACATCCACCTGTAACGGCAGGAACCGGAGCTAGCTCCGATCCCTGCCATTAACCCCTTCGATGCAGCAATCGAAAGCGATTGCTGCATCGTAGCGGTTACTAGCAGATCGCCAGCCCTGACAGGCAATCGGGACTGGCGACTGCTGTTATGGCAACAGGAGACACAATGGTCTCCTGCTCTGCCATTACGGAAGCCGATTTAGGCCCCGCCGGGAGGCGAAGCCTAATCGGCTTGCTGTCAGTGAATGACTGACAGATCTAATACATTGCACTACATAGGTAGTGCAATGTATTAGAAAAAAAAAAATCTGACCGTTGGAACTTCAAGTCCCCTAGTGGGACTTGAGAAAAAGTGTAAAAAAAGTATAAAAAAGTGTAAAAAAAAGTGCACAAAATAAAAGTTTGAAAACAGTAAAAGTTTCAAGTAATCAAATAAAACACAATCCCCCTTTTACTCTTATCAAGTCCTTTATTATTGAAAAATAATAATAAACCATATGTATTTGGTATCGCCACGACCGTAACGACCGGAGGTATCAAAATATTATATTATTTATTGCACGCGGTGAACAGCGTAAAAAAAACCGTAAAAAACGTTACCAGAGTTTCTGTTTTTTGGTCACTTTGCCCTACAAATATTAGAATAAAAAGTGATCAAAAAGTCGCACGTATCCAAAAATGGTACCTATAAAAACTATAGCTCGTCCCGCAAAAAACAAGCCCTCATACACCTCCGTCGACAAAAAAATTAAAAAGTTATGGTTCTCACAACTTGGCGACAGAAAAAATACATTCTTTTTACAAAAGTAATTTTATTGTGCAAAAAAGTTGTAAAACATGAAAAAGTTCTATAAATTAGGTATCGCCGGAATCATACTGACCCGCAGAATAAAGTTAACATGTAATTTATAACGCATGGTGAACGCTGTATAAAAAAAAAACCGAAAAAAGCTGTGCCAGAATTGCGTTTTTTTGTTTACCTGGCATCCCAAAAAATAGGATAAAAGGTGATCAAAAAGTCGCATGTACCCCAAAATGGTACCAATAATAACTACAGCTCATCCCGCAACAAACCAGCCCTCATACCGCTACGTCTATGAAAAATAAAATTAGTTATGGCTCCAATAAGTCAGGAAATAAAAAAATATGCAGTTGTGCCCGAGGGGAACATTTCTTCTGTTTGAAGAGGCGATTTTTCAAGGACCTAAAATTAGGGAACCAGGAAAGGGAGGGCCCAAACATATCCGCTGGAAGCGACGGTGCCCGTATTATACCAGGACAACACTTTCCCAGCAAAATTCCCCAAACTACAAAGGCGCGGAGTGTGGACCAAAAGGGGGATAAGAAATGACACCATTTATCAGTGCGACACCGGCCTGTGCAGAAAGGATTGCTTCACAGCGTAACACACATCCATGGATTATTTTATTGTTTTTTTTTACCCCGTTATTATACCACCTGACTATGCCCCTTATATACTCCGCTCGGCTTACATATGCCCTACATTATAAACGGAAACACCAGTAAGACTCCAAACAAAACTACTACCAAGCAAAATCCACGCTCCAAAAGCCAAATGGCATTTCCTCCCATCTGAACCCTACAGCGTGCCCAAACAGCAGTTTCCTTCCACATATATGGCATCGTCATACCCGGGAGAACCCTTTTAGCAATTTTTGGGGTGTGTGTCTCCAGTGGCATAAGCTGGGCACGACATATTTGCCACTGAATGGCATATCTAGGGAAAAATATAAATTTTTAATTTGCACCATCCACAGCGCATTCATTTATGGAAAAGATCTGTGGGGTGAAAATGCTCACTACACCCCTTAATAAATGCCTTGAGGGGTGCAGTTTCCATAGTGGGGTCACTTCCCAGGGGTTTATTTTTATTATTTCACATCTGAGCCTCTGCAGTTGTGAACCAATACTTTGTAAATCGCCAAATTAGGCCTCAATTTTACATGGTACGCTTTCACTCCTGAGCCTGGACGACTGTCCAGGCAAGAGATTAGGGCCACATGTAGGGTGTTTCTAAAACCAGGAAACCCAGCATAATAATTAGAGAGCTGTCTCGTTATGGTGGCACAAGCTGGGCACCACATATTGTCCACATATCTGTGGAAAAAATCCCATTTTCACTCTGCAACATCGAGTTCACACTAATTTCTACAAAACACCTGCAGGGTTAACATGCTCACTACACCCCTAGGTAAAAGCATTGAGGGGTGTAGTTTCCAAAATGGGGTCACTTCTGGGGGGTTTCCACTGTTTTGGGCCCACAGGCGCCCAGAAACCAATCCAGAAACATCTGCACTCCAAATGGCGGTCCTTCCCTTCTGAGCCCTGCCGTGTGCCCAAACAGCAGTTTATGACCACATATGGGGTATTGCCGTACTCGGTAGAAATTGCTTTACAAATGTTGGGTTCTTTTTTTTTCCTTTATTTGTTGCGAAAATGAAAAAATTTGCGCTAAAGCTACGTCTTATTGAAGAAAAAGGATTGTTTTTATTTTCACTGCCCAATTCTAATAAATTCTATGAAACATCTGTGGGGTCAAAATGCTCACTACGCCCCTAGATGAATTCCTCAAGAGGTGTAGTTTCCTAAATGGTGTCACTTTTTGGGCGTTTTCATTGTTTTTTCCCCTCAGGGGCTTTGCAAATGTGACATGGCCGCCGCAAACCATTCCTGCTCAATGTGATCTCCAAAAGCCAAATAGCGCTCTTTCCCTTCTAAGCCAAGCCGTGTCTCCAAACAGCCGTTTATTACCACACGTGGGGTATTGTTTTACTCGGGAGAAATTGCTTTACAAATTTTGTGGTGCTTTTTCTCCTTCAATCCTTGTGGAAATGAGTAAAAATAAGCTAAACCTACATTTTCTTTGAAAAAATGTTGATTTTTATTTTCAGGGCCTACTTCCAATAATTTCTGCAAAAAACATGTGGGGTCAAAAAGCTCACTATACCCCTAGATAATTTCCTCAATGGGTGTAGTCTCCAAAATGGGGTCACTTGTGGGGGGTTTCCACTGTTTTGTCTCCTCAGGGACTTCGTAAATGTGACATGGCCTCCGCAAACCATTCCTGCTAAACTTGAGCTCCAAAAGCCAAATAGCGCTCTTTCCCTTCTCAGCCCTGCCGTGTCTCCAAACAACCGTTTATTACCACATGTGGGGCATTGTTTTACTCGGGAGAGATTGGTTTACAAATTTTACGGTGCTTTTTCTCCTTCAGTCCTTGTGGAAATGAGAAAAAATTAGCTAAACCTACATTTTCTTTGAAAAAATTTAGATTGTCATTTTCAGGGCCTATTTCCAATAATTTATGCAAAAAACCTGTTGGGTCAAAACGCTCACTATACCCCTAGATAATTTCCTCAATGGGCGTAGTTTCCGAAATGGGGTCACTTGTGGGGGGTTTCCACTGTTTTGTCCCCTCAGGGGCTTTGTAAATGTGACATGGCCTCCACAAACCATTCCTGCTAAACTTGAGCTCCAAAAGCCAAATAGCGCTCTTTCCCTTCTCAGCCTCGCCGTGTCTCCAAACAACCGGTTATTACCACATGTGGGGTATTGTTTTACTCGGGAGAGATTGGTTTACAAATTTTATGGTGCTTTTTCTCCTTTAGTCTTTGTGAAAATGAGAAAAAAAATCGCTAAACCTACATTTTCTTTGAAGAAATGTTGATTTTAATTTTCACGGCCTACTTCTAATAATTTCTGTAAAAAAGCTGTGCGGTCAAAATGCTCACTGTACCCCTAGATAATTTCCTTGAGGTGTGTAGTTTCCCAGATGGGGTCACTTTTGGGGGATTTTGACTGTTTTGGCACCGCAAGAGCCCTTCAAACCTGACATGGTGCCTAAAATTTATTCTAACAAAAATAAGGCCCCAAAATCCACCAGGTGCTCCTTTGCTTCTGAGGCCGGTGCTTCAGTCCAGTAGCACGCTACGGCCACATGTGGGATATTTCCTAAAACTGCAGAAACTGGGCAACAAATATTGAGTTGCATTTCTCTGGTAAAACCTTCTGTGTTATAAAAAAAATTGTACTAAAAATTTATTTCTGCAAAAAAATATGAAATTTGTAAAATTCACCTCTACATTGCTTTAATTCCTGTGACATGTGTAAAGGGTTAAGACATTTTCTAAATGCTGTTTTGAATACTTTGAGGGGTGAAGTTTTTAAAATGGGGTGACTTTTTGGGTGTTTCTAATATATAAGGCCCTCAAAGCCACTTCACAACTGAACTGGCCCCTGTAAAAATGGCCTTTTGAAATTTTCTTGAAAATGTGAGAAATTGCTGCTAAAGTTCTAAGCCTTGTGAGGTCATAGAAAAATAAAAGGATGTTCAAAAAACGATGCCAATCTAAAGTAGACATATGGGTGATGTTAATTAGAAACAATTTTGTGTGGTATAACTGCCTGTCTTACAAGCAGATACATTTAAATTGAGAAAAATGCTAATTTTTGCAATTTTTCGCTAAATTTTGGTGTTTTTCACAATTAAATGCTGAACATATCGAGCAAATTTTGCCAGTAACATAAAGTCCAATGTGTCACGAGAAAACAATCTCAGAATCGCTTGGATAGGTGAAAGCATTCCGGAGTTATTACCACATAAAGTGACAGATGTCAGATTTGAAAAATGAGGCTCGGTCAGGAAGGTCAAAAGTGGCTAAAGAGGGAAGGGGTTAAAAGAAACCTATTAAAATCTGGAAAGTCTTTGCCACCCTTTTGGTTTGATTTTCATTACCGTTTCACGTTTAAGATTCTCCATTCTGGATCTCCAAAAGAAGGTAAAACAAGCTTTAGTAATTCTTCTTAACAAAACCGTGGGAGGAGGGAAAACCATGCTTAAAGAGGCTCTGTCACCAGATTTTGCAAGCCCTATCTGCTATTGCAGCAGATAGGCGCTGCAATGTAGATTACAGTAACGTTTTTATTTTTAAAAAACGAGCATTTTTGGCCAAGTTATGACAATTTTTGTATTTATGCAAATGAGGCTTGCAAAAGTACAACTGGGCGTGTTGAAAAGTAAAAGTACAACTGGGCGTGTATTATGTGCGTACATCGGGGCGTGTTTACTACGTTTACTAGCTGGGTGTTCTGATGAGAAGTATCATCCACTTCTCTTCACAACGCCCAGCTTCTGGCAGTGCAGATCTGTGACGTCACTCACAGGTCCTGCATCGTGTCGGCACCAGAGGCTACAGTTGATTCTGCAGCAGCATCAGCATTTGCAGGTAAGTAGCTACATCGACTTACCTGCAAACACCGATGCTGCTGCAGAATCATCTGTAGCCTCTGGTGCCGATGTGTCCTCACTCGTCTGACACGATGCAGGACCTGTGAGTGACGACACAGCGTGATCTCTGGAGAACACGGCTGTGTCTGCACTGCCAGAAGCTGGGCGTTCTGAAGAGAAGTGGATGATACTTCTATACACAACGCCCAGCTAGTAAAAGTAGTAAACACGCCCCGATGTACACACACAATACACGCCCAGTTGTACTTTTACTTTTCAACACGCCCAGTTGTACTTTTGCAAGCCTCATTTGCATAAATACGAAAATGCTCATAACTTGGCCAAAAATGCACGTTTTTTAAAAATAAAAACGTTACTGTAATCTACATTGCAGCGCCTATCTGCTGCAATAGCAGATAGGGTACACAAAAAGGGCTCCTCTAGCAAGTGGTATAAAGGGTTAGATGCTATAGGCGTAAAGCATACTACCAAAATAATCTATTAGGAAGGCACTCCTAGATAAGCATTTTATACACAGGGAAGAACAGGGAGTATAGAAGCCATATGATAAAAATAAACCTTTATTACATAAGTTATACACATAACACAGAAGAATTTTAAAAAGGTACAGTTGGAAAGAGTGACTCTGAAATTTCCAATGCAGACGGGCAGGCTCAATAAGTCAGGTGTAAACATACAGGAAGATTACCATTGTCATGTGTGAACAAGAGCAAACATGGATACTAAAGAGCATGACGATACAAATATACAGGAATACAAATTAGAAACACAATAAATGCATGTGCAGGTTTCTGAGTCGTATCCTATAGTAAGCAATGTAAAGCAGTCAACATTCAATCTCATGATTGTTAAAGTTTGCAAGTATGACCCAAATGAAGAAGTGTATCTTACCCATAATGAAGTGTATTTGGAGCCTGACGGACGTATGGAAAACCCCAACGCGCGTTTCGCGGTGTGCTTCCTCAAGGGGTATGCAGTGTCTAGTTCAGGACAGCCTTAAATACTGTAGAAAACAGGTGAATGCGATATCACCTGATCCAAGGAGAGTGCAGCGCATATCTTCCGCCGACAACCGGATGTGAGGCATGCCCCACTTCCAAGCCCCAGCGCCGTAGCGCATATCCAGGGTCCCCGACGCGTACAGGGACCCCGGACATGCGCAGTGCGCTACAGGGGCGGGAACGGGGCGTCAGCACAGCGGTGACGAACGGGAGAGACGCGCTTCTCATTGGACGAGGGACACGGCGGAGAGGTAAGGGAATCCTATAGGTCAGTTTTACGTTCTGAGTGGATATCATATGTGTTGTGTCAGTTTACAGTTCTATGAGAAACAGGGAGTGTATGCATACACAAATAAGAGTGAATGCGTAAGTAAAGGTGATGAAAGAAAAGAGACACATTGTACTCCCTTCATAGAAGAGATAGAGTGTCTTAAATATGTGGGTATATAGTGATTACCGCTAACTTAGTTACGAACATGTGAACACAAATTATATGCACAATGTGACAGAATAAAATACACAGATAAAACTACATCATATTGGTACCCCATAATTATACAGGATAAGTGAACGACAAGCCTTTATAATTAGTGAGTGAGGCCGAATGTTTCCAATAATAAATTGTACACATGGGGCCAACTAGAGAAATAGATAAAAAGAGAAAGTGGGAAATACATTATCTCATTGCATAGAATAGTAGAAAATACGCTATCATCAAAAATAGAAACATGCCCTAAGAGAAGGGAACTATTATCAGTACATCATCGAGCGTAAGAAGGGGTTGGTGACACTATACACAACAGATATTTCCTCTCCATCAATGCTTCGACCAGGATCCGGTTCTGGGTTAGGAATTCGCATCTAATAAAGGCTGTCAGACGAAATAAGTACCTAAGTGACACAGTAAAAGACACATGTTAAAAATAAATTAAAAGCAAGAACAGAAGGTGGTAGGATAGTTAGAGGAAATTTATAGAAAGGATGCAAAATTCAGTTGTTCATTGAGGCCATTTGGCACCATAGAACCCAGCTTCACAATCCACATACATTCTCTTTGGGCCAGAACCTTCTTCAAGTCGCCCCCTCTGATGCCACAGTGTATATGATCAATACCACGAATCATAAGGGATCTTGGGCTGCAATCATGACATTCTTTAAAATGTCTGGGTAACGTTTTTAGTTGTCTTAGATCACTAATTTTCTTAGCTCCAATAATATCCCTGACATGCTCCGTAGTGCGTATCCTCAACTGTCGAGATGTTAGGCCCACATAAATTTTTGGGCAACCGCATAGGGCATAGTATACAACGTATGTAGTACTACAGGAGATATAATCTCTGATTGTGAATGTTTTACTGCCATCTGTTGTCTTAAAGTCATTAGCTCTGCTAATATTTGGGCATGCGACGCAGTCACCACACGGGTAACATCCAGTTATGGGTTCCCGTGCACCAAAGGGATTGACAGTTTTGGGTACATAATGACTTTTGGTCAGGAGGTCCTTGAGATTTTTGCTCCTCCTAGCTGTCATCATAGGTTTTAGCGATAGACTCTTTGCTAGGGCTGGTTCTGACCTTAAAATGGGCCAATATTGTGCTAAAATAGACCTCATCTTATCCCATTGATTGTTGTATGTCGTGATGAAACGAGTTTGGTTATCGACAGTGGGATGACTTTTGTTTTGTAAGAGCTCGAGACGCGGAGTTCTTCTAGCCCTATTATAGCCAGATTTAATGAGGCGTGTACTGTATCCTCTATCTGTGAATCTGGATTTCAGGTCATCTGACTGTCGCTCAAAGAGTCTATCGGTGGAGCAGATCCGCTTCATCCTGAGGAACTGCCCAACCGGGATGGCTCTGACAGTGGACCGAGTATGAAAGGAGGTGGCATTCAGCAAAGAATTTACTGATGTGGACTTCAGAAAGACATCAGTCTGAAGGAATCCATCACAATCAGTAAAAATTTGTATGTCCAAAAAATCTATTTGTTGTTTGTGTGATTTATAGGTCAACTTAATATTGACTGAATTCAAATTCAATTGCCGCATGAATTCCACCAGTTCATACTCGGAACCCTGCCATATAAAAAGGATGTCATCAATGTACCGAAGCCAGCACTGCACATGTTCAGCGGCCCGGGCGCCATCCCCAGTTGTACTTTTGCAAGCCTCATTTGCATAAATACGAAAATGCTCATAACTTGGCCAAAAATGCTAGTTTTTTAAAAATAAAAACGTTACTGTAATCTACATTGCAGCGCCTATCTGCTGCAATAGCAGATAGGGGTTGCAAAATCTGGTGACAGAGCCTCTTTAAGTATAAAAGCAAAGGTAAAATTATCATTTTATTTATTAAAATTTTTCCCTCCATGGTAAGCTTCCTCATGTTCCACATACATATTTTTTGATTTACCTTCTGTGCCAACATGTCCCAACTGATAAAAGCATTATCGCACTCACTGAATTAGACACCTAAAATTTTAATATTATCAGACACCGGAACTGGTATGTCTCTAAAAACCATGCTTCCTATGTTTAAAATATTACTCTTGCTGAAGTTTACTTTAAAACCGGAAGCAAAGCAATACAACTCGATTTGCCTAAGGGTTCTCTGAAGCGACTGGGCGTCCCTACATAAAACCGCCACATCATTCATGTACCCCACTGCTTTGGCCTCTATGCCGCCTCCCCCGGGCAGGGGGACTCCACGGATACACTTATCGCTGTGAATTGCGCATAACAGAGGCTCCAATGCACATATAAAAAGCAGTGGATACAAGGGACTCCCATGCTTCACCCCAGAGTTCAAAAATGTCTTAAAACCATTCACTAAAATTTTTGCTGGTGCAATCTCTGTAAAAGGCTTTAATAGATGATAAAAATCCTTCAGGTATACCCATACATTCTAGAACCTTAAAAAGATAAAAATGAGAGACACGGTCGAACGCCTTTTCAAAGTCTATAGATAAAATGGCTAATTTACCTTTTCTAGACCTCGTCTCCTCAATCACGTCTTTTATTAGGTTCAAATTATCCCAGATGCTGCGGCCTGGCACCCCACACACCTGGTCAGAGTGTATAATGTGGGATATTATGGCTTTTAGTCTATTTGCACATATTTTTGCCATCATTTTATAATCGCTATTTAGAAGGGTTATTGGTCTCCAATTCTTTAAAACTGCGATGTCACCCGTCTTATACAGCAGGGAGACCTCACCCTTCCGCCAGGACTTAGGCAGCATCTTGGAATTAAAAACATCAGAAAAAAGGTTAAAAATATCCTCTTTTAAAATGTCATAAAATTTTACATGAAACTCACTGGGTATACCGTCTCGTCCGGGAACTTTCCCTGTTTTAAAACTCTTAACAGTTTCTAAAACCTCCTGCTCCGTCTGCTCCTGTAATAAAAAATTCTGGGAGACAGGATCTAAAACAGTAGTAATCTTCTTCAGTGAGTCACGCATAAAATTATGATCCACAGTCTTAACATTAAAAAGGTCAGTATAAAACTCATGAACTTTACTTAACTCCTTAACGCCGAAGGACGGATATATTAGTTCGCGCAGGAGGACGGATATATCCGTCCTGTGATGGCGCGGGTACTGCCACTGTACCCACGTGATCAGCGGCAGGAGCACGGCTGTTATACACAGCCTGGCTCCTGCTGCAACTGCCGGAATCGGAGCGCGCTATTCATGTCAATAGCATCTAATGTGTTAGACAGAGGGAGGGAGCTCCCTCTGTCACCCGATCGGCGCCCCCGCAAACTAATCGCGGGTCGCCGTTGGGTTTCCATGACAGACGGGGGCCTAACAAAGACCCCCAGGTCTGTGTTCAGCAAATGCCTGTTAGGCGATGCCGGAGGCATGACCTAACAGGTTGCCTGTCAGTTTTACACTGACAGCCAATAATGCTTTGGTATACTAAGTATACCAAAGCATTATATATGTGATTAACGGATCGCATAGTGAAGTCCCCTGGTGGGACTTAAAAAAAAAAAAATGTCAATCAGTTAAATAAAACTTGTGGAAAAAAATATAAAAATTTGTCAAAATCAAATAAAACTACTTTTTTTGCCCAAAAAATGGTTTTATTTAGTAAAAGTGTCAAAACAAATAACACATACACATATATGGTATCCCCACGATCGTAACAACTTGACCAATAAAATTAACACATTAATTAAACCGTCGGATGAACGGCGTCCAAAAAAACGCAAAAAAAATAACGGCAAAATCCTCTCTTTTCTCCCATTCCCCCCATAAAAAAATAAAATAAAAGTTAATCTATAAGTCCTATGTACCCCAAAATAGTACTAATGAAAACTACACATTGGTTCACAAAAATCAAGCCCACATACGGCCACATAGACGGAAAAATAAAAAAATTGCGTCTCTTGGAATGCGGCGATGCAAAAACAAGTAATTTTTTTCTAAACATGTTATTTACGCTGCATAGTAAACGGCGTACATTTATAACGTGAAAATTAATGCTGGAATAGCTGCTTATTTTCAATTCCCTCCTAAAATAAAGTTAATAAAAGTTAATCAATATATTGTAAGCATCTAAAAATGGTACAATTCCAAAATACAACTCGTCCCGCAAAAAAACAAGCCCTTATACAGCTATGTCGACGGAATAAAAAAAAAGTTACGACTCTTGGAATGCGACCGTGAAAAAACAAAAAATAATCCTTGGTCATTAACGTGCACAATGGCCCGGTCATTAAGGGGTTAAAAGACTGTACATGTGACACATCTTCTATATTTTTGATAATAGCCTTTTTGTTATTTATTTTTTTTAAAAAGTACCTGGAGCAGGTCTCATTCTCCTCCACATGTTGTATTTTTGAACGGAATATAATCTCTTTACCTTTCTGCTCCAGGCACTGGGCTATCTCCTTTTTTAAATTGGTGATGTCATCTTTAACTTCTATGTCATGATCTTGCATTTTGTACAGGGTCTGCAGACGGGTATTGAGAATTAAAAAAAAAGTGTATTTCTCTTTGGCTTTCGCCACGCTTTTCTTAATAAAAAAATCTTTAATTTTCTTTTTCATTTTCTCCCACCATGCACTGATGGGAGTACGTGTGTCTCTTACCCACCTGCTTTCTTGGTAAAATTCAATAAAATCTTCTAAAACCTGTGGATGGTCTAAAAGGGAAACATTCATCTTCCAGGACTTTTTACATGCAATATTATTAAGATCATGCTTCACTTTAAAAGATAAAAGCCTGTGATCTGAAAACATATTGGTTAAAACTTCACAATTAAAAGGCAGTAAATTTTCAGAACAAAAGATAAAATCAATCCTGGAGCTACAGGTGGCGTTGCTCCAGGTAACGCCGGCTTCCTCTGGACTGCTCCTGTTACATTCTTTGTATACGTCCTTTAATTTAAAATCAGTCACGATATATTAAGCAGTCCAGAGGTCTTGTCATAGTTCCTACTCGTGCTGTTGGTAAGCCGGCGTTCTCCTCTCAGGATACAATTAAAATCACCTGCGAGGATAAAAGGCTGAGATGTGTTGATAAAAAGCGGCATCCTCGCTCTTTCGTTCTTTTCTGGTGATCCGTAAAAATTTAAAAACTGCCTCTTTACACCATCAATAAAAGCTTTAACCATTAAAATACGTCCTGGTAAGATTACTTGAATAAAATCAATTTCCCCTAAAAAGAATGGCGACCCCTGCTGATCTGGACCCGTCAGATCCAGACCAGACGGATGGACCATACTTCCAATCCTTTTTGTAGTTTTCATATCTCATTGTATGGGGAATGCCGCACTCCTGCAGGAAAAATACAGAGGCTGCCAGGCATGATAAAAAATTGAAGAGAGCGACCCTTCTCACTTTTGACTTGGCGCCCCTCACGTTGAGGGAGATTCCCATGAGCTCAGACATCATGGAGAGGGGGAAAAAAAAAGCAAAATTCAGATTTAAAAAAAAATAATAAATAATAGTCGTACTTAAAATCAGACTGCTCCTCCACCAGCAATACCCGAAACCACACTTGAATTCATGGCCCCGCCCTCATCCGACAACTGAAAAGAGGGACGAGGCAGGAGAAGAGCTACTGTCGCTGAGAGCTGTGCCAGCAACACCCACCTCATACGCGGGGAGCCCAGACTCGCACAGCCTCACCTGGGTCTCTTTTGGTTGACCGAATGGGTCCATGTCTGGTGGGTCCCCTAGGGGCCCCGCCTCTCCCCCTGGGCCCGTGAAGGCCGGTCTAGAGGGAGAGGTTGTGCGCATGACAGGATGTCCAGTAATACGGAGGGAGCAGTGCCCGCCCGCCTCACCAGTCCAGACGAGGTAGGGGGTCCCAGGACGAGCCACATCTTTCCATACAGACGTATCCATCTGCTCCTCCCCTGTCTCCCTCCTACTGGCGCGCTCTTGCTTCCCCTTTTTACGGGGACACACCGGTACCCAGTTTTCCTCCTCCGAATCGGTCTCCAGAGACCCAGGATTAGGAGCAGGCCCGGCACCCCCTGAGCAAGCAGCCTTCGATGGCCTGCTCCTTTTCTGCCTTGCTCTTGGCCTGCCATTTTTCCTTCCTTTATATCCCCTGAGGTTGCTGGCTGAGAGGCACCTGTTTTGACTTCGGCCGGCCGTACTCTTGAAGCCCAGGTACCTCTCTGCTCTTTCGCTGCACCAGCTTGTTCTCCTCTCTGAGGATGGCACTGCTCTGCTGGTGGAGCACGTGGGGGGCACCTCGGGTTGCTCATCTTCTTTGCCTCGGTACCTATGTGGACAAGCATCATAAAGATCACCAGTTTTTTGACAAAAATTGCATTTTTTCTCTTCTGTGCATTCTCTCATTGTGTGTTGTGTACTTCCACAGTTCCTGCAGGTGACATCGCAGTTAAAACTGGTATGTCCATAGGTACCGCAGGCCCTGCAGAAGTTTGTCATTCCATTCACATTCCCAAGTTTAAAACGAGCAGGTGGTAGCTTTGATTCTTGGGTGGAGGGGTCCTTTATTAGCGTAACAATAAACTTCCTTTTGATGGTCCATACACCGCACTCGTTCATAACTCTCCCCAGCAGCTTAACGTTCTTGAAATATGCAGCAAGAAACACCGCCACTTCCTGATCTTTCACGTATGGGGAATACATTTTAATCACTACAAGTTTGGTTACTTCAAAGGCGTGTTCGATTACCTGGACTCCCAAAGTCATGAGTTCACCTTGTTCCCTCTCAGCTTTTCCCATGGCATCACGGAGGATTCCTTCTCCCATAAAGGTGACATCGTATACTCCTCGTCTCGGGTAGTCCTGGATCGCCAATATCTTGTTCTTGTGGACCACTAACCGCTTTTCAAAATATCGTGGACAAGGAACTTGACACCACGAGGACCGCCTCCACCCTTTGCCAAGATAAATCTTGCAGTATTTTTTAGCCGGGCATATACCGGCACCGCATCAGGTCCGCCAGCCATTTGCGTGGCCAGGTCGGTACCACAAAGCTTTCGCTGCGCCCTTTGGGTTTAGGAGACACACCAAAGGGCTGGGGGGGAGATCGCAACTCGTTGCTCTGAACTAAGCCTCTCTCCCAAATAGCAGCACAGGGGTGAAGTCCTTCACAAGGAAGGACAATCCCCCGAGGGCGAGAGAGAGGGTACCAGAGCACCTTCCAACCAAGACCAAGGCAGAGCTGATACGAATAAACAGATTTTTTTTTTTTAATACATTCAGATCACGTCTTAAAAATCATAAAATTCAAAATAAAAAAGACTTAGATCATCACAATGAAAACCAAAAACTTATATTAACTTTTTCTTTTTCCTCCTTTTTTCCTTTTTCCAAAATAATAAAAAAAACATACCTTTTTTAACAGAAATGATTCCTAACATATCCACTAGATGTTCCTGCAGATCTTTACCATCCCATTCGCAGTTTGGCACACCATACCTTTCAAGAAACCCTGGTAAATTTTCTCTTACACAAAGCCGCACCCTCCTCCGCATTTTCTCAAAATTAATTCTACTGCGTAACTCCTCAACTTCTTCCATTAACCTGTCTCTTTCTTCTCTTTCCTCGTCTGAAATAACACTTTTTTTCTTTCTCTCTGCTTTTTTCCTTTTTTTCTCATCACTTTGCCCACTTCCTCCCATTTTCTGACACTTGCCTTCTTCCAAACTAACTTCCTCTTCCTTCCTATTGACTATCTTCTTATTTTCCTCTTGTACCTCATGTTTTCTTCTCTTTGGGCAGGATTTGAATATGTGCCCCTCCTCTCCACATATATTACATACCTTCCGTTTTAAACATTCATTAAACTTATGTCCCTCTTGCAAACTTTTTGTACATACAACTTTCTCACAGGTTTCTCTCTCATGACCGTATTCTTTACAGTTCAAACAAAAAATTTGCACACGCACTTCCAATCTTGAACCGCGCTGGAGGGAACAATAGGTTTCCAGATCCTCCAATTCTTGAAAATTTGCAAAGAAACTTCCACTTCCCAGTCCAAAAACCAAAGGGATTGAACACTTTCCCCTTCCCCACCACCTCCTCACAAAACTTAGTGAGAAATGTCTTACATAGTTACATAGTTACATAGTTACATAGTTAGTACGGCTGAAAAAAGACACATGTCCATCAAGTTCAACCAAGGGAAGGGAAAAGGGAAGGAAAAATTTCTACACATAGGAGCTAATATTTTTTTGTTCTAGGAAATTATCTAACCCTTTTTTAAAGCCATCTACTGTCCCTGCTGTGACCAGCTCCTGCGGTAGGCTATTCCATAAATTCACAGTTCTCACTGTAAAGAAGCCTTGTCGCCTCTGCAGCTTGAACCTTTTTTTCTCCAGACGGAGGGAGTGCCCCCTTGTTTTTTGAGGGGGTTTTACAAGGAACAGGATTTCACCATATTTTTTGTATGTGCCATTAATATATTTATATAAGTTAATCATGTCCCCCCTTAGTCTTCTTTTTTCAAGGCTAAATAGGTTTAATTCTTTCAATCTTTCCTCATAACTTAAATTCTCCATGCCCCTTATTAGCTTCGTTGCTCTTCTTTGTATTTTTTCCAACTCCAGGGCATCCTTTCTATGAACTGGAGCCCAGAACTGAACTGCATATTCTAGATGAGGCCTCACTAATGCTTTGTAAAGTGGCATTATTACATCCCTGTCCCGCGAGTCCATGCCTCTTTTAATACACGACAATATCCTGCTGGCCTTTGAAGCAGCTGATTGACACTGCATGCTGTTATTGAGTTTATGATTTACAAGAACACCCAGATCCTTCTCAACAAGTGAATCCGCCAGTGTAGCTCCCCCTAGGACATATGATGCATGCAGGTTGTTGGTACCAAGATGCATAACTTTACATTTATCTACATTAAACTTCATTTGCCAAGTGGACGCCCAAACACTTAGTTTGTTTAAATCTGCCTGTAATTCATGAACATCTTCCATAGTCTGAACTATATTACATAGCTTGGTGTCATCTGCAAAAATAGAAATAGTGCTATTAATCCCTTCCTCTATATCATTAATAAATAAGTTGAATAATAGTGGTCCCAGCACTGAACCCTGGGGTACACCACTTATAACCGGGGACCATTCAGAGAAGGAATCATTGACCACAACCCTCTGGATACGGTCCTTGAGCCAATTCTCAATCCAATTACAAACTATATTTTCTAAACCTATAGTCCTTAATTTACCCATTAGGCGTCTATGGGGGACAGTGTCAAATGCCTTTGCAAAGTCCAAAAACACTAAATCCACAGCGGCCCCTCTGTCTAGACTTCTGCTCACCTCTTCATAAAAACAGATTAGGTTAGTTTGACAACTTCTGTCCTTAGTAAAACCGTGCTGGCTGTCACTTATAATGCTATTTATTGTCACATAATCCTGTATATAGTCCCTCAATAGCCCCTCAAACATTTTCCCCACGATGGATGTTAAGCTTACTGGTCTATAATTACCCGGGGAAGACCTAGAGCCCTTTTTGAAAATAGGCACCACATTTGCCCTGCGCCAGTCCCTTGGCACTATACCAGTCACTAGAGATTCTCTGAATATTATGAAAAGGGGGACAGAAATAACTGAACTAAGCTCTTTAAGAATTCTAGGGTGTAACCCATCTGGTCCCGGAGCCTTGTGCACATTTATTTTATTTAATTTAGCTTGGACCATCTCTACATTCATCCAATTCAGTATATCAACTGATATATTAACAGCACTGGCACCGGCTACATCAGCTGCTCTTTCTTCTGTTGTATATACAGAGCTAAAGAACCCATTTAGTAACTCTGCCTTCTCTTGATCACCTGTGATCAACTCCCCATTACCATTATCTAGGGGTCCTACATGTTCAGACCTTGGCTTTTTTGCATTTATATGCTTGAAGAATTTTTTAGGATTTGTTTTACTATCCTTGGCCACCTGCCTTTAATTTTGTATTTTTGCTAATTTTATTAAATTTTTACAGATTTTATTAAGCTCTTTATATTTTACAAAGGCTACAGCTGTACCCTCAGATTTGTATTTTTTAAATGCCCTTTTTTTGTCATGTATTGCCCCTTTCACAGAAGGTGTAAGCCATGTGGGGTTTAATTTGAGTCGTTTATACTTATTACCTGTAGGAATAAATTTTGCACTATAATAACTCAAAGTAGATTTGAAAATCTCCCATTTATCATTTGTTCCATTATTTGACATTAGTTCTTCCCAGTCTATATCCTGAATTGCAGCCCTCATCCTGGGGAAATTGGCTTTCTTAAAATTAAATGTTTTTGCCCTCCCAGCCTGCGTTTGTTTTTTACAGTATAGGTAAAATGTAACTATATTGTGATCACTGTTACCGAGGTTTTCACGAACATTGACATTCCCAACAAGATCTGCATTATTAGAAATGACCAGATCCAACAGAGCTTCACCTCTAGTCGGGTCTTCCACAAACTGGCCCATAAAATTTTCCTGCAACAGGTTGAGGAAATGTCTCCCCTTTGCAGTTGAAGCCGAACCATGACACCAATTAATATCCCGGAAATTAAAATCTCCCATTATCACTACAGTACCCGCCTGTGCAGCCCGCTCCATCTGTTTATATATCTGACCTTCCATCTCCTCAGTTATATTGGGGGGTCTATAGATTACACCAAAAGTAATTTTTTCAGTGTTTACCTCCCTTTCTAGTTCCACCCACAAGGTTTCAACCTCCTCACAGTCTTCACCCACTATTGTCTCTTTCACACTCGCCTTCATATCACTTCTCACATACAGACATACACCACCACCTTTCCTATTTGTCCTGTCTTTACGAAAAAGTGTAAAACCCTGTAGATTTACAGCCCAGTCATGTGAAGAGTCCAGCCATGTTTCAGCAACACCAACTATATCTATATTTTCTTCCAGTATCAAGGCCTCCAGCTCCCCCATTTTGCTTGCTAGACTTCTGGCATTTGTGAACATACACTTTAACTTGCCTGTCAGTTTTTCACTTTTATTATCAGAAATGTGATTTGACATTAATCGGTCCTTTTTATTTACACTGATGTTTTGTAACGAAAGGATCTCCTTATCTTGTTGTCTAGTCCTCTCCCCACATTCTGTTTCTCCCCCCACCAATATAGTCTGACCCCTCTCTAACCTGGCTACCCCTTTTTTTTCTACATTGACCTCCCTCCTCCCCTAGTTTAAATACTCCGCCACCCCAGCTAGAATTCTCTCCCCCAGCACAGCGGACCCCCTTCCATTTAGGTGCAAATCATCTGCAGAATACAGTTTGTACCCCAATGAAAAGTCAGCCCAGTGCTCTAGGAACCCAAATCCTTCTCCTCTACACCAAGACTTCAGCCATGCATTTAACTCCCTAAGCTCCCGCTGTCTTTCCTGTGATGCGCATGGCACAGGCAGTATTCCTGAGAATACAACCTTGGAGGTCCTTCCCTTCAGCTTGTAGCCTAGTTCTTTAAAATTATTCTTAAGGCTCCTCCACCTACCATTTATTCTGTCGTTGGTACCGACATGGACCACGACAGCTGGATCATCACCAGCCCCTCCCAGCAATTTGTCCACCCGTTCCACCACATGCCGAACCCTGGCACCAGGGAGACAGCAAACCATTCGGTTGAGGCGGTCATGGCGACAAATTATTCTATCCGTCTTCCTGATTATAGAATCCCCAACAACTATCAATTGTCTTGGCTTGCCTGCATTACCATCCCACCGACTACTAGCTGGGCTGTTCTCCCGGCTGTTAGGGAGATCAGTATCCACTAGGGCTGCCTTTTCTGAGACTGACACCCTCGCATCATCACCCAACCTGGCAATTTTGCCTGGAATTTTGCTTGGTCTTAATGTCCTCTTCATCCACGTAAGGTGAAAACATCTTCACGACCACTAACTTTTGGTTTGGTACAAAATGTGGTGTCTTGGGTCCCGTTTTCCTTCCTTCAAGCATTCCAAAAAAAACAAATAGATTTCTTCTGTAACGAAGGTAACATCAAAGCACCCTCTCCTCAGATAGTCCATCTCCGCCAAAATGCATCTCTCCAGCTGAAAAAGATCCAACAAAGGTACCTTCGTGATGAATTCCAGGTCCTTGCTTTGTCTCTCGGATTCCTCCACGAAAAACCGGACCGCATTCCTGGTATGCATATATTCGTGAATTTCCTCCATCTTGCCCCAAACGAAATCCAGCAATCTCCAAAAAAGTACCTTCAGTACCGAAGTACCAGGCAGGTGATCGCTCCCCGTTGCCCTGCACTAATCCTCCTCCCCAATAGCAGCAGGGGGGTGAAGTCTCTCCTAACAGAAACAATCCCCCCAGGCCCAGGCCAAGGAAAAGGGTACCAGGGCACCTCCTGACCAAGACCAAGGCAATACCGTGAGACACTGCACCTGATCTTAGCCAAAAGGCAGAGAAGCGATAACCCCAAAGTGGCACGCGTTGGCAGAGCCTGGCCAATAATGCTGTTCATCCCTTGCAGCGATTCAGCCTACTCCTAGGCACCCTCCATGGGGCCCTGCCGGCTCACACACTCACACAAGCAGCCAGGCGAGAGGTGAAAAAAGGCTGGAGAGGAAGCTAGAGATGCTTTGCTTCTTTTGCTTGCACCACAATGCTGTGCAGAAAGCAGAGGAATCTACCTAAAAATGCCTTCCTGGCGTGCAGACAAACGCTAGCAGCAGCAAGTGCATGCCCACAGCCATCCCTTCTCCCTTCACGCCTTCGATCACCTGCAATACAGTGCCTGCTGGCCAACACTGCCTGGGCCCAGGCTTGTCTGTCTGAGGTCCCATTATGATGTCATAAATCTTGCTCTCACTTCTTAGGGCCCCCACTATGACACGCACAAAGTTCCGTCAGAACCTTATATTATACGTTGCTGCTCAGTCAGTCACTCAGTGTTGCCTTGGAGGGCAACACAGCAACATGTTCCCGTGTTGTATGCACAGCTAGCTGCCTCCAGGAGGCCACAAGAGGGAGACAGGGGACTGCTAAATGGCAAATAGGCATCCTCAACTTTACTGACACTTTCTTGTCCTTCTTCCTCCTCCTCCTACAACCTCTATTCTTGCACAGTTTGTTAGTCTTCCAGGTAGGTAACATAGTAACAAATAGGCGAGGGAGGGTTTGTTGCAACTTCAAATATTACTTCTTTCAAATGTAGGGAGGAGAGCTCATTCCATCACATCCATATAGTGCACACAGGTCCGGTTGTGGCGGCTGCAATGGCTGCTTGCTGTTCCCCTACTCCACTCCACTATTCCACTATTTGACTGTGGTGCTGGCTGCATCAATCAGTGGCTGTGGGCTGCCTGACACACTGGCTCAGGTGCAGCTCTTTAACTTACCTAGGAGCAGGGACAGAGGAAAAGGAAGGTGAATGAGCTGTTCCAAATTGAAATGCTGGAAACACAGACACAACACAAGAGGTGGCAGAGAAAGGAAAAGGAGGTAGATCCAGCGCTGATGAAAATATAAAAATAAACTTTTTCCAACTTTTAATTCTATTGGTTAAAATAAGGATCGATAGAAAAAATGATGGAGAGATAATGTCTTGTGTTGCCAAGATGATCGGTATATAAAATTGATGGCCTACGCGTTTCGAACGCCGCTTGCGTTCTTAATCATGGCTTGTGGTTACTGACTGCGAATGTAGAATTTATATGTCCGGGGTGACATCTGTTTATTTGATTGCGTTTCAGGAGGCTTCCCCTATTGAAACGCAAACGTCAGTCCGCTGCTGCCCGCCCTCATTCAATCATGGACTCGGGATTCATCTGGTTGGTAAGTGTTGTGATCTTTTATTTTCAAAACTCTTGTTAATCATTGTTGTATTCGCAAGGTGTACCTTGATTTTTCTAACTAATAGCTCATTCGTATGTATATATAACATATGTTGAAGCTGATGGTGTTTTTTAGATGAATGTAGGAGCGGGTCTGTATATTAAATTCGCTTGTATTTTTAAATCGCATATAGTCAGTGTAGTGTGTATGATGGCTGAATAGCAACAAAAGAAAAGTTAAAAAATTTAATTTTTATTAAAGGACAGTGTGTGTGGGAGGCTAAAAAGGCATATATATCTTTTTTTATATTGTTTTTTGTTTGTATTTGTTGATATATATGACTGGTTAAAACAGAATTAAATATTGTTTAGGCAAAATGATAATATTCTTTTGGGAAGGAAAAAACCTTAATTGTCTTGACTATGTTGTTTTTGGTATGAAAATTTGTTTAATTGGATAATGTATCTCCCTTCATTTTTTAGGATTGTATATGAACTAATGGTTAGATATTATGTATGAGGGATTTGATTTTTCTGTGGTTATGAGATGTGTTAAACGCATTATATGAGCAATCATAATTTGTTTTATTGTTGTGATTGATATTTAATAATGGAACATGAGTTCCTTTCTTAAATTCAGGCCGTGTGGTACTGTGGTATTTAGTCGAAAAATCCAATAGGCTTCCCTTTGGTACATTTTATGTTTTAAGTCTCCTCCTCTTTTGGATCTGCAGATTTTTTCAATTGCATAACAGATGAGCGTATTGGTTGTTCTTTTGTGATGATGAATGAAATGCCTTGCTGCATTAGATATGTTGATAATATTAATATTTCTGATGTAGCTCAGATGTTCGAGTATGCGAGTTTTTAATTTACGGCTAGTGCATCCGACAGTTTTTAACTTGCATTCAGTACATTCAATTATATATATTATTGACTCTGTATTGCAATTTATGTAATTTTGTATGGTAAATTTTTCAGAGTTTTTGGTGTTTGAAAAGGTTTTAGAAGTATGGGTGTATGAACATACTTTGCACGGATGTTGTCCGCATTTTTAGAAACCTTTATTTTCTAACCAAGTTGTTTTGGGCTCTGTAGATGAAAAAAGAGATGGGGACAAGATGTTTCCTAGAGATGGAGCCTTCCTGGCTACTATGGTGCAACCCTCCTTCAAGATAGTCCTCAAGCTGTCGTCCTCCATTAGTATGGGTAAGTATTTATTGACAATCTGTTTTATTTGTTGGAATTGATTGCTTTGTTGGAGGATTAGTGTTGGTTTGTTTGAATCTATTGTTTTGCATTTGTTGGACTGTTTCAATAAATCAGCCCTATGAGTTTTTGTTGTTATGTTGTCCGCTCTTTTGAGGGACCATTCTGGGTATCCTCTGTTGAACAATCTTTCTTGAATTTGATTTTTTTCTTTTAAATATTGAGAGTGTGAGGTGCAATTCCTCTTTGCCCGGTACATTTCTCCTACTGGTATGGATTTTATGGTCTGTTTAAGATGATGACTGTTTGCATGCAGTATTGTATTTCCACTCGTTGGTTTTCGGTGGGTTTTTGTTTCAATAATTTTGTCAGTTTCACCCTTCAGGTCTAAATCCAGGAATGTAATCGAATTTTTGTTATTGTTATGGGTAAATTTGAGATTGTAATTGTTGTTATTTAGAAACTCGATGAATGGCAGGATAGTGTCGACGTCTCCCTTCCATATGAATAGAAGGTCGTCTATATACCTTCCATACCATTCCAAATTATTTTCATAGGGATTAATTGCTGAAAAAATGAACTTTTGCTCCCACCAAGACATGACTAGTTTGGCAATTGACGGAGAAAATTTTGCTCCCATCGACACTCCTGCTAGTTGCAGGAAATACTTTCCATCAAATTGAAAATAGTTGTGTAATAGGAGAAACATTAGTGTATCTAGGATATATCTTTGGAAATCTTGGCTGTATGTACTGTGTATATCTAAATGATATTTTAGTGCATCATGTGCAACTTTGTGTGGAATTGATGTATAGAGTGAAATTACATCCCAAGTAAGCCAAGTGTAGTTGTTTTTCCATATTTTATGTTGGAACGCACAGAGTACATCTCGAGTGTCTTTCAAAAAGCCTGGTGATTTTTGGGCAAGTGGTTGTAATACAGAGTCCAGCCATTCAGATAATTTTTCCAATAGAGACCCTATTCCAGACCCTATGGGCCGCATAGGTGGAGGGAAGATATTTTTGTGAATTTTAGGTAACGCATGTATGATCGGAGTAATGGGGTCTTCTATGTAGATGTAATTAAGTTGTTTTTGTGTGAGAAAACCATGTATAAGACCTTAATTTAGTAAAGATTTCATTTGAGATTGGATGTTTTCAGTTGGATTGGTGTCTAATTGAATATACGTGTCTTTATCTGATAACAGGTCCAGTATTGCTTGTTGGTAATCTTTCTTATTCATGACTACTATTCCTCCTCCTTTGTCTGAGTTTTTAATAGTTATTTCTTTGTTCTCTTTTAGTAGTTTGACAGCTTTTTTCAGACGACTAGGGATGTTTGATTCTTTATTTATTCTTTATTTTCTTTAACATTGTCTGATAGCTCTTGTAATTCTTTTTCCACCACTGATTGAAACTGATCCATCGATTCCGTTCTGGATGTTGTGGGATAAAATTTTGGATTGGTGGTTGGGAATTTGCTAGCTGAGCAGGTGGTCTGTGATGGTGATTCCGAACTTAAACTCTCAAGGTAAACTAGTGTTTTTAGTTCTTGGAAGGAGAATGTGTTTGTTTCTTCACATTGTTTTCCATTTACTCCGACATTGTCTTCCGGATTGACGGTCCTGGTTGGCATATTTGTTACATCAGAGTCTATGGTCGGCTCCGGATTGACGGTCCTGGTTGGCATATTTGTTACATCAGAGTCTATGGTCTGCTCGTTGTTTATTGCTTTTGGAATCAAAAAATGTCGTTTTATGGTGAGATTGCGTACAAATTTGTTTATGTCCAGTAACGTGTGGAAAGGGTTAAAGTTGTTGCTTGGCGCAAAATTGAGACCCAGGGATAGTGCTTCTATTTGTGCTTCTGTAAGAGATGTTGAAGATAGATTTACTGCGTTAAGGTTTAGTGGTGGAACTTGCGGGATCGGAGGCGGCGGCTGAGATCTTGGTCCGTTCCGTCTGTGTTTTCTGCCGCCCCTCCTACCGCGTTTTTTGACATAATAGATGTGTTATTGTGTCTGTAGTTGTTTTTGGGGAGAAACCTTGTATTTTCTTCTTCAGAAAAACCATCAGTGGAATCCATGTCTGTAGAGCTAAAGCTTACTTTGCTGTGAGGATCTCGATATTTCTTGTGACGGTTTTGGTTTTTTAAGATAGGTCTTAATCTGTTGCGATTTGTTTCCCTTTTGTTCCAGTCATAAACTTCATTTTCATTGTAATCTCTTAAATCTCTTTGGAATTTTCTCTTCTTAGTTTCTGCTATTAACTTGTTAAGTTTTTCAATAGATTGTGTTGTTCGTGTGTCCAAAAATATTAGATCTGGTGAGCTGGGTATAGCATCGATTTTTGACTTGATTTCTGTAATGTTAGTCTCAAGTTCCTTCAATTTAATTTCTTCTTCTTTTGTAATCAGGTGCATGAGTTTTAAAGAACATTCAGATAGAGTTTCATTCCATTTGAGATTAAACTCTGCTGAGTAATTAAATGTGGGTATTTTGCGTATTCTTAACCCTCTAGGTATCATTTCTTTAGATATGTAATTTTTTAAGGTTGTCATATCCCACCATATTTTTGCTTCTTGGTTCAAATACTTTTCCATATTCTGAAACATGTCTTTGAGGGTGTGGTTGCATTCGTTGAAAGTCTCTGGGTTACTAAAGACTTTTGCAGCCATTTCAGATCTGGTCAATTGAATATCTTGATTCATTTTTTGACTGGTGTGAACAATTGTCTGTGTTCAGGTTTTTTCACAGATGTAATTCTGATAAACGTGAGTTTAAAACCAATAGTGAGTTTAGGTAGCCTCGATATTTTTAGACACAATGTGTAAACACAATGTGTAATATTTGCGTTGTTGTTTTCTCTGGTGATGATATATATTAGATCTTGGAATACATCAGGAAAAAGTACATTTGTGTATTTCATATAAAGTACGTATTTCTGATCCTTAATATTGTGTTTAAGGTGTGCACGTGAGGAAAAAGCCGATGTATGAAATTACAAGAAGGAAAAGGATGCCTCCAGCTCACCTTATTTGGACGTGAATGTTTTGGTCTCTGCGCACGGGTCTTCGTGACGGCACACGATGGTTGTAGAGAAAGGAAAAGGAGGTAGATCCAGCGCTGATGAAAATATAAAAATAAACTTTTTCCAAGTTTTAATTCTATTGGTTAAAATAAGGATCGATAGAAAAAATGATGGAGAGATAATGTCCTGTGTTGCCAACATGATCGGTATGTAAAATTGATGGCCTACGCGTTTCGAACGCCGCTTGCGATCTTAAACAAGAGGTGGCAATCTATTCAGCAAGTAATTTAATAATTAGGTCATTATGACACATTCCAAAATATTCATTGTATAAAGGCATTGTCCAACAGGCATTAAAATAATGGGATTAACCCCTTCGCGCTCAGCGACGAAATAGTACGTTGCAGGAGTAACGGCCATCGCTGTGTCCCCGCTGACTAACCCCTTAAAAGCCGCATTCAATAGAGATCGCGGCTTCTTAGGGGTTAAGCTACCATCACCGGCCTGCTACACGATAGCGGCCGGCGATGGTGACCATGGCTACCGGACACCTAACAATGGTGACGGGTTATGCCATCGACGGAAGCCTAGTGGGTCCTAACAAAGTCAAGTGAGTAGCTGACAGCTCTAATACACTGCACTACGCATGTAGTGCAGTGTATTAGAATTGCGATCAGGGCCTCCTGCCCTCAAGTCCCCTAGTGGGACAAAGTAATAAAGTAAAAAAAAATAAAAAAATGATGTGTGAAAATAAGAAAATAAAAGTTTTAAAAGTAATAAAAGTAAAAATCCCCTTTTTTCCCTTATCAGTCCTTTATTATTAATAAAAATATATAAACAAACAAATAAACTATACATAATTGGTATCATCGCGTCCGTAACGTGAACTACAAAATTATTTTGTTATTTATCCCGCGCGGTGAACGCCGTAAAATAAAATAATAAACCGTACCAAAATCACAAATGTTTGGTCACTTCACCTCCAAAAAAATTGAATAAAAAGAGATCAAAATTTCGCATGTACCTAAAAATGGTACTGATCGAAACTACAGTTCGTTACGCAAAAAATAAGTCCTGGCACGGCTTTCTTGATGGGAAAATAAAAAAGTTCTGGCCCTTAGAATAAGGTAACACAAAATGTAAATGATTTTTTACAAAAAGTATGTGCAAACGCCATAAGACATAAAAAAACTATAAACATCTGGTATCACCGTAATCCTATCACCCCACAAAATAAAGTGAATATGTCATTTATAGCGCACGGTGAACGCTGTAAAAAAAAAATTGAATAAAAAAACAATAGTAGAATTGCTGTTTTTTTAGTCACCACACCACTTAAAAATAGAATAAAAACTGATCAAAAAGTCGCATGCACCCCATGAAAACTGCAATGAATTCCTCAAGTGGTCTGGTTTCCAAAATGGGGTCACTTTTGGGGGGATTCCACTGTTTTGGCACCACAAGACCTCTTCAAACCGGACATGGTGCCTAATAAAAAAGAACCTTTTGTGTTATAAAAAAAAAATGGTATAATAAGGATTTTCTGACAAAAAAAAAAAAGATGTCAATTTCACCTCTACTTTGCTCTAAATTCCTGTGAAACACCTAAAGGGATCTTAACTTTCTAAATGCTGTTGTGAACACTTTGAGGGGTCTAGTTTCTAAAATGGGGTGTTTCATAGGGGTTTCTAATATATAGGCCCCTCAAAACAACCTCAGAACTGAACTGGAACCTAAAAAAAAAACAAATTAGGCAATACTTCGCTTCTTACATTATACTGATAATGAGCCGTGCCCACCCCGAGATGACCCCAGTTTTGACTGTATAAATGGAGACCCCTATTAGACCGTTTCACTGCCCAGTTTTCCCAAGCATACACCCCCGAGAAGTGTATTTCTATTGATGAGTCCTTGGTACATTTTAAAGGGAGGGTTCAATTCCGCCAGTACCTGCCGTGTAAGAGGGCGAGGTATGGCTTGAAGATGTATAAGCTGTGCGAGAGTGCATCAGGCTATACCTACAAATTTAGTATTTATGAAGGAAAGGACACCAGTATTCAGCCCCCAGAATGCCCCCCCTTACTGGGAGTTAATGCAAAAATTTTGTGGGATGTGGTGCACCCACTGCTGGACCAGGGTTACCACCTCTACCTGGATAATTTTTATACCAGCGTCCCACTCTTCAACTACCTCGCTTCCAGAAGTCCTGCGGCAACATATTGTGTGTCAATTACAAGGACAAGAGAGATGTCACACCAGTACCCATGTACCAGGACGAAGTACCAGTACAGAGACCCCCAAACCAGACTGCATCCTGGACTACAATAGGTACATGGGAGGTGTGGACTTGTCAGATCAAGTCCTGAAGCCCTACAGCTCCATGCGGTGTGGTTTAAGTAGCTGGCCGGGTAACACATACAGATGGCATTGTACAATGCGTACGTGCTACGTCGATGTGCAAGCCAAACGGGAACTTTCCTGGAATTTCAAGAGGTGGTTATCAAGAAACTAGTCTTTAGGGACCAAGAAGGGGGGGCACCCAGTACCTCTGGAAGTGACCACACGCATCGTACCAGCGCAACACTTTCAAACGGAAGTTCCCCAAACTGGCAAGAAGGGCATAAGTCAAAAGAGGTGCAAAGTCTGCTATAAAAAGGGGGATAAGGGAGGACACAATATATCAATGTGACACGTGTCCTGAAAAACTATGTCTCTGTATGAAAGTGTTTTAAAATGTATCATACATCCCTTGATTTTTAATCTACCCCAGTTTTACTTACCCTGATGCACTCTGCACAGCTTATCCCCCCTCGTCTTTCCCTTCTGAGCCCTTCTGCGTGCCCAGGCAGCTGTTAACAGCCACATTGAGGGTATTGCCATACCCGTGAGAACCCACATTACAGTTTATGGGGTGTATGTCTCCGGTCAAAATGCTCATTACACCTCTAGATGAATACCTTGTAGTTTTTAAAACGGGGTCACTTCTTGGGGGTTTCAACTGTACTGGTACCTCAGGGGCTTCTGCATACATGACTTCGCACCAGAAAATCCCTAGTAGGCCAAATAGTGGTCCTTTCCTTCTGAGCCCTCCCATGGGCCCAAACGGCAGTTTATCACCAAAAATGGGGTATTGCCGCACTCAGGACAAATTGGGCAACAGAATGGGGTATTTTATTTATTGTGAAAATAAGACATTTTCAGCCAAAACTACATATTATTGGAAAAAATTAATTTTGTTTTAATTCCCAGCCCAATTCAAATAAGTTCTGTGAAGAAACTATGGGGTATAAATGGTCACATTACCCATAAATGAATTCCTTGAGGGGTGTAGTTTCCAAAATGGGGTCACTTCTGGTCGGTTTCCATTGGTTTGATACCTCTGGGGCTCTGCAAATGCGACATGGCACCTGAAAACCAATCCAGCAAAATCTGTACTCCAACAAACACATAGCGCTCCTTTCCTTCTGAGCCCTCCCATGGGCCCAAACGGCAGTTTATCCCCACAAATGGGGTATTGCCGCACCAAGGACAAATTGGGCAACAAAATGGGCTATTTTGTTCCCTGTAAAATTAAGAAATTTCGATTGCAAATGACAACTTGATGGAAAAATTTCATTTTTTTAATTTCACAGCCCAATTCAAATAGATGCTGTGACAAAATTGTGTGGTCAAAATGATAGCAACCATAAATGAATTCCTTGAGGGGTGTAGTTTCCAAAATGGGGTCACTATTGGGGGATTCCTACTGTTTTGGCACCTCAACACCTCTTCAAACCTGGCATACTGCCTAAAATATATTATAATAAAAAAAGAGGCCTCAAAATGCACTAGGTGCTTCTTTGCTTCTAGGGCTTGTGTTTTAGTCCACGAGCGCACTAGAGCCACAGGTGAGACATTTCTAAAAACTGCAGAATCTGGACAATACATATTTAGTAGAATTTGTCTGGTAAAACATTCTGTGTTAGAGAAAAATATTGAATAAAATTGAAATTCAGCAACAAAAATGAAATTTGCAAATTTCACCTCCAATTTGCTTTAATTCCTGTGAAATGCCTGAAGGGTTAAAAAAAACTTTCTAAATGCTGTTTTGAATACTTTGAGGGGGTCTAGTTTTTAAAATGGGGTGTTTTATTGGGGTTTCTAATACATAGGCCCCTCAAAGCCACTTCAGAACTGAACAGGTACCTTAAAAAAAGGCTTTTGAAATTTTCTTAAAAATATGAGAAATTGCTGTTTGTTCTAAGCCTTGTAACGTCCAAGAAAAATAAAATAATGTTCAAAAAATGATGCCAATCTAAAGTAGACATATGGGAAATGTGAACTAGTAAATATTTCGGGTGGTATAACAGTCTGTTTTACAAGATGCATTTAAATTCAGAAAAATGCTATTTTTTATAAATTTTCTCTAAATTTTCCAATTTTTCACCAATAAACACATAATATATTGACCAAATTTTACCACAAACAGGAAGCCCAATGTGTCTTGAGAAAATAATCTCAGAATCGCTTGGATAGGTTTAAGCATTCCGACGTTATTACCACATAAAGTGAAATATGTCAGATATGAAAAATGGGCTCTGAGCCTTAAGGCCAAAACTAGGCTGTGTCCTTTAGGGGTTAAAGGAGAGATCCAATGTGCAAGAAACAAACAATGGCAAAAGCACTTTTCACATCTGATTTTAGTTACTGGTTTAGGAAAGTGTGCACCGGTCCTGGAGGTACTGCAATACCAGGTCAATGCGTGGAGTGGACAGAGCAAGCTCTATTTCCATCTCCCTGTTCTAAAAATCCATTTACTATATGGTCCCCAGATAGGGGCCGTATAAGATATTAAACTGATAAGAACAGATTTTTTGAGATGACTACCCCAACAAAGGAGGTAACCGTTTATTTAAAATTTTGAACAGATTTACAATAAATCAATACGTTCTTACAAAAAAATTAAATAAATTTACAACCATGGTTTAATACAAATAAATACAAATTGTTATATATGAAACAATTTATAAAAGGGCACTTGGTGGCATCAAATTATGGAACTCCATTTGTTTAAAAAACAATTTCTACATAAAAAAGGAGAGCGTTTTTTATCTAAAAGAAAATACTTGTACATTTCGTTAAGACAAATGGCTAAAACATCTTCCACAGCTGAAACTTCATGCTTAAATAATAAAATGTTTCTGGCCGCCCACAGAGCTGCTTTTACGCAGTTGGTGATCTTCCATGCCATCATTTTTCGAGTCTGTGTTGGGAATTCCAGGCATCCATAAAAAACGCCATCACTTGTGTATTTCCGAAGTCCTGTAATCTTCTGTACCAAGGGGAGGATTCTTGTCCATATTAGTTGTGCGTAAAAACATTCCCAGAAAAGATGGTAGACTGTCTCGTCATCTCTACATCCTCCCCTCGGACACGCAGCCAAGTTGGTCAGTCCCCTTCGATGCTGGAATGCCCGGCATGGAAGACACTCGTGGGCACAGCTCCAGGCCAGATCTTTCTGTCGGTTAAAAATATATTTAGCATTCACCATCTTCCATATTTGTTTGCATTTTTGTTCATTAAAATTACTGATAGGGGCTACTAAAACATTTTCTTTTATCTTTTTTAAAATTCCTTTACTATTTTTCACTTCATTAATACTTTTGTCTTTCAAGTTAAAAAGGTTTACAATTTTTTCTAAAATCTTATACTGGACAGAAAGGTTAAAAGCATACGGCGAGCTTAAAACCGTGGCAAACTATCCGTTCCTCCTCATAAAATAAACTGTGTTAAAACGTATAAAATATGACCAGTAATGTTCCTTAAAAACTGCATTAAGTCATAAAGTAAAAAATGTTATTAAAAGAAATGCTTTTATATCAGGGAAATCTTTTCCCCCCATTGATTTAGGCAATATTACCTTCTCTCTCCTGAGCTTTTCCATCCTGGAGTTCCATAAAAATGTAAAACATGCTTTAATTATCTTTTTCAATAAAATATCAGGGGGAGGGAAAACCATACTTAAATATAATAAAATAGGTAAAATTAGCATTTTTGTAATTAAAACCTTTCCCTCCATTGTTAACTTTCTCATGTTCCACATGCAAATTTTCTGATTGACTTTTTGTGCCACCAAGTCCCAACTGGTAAAACCATTATTTGACTCATTGAAGGAGACTCCTAAAATTTGTACAGACTCCGCCACAGGGACTGGAATGTCCATTAAAACCATTTTGCCGATATTTAAGATGTTACTTTTGTTAAAATATACTAAAAAACCGGAGGAGAAACAGAGTTGGTAAATCTGTTTAAAAGATTTCTGTAATGGCAGGGTGTCCCTGCACAGGACTGCGACATCGTCCATGTACCCCACCACTTTAGCCTCTAGTACCCCCCACCCTTCCCCTCCCGCCTGGCAGGGGGACTCCACATATCTGCTTATCCTTTCTTAACCTGCAGAGTAGAGGCTCGATCGCACAGATAAAAAGTAGTGGGGACAAGGGACACCCCTGCTTCACTCCGGAATTTAAAAGGGCATCCTGTGTCTTAAAACCCTTACTAAAATCTTGCAAGTGCAATTTTCATAAAAGGCCTTCAGAGACTGTAAAAAAAAACTACCGGTATACCCATTTTTTCTAAAACCTTAAAAAGATAAAAATGTGACACTCTATCGAAGGCTTTCTCAAAATCTATAGATAAAATTGCCATTTTACTTCCTCTCTCTTTCGTGTCACTGATCACATCTTTTAAAAGGTTTAAATTATCCGATATACTCCTCCCGGGAATCCCACAGACCTGATTGGAGTGTATGATCTGGCCTATCACTGTTTTTAATCTGTTCGCACATATCTTAGCCATTACTTTATAGTCACAGTTTAGCAAAGTGATAGGCCTCCAATTTTTAATGTCTGTTTTGTCCCCCTTTTTGTAAAGCAGGGACACCTCGCCTTTCTTCCAGGACCCCGGGGGGGCTTTTGTTATAAAAACTTGGGTAAAAAGAGGGTGGAGATCCTCTTTAAAATACCATAAAATGTGACATAGAATTCTATAGGTATACCGTCAGGGCCAGGGACTTTACCTGTTTTAAAACTCTTTGTAGTTTCTAAAATCTCCTGTTCCGTAATATCCTGTAATAAAAACACTTGGGAAACAGGATTTAAAACAGCATCCACCTACTTTAATGAGTCGTTAATAAAATCAACATCAACATGTTTTGTATTAGAAAGATCCGCATAAAAACCGTGCACCTTTTTTAAAATATTTTGTGTGTTTGTTTCACCATCTATGTCATTCAACAAGGTATGCTTATCATTTATTTTCTTGGAGAAGTACATGGAGCAGGTCTCCTTTTCCTCGAGATGTTTCACCTTAGAGCGAAAGATTATTTCCTTTCCCCTCTGCTCCAGGCGCTGGGAGATTTCTTTTTTAATTTCCGCGATCTTTCTCCTCCTGCATACCCTGTTCTCTGAACTTGTATTGGGACTGCAGATGGGTATTTAAATTAGCATAAAATTCTAATTTCTCTTTTGCTTTCTTCATCCCAGCTTTAATAAAAAAAAATCTATTATCTTTATTTTCATTTTTTCCCACCAGGAAACTATTAGCTTATTGGGATGTCTTACCCGTCTGCAGCCCTTATAAAAGGTGATAAAATCTGATAAAATTTGCGGATCCTCTAAAAGGGATACGTTTAATTTCAAGGCTTTCTTCTGAGTTCTTCTTTGATCATTAAAATTAACTTTAAAATATAAAAGTTTATGGTCAGAAAACACGTTAGAGTTAAGATCACATTTAAAAGGCAGTATTTGATAAGAGCAAAAAATAAAATCAATCCTGGAGCTGCAGTTCACATTGCTCCAGGTGACGCCGTCCTCTTCAGGTAGATCCCCATTGCATTTTTTAAAAACATCAGTAAGTTTAAAATCAACTGTAATATCTTTTAAAATAGACGAGGTTTTATCATTATTTCAACTTACTGAATTAGAGAACCGGCGTTCCCCTTTAAAATACAATTAAAATCACCCGCTAAAACAAGTGGTTCTGAATCATTTATAAAAAGGGGTAAAATTTCTAGCATTTTCGCTCTTTCATTTTTGTCTGTAGAACCATAAAAGTTTAAAAACTGCCATCTAACACCGTTTATAAAAGCTTTGACCGTTAAAATTCTGCCTGGTAAAATTTCATAAAAACGATCAATTAAAACGTTCCCTTTGAATAAAATGGCGACACCTGCGGCTTTTGATTCATTGGACCCAGACCACACTGAAGGTCCGAGTCTCCAGTCTTCCTCATATTTTTTATAATTCATGCGGTGAGGTATGCAGCATTCCTGTAGGAAAAACACTGAGGCGGTAAAAACAGAAAGATAGTTAAAAAGGGCAGCTCTTCGTGTCTGTGAGTGCACGCTTCTTACATTAAGGGAAAGACCACATAACTCAGCCATGAGGAAAAGGGAGAGAGACAGTCTATTTTTCTCTTACCCGAGGAGGCCTCAGCAGTCCTCCGCGTAGTCAGACACCCCACTCAAGCTCTCATCATCGTCTCTCCTCGAGTCGAATGTGCGCATCGACGAGGTTGGAGAGGAAGTCCCGTCACTTAGCTGACCCCCCATACCTAAAGCACTTCTTGAAAATGGGTCCCAGACAGACTCAATGGGTAAGATTCTACAATCATTGGCAGCGTCCTCCCCTTCTATAGGGGCAGGAATCGCGCTTCTGGACGTCTCAGGGACCACGCTTACCTCAGAGGCAGCTGTCCCTATTTCCCCCAACTGGCTGGAAGGGGGGGACCTTTAGCTGTCGCTTCCGGGGGCATGTCAACTGGTTTCCCTGCCTTCAACCTGGCAGGTACTCCTATCGGCACCTCCGAGTACGCCCTACGTCTCTTGGTCAGCGCTGCCGCTCCGCTCGGGACCTCTGCCTCAGGTACAGGATGACCCAGCATCTCTTGCAGGCCAGTAGGATCAGCTTCATCCGAACTACCCTTCACCCCAGTCTCTTGGGGGGGATCTTTCGTCCGCTGACCACTGGCTTTGAGTTTTTGTCGCCTCTGCTCTTTAGGGTCAACTGTTTGGGGGGGTCTGCTGGAGGTATCCATTTAGTCTTGCTCACTTCCTTGGGGTTCCAATCCTTGTACGGGGGTGATCTGGCCTGCGGGCCGCTCGGGACGCCTTGGCCGGTCCTCGGGTTGTTCCAGCTCTTTAGATCTGTGGGGACAAGTAGCATAGAGGTGACCAACTCGGCTGCAAAAACAGCACCTTTTCCCCAGAGGGCAAGTTTTGGTCCCGTGCTCAGAGCTGCCGCAGTTCCTACAGGTGCTGTCACAAGACTCCTTGGTGTGACCGTACTTTTGGCACTTCCTACAGAATGGAGGCATCCCTGAAAAATAAAAGTCTCCGGCCATGTCACATATTTTAAAACGTGCTGCTGGCAACATTATCCCTCCTGTAAAATTGGCATCTTTATAACATGTTACAACAAATCTCCACTTTGAGGTCCATACACCAACCTTATTCATGACTTTTCCAATGCATTTCACAGTTTTAAAATAGGGGAATAAAAAGGACATCACTTCTTTTAAGTTGGCAAAAGGGCAGTACATCTTTAGAACTATCATTTTAGTGATGTCCAAAACGTGCTCATAAAAATCAACACCGTCCAGTCTTGGGTCATTTTTTACCGTATAAGCCACCAGCCTATCTCGGAATACTCCATTCTGTATAAAAAGTAATGTCGTATATCCTCCACCTTGGGTAATCTTGCACAGCGAAAATGTCTTGCTTCTGGATATTGAAGATACCAACAAGTACGGTCTACACCACGAATTTTAAGCCGCAGGTCGTCGCCTTCTCCTCCGATAGAATTACACGAATAGTGTTTTTAATCCTGGCATAAGCCGGTATCTCACCTGGATCCTTATCCATGGTGAGTAAGGTTTGGGAATAGTTACGCTACTCTTAGTAGGCGCAACGTTGGACAGAACTCCCCTTTTTGGCTGAAACCTACACGGGGGTATATGGATCGCAACCCGTTGCTCCGGACTAAGCCTCTCTCCCAAATAGCAGCACGGGGGTGAAGTCCAGGCCAACCTGGACGATCCCCCGAGGCCGAGAGAGAGGGTACCGGAGCACCTCCTAACCAAGACCAAGGCAGTACTGACTACAAGTAAACAGCTAAGTTGACTACCCCAACAAAGGAGGTAACCGTTTTATTTAAAATTTTTCAAAGTTTTACAATAAATAAATACTTTTTCACAATAAAATGACACAAATTTTACAATGGTTAGTACAAAAAATACAAATTGTCAGATAAAACCAAAACAATTTATAAAAGGGCACTTGGTGGCATCAAATTATGGAACTCCATTCACTTAACCATTTCCTACATAAAACAGGAGAGAGTTTCTTGTCTAAAAGATAATATTTATGCATTTCACTAAAACAAATTCCTAAAACATAATTCACAGATACGACTTCATGTGTCAATAATAAAATATTTCTGGCCGCCCACAGAGCTGATTTAACGCAATTAGTGATCTTCCATGCCATAATTTTCTGCGTCCTTGTTGGGCCTTCCAGACATCCATAAAAAATGCCGTCACTTGTGAGTCTCTTTAGTCCAGTTATCTTCTTCATTAAGGGGAGGATTTTTGTCCAAACATGTTGTGCAAAAAAACAGTTCCAGAAAAGATGTAAGACTGTCTCATCGTCACGACATCCTCCCCTTGGACACGCAGCCGAGTTGGTCAGTCCCCTTCGATGCTGGAATGCCCGGCATGGAAGATACTCGTTGGCGCAGCTCCAGGCCAGATCTTTCTGTGAATTAAAAATAAAGTTAGCATTGACCATGCTCCAGATGTTCTTACATTTGTTTTCGCTAAAATTGCTAATGGGGGCGACTAAAACATTCTCTTTAATCATTTTTAAAATATATTTATTATTTTTCACGTCTGCTAAAACTTTTCCTCTCAGGTTAAAAAGGTTCACTATTTTTTCTAAAATCTTGTACTGGTCAGGAAGGTTAAGAGCATATGGCGAGCTTAAAACCGTGGAAAACAATTTATTTAGTCTCATAAAAAATCCAGTGTAAAAACGAATAAAATATGACCAGTAGTGATCCTTAAAAACAGCGTTAAGACATGAGGTAAAAAACTTGATTAAGAGAAAGGCCTTAATATCTGGAAAATCCTTACCACCCATTAGCTTTGGTAAAATCACCTTCTCTCTCCTGATTTTTTCCATTCTGGAGTTCCATAAAAACGTAAGACATGCTTTATTAATCTTTTTTAGTAAAATATCAGGGGGAGGGAATACCATACTTAAATACAATAAAATCGGTAGAATCACCATTTTGGTAATTAAAACTTTTCCCTCCATTGTTAATTTTCTTACATTCCACATGCAAATTTTCTTATTTACCTTTTGTGCCACCCAGTCCCAACTGATAAAACCATTGTTTAACTCATTGAAGGAGACACCTAAAATCTGTACAGACTCCGACACAGGGACTGGAATGTCCTGTAAAATCATTTTGCCGATATTTTAAAATTAGCTTTCATTAAAATTGACTTTAAAACATGAAGAGCAACAAAATTGATAACTTTTGTCTAAAAGACTTCTGTAGTGATAGGGAGTCGCTACATAGTACCGCCACATCATCCATGTATCCCACTACTTTTGCCTCCAGTCCCCCCCGCCCGGCAGGGGGACTCCGCATATCTGCTTGTCTTTTCTTAGTCTGCAGAGTAGAGATTCGATCGCACATATAATAAGTAGTGGGGACAAGGGACACCCCTGCTTCACCCCGGAGTTTAAAAGGACATCCTGTGTCTTAAAACCCTTTACTAAAATCTTGCTCGTGCAATTCTCATAAAAGGCCTTCAGAGACTGTATAAAACCTTCTGGTATACCCATCTTTTCTAAAACCTTAAAAAGATAAAAATGTGGCACTCTATCAAAGGCTTTTTCGAAGTCAATGGATAAAACCACAAGTTTTCCTTTTCTTTCTTTTGTGTCATTGATCACATCCTTTAAAAGGTTCAAATTGTCCCATATGCTCCTCCCGGGTATCCCACACACCTGGTTTGAATGTATAATTTTGCCTATCACTGCTTTCAATCTATTTGCGCATATTTTCGCCATAATTTTATAATCGCAATTCAGCAAAGTGATAGGCCTCCAGTTTTTTATATCAGTTTTGTCTCCCTTTTTATGTATTAAGGACACTTCGCCTTTCTTCCAGGACCCCGGTTAGGGCTTTTGATCTAAAAACTTGTGTAAAAAGGGAGTGGAGATCCTCCTTTAAATCACCGTAAAATGTGACATAAAACTCTATGGGTATACCGTCAGGGCCAGGGACTTTACATGTTTTAAAACTTTTGATGGTATCTAAAATCTCCTGTTCTGAGATCTCCTGCAATAAAAAAATCTTGTGAAACAGGATCTAAAACAGTGTCCACACCCTTCAATGAGTCATTCATAAAATCAATATTAATATTTTTAATATTAAAAAGATCCGCATAAAAACCATGCACCTTTGGGGGGGGCGGAGCTTGCCGAGCATGGTGATGGACGTGTAATCCCGGCGCTCCTCACTACATCCACCGATTCCTCAGGTTACTGCCCCCTTATTTGGCTAAAATGGTGAAGACAGGACGGGATAAGACTAAGGATCCTACAGGTACCCCCAGATCACATAAACAATCGTCCGACATGGACAAATACTTTGGTAAAAAGCTGCCGTCTGTGGAGGGCAGATCCAAGATGGCGCCGGCGGCCTCTCACTGTGAGCAGGGAGAGGACTCAGACAGCTCATGTGCGCCTTCAGACTCGGCTGGGGATGCGGACTCTGTGCCGATATCCAGGGCTTATCTGAAGAAAACACTGCTCCAGGCACTCATGCCTGTGATGAAAGATTTATCGGACATCAAATCCGACATGCATCATATTGGCCATAGGGTAATGGCGCTGGAGGAAGCTCCATTACCACTTCTAAATATGGCGCTTCTGTTCACCAGGAGTTCTCTGCTCACCACATGCATCTGAACAACCTATATCTCCACATGGAAGACCAAGAAAATCGTAGTAGATGGAGGAATGTCCGCCTACGAGGAATTCCCGAATCGATTGACCATGATGCCTTACCTGCTGTGGTGGATACTATTTTTCGCTCATTAGTGGGTTCTGAGCTAGCTTTGGCTATTACAGTAGAAAGGGTGCATTGAGCCCTTCGCCCCAGGCCTGGGGCTGGTGAACCACCGCGTGACGTCATATGTGGGATTCTTAGCTATGTTCACACGGCGGCCATTTTAAGAGCTGCAAGAGATGCTCCGGAAGTAGTGTATGAAGGGACTAAGATCTTACTCTTCCAAGACCTGGCTGCGACCACATTGGCCAAACGCTGTATTCTGAAGCCGGTTACAGAGGCTCTTCGGGCTAAGAAATTACCTGTTCGTTGGCTTTACCCCTTTGGCCTTGCTACGATGAAAGATGGCCGGCAGATCACCATCTGCACGCCTGGGGATCTGGATACCGCATGGAATAAACTGGGGATAGAGCCTATGGAGATTCCGTCCTGGATGCCAGTGTCGTTGGATCTAGTATCGCCTCCTGTGCAGGAACCGTGGCACTCTACTCTTAAGCCGAAGTCTCCAAGAGGCAAGAAGACGCGTATGGCAGAGGACACTTGAATGATGTCTTAGAGTGTTATATATCTTTCAGTTTCTTCACAGATTGTAGTGGTCATATGTACAAGTTGGGGCATTTTATTTTCTCTCATGTAAACCCAATACGAAGTTACACATTCACCTTGGTAGGTGAGAAGAAGGTTTGATACTGTTTTACTGAGGGGTTGGAAGAGATTGTTATATCATAGGTTGGTGAATAATTTTTATAGTGTGTGACAGACGTTGTAGTTGACAGATGCTTATGTTACTGCTTATAACCCCTGCGTGTATATTTCTTCCAACTCTCTAGTATATTCTTGAGGTGACTCAGTTTAGTATTAATATTTGGATCAGTATTCGGTTTATGTCCTACGAATTATGAAGAATTGGTGCAATGTTTTGTACAAAATGGCAATTTTCTTCTCCCCCCCCCCCCCCTCTGGCAGGGGATTTGTTGGATGTTTAGTTGCATCATGATAGCACCTCCTATTTCCGGGATGATACGGAGGTTTCCTTTTGATACCAGTCCTTATTGTTTTGTTATTATTTGTTTTATTGTCAATTTTGTCTTATCTCCCTGGTGGCGGCTCTTAGCAAACGTACTTGCGGGTCCGATTAGTTCTACATGTAAAATATCATGGGTAGATTACGTATTTGTTCCTTCAATGTGAAGGGGTTGAATTCTCCCCAAAAGAGGCCTCGTATTTTTAATTCCTTAAGGTTTAATACTCCTGACATATTAATGATGCAAGAAACCCACTTCCGTCCTACACATATCCCAAATTTGTCTACACAACCATACACGCAATGGTTCCATAGTACTTATTCCTCTAAATCGAGGGGGGTTTCTATAGCTATTCACAAAGATATTCCATTTCGAGTGGAAGCTTCTTTGCTAGATCCTATGGGAAGATATGTCTTCTTGAATGGACACATCTCCAACATAAAGTTTACGATAGCAGCTGTATATGCACCTAATGTTGGACAACTGACGTGGTTGCGTAAAACTCTTTGCTCTCTTAAAACGTTTAGTCAAGGGTACCTTGTTTTTGGGGGAGACCTTAATGTATCTCTGGACCTCACTTTGGATTCTACCTCTTCTAGTACGAGGTTATCCATATCTGCTATGCGTCGCCTTAAGCTTCTCTTGTCACAATTAGGGATAGTAGATGCCTGGCGTGTTAAGAATCCGTCCTTAAAAGACTTTACTTTTTATTCTTCCCCACATGAGACTTATCATAGAATTGACTATATATTCATTCCTATGGTCCTTGTTCCCTCATTACTTCAAGCTGACATAGGAAGTATTACGGTCTCGGACCATGCTCCGATCTCACTTTCCTTAGAACTGTTTCATTTACCTCGAAGGGAATGGACCTGGAGATTGAACGATACCATTATTGCAAATAAGGAGCATAGTCAGGCACTTGCCCTAAAACTAGAAGAATTCTTTGGCTTTAATGATACTCCGCAAATCTCTAGACCCATTCTCTGGGAGACGCAAAAAGCTTTCATGAGAGGAGAACTTATTGCCTTGTCCTCACGGGTTAAAAAACAACGGAATGCCCAAATCCTAGACTTGCTTCACAAAATAACCCAATTGGAATTATCACATAAAAATACTAGCTTGGCTGAGGAATATAAGGAACTGTGTCAGTTACGACAGGAACTTAAGGACCATATGAATATCAAAGCAGCTAAAGCTTTTTTGGCTGCTCGAAGTCACATATATCTTCATGGAGACAAAGGCTCTAAATTGATGACCCGTCTGATACGACAAAAACAGTCTAAAACATTTATAGAGGCCATAAAGGATGACAAAAGGGCAAGGGTGACTACAACCCCGCTTATAGCAAAGGCCTTTCAATCCTTTTATTCTTCCCTATACAATTTGGGTGGCTCGGTGGGAAATTCTGTGTTGACGCCTCAGGAAAAGACTGGTAAAATAGGAAGTTTTTTAGATTCCATTAAGGTTCCTGGCCTTTCAGAGCTGGATTGTGGAGTGCTCCTGGCGCCTATCACTAAAGAGGAAGTTGAGAAAGTATTGCATTCAATACCATCTGGGAAGAGCCCGGGGCCGGATGGTCTCCCTATTTCGTTCTATAAAAAATTTAGTAAGCAATTGATACCGAAGTTTGTGGAAGTATGCAATTCTCTGATGAAGGGGGCCGCGCTACCTAAGCAAGCATTGGAAGCTTTTATAACTATTCTCCCTAAAGAGGGGAAGGATCTGGAGTGCTGTAGGAGTTATAGGCCTATCTCGCTCTTGAATTGTGATGTGAAGTGGTGGGCAAAAATTCTGTCTATCCGCATTCAACCACTATTACCGAAACTCATAAATGAAGAACAGGTGGGATTTGTGAAAGGACGGGAAGGTAGGCACAATGTGAGTAGGGTATTGCATGCTATTTGTCAAATAAGGCGCCGGGGGCACTCTATGATCCTCCTTGGTACTGATGCAGAGAAGGCGTTTGATAGGGTCTGTTGGGAGTACATGAGAGCTACCTTACTTAAGTTTAATTTTCCGCCTGTGTTTATTGATGCCATATTTTCTCTGTATACTTCCCTGTCTGCTAGAATTCAAGTGAACGGTTCTTTGTCAGACTACTTTTCTATCACAAATGGTACCCGTCAAGGTTGCCCCTTGTCCCCGTCTCTGTTTTGTATGGTGATGGAGACATTACTTGCGAAATTGCGACAGACTGATGATATTGAAGGGCTACGGATGGGGAACTATACTCATAAATTGGCAGCATTTGCAGATGATTTGCTATTGATGGTTACGAATCCACTTGTAGCCTTCCCAAAAATAATAGATGTCTTTAGGGAATTTGGAGAGATATCTAATTTTAAAATTAATTATGATAAGTCGGAGGCCTTAGGGGTTAATGTACCGGTTGGTCAGCTCTTGGTTCTGAAATCTATGTCACCCTTTAAATGGCCCTCGCATGCTATTAAATATTTGGGGATAATGATTTCAGCTGATGTGTCCCAGCTTTTCGCAATTAATTTTAAACCCCTTCTCTCCAAAATTCATAGATTTATCTCCCAATTGAACATACCTTATGTCTCGTGGATAGGACGGAAAAATTTACTTGCGACTTATGTGCTCCCACAGATCCTATACATGATGCAGAGTCTGCCTATTGAACTTCCTAATAGTTTTTTCAATCGTTTTAAGAGTCTTTTTATTAAGTTCTTGTGGAAGGGGAAACATTCCCGGTTGGCTTATCGGCTCCTTACGTTTAAAAAAGCACAAGGATGGATGGCAATGCCTGATTTAAAGACATATTACGAGGCGGTCCAATTGTCTCGCTGGGCACAATTAGCTAATATGTCTTTGGGGGATCTTCATCTGGACATGGAAAGAGCGCTCCTCTCGGAGGACTTAGCTCACTTGTTGTGGGTGAAACTACCGTTACCTCCGCCAAAGGTTTTAATTAGTGTATTGACTAGGGGAATGCTTAAGGTCTGTCAGAGATCGGGCGCTCTGGCCATGTCTAGTGGAAATCTCTCTTCATTGGCTCCGCTGGCTGTACTGCCCCATTTTGTAAATAAAGCGCAAAATGTTAGTTCTTCAATGTGGCAGACACTTGGAACTTATAAAGTAGATAATAGATTCGGCAGCCTTACCTGATTTGGATGCTCTTAGGGCACGACTCCGGGGAAATGCTCCGAACCCTTCTCTTCATAAGGTTAAAGTCTCTTTTCTACACCAATTTAATTTTAATTCAGTATGTCGTAAATTTCTGTCAGCCAATCCAGTCTCGTATCCTGACCCCACGTGGCTTGAAAATTACTCTCTTTTACCCAGTACACCAGCTAGGCCTCTGTCCAAGATACATTCTGGTCTCCTCCTACAACGGGCTCCATCTAAACCATACTTCATTAGAGAATGGGAAGTTGAGCTAGGCTTTACTTTTTCGCAAACAGAGATTGATCTGATATTATCTCATTCTCATGGGTTCTCTAGATGTGTGAGGTACCAGGAAAATTCGTACAAATTAGTGACAAGATGGTATAGGTCACCAGCTTATCTTTATAAAATACATCTAGTTAGCTCGGACGTTTGTTGGAGATGTGGCCTTGAGACAGGGACGCTTTCGCACATATGGTGGTTTTGCCCTAAAATTAAGAATTTCTGGAGGGAGGTGGAAATAACTATAGGCAAGATTACAGGGAATACTATAAGGTTGACCCCGGAGTTGGTTTTGCTGTGGCTACCGGTGAAAGATTTTGCGCCCTCAAAAAAGAACTTGATTACTTTCATGGTGTCCACTGCAAAACTTTTAATTCCTTTATATTGGAGGAAAACAGACCCCCTACGATAGAGGTCTGGTGGTCTAAAATGCATCAACTGTATAGACTTGAGGAGTTGGTTGGCTGGAACACTTTCACAAGGGACAGCTTTCTTAAGATATGGCAACTTTGGAAACAATATTTAGAACAATTATCCAGGGACGGGAATAGGGGGTTGGGAATCTCTCACTGAGGGAATAGCTAGGGGTAGGCATATTTCAAGAAACCCTTTCTAGATTAAGCAAAATAATAGTGAAGGGATCGATGTATGAATAATTTATATTTCATGGTATTTTATTTAGTTTTTCTTTTGAAGGATGTGATCAAGGACGTTGCAAGGTGCCGATACTCAATACTTTCCCGCCACCAGGGGAACTGTGTCTTTTGTATTGTATTTACCCTTATAAGTTATTATTATTTCCTTTTCTTTCCTTTGTGTTCTTTCACTACCAAAGTAGATTATCGATATTTGATCTTCGAGTGGTGGTTTTCATTATCTAGTTATAATATGGTGGAGGGGGTCCTTTGGATCCACTCTCTATGTTGCATGTCTTTGATTTTTCTCCACACGTTATTTCATGCTGATATGTCGGGAAGTATCCCAATCGATTTTAGACGAATTTTCTAAAGATGTTTGATTTATGTAGACCTACTGCATTGTAAGATTATTATTACGATGGATGTGAGTTTTGTCTTTCTTTGTATGTTAAAACCTTAATAAAAGAGAATTTGTAAAAAAAACAAAAAAAACATGCACCTTTTTTTAAAATATTCGGTGTGTCTGTCTCACCATCAATATTTTCTAACAGGGTATGCTTATCGTTTGTTTTCTTTAAAAAGTACCTGGATCAGGTCTCCTCGAGGTGTTTTATATTGGAACAGAAGACAATTTCCTTACCTCTCTGCTCCAGGCACTGGGAGATCTCCTTCCTAATTTCCATAATCTCCTTCTCCACCTGCATACCCTGTTCTCTGAATTTGTATCGGGTCTGCAGATGGGTATTCAAATTAGCATAAAATTCATGTTTTTCTCTTGCTTTCATCTTCCCAATTTTAATAAAATAGTCTTTAATTTTTATTTTCATCTTCTCCCACCAAGAGACTATGGGCATGTTAGGATGTCTTACCTTTTAAGTACAATTAAAATCACCTGCTAAATCCTCTTTTCAGCCGGAGCCTACTCAGAGGTATGTGTATCGCTGCCCGTTGCTCCGGACTAAGCCTCTCTCCCAAATAGCAGCACGGGGGTGAAGTCCAGGCGAACCTGGACGATCCCCCGAGGCCGAGAGAGAGGGTACCGGAGCACCTCCCAGCCGAGTTCCAGGCAGTACTGACTACAAGTAAACAGCACTACACTTGATCTCAGCCAGAAGGCCGAGAAGTGATAACCCGAAAGTGGCGTGTTTTGGCAGAGCCTGGCCAATACTGCTGTTCACACCTTTCAGCGATTCAGCCTACTCCTAGGCACCTCCATGGGGGCCCTGCGAGCTCACACACTCACACATACAAGCAGCCAGGTGGGAGGTGAAAAAAGGCCGGAGAGGAAGCTAGACATGCTTTGCTTCTTTTGCTTGCACCACAATGCTGTGCAGAAAGCGGAGGAATCTACATAAAAACGCCTTCCTGGCAACGCCCAAATTCCCTCCTGCCAAGCAGACAAACGCTAGCAGCAGCAAGTGCATGCCCACATCCACCCCTTCACGCCTTCGATCACCTGCAATACAGTGGCTGCCTGCTGCTGACCAACACTGCCTGGGCCCAGGCTTGTCTGTTTGAGGTCCCATTATGATGTCATAAAGCTTGCTCTCAATTCTTAGGGCCTCCACTATGACAAGCGCAAAGTTCCGTCACAACCTTATATTATACGTTGCTGCTCAGTCAGTCACTCAGTATTGCCTTGGAGGGCAACACAGCAACATGTGCCTGTGTTGCCTGCACAGCTAGCTGCCTCCAGGAGACCACAAGAGGGAGACAGGGGACTGCTAAATGGCCAATAGGCATCCTCCTCAAACTTTACTGTCACCTTCTTGTCCTTCCTCCTCCTATAACCTCCATCCTTGCACAGTTTGTTAGTCTTCCAGGTAGGTAACATAGTAACAAATCCAAATTGGTGCAACTTTAAATCTTACTTCTTTCAAAAGTAGGGAGGGGAGCTCAATTCATCCCATCCATATAGTGCATACAGGTCCATTGTGGCGGCTGCAATGGCTGCTTGCTGTTCCCTCCCCTACTCCACTCCACTATTCCACTACTTGACTGTGGTGCTGGCTGCATCAATCAGTGGTTGTGGGATGGCTGGCTCAGGTGCAGCTCTTGAACTTGCCTAGGAGGAGGGAAAGAGTAAAAGGAAGGTTAATGAGCTGTTCCAAATTGAAATGCTGGAACACAGAAACACAGACACAACACACCGAACACAAGAGGTGGCAATCTATTCATCAAGTCATTTAATAATTTGGTCACACATTACACAACATGCATTGTATAAAAGCATTGTCCAACAGGCATTAAAATAATGGGATTAACCCCTTCCCTCTTTGGCCACTTTTGACCTTCTTGACAGAGCCTCATTTTTCAAATCTGACATGTTTCACTTTATGTTGTAATAACTCCAGAATGCTTTTACCTATCCAAGCGATTCTTAGATCGTTATCTCGTGACACATTGGACTTTATGTTACTGGCAAAATTTGCCCAATACATTCAGTATTTAATTGTGAAAAATACCAAAATGTAGCAAAAAATTAGCATTTTTCTCAATTTAACCCCTTCCAGCTCCTGGACGTACTATTACGTCATGGCAGCTGTATCGTTCGCGCTCCATGACGGAATAGTACGTCTCGGGAGTAACGGCCGTTTCGGCCCTTCTCCCGACACATACAGGAGCTGTGACAGCTGCTGTCTTGTTCAGCAGCTGTCACAGCTCCTACAGCGGGGACCGATCGCTGTGTCCCCACTGATTAACCCCTTAAAAGCCACGTTCTATAGAGATCGCTGCTTTTTAGGGGTTAAGCTGCCATCGCCGGCCTGCTATGCGATAGCGGCCGGCGATGGTGACTATGGCAACCGGACACCAAACAATGGCGTCCGGCTATGCCATAGACGGAAGCCTAGTGGGTCCTGACAAAGTCAGGACCCACTATGCTTGCTGTCAGTGAGTAGCTGACAGTTCTAATACACTGCACTACGCATGTAGAGCAGTGTATTAGAATTGCGATCAGGGCCTCCTGCCCTCAAGTCCCCTAGTGGGACAAAGTAATACAGTAAAAAAAAAAAAGAAGTTGTGTAAAAATAAGAAAATAAAAGTTTTAAAAGTATTAAAAGTAAAAATCCCTCTTTTTCCGTTATCAGTCATTTATTATTAATAAAAATATATAAACAAACAAATAAACTGTACATAATTGGTATCGCCGCGTCCGTAACGGCCTGAACTACAAAATTATTGTGTTATTTATCCCGCACGGTGAACGCCGTAACGGAAAATAATAATAAACAGAACCACAATCACAATTGTTTGGTCACTTCACCTCCCAAAAAATGGAATAAAAAGAGATCAAAAAGTCGCATGTACCGAAAAATGGTACTGATCGAAACTACAGTTCGTTACGCAAAAAATAAGTCCTCGCACGGCTTTATTGATTGAAAAATAAAAACGTTATGGCTCTTAGAATAAGGCAACACAAAAAGTAAATGATTGTTTACAAAACGTATTTTATTGTGCAAACGCGATAAGACATAAAAAAAAAAACTATAAACATCTGGTATCGCCGTAATCGTATCGCCCCGCAGAATAAAGTGAATATGTCATTTATAGCGCACGGTGCACGCAGTAAAAAAAAAAGAATAAAAAAACAATAGTAGAATTGCTGTTTATTAGTCACCACGCCACCTAAAAATAGAATAAAAACTGATCAAAAAGCCGCATGCACCCCAAGAAAACTACAATGCATTCCTCAAGGGGTTTAGTTTCCAAATTGCGGTCACTTTTGGGGGGTTCCCAATGTTTTGGCACCACAAGACCTCTTCAAACCGGACATGGTGCCTAATAAAAAAGAGGCCTCAAAATCCACTAGGCGCTCCTTTGCTTCTGAGGCCAGTGCTTCAGTCCATTACCGCACTAGGGCCACATGTGGGATATTTCTCAAAACTGCAGAATCTGGGCAATACGTATTAAGTTGCGTTTCTCTGATAAATCCTTTTGTGTTATAAAAAAAATGGTAAAAAGAGGATTTTCTGACGAAAAAAAAAATGTAAATTTCACCTCTACTTTTCTCTAAATTTCTGTGAAACACCTAAAGGGTTCATAAACTTTCTAAATGCTAAATGCTGTTGTGAATACTTTGATGGGTCTAGTTTCTAAAATGGCGTATTTGATAGGGGTTTCTAATATATGGGCCCCTCAAAGCAACTTCAGAACTGAACTGGAACCTAAAAAAATAAATAAATGAGGCAATACTTCGCTTCTTACATTATACTGATAATGAGCCGTGCCCACCCCGAGATGACCCCAGTTTTGACCGTTTGTATAAACAGAGACCCCTATTAGACCGTTCCAGTGCCCGGTTTTCCCAAGCATTCACCCCCGAGAAGTGTATTTCTATTGATGAGTCCCTGGTACATTTTAAAGGGAGGGTTCAATTCCGCGAGTACCTGCCGGGAAAGAGGGCAATGGTATGGCGTGAAGATGTATAAGCTGCTAGAGTGCATCCGGTTATACCTACAGGTTTAGGCTATATGAAGGAAAGGCCACCCCCAAACCAGACTGCATCCTGGACTACAATAGGTACATGGGAGGTGTGGACTTGTCAGATCAAATCCTGAAGCCCTACAGTGCCATGCGGTGTGGTATAAGAAGCTGGCCGGGCACATCATACAGATGGCATTGTACAATGCGTACGTGCTATGTCGATGTGCAGGCCAGACGGGAACTTTCCTGGAATTTCAAGAGGTGATTATCAAGAAACTAATCTTTAGGAACCAAGAAGGGGGGGCACCCAGTACTTCTGGAAGCGGGGCCACACGCATCGTACCAAGGTGGCAACACTTTCCAGGAGAAGTTCCCCAAACTGGCAAGAAGGGAAAAAGTCAAAAGAGGTGCAAAGTCTGCTATAAGGGATGACACAATATATCAATGTGACACGTGTCCCGAATAACCAGAGCTCTGTATGAAAGTCAGTTTTAAAATTTATCATACATCCCTTGGTTTATAATTTACCCCAATTTTACTTACCCTGATACACTCCGCACAGCTTATCCCCCCTCGTCTTTCCCCTCTGAGCCCTGCTGTGTGTCCAGGCAGCTGATAACAGCCACATGTAGGGTATTGCCATACCCGGGAGAACCCACATTACAGTTTATGGGGTGTAGGTCTCTGGTCAAAATGCTCACTACACCTCTAGATGAATGCCTTAAGGGTGTAGTTATTAAAACGGGGTCACTTCTTGCAGGTTTCAACTGTACTGGTACCTCAGGTGCTTCTGCATACATGACTTCGCACTAGAAAATCCCCAGTAGGCCAAATCGTGGTCCTTTCCTTCTGAGCCCTCCCATGGGCCCAAACGGCAGTTTATCACAACAAATGGGGTATTGCGGCACTCAGAACAAATTGCGCAACAGAATGGGGTATTTTGTTTCTTGTGAAAATAAGAATTTTTGAGCTAAAATGACATATTATAGGAAAAAATATATATTTTTTTAATTCCCAGCCCAATTCAAATAAGTTCTGTGAAGAAACTATGGGGTCTAAAAGGTCACATTACCCATAAATGAATTCCTTGTGGGGTATAGTTTCCAAAATGGGGTCACTTCTGATGGGTTTCCGTTGCTTTGATACCTCTGGGGCTCTGCAAATGCGACATGGCACCCGAAAACCAAACCAGCAAAATCTGAACACACAGCGCTCCTTCCCTTCTGAGGCCTCCCATGGGCCCAAACGGCAGTTTATTGCCACAAATGGGGTATTGCTGCACTCAGGAGAAATTGGGCAACAAAATTGAGTATTTTGTTCCCTGTGAAAATAAGAAATTTTGATAAAAAATTACATCTTATTGGAAAAAATTTCATTTTTTAATGTCACAGCCCAATTGAAATAGGTGCGGTGAAAAAACTGTGTGGTCAAAATGCTAACAACAACCATAAATGAATTCATTGAGGGGTGTAGTTTCCAAAATGGGGTCACTATTGGGGGATTCCTACTGTTTTGGCACCTCAACACCGCTTCAAACCTGGCATGCTGCCTAAAATATATTCTAATAAAAAAGAGGACTTAAAATGCACTAGGTGCTTCTTTGCTTCTAGGGCTTGTGTTTTAGTCCACGAGCGCAGTAGGGCCACATGTGGGACATTTCTAAAAACTGCAGAATCTGGACAATATATATTTAGTAGTGTTTCTCTAGTAAAACCTTCTGTGTTACAGAAAAAAAAAATGAATAAAATTGAAATTCAGCAAGAAAAATGAAATTTGCAAATTTCACCTCCACTTTGCTTTAATTCCTGTGAAATGCCTGAAGGGTTAAAAAAAACTTTCTAAATGCTGTTTTGAATACTTTGAGGGGTCTAGTTTTTAAAATGGGGTGTTTTATCAGGGTTTCTAATACATAGGCCCCACAAAGCCACTTCAGAACTCAAGAGGTACCTTAAAAAAAGGCTTTTGAAATTTTCTTAAAAATAAGAGAAATTGCTGTTTATGTTCTAAGCCTTGTAACGTCCAAGAAAAATAAAATAATGTTCAAAAAACTATGCCAATCTAAAGTAGACATATGGGAAATGTGAACTAGTAACTATTTTGGGTGGTATAACCGTCTGTTTTACAAGCAGATGCATTTCAATTCTGAAAAATGCAATTTTTTCAAAATTTTCTCAAAATTTTGCAATTTTTCACCAATAAACACTGAATATATCAACCAAATTTTACCACGAACATGAAGCCCAATGTGTCACGAGAAAACAATCTCAGAATCGCTTGGGTAGGTTTAAGCATTCTGACGTTATTACCACATAAAGTGAAATATGTCAGATTTGAAAAATGGGCTCTGAGCCTTAAGGCCAAAACTAGGCTGCGTCCTTAAGGGGTTAAATGTATCTGCTTACCACACAAAAATGTTGCTAATTAAAATCACCCACTTTAGTTTAGCATCATTTTTTTGAACATCATTTTATTTTTCTATGACGTCACAAGGCTTAGAACTTTAGCAGCAATTTCTCACATTTTCAAGAAAATTTAAAAATGCTATTTTTACAGGGGCCAGTTAAGTTGTGAAGTGGCTTTGAGGTCCTTAGATATTAGAAACCCCCAATAAGTCACCTCATTTTAAAAACTGCACCCCTCAAAGTATTCAAAACAGCATTTAGAAAGTTTCTTAACCCTTTAGACATTGCGCAGGAATTAAGGCAAAATAGAGGCGAAATTTACAAATTCATTATTTTTTTCCATAATTTCATTTTGAATCCATTTTTTTTGTACCCCAGAAGGTTTTACCAGAGAAATGCAACTCAATATTTATTGCCCAGGTTCTTCAGTTTTAGGAAATATCCCACATGTGGCCCTAGTGCGCTAATGGACTGAAGCACCGGCCTCCGAAGCAAAGGAGAACCTAGTGGATTTTGGGCCTCCTTTTTATTAGAATATATTTTAGGCACCATGTCAGCTTTGAAGTGGTCTCGTGGAACTAAAACAGTGAAAACCCCCAAAAGTGACCCCATTTGGGAAACAATTGAAAAACAGATGCCAAAGGCAGAATAGCCCTGTTTCCCAACTACCATTAGAATTGTTTTATTTTTATAATCTTTATTATGCTGATTACAGCAAACAGACAAACAGACAAGACCAACATAAATGGTTAAAATTCTCAATGCATGGATCGGATCAGGTTATAGACATCCTCAAAAAACATTGGTCTATACTCACCGCCGACCCAGACCTTAAAAATGTGATTTCAGTGGTCCCAAGTATCACTTACCGCAGAGGTAAGAATTTACGTGAATTTTTGGTACACAGCCACTATTCTACAAAAAATAGTTCCCAACAAACTTGGTTAAAATCTCCAGTCAGGGGCTCTCACCCCTGTGGTCGTTGCTCCTTCTGTCCGCTTATGCCTATGAGAAAAACCTTCACTAATCCACCTGATGGTAAAACCTATGTTATCAAGCAGTTTATTAACTGCCATAGCAGTGGGGTGATATATATAGCAAAATGTCCTTGCCCAAAACTGTACGTGGGCAAGACTATACAGGAACTAAGAAGGAGAATTTCCAAGCATCTCAGTATGATCAACCACAAAGAGGACACAACTCTGTCCAGATATATGCATCAGCTACATAGTGGTAATACTAAGCTACTCCAGTTCTGGGGGGTTACCCAGATCAAATTGGGACCCAGGGCAGGAAATTTAGATCAAATTTTACTGCAAAAGGAAGCACGATGGATCCATCGTTTGCATTCTCTTAGCCCCTCTGGTCTGAATGAGGGGTTTACCTTTGCGGCTTTTCTCTGAGACTAACACATTAAGTTCAGTGTCACGATTATCGATTTACTGGCTCATAACCTAGCCTTTATTCTTACGTCTTCTAATCTTACTCCTTATAGTAATATAACATAGAACTACAGACACCATCCAATCATTTAGTTATGATGGCCCCATATCCTCTCTGTTTCTCTTATGGTACCTCCATCCTCCATTGGTTTGTACTAAGGACCATTGGGATCTTTGTAGAACATCCCCCTACCTTTACACCTAAGGTAAAATTATTATATCATCTCCTATACTATTTACCTACTTTTGACTCAACTGAGTCCGTGGTATCTGTTCTTTAATTTTTAAAATAAACTCAATATGTATATCTAATATTAGTATCTCCTGTACCTCTAATGAAACAAGCTTGCTTTAATACATCATCTTTATCCATGATGGTCCATAGGAATGGGCTTGTAATCACATTGGTGCCGAACTAGTATGCAAATGTATGCATGCATTTTTAGTCTTGTTTATACATCTGCGTCTCTTGTTATTCCTTCGGCAGTCTTATCTGCCGTTATACCACTGATCTTTATTTATTATATATTTATACATTAATTTCTTCCTATGAGTTGGCGTACAATGTCTTTATTCACCTGCATATATCCAATACACATTATAGACCAGTAAGCTTAACATCCATCATGGGGAAAATGTTTGAGGGGCTATTGAGGGACTATATACAGGATTATGTGACAATAAATAGCATTATAAGTGACAGCCAGCACGGTTTTACTAAGGACAGAAGTTGTCAAACTAACCTAATCTGTTTTTATGAAGAGGTGAGCAGAAGTCTAGACAGAGGGGCCGCTGTGGATTTAGTGTTTTTGGACTTTGCAAAGGCATTTGACACTGTCCCCCATAGACGCCTAATGGGTAAATTAAGGACTATAGGTTTAGAAAATATAATTTGTAATTGGATTGAGAATTGGCTCAAGGACCGTATCCAGAGAGTTGTGGTCAATGATTCCTACTCTGAATGGTCCCCGGTAATAAGTGGTGTACCCCAGGGTTCAGTGCTGGGACCACTATTATTCAACTTATTTATTAATGATATAGAAGATGGAATTAATAGCACTATTTCTATTTTTGCAGATGACACCAAGCTATGTAATATAGTTCAGTCTATGGAAGATGTTCATGAATTGCAGGCAGATTTAAACAAACTGAGTGTTTGGGCGTCCACTTGGCAGATGAAGTTTAATGTAGATAAATGTAAAGTTATGCATCTGGGTACCAACAACCTGCATGCATCATATGTCCTAGGGGGAGCTACACTGGCGGATTCACTTGTTGAGAAGGATCTGGGTGTACTTGTAAATCATAAACTCAATAACAGCATGCAGTGTCAATCAGCTGCTTCAAAGGCCAGCAGGATATTGTCGTGTATTAAAAGAGGCATGGACTCACGGGACAGGGATGTAATATTGCCACTTTACAAAGCATTAGTGAGGCCTCATCTAGAATATGCAGTTCAGTTCTGGGCTCCAGTTCATAGAAAGGATGCCCTGGAGTTGGAAAAAATACAAAGAAGAGCAACAAAGCTAATTAGGGGCATGGAGAATTTAAGTTATGAGGAAAGATTGAAAGAATTAAACCTATTTAGCCTTGAAAAAAGACGACTAAGGGGGGACATGATTAACTTATATAAATATATTAATGGCACATACAAAAAATATGGTGAAATCCTGTTCCTTGTAAAACCCCCTCAAAAAACAAGGGGGCACTCCCTCCGTCTGGAGAAAAAAAGGTTCAAGCTGCAGAGGCGACAAGCCTTCTTTACCGTGAGAACTGTGAATCTATGGAATAGCCTACCACAGGAGCTGGTCACAGCAGGGACAGTAGATGGCTTTAAAAAAGAGTTAGATAATTTCCTAGAACAAAAAAATATTAGCTCCTATGTGTAGAAATTTTTCCTTCCCTTTTCCCTTCCTTTGGTTGAACTTGATGGACATGTGTCTTTTTTCAGCCGTACTAACTATGTAACATGCCCAGCACCAGCGCTTTTCACTTGTACAACTGATCTAAATAGGAATGCACCACTTACCTATCCGATGATCCCTGCGTGCGGTTTGAGTTGTAAGTGCCGAATAAGCTCTCAAGCGCATGCGTGAACTTTCCTGCTCAGATGTTCTGGCTTCCCACTACCTCATTGGCAGCTCCACCTGCCGCTCAAACGGGGGATGGCTAGTCCTGCCCACCCCTGCTGCGATTGGTCCAATTCGCGCACACACCCCTTGACACGTCATGGAGGATTCCCATAACAGAGAGAACTTTCCGGTGCACCGTCAGTAGCCCCATGAACCCCTGAGGACGCTACATCCGTAGCTAAACATGTCGGGGGGCTCTCTTTCCAATTTTAAATACATGCTGGAAGTTTGGGTTTAACAATCTAAATGTTTAGGAGCCCGCTGCTGCTATCAAAGGTCTCTAGACTTTGCTGGTCTGCAATCATAGACGGCAAATACACGTGCATACTGAAACAACCATCAATGGATGCTGACCCGATCCATGCATTGAGAATTTGAACCATTTATGTTGGTCTTGTCTGTTTGTCTGTTTGCTGAAATCAGCATAATAAAGATTATAAAAATAAAACAATTCTAATGGTAGTTGGGAAATTGGGCTATTCTGCCTTTGGCATCTGTTTTTCAATTGTTGTACCTAGCCTGCCAGCTACCAAGGGTCTAATCCATATTTGTTTCCCATTTGGGAAACTACACCCCTTGAGGAATTTAATTAGGGGTGTAGCAAGCATTTTGACCCGCCAGTTTTTTTGCAAAAACTTTTTGGAACTAGGCCATGAAAATGAAAATCTATATTTTTTCAAATAAAATGTAGGTTTAGCTAATTTTTTTTCATTTCCAAAAGAACTAACGTAAAAAAAGCTCCATAACATTTGTAGAGCAATTTCTCCAGAGTAAAACAATACCCCACATGTGGTAATAAACGGTTGTTTGGACACACGGCAGGGCTTAGAAGGGAAAGAGCGCCATTTGGCTTTTGGAGCTTAAATTTAGCAGGAATGGTTTGCGGAGGCCATGTAACATTTACAAAGCCCCTGAGGGTACAAAACAGTGGAAACCCCCAACAAGCGACCCCATTTTGGAAACTATACCCTTTGAGGAAATTATCTAGGGATATAGTGAGCATTTTGACCCCACAGGTTTTTTGCAAAAATTTTTGGAAGTAGGCTGTGAAAATGAAAATCGAAATTTTTTCAAATAAAATGTAGGTTTAGCTAATTTTTTTTCATTTCCACAAGGACTAAAGGAGAAAAAGCACCATAAAATTTGTAAAGAAATTTCTCCCGAGTAAAACAGTACCCCATATGTGGTAATAAACGGCTGTTTGGACACACGGCGAGGCTGAGAAAGGAAAGAGCGCCATTTGGCTTTTGGAACTCAAATTTAGCAGGAATGGTTTGCGGTGGCCATGTCTCATTTGCAAAGCCCTTGAGGGGACAAAACAGTGGAAACCCCCAACAAGTGACCCCATTTTGGAAACTACACCCCATTTGAAAATTATCTAGGGGTACAGTGAGCAGTTTGACCCCACAGGTGTTTTACAGAACTTATTGGAATTAGGCCGTAAAAATGAAAATCTTCATTTTTTCCAAGAAAATGTAGGTTTAGGTATTTTTTTTTCATTTCCACAAGGACTGAAGGAGAAAAAGCTTCACAACATTTGTAAAGCAATTTCTCCCGAGTAAAACAATACCCCACATGTGGCCATAAACATCTGTTTGGACACACAGTATGGCTCAGAATGGAAGGAGCACCATTTGGATTTTGGAATGGTTTTTGGGCGCCATGTCACATTTGCTGAGCCCCTGTAGTACTAGTACAGTGCAAACACCCCAAAAGTGACTCCAATTGGGAAACTGCACCCCCTGAGGAATCATCTAGGGGTATAATTAAAATTTTGATCCCAAAGGTTTTTTGCTGAATTAATTTGAATTAAGCCATGAAAATGAAAAATATTTTTTTTTTCCAATAAGATGTAGTTTTAGATCAACATTTTTCATTTTTACAAGGAATAGAGAAGAAAAATCACCCCAACATTTGTAAAGAAATTTCTCCCGAGTACGGTAACACCCCATATGTGGTTATAATCGGCTGTTTACATATGTGGGAACATTCAGAAGAAAAGGAGCGGTATTTATCTTTTGGAGCGTAGATTTTACTGTAATGGGTTGCGGACGCCATGTTGCATTTGCAAAACCACTAATGTACCAAACAAAAGTGACCCCGTTTTAGAAATGACACCCCTAAAGGCATTTATCAAGGTGTGTAGTGAGAATTTACAATGAAGAGAAATGTGCCGAGGCACAGAAGTCCCAATTTCCCAGCCACCAGTCGATTAGTGTCAGTGAAGGCAGTTAAAATATAACTTTTATTAATGTATCAAACAGACAGACAACAATGAAGAGTTAAAATTGTATCAAGAGACGGCCAGTATGTATCACAGGAGTCAATGTGCATGCACCCAGCACATCGCTGGACGCAGTGAAAGAGACTGATTCGGCAGCTGCAGACTGCCGTGCATAGGAACAGTCCCACACGAGTAGAGGCAATGACTGGGCCGTCAGTGATTTATTAAAATGGCGATAGCCCCCCCGACATGTTTCGCTGCAGAAGCAGCGTCCTCAGGGGATAACACGGGGCTAATGAGCGCGCGTGTGAATTCCTGCTCCCTATATAGACTCGTGTGCCTGACCACTTATCCCTCGTGACACATGGTGGTAGGTGCTCCTTCTGTACATACATGCCCAAGACCAAGTGCTTTACCAACCCCCTAAATGGGTGTCAATTTACCATCAGACATTTTATTAATTGTCAAACCACTGGCGTTGTATATGTCGCCAGATGCCCTTGCCCCAAACTGTATGTTGGCAAGACCACCCAGCAACTCAGGAGAAGGATCTCCAGACATGTCAGTAGTATTAATATGAAAGAGGATACTTCCATTTCCAGACATGTGAGATCTTTTCATGAGAGCGACTCCAAGGTCCTTCAATTCTGGGGCATCACGCAACTAAAACTGGGTCCTAGGGCTGGCAACCTAGATAGGAGGCTACTGCAGGAGGAGGCCCGATGGATACATAGGCTCAGCTCTCTGAGTCCCAATGGCCTAAATGAGGGGTTCACCTTTATGGCTTTCCTGTAGGAAGCATCAGACCCTCTTCTTCTGTTGAAATAAACCTTTTTTGCTGAATGTACCTTTTTTTGCTGAACATACTTTTTCCTTGTGATACCTCTGTCGGCTTGACAGTTATGAGATACACTGACCACTACATATATAGTCTTGATGCATATCTAGTTATACTATATTGATGCTTGGTAAGCATGTATATTACCATTGAATGTTGTCATCGATACAACAGACAACATGATTTGATCCCTGCTCTCTCCTACTATTTAGTTTTGCTCATTAGACTCGTGTATGGACATATCTTATTGTGCACTTATGTACATTGACTCTATATGTGACGCTGTGTAATTGCATCTGTGCTCTCTCTGCGGTTATTATGACGCTTATACTGTAATGAATACATATTTCATGCGCTATTCCTCTGTGGCAGTTACTGTCACCACTTGTTTAGGTTTTCGGCGTTATCCACTTGTTTGGATTATTGTATTTCAATCGGGCACCTTTCAGCACTCTTTATTGGCTGCCCCCGCTGTCAATCTCGCCGCATACAGAGCTCTCTGGATAACAGTCACTCGTTTTGACTGTTGTGCGCATGCTCACGGCCCCCGTTATGATTGGTCACCTGATCACGGCGTCCCATTGGCTCCCTGCCACGCCACTCTTTTCGGCGTGGGGGCTTGTCATTTATGACTGCCTGATTGGCAGTTAGGAGAATTGATGCCGCCACACGTCATGCATACGTCAGGCACACGAGTCTATATAGGGAGCAGGAATTCACATGCGCGCTCATTAGCCCCGTGTTATCCCCTGAGGACGCTGCCTCTGCAGCGAAACATGTCGGGGGGGCTATCGCCATTTTAATAAATCACTGACGGCCCAGTCATTGCCTCTACTCGTGTGGGACTGTTCCTATGCACGGCAGTCTGCAGCTACCGAATCAGTCTCTTTCACTGCGTCCAGCGATGTGCTGGGTGCATGCACATTGACTCCTGTGATACATACTGGCCGTCTCTTGATACAATTTTAACTCTTCATTGTTGTCTGTCTGTTTGATACATTAATAAAAGTTATATTTTAACTGCCTTCACTGACACTAATCGACTGGTGGCTGGGAAATTGGGACTTCTGTGCCTCGGCACATTTCTCTTCATTGTTTATTCATCCCTGCCAGCCACTTGGGGGTCTCTCCTTTGCTTTTTTTTGTAGTGAGAATTTAGACTCCACAGGTGTTTTTCAGAAATGAATATGCAGTGGATGGGGCAAAGTGAAAATTGCAATTTTTCCACTGATCTGCCCATTCACTGCACAATATGTTGTGCCCCTAGAGAATCTTACCCCATAAATTGTTAAGCGGGTTCTCCCGGGTATGGCAATGCCTTACTTGTGGACATAAATTGCTGTTTGGGCACACTGTAGGGCTAAGAAGGGAAAGACCGCCATTTTGAGCATGAATTTTGCTTGGTAGTTTTGTTTGAGTTTTGCTGGTATTTCAGTTTATAATGTGGGGGTATATGAAATCTGTGCGGAGTACATCAGGGCATAATAAGGGGGTATAATAATGGGGTAAATAATACAATTCTCCATAGATGTGTGTTACGCTGTGAAGCAATCCGTTATGCGCAGGCCGGTGTCACACTGATAAACGGTTTTCTTTCTTATCCCCCTTTTGTAACGCTCTGCACCTTTTGGGGACTTTTTCTCCTTCGTAGTTTGGGAAATTTTGCTGGGAAAGTTTTGCGCTGGTATAATACGAGTGCCCTCGCTTCCAGCAGATGTGCTTTGTCCCTTCCCTTTTCTAATTCCTAAATACTAGGGCCCTGAAACGGAAGGAATGTTCCCCTCCGGCCTGCGCATTGAGATGTTTTTCATCACCGCATTACTAGTGCCATAACTTTTTTATTTTTCAGTTGATTGAGCGGTGTGCGGGCTTGTTTTTTGTGAGACGGGCTGTAGATTTTATTGGTACCATTTTAGAACACATACGACTTTTTGATCACTTTTTATTTCATTTTTTGATAAAGGAAATGACCAAAAACAAGCAATTCTGGAATAGTTTATTATCGGTTTTTTTTTTCGGCATCCACAGTGCGCCCTAAATTACATGCTAGCTTTATTCTGCGGGTCGATACGATTACGGCGATACCAAATTTATATTGTTTTTTTTTTATGTATTGCAGCTTTTGCACAATAAATCACTTTTTTTATAAAATCATTTGTTTTCTGTGTCGCCATATTATAAGACCCATAACTTTTTTATTTTTGCGTGCACAAAGCGGTGTCGGGATTATTTTTTGCGGCATGGATTGCCGTTTTTATTAGTACTATTTTGGAGTAAATGTGACTTTTTGATCACTTTTTATAGCATTTTTTGGAAGGAGATGTGACCTAAAAACAAAGATTCTGGCGTTGTTTTTCATGGTTGTTTTTTACGGCGTTCACCGTGCGGGATAAATTACATAATAGTTTTGTAGTTTGGGTCGTTACAGACGCGGCGATACCAATTATGTATAGTTTTTTTAATTTTTGCGGTTTTTTCCATAATAAAAGACTTACTAGGGGAAAAAAGTCAGTTTAGCTTTATTTTTACTTGAAAAGTGTGTGTTTTTATAGTTTTACCACATTTTTATAAACTTTTTTTTACTTTTTTTACTTGTCCCACTAGGGGACATGAGGGCCTGATGCCCCGATCGCTACTCTAATACACTGCACTACTTACGTAGTGCAGTGTATTAGCGCTGTCAGTTAATCACTGACAGTAAGCCTATGAGGACGCGCCTGAAAACCAGGCGCAGCATCTGAGGGGTTAATCAGCCGGATCGGAGAATAGCTCCGGTCCTGGCAGTTACAGGAGGGTGCCAGCTGTATAATACAGCTGTCACCCCGCAGTGATGGTGCCGGCTCTGCTTCTGAGCCCGCACCATCACTGCGACGTAGCTGTACTGCGCTTTACGGGAACACCTACCCGGCAACGCCGTATATATACGGCGGATGTCGGGAAGGGGTTAAAGGACAGATCCAACGTGCAAGAAACAAACAATGGCAAAAGCAAAAAGCACTTTTCACATCTGATTTTAGTCACTGCATAAGAAGGGGTGCACCGGTCCTGGAGATACTGCAATACCAGGTCAATGCGTGGAGTGGACAGAGCAAGCTCTATTTCCATCTCCCTGTTCTAAAAATCGATTTCAGATAGGGGACGTATCAGATATTAAACTGATAAGAACAGATTTTTGAGTTGACTACCCCAACAAAGGAGGTTGTTCATTTAAAATTTTTGACAAAAGAAGATTTACAAGTTTTTCATTTTTACAATAAAATCAATAAATACACAGGGTTTACAACAATGGTATGACAATAATAAATACAAGTTATCAAATAAAATCACATAACTTATAAAAGGGCACTTGGTGGCATCAAATTATGGAACTCCATTCACTAAAAAAACATTTTCTACATAAAACAGGAGAGAGTTTTTTATCTAAAAGAAAATACTTCTGCATCTCGCTTAAACAAATGGCTAAAACATCATCCACAGTTAAAACTTCATGCTTAAACAATAGAATTTTTCTAGCCGCCCACAGAGCTGCTTTGATGCAGTTAGTGATCTTCCATGCCATCATTTTTGGGCATTCCAGACATCCATAAAAAACGCCATCGCTTGTATATCTCCGTAGTCCTGTAATCTTCTGTACCAAGGGGAGGATTCTTGACCACACCAATTGTGCACAGTAGCACTGCCAGAAAAGGTGGTAGACTGTCTCATCATCTCTGCATCCTCCCCTTGGACACGCAGCCGAGTTGGTCAGTCCCCTTCGATGCTGGAATGCCCGGCATGGAAGACACTCGTGGGCACAACTCCAGGCCAGATCTTTAAAGGATTAAATATAATTAATATTTACCATTCTCCATATTTGTTTACAATTTTGTTCACTAAAATTACTAATGGGGGCAACTAAAACACTTTTACTATTTTGCACGTCTTCAATTCTCTTGCCTTTCAAGTTGAAAAGGTTCACAATTTTCTCTAAAATCTTGTACTGGTCAGGGGGGTTAAAAGCATACGGGGAGCTTAAAACCATGGAGAACCATCCGTTCCTCCTCATAAAATAACTGTCACGGACACTGGGTTTGTGGACCCACTAGGCCGCTCTGCCGTAGCGGGGAGGCAGCTGACCAGGTCACAGTCTATGTGAAAGTAAGATAGCAGACAGTAATGCTTAGGTACCTGAAATAGTCCGGACGGTGACTGTGGCTTCAGCACGGATGGAGGCAGGTGCGGAAAGTGGCGCCAGATGTGGCGGGCAGTATCCGATGAGCAGATGGCACTTGACGTGGCAGATGGCACTTGACGTGGCAGATGACACTTGACGTGGCAGATGACACTTGACGTGGCAGATGGCACTTGACGTGGCAGATGACACTTGACGTGGCAGATGACACTTGAACACGGGTAGGCACAGGAACAATGCGGAATACAGGAACGGTAACAGGGCACGGTTAACAGCTGGAACGGGAGACACTAAGGGACCATTTGTGAGACAGACAGGGAAAGACTAACAACGCTCAGGCAAGGATCAGAAGGGCTGGGGCATTCTTATAGGGCAAGAAATCATGTGGGTTAATGAACATTGTTTTCATGTGCGCGCGCTGGCCCTTCAAGAGCGGGCGCGAGCGTGCGCGCGCACCCTACGGGACCCGGCCGGACGGAGCGGAAGTGAGCGCTGGCATCTCCTAGGAGGGAGACGGAGGCCAGCGCTCACAGATCCATGGCTGCGGGCGTCGGGAGGTGAGTGAACCCGACGGCCCGCGGCCATGGGCGCTACAATAACCAGTGTTAAAACGGATAAAATATGACCAGTAGTGATCCTTAAAAACAGCGTTAAGACATGCAGTAAAAAATTTGATTAATAGAAATGTCTTTATGTCAGGGAAATCCTTACCACCCATTAGTTTTGGCATCATCACCTTCTCTCTCCTGAGTTTTTCCATTTTGGAGTTCCATAAAAAAGTAAAACAAGCTTTATTTTTTTTTTTTAATAAAATATCAGGGGGAGGGAAAACCATACTCAAATATAATAAAATCGGTAAAATCACCATTTTCGTAATTAAAACTTTTCCCTCCATAGTCAGCTTTCTCAAATTCCACATACAAATCTTTTTATTAACTTTTTGTGCCACCAATTCCCAACTGTTAAAACCATTGTTTAACTCATTGAAGGAGACCCCTAAAATCTTCACAGTCTCTGACACAGGGACTGGAATGTCCTGTAAAATCATATTGCCAATGCTTAAAATGTTGCTTTTATTAAAATTGACTTTAAAACCGGAGGAGCAACAAAACTTATCGATCTGTCTTAAAGTTGTTTGCAGTGATAGGGTGTCCCTATACAGTACCGCAACATCATCCATGTACTCCACTACCTCTGTCTCTAGTACCTCCCCCCCCCCCGCCCGGCAGGGGGACTCCACATATCAGTTTGTTTTTCCTCAAAGTGCACAGTGGAGGCTCAATTGCACAAATAAAAAGTAGTGGGGACAAGGGACACCCCTTCTTCACTCCGGAATTTAAAAGGACATCCTGTGTTTTAGAACCTTTGACTAAAATCTTGCTTGTTCAGTCGTCATAAAAGGTCTTCAGAGACTGTATAAAACCTTCCGGTATACCCATTTTCTCTAAAACTTTAAAAAGATAAAAGTGTGACACTCTGTCAAATGCTTTCTCGAAATCGATTGATAAAACTGCCATTTTGCCTTTCCTATCCTTTGTGTCATTAATAACGTCTTTTAAAATGTTTAAGTTGTCCCATATGCTCCTCCCGGGTATCCCACAGACCTGGTTGGAGTGAATTATTTTGTTTACGACTGCTTTTAATCTGTTTGTACATATTTTAGCCATTATCTTATAGTCACAATTTAGCAGTGTAATTGGTCTCCAGTTTTTAATATCGGTTTTGTCCCCCTTTTTGTACAGCCTGGACACCTCACCTTTCTTCCAGGACCCCGGGAGGGCTTTTGTGCTAAAAACTTGTGTAAAAAGAGAGTGGAGATCCTCCTTTAAAACACCGTAAAATAGAACATAAAACTCTATGGGTATACATCAGGACCAGGGACTTTACCTGTTTTAAAACTCTTGGTAGTTTCTAAAATTTCTTGTTCTGAAATCTCCTGTAATAAAAATTTTTGGGAGACAGGATCTAAAACAGCATCAACCTCCTTCAATGAGTCATTCATAAAACCATTGTCAATGTTTTTAATATTAAAAAGATCCGCATAAAAACCATGTACCTTTTTTAAAATATTTTGTGTATTCGTTTCACCTTCAATATTATCCAACAGGGTATGCTTATCATTGATTTTCTTAAAAAAATACCTGGAGCAGGTCTCGTTCTCCTCAAGAAGTTTTACCTTACAACGAAAGATTATTTCCTTTCCCCTCTTCTCCAGGCACTGGGAGATCGCTTTTTTAATCTCAATGATCTCCTTGTTCACCAGCATACCGTGTTCTCTGAATTTATATTGGGTCTGCAGACGGGTATTTAAATTTGCATTTCTCTTTTGCTTTTCCCATCCCAATCTTAATAAAAAAATCTCTTATTTTAACTTTCATTTTTTCCCACCAGGTGATGATGGGCATATTGGGATGTCTTACCCGTCTGCAGCCTTTGTAAAAGATAATAAAATCAGTTAAAATTTGCGGATCTTCTAAAAGGGATACGTTTAATTTCCAGGCTTTTTTTCAGAGTTCTTCTTTGGTTATCACATTTAACTTTAATATACAGTAACTTATGGTCAGAAAAGACGTTTGGGTTAAGATCACATTTAAAAGGCAGTATTTGGTAAGAGAAGAAGATAAAATCAATCCTGGAGCTGCAGGTAACGCCGGCCTCTTCAGATAAATCCCTGTTAATTTTTTTTAAAAACATCGGTGAGTTTAAAATCAGTAACAATATCTTTTAAAATTGACGAGGTCTTGTCGTAGTTCCTGCTTACTGAATTAGAGAACCGGTGTTCCCCTTTAAAATACAATTAAAATCACCCGCTAAAACAAGTGGTTCTGAATCATTAATAAAAAGGTGTAAAATCTCTAGCATTCCAGCTCTTCCATTTTTCTCAGGAGAACCATAAAAGTTTAAAAACTGCCATTTAATACTGTCTATAAAAGCTTTGACCATTAAAATTCTGCCTGGTAAAATTTTGTAAAAACTGTCAATTAAAACGTTCCCTTTAAATAAAATGGCGACACTTGCGGCTTTAGATTCGTTAGACCCGGACCACACCGAAGGTCCGAGCCTCCAATTTCCTTCATATTTTTTATAGTCCATGCAATGTGGGATGCAGCATTCCTGTAGGAAAAAAACTGACACGTTAAGAATAGAGAGGTAATCAAACAGGGCAGCTCTTCTTGTCTTAGAATGCACGCTTCTTACATTTAAGGAAAGACCACATAACTCAGCCATGAGGAAAAGGGAGAGAGACAGTCTTTATAATCTTACCCGAGGTGGCCTCAGCAGTCCTCAGCTTCGCCAGGGGCCCCACTGGGACTCTCATATCCTTTAATTTCGGAGTCCACCGAAAATATGGAGAAGGTAGGAGAGGAACTCCCATCACTTAGCTGACCCCCCCCCCCACCATACCTGAGGCACTAATCATAAATGGATCCCATATGGACTCCACGGGCAACATTTCATCTTCTGGAGCATTTTTGGCAGCAACCACCCCTTCTATAGGGGCAGGATTTGCGCTCCCTGACGTCTCTGGGACCTCTGTCACCTCGGAGGCAGCTGTCCCTGTATCCCCCAACTGGCTAGAAGGGGGTGGACCTTTAGTTGTCACTTTCGGGGGCACGTCCACTGGTTTCCCTGCCTTCGCCAATGCAGGTACTCCTACGGGCACTCCCGCTGCCACCTCCGAGTACGCCCTATGTCGTTTGTGTTTCGCTGCTGCTCTGCCCGGGTCCTCTGCCTCAGGTACAGGCTGACCCAGTACCTCTTGCGGACCAGTAGGATCAGCTTCATCCGAACTACCCATCTCCCCAGTTTCCTGGGGGGGGGCTTTTTCGTCCGCTGATCACTGGACCGTTGCTTGTTCCGTCTCTGCTCTTTTGGGTCACCTGTTTGGGGGGGTCTACTGGAGGTATCCATCTCATCTTGGCCTTCTCCTTGGTGTTCTTCACCTTCTGGGGGTACGGTCTGCCTGCTGGCTGCTCGGGGCGCCTCAGCCGGACCTCGGGTTGTTCCGATCTGTGGGGACAAAATGCAAAAAGGTGACCAACTCGGCTGCAAAATCGACACCTTTTCCCCAGAGGGCAAGTTTAGGCCTCATACTCAGAGCTGCCACAGTTCCTACAGGTGCTCTCGCAGGACACATTGGTGTGACCGTACTTTTGGCATTTCCTACGGAATGGAGGCATCCCTGAAAAATAAAAATCTCCTGCCATATCTCCTAATTTAAAACGTGCTGGTGGCAGCATTATCCCTCCTGTAAAATTGGCATCTGTGTAGCATGTCACTAGAAATCTCCATTTAGAGGTCCAGGCCCCAACCTCATTCATCACTTTGCCAATACACTTAACTGTTTTAAAAAAGGGGGATAAAAAGGACATCACATCTTTTATGTCAGCAAATGGGCAGTACATTTTAATAACAATCATTTTTGTGATGTCCAAAACATGTGCGTAAAAATCCACTCCGTCCAGTCTCGGGTCATTTTTTACTGCATATGCCGCCAGCAGATCTTGGAATACTCTGTTCTGTATAAATGTGATGTCACAGGTTTTTCTTCTTGGGTAGTCCTGCACTGCCAAAATCTCCCTCTTTTGGACATTGAAAATGCCAGCAAGCACGGTCTCCACCACCAACTTCAAGCCGCAAGTCGTCGCCTTCTCCTCCGGAAGAATAACTCGTACCATTTTCTTTATCCGGGCATACGCCGGTATGTCACCTGGCTTTCCATCCATTGTGAATCTTTTGGAAAGTTACGCCACTCGTTGGTGACGTAACGTCTAACACAACTCCCCTTTTCGGTCGAAACCTACACGGGGGTATATGGATCGCTACCCGTTGCTCCGGACTAAGCCTTTCTCCCAAATAGCAGCACGGGGTGAAGTCCAGGCGAACCTGGACAATCCCCCGAGGCCGAGAGAGAGAGGGTACCAGAGTACCTCCCAACCAAGACCAAGGCAGTACTGACTACAAGTAAACAGCACTACACTTGATCGCAGCCAGAAGGCCGAGAAGCGATAACTCGAAAGTGGCGCACAGTGGTAGAGCCTGGCCAATACTGCTGTTCACCCCTTGCAGTGATTCAGCCCACTCCTAGGCACCTCCATGGGGGCCTTGCCGGCTTACACACTCACACATGCAAGCAGCCAGGCGGTAGGTGAAAATAGGCCGGAGAGGAAGCTAGACATGCTTTGCTTCTTTTGCTTGCACCACAATGCTGTGCAAAAAGCGAAGGAATCTACATAAAATGCCTTCCTGGCAATGCCCAAATGCCCTCCTGCCAATGCCCAAATGCCCTCCTGCCGTGCAGACAAATGTTAGCAGCAGCAAGTGCATGCCCACAGCCACCCCTTCTCTCTTCACGCCTTTGATCACCTGCAATACAGTGGCTGCTTGCTGCTGACCAACACTGCCTGGGCCGAGGCTTGTCTGTCTGAGATCCCATTATGATGTCATAAAGCTTACTCTCAATACTTAGGGCTAACACTATGACACGCGCAAATTTCCGTCAAAAACTTATATTATACCTTGGAGGGCAACACAGCAACATGTGCCCGTGTTGCCTGCACAGCTAGCTGCCTCCAGGAGGCCACAAGAGTGAGACATGGGACTGCTAAATGGCAAATAGGCATCCTCCTCAAACTTTACTGACACCTTCTTGTCCTTCCTCCTCCTCCTCCTACAACCTCCATCCTTGCACAGTTTGTTAGTCTTCCTTCCAGGTAACATAGTAACAAATCCAAATTGGTGGTGTCTTTGTAGGCGAGGGAGGGTTTGTTGCAACTTCAAATCTTACTTCTTTCAAATGTAGGGAGGAGAGCTCATTCCATCATATCCATCTAGTGCACACAGGTCCATTGTGGCGGCTGCAATGGCTGCTTGCTTGCTGTTACCCTACTCCACTCCACTATTCCACTATTTGACTGAGGTGCTGGCTGCATCAATCAGTGGCTGTGGGCTGGCTGACAGACTGGCTCAGGTGCAGCTCTTTCACTTACCTACGAGGAGGGAAAGAGGAAAAGGAAGGTGAATGAGCTGTTCCAAATTGAAATGCTGGAAACACAGAAACACAGACACAACACAGCCAACACAAGAGGTGGCAATCTATTCATCAAGTTATTTAATAATAGGGTCATTATCACACATTACACAACCTGCATTGTATAAATGGCATTGTCCAACAGGCGTTCAAATAATGGGATTAAAGGAGAGATCCAATGTGCAAGAAACAAACAATGGCAAAAGCAAAAAGCACTTTTCACATCTGATTTTAGTCACTGCATAAGGAAGGGGTGCACCGGTCCTGGAGATACTGCAATACCAGGTCAATGCGTGGAGTGGACAGAGCAAGCTCTATTTCCCTCTCCCTGTTCTAAAAATCCATGTAATATATGGTCCCCAGATAGGGGACGTATCAGATATTTAACTGATAAAAACAGATTTTACGTTTAAATTAAAATGATTCAGTCAAAACTAATATTTCAAGGATAAAGTCTAGAATAACATCTTCCACATTTTAAAGTGCCACATGCTCAGTGCTTTTTTCTTTCCAAGATGCTTTTTGTCTAACAGATAGTACAAATAAAGTTCACTTATTGCCAGTTTGATACATTCTCGTTCACTAATAAAGTCTTTTTTGAAAAGTAGAATATTCCTCGTCTTCCACAGTGCATTTTTAATACAGTTCATAGTACACCATAATACTTTCTCTTTTTTCTTTTGGCAGGGTTCGATTGATTCCATACAAGACAACTTCATGATTCAAATGGTTGAGACTAGTAAAAAATTGTAAACTCTCACCGCATTCTTTTCATACGGTTTGTGAAAATTGGCAGTTCCAAAATATATGTAAAGTGGACACATCATAGCAGCATTGTCTCCTAGGGCAAGTCTGTGTATTGCACAAGCCCCTTCTATACTGGAAGCTCATAGATGGAACACAATATGGACTATCATACAGGCGATATCTTTATGCTGATTGGTAAGATAAGGTGCATTCACTTTTTCCCATATCATAGCACATCTGTCAAAGGTATAGTTCGAAATTTGTGTCATAGTGTCCTTCTTTTTTATTTCGAACCTCAGCTTTCTAGAGTTCTTCAAAGTCTCCACCCCATAAGACTCTAATTGGTACATTCTTATTGTTTTTTCTGCAATCACATATTGTTTTGGTGGGACAATTAACACTGGACTGGTAAGTGATGTTGTTATCCATTTTCGCCTTCTAAAAATATGCCCAGCATCGTATCTTAAAAAGTAGGACCAATTATTTGACAGTGACACATTCTTAAAACAGAGGCTAAAAAATGCAGAGTATAGAAACAATTTGATGTTTGGCACATCCTTACCGCCTACATTAAGTGTCTTGTGCATAATTTGTCTGCTAAGCTTCTCAAATTTGGAACTCCACACAAACTCAAATAACAGTCTTTTGTATTCTTCTTGCAGTGAGATCACTTGGAGGGAAAACACAATTTAGGTATACAGTGGAGGAAATAAGTATTTGATCCCTTGCTGATTTTGTAAGTTTGCCCACTGTCAAAGTCATGAACAGTCTAGAATTTTTAGGCTAGGTTAATTTTACCAGTGAGAGATAGATTATAAAAAAAAAAAAAAGAAAATCACATTGTCAATATTATATATTTTTTTTTGCATTGTGCACAGAGAAATAAGTATTTGATCCCCTACCAACCATTAAGAGTTCAGCCTCCTCCAGACCAGTTACATGCTCCAAATCAACTTGGTGCCTGCATTAAAGACAGCTGTCTTACATGGTCACCTGTATAAAAGACTCCTGTCCCCAGACTCAATTAATCAGTCTGACTCTAACCTCTACAACATGGGCAAGACCAAAGAGCTTTCTGAGGATATCAGGGACAAGATCATAGACCTGCACAAGGCTGGAATGGGCTACAAAACCATAAGTAAGACGCTGGGTGAGAAGGAGACAACTGTTGGTGCAATAGTAAGAAAATGGAAGACATACAAAATGACTGTCAATAGACATTGATCTGGGACTCCATGCAAAATCTCACCTCGTGGGTTATCCTTGATCCTGAGGAAGGTGAGAGCTCAGCCTAAAACTACACGGGGGGAAGTTGTTAATGATCTCAAGGCAGCTGGGACCACAGTCACCAAGAAACCCATTGGTAACACATTACGCCGTAATGGATTAAAATCCTGCAGTGCCCGCAAGGTCCCCCTGCTCAAGAAGGCACATGTACAGGCCCGTCTGAAGTTTGCAAATGAACATCTGGAGGATTCTGAGAGTGATTGGGAGAAGGTGCTGTGGTCAGATGAGACTAAAATTGAGCTCTTTGGCATTAACTCAACTCGCCGTTTTTGGAGGAAGAGAAATGCTGCCTATGACCCAAAGAACACCGTCCCCACTGTTAAGCATGGAGGTGGAAACATTATGTTTTGGGGGTGTTTCTCTGCTAAGGGCACAGGACTACTTTACCGCATCAATGGGAGAATGGATGGAGCCATGTACCGTCAAATCCTGAGTGACAACCTTCTTCCCTCAACCAGGACATTAAAAATGGCTCGTGGCTGGGTCTTCCAGCACGACAATTACCCGAAACATACAGCCAAGGCAACAAAGGAGTGGCTCAAAAAGAAGCACATTAAGGTCATGGAGTGGCCTAGCCAGTCTCCAGACCTTAATCCCATCGAAAACTTATGGAGGGAGCTGAAGATCCGAGTTGCCAAGCGACAGCCTCGAAATCTTAAAGATTTACAGATGATCTGCAAAGAGGAGTGGGCCAAAATTCCATCTAACATGTGTGCAAACCTCATCATCAACTACTAATAATGTCTGACTGCTGTGCTTGCCAACAAGGGTTTTGCCACCAAGTATTAAGTCTTGTTTGGCAAAGGGATCAAATACTTATTTCTCTGTGCACAATGCAAATAAATATATATAAATTTGACAATGTGATTTTTTATTTTATTTTTTATATAATCTATCTCTCACTGTTAAAATTAACCTAGCCTAAAAATTCTAGACTGTTCATGTCTTTGACAGTGGGCAAACTTACAAAATCAGCAAGGGATCAAATACTTATTTCCTTCACTGTATCTTAACGGGGAGTAACAACGCTTTAATAATAAGAACTTTTCCGCTCAAGGTAAGTTGTCTAAGTTTCCAGAAGTCAATTTTCTTTTGTAATTTTTCTTTTACTATTTCCCAGCTTTGCGCACCATTATTTTGCTCATCAGAAATCACTCCCAATATCTTGATTTTGTCATACTGAGTTCTAAGGTCTGATACAGAGAGGCCAGGCCATTTTCCGATAGTAAAGCAACTGCACTTGTCTAGATTGAGTTTAAATGCGGATGCATGGCAGAAGAATTCAGTAGTCCTAATTGCTCTCTGAAGAGCCACCTGAGACGTGCAGAGAATGGAGATATCGTCCATATAACCCATGATTTTGACTTATATCCTCGGCCGCCAGGTATAGGAACGCCTCTAACTATTTTCTCCTTTCTCTTCATGGATAAAAGAGGTTCAATTGAGCAAATAAATAAAATTGGTGACAAGGGGCACCCTTGCTTGACTCCAGAGTGTAAATAGACTTCTTTTGTTAGAGAGCCATTAACCAAAATTTTACTGAAAGCATTTCTGTATAAAAGTGCAATTTGTTGAATAAAAACGTCAGGAAAACACATCTTCTTTAAAACTGACCATAAGAACTTATGCGACACTCTGTCGAATGCCTTTTGAAAGTCTAGTGAAAGTATGGCTAAGTTTTGTTTGCTTTCCTTCTGATACCATATTGCATCTCTCATGCTATTAAGGAACTCTGAGATGCTTCTTCCAGGAACTGCACATACTTGTTCCGGCTGTATGACTTGACTTAAAACCCCTTTAAAACTATTTACTAAAATTTTGGACGTTATTTTATAGTCTGTATTAAGAAGCATGATCGGTCTCCAGTCCTCTAACTTGGATCTTTCTCCTTTTTTGTATAATAAAGACACCAGGCTACTTCTCCAAGATACAGGTAGCTGACTACACTTAAAGGCTTCTTTGACGACACAATAAAAATCAGCACTTAAAATGTCCCAAAATTCCATATGATAGGTGGATGTAGAAAAAAAGGATCTATAACGGCGCTGCTGCGTGGTACAGGTCGGTGGAGAAACGAGGAGTCTCTTCTATATTACAGGAATATTTATTGTAGTAGGTAGCAACGGGTTTCAACGCCGAACTGGCGTCTTCATCAGGCATAAAATGTATTAAAACAGGCTTGTATATATACACAACACTGGGTAGTGATTGGCCCAGTTCAGATGGAGCAGAAGTGGGAAAAAAAACGCCAAAACCTGACAAGGAGATACGCCCCGTGTTTACCAATAGAGCCGTACCCACTGTGTCAATCGACACAATGAATACACAAAACACTGTTATGATAATGTCACCATTAACAGACGGGGGAATAAACCCTTGTCGCCCCCACTGCTAGTATATCTTTCTATGTATTAAACATTTGTGCACTCGTACCTGTTACAACCCCGTACCTGACACGTATCATTTTTTAACATCCTCTGTTCTGAATTTCAATATGGCACCCGACCATATGCCTCTCTTTTTAGTGTCCAAGTGCACTACAAATTTTATAATGCTGTTATTTTACATTGGTTTTATCATGAACTTTGACCCGTCAGGTTTTGGCGGTTTTTTTGCCACTTCTGCTCCATCTGAACTGGGCCAATCACTACGCAGTGTTGTGTATATATACAAGCCTGTTTTAATACATTTTATGCCTGATGAAGATGCCAGTTCGGCGTCGAAACGCGTTGCTACCTACTACAATAAATATTCCTGTAATATAGAAGAGACTCCTCGTTTCTCCACCGACCTGTACCACGCAGCAGCGCCGTTATAGATCCTTTTTTTCTACATCCACCTATCATACACCAAGCGGTTACCATTGGAAACCGGCCCGGATCTGGCAGCAGCACTCGTGGATTTATTTTGCGTATTACCTATGGCTATATGGTGAGCATGGTTTTCTTATTCCTTCATCAGCCTACCTTACTGATCTGCACTATGTGGCGCTGTGGTTTTTGCTCTTTCTCTCCCAAAATTCCATATAAAATTCAATCGGTAAACCATCGGTTCCTGGGGTTTTCCCATACAGAAAACTTTTAACAGCAGCGTTAAGTTCATCAACAGTAGTTTCCCTACATAGCAGCATTTGGTCAGTTTTTGATAAAGTGCAGTCAAGTGAATTTAAAACATCTTCAGTAAAAGAAGCATCAATAGGCTTTTCATTAAACAGATCTTGATAAAATGTCTGAGCTTTGGCTAGCATACCATCAGATAAAGTTTCGACATCTAATTCTATGATCATTTCTTTAGCGTCGACGTTTTTTTAAAAGAAGAATCTAGAACATTTTTCATTTTTCTCTAGTATCTCAATTTTTTAGTTGAATATTATTTCTTTACCTTTACTCTCGATTTCTTTTGCAATTTCTTCCTTAAGGTTGGTGGTTAAATCTTCCATATCAACTCCAGCACTCCTAAGTTTATACTATGTCTGCAACTTGGTGTTAAGCATTTTGAACCATTTATTTTTTTCCCTGGCTCTGATGATGCTTTTTTGGATGAAAAACTCTTTGATCTTGGCTTTGCTCCCACCATTCTAACATGGAAGAAAAATCTTTCTGTAAGTTTTTGAGTTGGTTGAAAATAATTTTTAAATCTGCTCTTATTTCAGGGTTTTGTAACAATGTGACATTGAGTCTCCAAACTCCTCTAGCTTTGACAAGTCTGGATACCTGCAACTGTGCTTGGATCATTTTATGGTCTGAAAAAATATTTGCATTTAGTTTATACAGACTGCGGTGCAATTTGACCTGAAATGAAAAGAAAGTCAATTCTGGATTTGATGTTAGCATTTTCCCAGGAGTATCCAGGGTCATCTCTATGTATGTCTCTCCAAACATCTTTTAACCTAAAGTCTGTCATCAGATCTTTTAAGTGTTTCTCTGTCTTATCCCTTCTAGGTTCTCCAGAGCTCCCCTCTCTACTCTCTCCAGATATGATGCAATTGAAGTCTCCACTTACTATCAGCGGAGAAGAACCAGGTAAGTAATAGTTTATGGTCTCTAATAACTGTGATCTTTCCTCTTTGATGGGCGAGGCATATATGTTCAAAAGTCTTAAGTCTACACCATGATAGCTTACGTTGGCAAATAAAGCTCTTCCCGGTATGACTTCTCTGAACTAAGTGATTTTAAAGTCCATAGAGTTGAACAAAATCCCTACTCCTGTAGATCTTACCTCATTTTCTCCAGACCAGATGGAGCTGCCCAGAGACCAATCTTGTCTTAGGACAGAATAGTTCGGGTCATGATCTATACCACATTCCTGCAGAAAAAAAATGTCAGAATTTACTGTAGACAGGTATGAAAACAAAGCAGCCCTTCTGGATGGACCCTTCAGGCTCCTCGTGTTCAGTGAAGAGATTTGGATGGTGTTTGCCATCAACCTTGGACTTTTTTAGGCCGAACTACTCTCAAAATCCGACATAAATCCCACTAGTGGGCTGGAAATTGTGGCTACTTATGAATCCGAGAACTCGATGTTAGCTGGGTTAGAATCAAAAGGCGGCGGTTTCGCCGGAGGTGGTTCAGCATTCGGCTCCACCGGTTTATGCCTGTAACGAGGGAAATCTGATCTTTTGACACAAACGCCTGGGTCATCATCAACTGGTTTTCTTTTCCTCTGTACTTCCAGATTCATAACTTCTTCATCCAAGTTTGGACCATGGGCCGCTGCGGAAGATTTTTTTCCCCGCTTTCACCACAGATCCAGCAGTTTCCATGGACTCAGCTTCATCCGGACCAAAAGGACACTCTGACCAGTCAGTTGAAACACCAGCAACAGGCAATTTTTCCTCTGACGGAGGATCAGCTGTTGAGGAAGGTTTGTCAGAAGCCGGCTGCCTCCTCACTACTTCAGCATACGAACTGATCTTTTTCAAAGGACAGTCTCCGAAGGTGTGCCCCGGCACCAGGCAGATGTTGCATATGACCTGATAAGAGCAGCTGGCAGTAGCATGCCCTTTTTGGAAGCACTTTCTGCAGGTCGCTATTTCTTCAGGGCACATGTCTGCGACATGTCCGAACCCCATGCATTTACGATATTACCTTGGCATATTCCGGTAGAACAAACTACCTCTGTTGTTGCCTATGTTGAATGTTGAGGGAGGATGGTGGAATCCCTCAATGCCATGTTCAGAACTATCCTCTTTAAATTTGATGGAAATTCTGTACTTTCCTGTCCACAGCTATTCTTCGTTAGGGATTATACGAGGATCTCGAACAGAAGCAAAATGTCTCTGCAGGAATTGGACTATGTGCTCCAGGGGTACATGTGGATTGCTCATGTGAACAACAAGAGAAATTTCACCTTCTGAATACAAGGCCACAATGAGGAGTCCTTTAACACCTTCGCGCTCAGCGACGTACTATTCCGTCGCGCTAACTAATACGTTCGCGCTCAGCGACGGAATAGTACGTCGCAGGGAAAATGCATCTCGCGATGTTCCCGCCTCCACGATCGCTAGTGAGTAACTGTCCAATAGTGGTGATTGGTCTCTTCTCTTCCTCTCTCTGACATAGCATCCTGCCGCTCCCGCCCTGAACGCCTCTGTTGGCGATAGCGAGGCGTTCAGAGCGGTTGTGAGAAATAGAGAAGAGAAAGTCAAAGAAAAGTAAAAATTAAGTCTAAAAAAACAACTTTTTCGGAATCCCACCTCTCCCATCCACTACCCATTCCTGTACCCTTCCTCCTTGTGTTCCCACCACGTTTTTGGTCACCGATCACTGACCACTTCTTAGTCTTCAGGACTAATTTCTTGGTCCCTGGGGATTCTTTTTTTTCTTTATAAAAAAACATATAAAACAAAAAAATATATAAAAGTTAAAAAAACAAACAAAAGAGTTAATTTAGACAATTTAGCTGGTTAGTTTAGTATTAGGGTTAGTTAGTGTCAGGGAACCGTCAAAAAGAGTAGTTAGGTATAGCGTCAGGGAATTTAGCGTCAGGGTTAGTTAGTGTCAGGGAACCGTGAAAAAGGGTAGTTAGGTTTAGCACCAGGGAAACTCGGAATAATCTAGAAAGGTTTAGAGTCAGGCACCCGTCACCGTAGTTAGGTTTAGTGTTAGGGAAGCTCGGAATAATCTAGTTAGGTTTAGTGTCAGGGAATAGTCGCCATAGTTAGATTTAGTCTCAGGGAAGTTCAAATAAAATCTAGTTAGGTTTAGTGTTAGGAACCCTCGCCCTAGTTAGGTTTAGTCTCAGGGAAGCCCACTCGTTCAATAAAAACACCAATTTTTTGGGCTGGTTTAGGGAGCAGCCTATTGTTCCTAGTTAGGGAAGCAATAAAACATGTTCCAACGGACATTTAGTGCCGAAAAGGCATATTCATTTCTTACATCCGACACAGAGTCGTCGGATGTTGAGACTCTGTTTTATTTATCCACCTCCTCATCCAGTGATGAAGAAGAGGAACCCCCTAGGAGACGCCCCAGGACCGCCACCATAGTTGAAGCCCCCGATCGAGTTGACCCCGTCGCAGTTCAAGCCCCCCGAGCTAAGTGACCCCATTTGAACCCCCACACCAGACATATATGAGCCCCAAATCCCAGAGTACACGGGCAGCTCAGGGATAAATTTTATTACGGCAGGGCTCAGTGAAATGGACTTTTTCAAGTTCTTCTTCACTGATGACTTTATAGATCTTATGGTCTCCCAGACAAATTTATATGCCCAACAGTATATTACTAAGAACCCCACATCATTTTATGCCCAATCCCACAGGTGGTAGATGCAGCAGAGTTGGGCAAGTTCTGGGGTCTTCACTTGAACATGGGGCTTCTGAAAAAGCCATCCATTAGGACCTACTGGAGCACGGACATCTTATATCACACCCCGATGTACCGTATGGCCATGTCCAGGATGCGTTATGAGGCAATACTTCGCTTCTTACATTATACGGATAATGAGCAGTGCCCACCCCGAGATGACCCCAGTTTTGACCGTTTGTACAAACTTAGACCCCTATTAGACCATTTCAGTGAACGGTTTGCCCAAGCATACACCCCCGAGAAGTGTATTTCTGTTGGTGAGTCCCTGGTACATTTTAAAGGGAGGCTTCAATTCCGCCAGTACCTGCCGAGTAAGAGGGCAAGGTATGGCATGAAGATATATAAGCTGTGCGAGAGTGCATCAGGGTATACCTACAAATTTAGGATATATGAATGGAAGGACAGCAGTATTCAGCCCCAAGAATGCCTCTCCTTACTGGGAATTAATGCAAAAATGGTGTGGGATTTGGTGCACCCACTGCTGGACCAGGGTTACCACCTCTACCTGGATAATTTTTATACCAGCGTCCCACTCTTCAAGTGCCTCGCTTCCAGAAGTACTGTGGCATGCGTCACTGCTAGAAAAAATCTGAGAGGCCTCCCTAAGACTCTGCTTGGGCAAACACTCGGAAGGGGTGAGCGCAGGGCACATTCTAGCAGCAACATATTGTGTGTCAAGTACAATGACAAGAGAGATGTCCTTGTATTGACAACAATACATGGCCACACCAGTACCCATGTACCTGTACGAGGTACCAGTACAGAGACCCCCAAACCAGACTGCATCCTGGACTACAATAGGTACATGGGAGGGGTGGACTTTTCAGATCAAGTCCTGAAACCCACCAGCGCCATTTGGAAAACGAGGGTGTGGTATAAGAAGCTGGCTGTGCACATCATACAGATGGCATTGTACAATGCGTACGTGCTACGTCGATGTGCAGGCCAGAGGGGAACTTTCCTGGAATATCAAGAGGTGGTTATCAAGAACCTAATCTTTAGGGACCAAGAAGGGGGGGGCACCCAGTACTTCTGGAAGCAAGGCCACACGCATCGTACCAGGGCAACACTTTCCAGGAGAAGTTCCCCAAACTGGCAAGAAGGGAAAAAGTCAAAAGAGGTGCAGAGTCTGCTCAAAGAGGGGGATAAGGAAGGACACAACATATCAATGTGACACGTGTCCCGAAAAACCAGGCCTCTGTATGAAAGATTGTTTTCGAATTTATCATACATCCCTTAATTTTTAATTTACCCTGATGCACTCCGCACAGCTTATCCCCCTCATCTTTCCCTTCTGAGCCCTGCCGTGTGCCCAGGCAGCTGATAACAGCCACATGTAGGGTATTGCCGTACCCGGGAGAACCCAAATTACAGCTTATGGGGTGTATATCTCCGGTGGCACATGCTGGGCACACTATATCGGACACTGACATAGCATGTATATGTAGAAAATTGCAAATCTCACTCTGCACAATCTGCTGCGCATTATCTTTTACACAGTACCTGTGGGGTCAAAATGGTCACTACACCTCTAGATGAATGTCTTAAGGGGTGTAGTTTTTAAAATGGGGAAACTTCTCCGGGGTTTCAATTGTACTGGTACCTCAGGGGCTTCTGCATACATGACTTAGCACCAGAAAAGCTCCAGTAGGCCAAATGGTGGTCCTTTCCTTCTGAGCCCTGCCGTGTGCCCAGGCAGCAAATAACAGCCACATGTAGGGTATTGCCGTACCCGGGAGAACCCACATTACAGCTTATGGGGTGTATATCTCCGGTGGCACATGCTGGGCACGCTATATCGGACACTGGCATGGCATATATATATATATATATATATATATAAAATTGCAAATCTCACTCTGTACCGTCTGCTGCGCATTATCTTTTACACAGTACCTGTGGGGTCAAAATGCTCACTACGCCTCTGGATGAATGTCTTAAGTCTTAAGGGGTGTAGTTTTTAAAATGGGGTCACTTCTTGGGGGTTTCAACTGTACTGGTACCTCAGGGGCTTCTGCATACATGACTTAGCACCAGAAAAGCTTCAGTAGGCCAAATGGTGGTCCTTTTCTTCTAAGCCCTGCCATGGGCCCAAACGGGAGTTTATCACCACAAATGGGGTATTGCCGCACTAAGGACAAACTGGGCAACAAAATGGGGTATTTTGTTCCCTGTGAAAATAAGAAACTTTGATCAAAAATGACATCTTATTGGAAAAAAATAATTTTTTTTAATTTCACGGCCCAATTCAAATAGGTACTGTGAAAAAACTGTGCTGTAAAAATTATAACAACAACCATAAATGAATTCCTTGAGGGGTGTAGTTTCCAAAGTGGGGTCACTTCTCATGGGTTTCCATTGCTTTGATACCTCTTTGGCTCTGCAAATGCGCCATGGCACCCGAAAACCAATCCAGCAAAATCTAGACTCCAACAAACACATAGCGCTCCTTTCCTTCTGAGCCCTCCCATGGGCCCAAACGGCAGTTTATCCCCACAAATAGGGTATTGCCGCACTAAGGACAAATTGGGCAACAAAACTGGCTATTTTGTTCCCTGTGAAAAGAAGACATTTCGATCACATATTGCATCTTATTGGAAAAATTTTAATTTTTTTATTTCACAGCCCAATTCAAATAGATGCTGTGACAAAACTGTGCAGTCAAAATGATAACAACAACCATAAATGAATTTCTTGAGGGGTGTAGTTTCCAAAATGGGGTCACTATTGGGGGATTCCTACTGTTTTGGCACCTCAACACCTTTTCAAGCCTGGCATGCTGCCTAAAATATATCATAATAAAAAAAGAGGCCTCAAAATGCACTAGGTGCTTCTTTGCTTTTAGGGCTTGTGTTTTAGTCCACGAGCGCACGAGAGCCACATGTCGGACATTTCTAAAAACTGCAGAATCTGGACAATACATATTTAGTAGTATTTCTCGGGTAAAACCTTCTGTGTTACAGAAAAAAAAAATCATAAAATTGAAATTCAGCAAGAAAAATGAAATTTGCAAATTTCACCTCAACTTTGCTTTAATTCCTGTGAAATGCCTGAAGGGTTAAAAAACTTTCTAAATGCTGTTTTGAATACTTTGAGGGGGTCTCGTTTTTAAAGTGGGGTGTTTTATCGGGGTTTCTAATACATAGGCCCCTCAAAGCCACTTCAGAACTGAACAGGTACCTTAAAAAAAAGGCTTTTGAAATTTTCTTAAAAATATGCTGTTTATGATCTAAGCCTTGTAACATCCAAGAAAAATAAAAGAATGTTCAAAAAACGATGCCAATCTAAATTAGACATATGGGAAATGTGAACTAGTAACTATTTTGGGTGGTATAACCGTCTGTTTTACAAGCAGATGCATTTAAATTCTGAAAAATGCTGTTTATTATAAATTTTCTCTAAATTTTGCCATTTTTCACCAATAAACACTGAATATATCGACCAAATTTTACCACGAACATGAAGCCCAATGTGTCACAAGAAGAAAATCTCAGAATCGCTTGGATAGGTTTAAGCATTCTGACGTTATTACCACATAAAGTGAAATATGTCCGATTTGAAAAATGGGCTCTGAGCCTTAAAGGGAATGTGACGCTAGAAAAAAATGTTTTGTTTTTTTTAGTTAAACAATTGGCGTGTAGGTGATTAAACATTGTTCTAATTTTTTTTATTTTTTTCACGAGTCAGGAAATATTATAAATTAGATTCTAATTTATAATATTTCCCAGTGCTGGTCACTAGATGGAGCAATTCCCAAAATTGCAGCATTGCATGTAGTAAAGCAACCACATTGCTTTATGCTGCAAAATTTGAGAAAACTCACTCGCTCTAGTGAGCTCTCAGAATACCCCCCTCCTTTATCCTGCCTAGTGCCGGGAGAAAGGAGGGGATTGAACGGTCAAACCTCCTACACTGTGTGTCGCCATTTTTTGAGCTAACACACAGTGTAGTAGGTTAACATACACTAGTAAACACACAGTAAAACACTTACATACACAGAAATAACTTACCTGCTCCAGCCGCCGCCGCTCCCTCCGGTCCGTCCGCTCAGTCTGCTGCCGCCGCTCCAAGTGCACAAGTCCGGAAGCCGCGACCGGAAGTAGTAAACTTACTCTCCGGCTGCGACTTCCGGTCCACAGGAAAATGGCGCCGGACGTCGCACAGTTCAACTTGGACTGTGTGGGAGCGGCGCATGCGCCGTTCCCACACAGACGGCGTACACCATAGTGGATGGAACGGGCCCCGTTCGCATTCACTATGGGACTGTATGTGCCGTATTCCATGTCTGTATGTGTCGTTAATCGACACATACAGAAATGGAAAAAAAAATGGCAGCCCCCATAGGGAAGAAAAAGTTCAAAAATAAAAAAAAGGAAAACACAAACACACAAATAAATATAAAAGTTTTTAATAAAACACTAAAATCAAATTTTTTTTTGTGACACTGGTCCTTTAAGGCCAAAACTAAGCTGCGTCCTTAAGGGGTTAAGATCTTCGTGACTCAAGTTCTTCCGGATGCTTCTTTATAGCTCTTGGCAGGCTTGCTCACTCTCCAAGGTAAGGGTCTAGCGTCAAGGGGCATCCTGAAGCGCAAGAATATTCTCCCTCTTCACCTTCAAAACGTCAATAAGGACTGTCCTCACGAAGAACCTCAATGAAAATTTCTCCTTCTCCTGCTCTCCAAACTCGAACTTGAAGGTATTCTTTATCCTCAGATCAGCTGGGCCTGCGAAGCGCACCGAAGCCGCCATGGTTGTCGTATTCGCCATAACCTCACCGGGCAAGGTTGTTCGCTTTCCTTGTCTCCTGGCTCACCCCCTAAAGCAGCAGGTGGCTTATGCTGGTGAACCAGCGATGCCACAAGGCCAAGGGCGATCACTCAGACGGACCTTCTGACCAACCCCTTGAGATTAGCCAAAAGGTCGAGAAGCAATAACCTGAAAGTGGCACGCGTTGGCAGAGCCTGGCCAATACTGCTGTTCACCCCTTTCAGCGATTCAGCCTACTCATAGGCACCTCCATGGGGGCCCAGCCGGCTCACTCACACATACAAGCAGCCAGGCGGGAGGTGAAAAAAGGCCGGAGAGGAAGCTAGACAGGATTTGCTTATTTTGCTTGCACCACAATTCTGTGCAGAAAGCGGAGGAATCTACATAAAAACGCCTTCCTGGCAACTCCTAAATGCCCTCCTGCCATGCAGACAAACGCTAGCAGCAACAAGTGCATGCCCACAGCCACCCCTTCTCCCTCCCTCTTTCACTTACCTACGAGGAGGGAGAGAGGAAAAGGAAGGTGAATGAGCTGTTCCAAATTGAAATGGTGGCAATCTATTCATCAAGTCATTTAATAATAAGGTCATTATCACACATTACACAACCTGCATTGTATAAAGGCATTGTCCAACAGGCGTTCAAATAATGGGAATAATGGAGAGATCTAATGTGCAAGAAACAAACAATGGCAAAAGCAAAAAGCATTTTTCACATCTGATTTTAGTCACTGCATAAGGAAGGGGTGCACCGGTCCTGGAGATACTGCAATACCAGGTCAATGCGTGGAGTGGACAGAGCAAGCTCTATTTCCATCTCCCTGTTCTAAAAATCCATTTAATATATGGTCCCCAGATAGGGGACGTATCAGATATTAAACTGATAAGAACAGATTTTTTTTTGATTTTTTAAAACCATCAGGTTTGGTGGTAAAGGCCTGAATATCATGACAAAAACAAACTCATCAGGATTACAAGCCATAACCAGGTCATCATGTGGTTCTTATTCATTTATTTATTTCTTTTTTTTACAAAAAGTGTGCAAGTAAAAGTTAACAGGATAAGTACAATTACAAGTGTATGTTTTTATTTTAAAACTAGGTTTTTCCATTTTTTAAACTTCCAAATACCTTCAGCGTCGTACTTGTCTCCTTTTTGTTTATCCCAAAGGTAGCATAAGTACAGTCGGCTTAATATGAATTTGACACAATCAGAGTCCTCTCACACTTTACGTTTATATACATAAATGTTTCTGGCGTCCCATAAGACTTCTTTAACACATAACATGAGCAACCATAACACTCGGCTCTTGTTTTTGTCCGTCAAACCTATTCCAAAAAGGACATAGGCAAATGTGAGATATTGAATCCCTGTCAGTTCTTTGACTATGTTTTTTAATTGGTCTAAAACCCGTTGCGCAAAATCGCAGTTCCAGAAGAGGGGCTTAATGCTTTCCCTACTCCCACATGCCTGTCTTGGGCACATGTCCGTTCTTACTAAATCTCTCTCTTTCTGTACTGCCCTGACTGGTAGGGCCCCTTTCATACTGAGCCACATTACCTGTGTTTGTTTGTTAGTCATACCATCCATAGACAGATTTTTCCATACCTGTTGGGTTTCTACAGATGTCAGGAGATCTATGTTGGTCGTCGTTTCATCCTTTGTACAAGCTGCCAGGACTTTCTTTTTATTGCATAGGTCTGTTGTACTTAAATCACACAGTTCATGTTTAATAACAAAAATTTCTATACCTTTATACCAGGATGGACAAAGAAAGGCCATGGGTTGTTGCAGGGTACGGCTACACCATCCCATTCTGCACCATATCCATCCTCCCGAATATTGGATCATGTGGGCTACTTTTGTGTTGCCTTTAAACAATCTCAATACAGTAACTATAAGGTTAATAGCTAGGAAAAGGTGAACATCAGGGAAACCTAATCCTCCGTTTTTCTTAGATTTCACTACTGTGCTACGTTTAACTCTTTCCATTTTACAACCCCATCAGAAGAGGAAAATAACTCTATTAATTTTGCTGAGTTCCATGTAACTGGGTGGGAAAATGTTCGCCACATACAGCAACATGGGCAAAATTACACATTTGACAATCAACACTTTTCCAGTGTAAGTTAAATCCCTCAATTCCCAGAAATCCAGTTTTCTCCCTTTTTTCTCCCTCACCGTTCCCCAGCTCTGATGACCATTCAATCTTTCATCAAACTGAAGACCCAGAACTTTTTATACTGTCAACAATTCTAACCCCCACATCAGACATGTCACATGCACCTCCAAAGCATTTGACTTCACATTTGTCCCAATTTATTCTGAAGGCCGATGCTCCACAATAGATGTTGGCTAATAGTTTAGCTCTTAACAATTCAGCTTTATTCTCACTCACGACACACACATCATCCATATAACCTAAAACCTTCACACACTGGCCCCCACTCCCAGGTATTTTTACCCCTCCCATAAATTTGTCACTCCTTATCATGCTGAATAAAGGTTCCATAGCGCAAATAAAAACTAGTGGTGATAGCAGGCAGCCTTGTCTGACTCCTGAGAAAACACTAACTCTATTGCTTAGAAAGCCATTAACTAAAACCCAGCTCCCTATTCCTTCATACAGGCTTCTAATGGCCTTAACGAAACTTGTCGGAAGCCCATCCTCTCTATTACCTGAAACAAAAAGGAATGCAATCCCATATCACATCCCTAAGGAGACTAAGGTTCCCTGCAATATACCTCTCAGGCACCCCACATACCTGGTCATCTTGTACAACTTGACCTACCACCCTGCTCATTTGGTTTGCAATGAGTTTTGCATACCCTTTGTAGTCAACGTTAGGTAAAGTAATCGGCCTCCAGTTCCGGAGGTTAGTTTTATCTCCTTTTTTATAGATATGAACTACAACCCCCTCCTTCATGCTTAAGCTAATTTTACCTTCTTTCCACATATATGTATATATATCTATAGCCCTTGGGACCCACTATGTCTCAGTAATCAATATAAAATTCTACAGGCAGTCCATCCTTCCCTGGTGTTTTATTTCTAGCCATGTTAGAAAAAGCCTATCTTACCTCACCCTCCAAGATTTCCTTTTCTAGAGCTGGCAGATCATCTTGTCCAACCCTGTACAGCTCTGTGTAAAAGGGGTCAATCACCACTTTCATAGCGGCACCACTCACATTATTCCCATTCGTATCTGCCATATTGGGCAAATCCCTGTTTGTTCTTGCGACCATTTTGAAGAAAAAACGTGAGCAAGACTCGTCTTTTTCCATGCAGTCTATCTTAGCCTGGTATATGATCTGTTTCCCTTTTACCCTTAACAAATCGCTCACCTCCTTTCTGGCCACACACAATTGGTCATCCACATCCAGACCTTCCTTTCTAAGCCTATGTAAGGTATTCATTCTTGCTTGCTCTCTGGCATAGATACCCCTTTTCCTAGCAGCTAATCTATACACATTTTGTTCCAAGAAAAAAACTATTCTACCTTTCACCCAATCCCACCAATCCAAAATGCATTCAAAGTCAGCTTTCTGTTGTCGCCATCTGTCATACATTTTTTTTTAAAGTTACCTTTCACAGTTTCATCCTCCAAAATGCTTACATTCAATTTCCACACTCCTTTCCCATACTTCCTATCATCATCCAAATTCAAAGCACACATCAAACATTCATGATCAGAGAACAGCACCCTCTCCTGGTGATAAGATTTCACAGTAAAGTCTCGTGAGACAAAGAGATAATCCAACCTGGAGTGAATCCCACCCCTGTCAGCATGGTATGTGTCAGGTGCAGGCTTGATTTTACTTAATACTACAACATCATGTAAATGAAAATCAGATGTCAACTGGACAAACTGCTTTCCCGTTACATCAATTTGTCCCCCTGCAGGTGGCAGTTGACGTCCCCCACTACTATACATGGCAAACGCCTAGGAAGGAACAGTTTAAGTTTGTCAAAAAGCTCCTTCCTCTCATTTTTGTCTGCAGGAGCATAAATGTTAATAACCCTAAAGGTGACATTTCTATACTTAACATAAGCAATTAAACATCTGGCTTCTTCTACAATCACATAACTGTCAATAACAAAATTAGTATTTCTAAATAGAATGCCCACTCCGTCATTCTTGTTGTTGGTGGAAGTGGACCAGAGGGATGGGCCGTGAGCCCATTCTGAGCTGTTGAGGATGGTGGCAAGACCACATTCCTGTAAACAAAAAATATCGCCTGGTTTGGCGGCAAGGTTTTCTAAGATAGCTGTCCGCCTTGCTTTGTCCTGGAAAACCCTTACATTAAGGGAAAAAATAGAAAGTGTGAATGTTATTAAGGAAAAAAGAAGAAATCAGAAGCAAAATCCAGCAGATCAAATCATGTTTGTGGCATGTGTAAGGTATCAGCAAAGAGGTTGACCACGTCGCCATCGAGGAAGGGGGAGGACGCCCCACTATCCTGGCTAAGCAACTCCTCCGTAAAATCCGCCAGCACTTCGAAAGAGTTGGTATCCCTGTCATCGGGAGAGCTAAGCAGTCTCTGGGCACAAGGCAATGTGCTAAGACTAGCACCGCTAAGGGTAAGGCGGTCAGGCTCAGTTTTCTTCCTCTTGGGTCGACTGCGGACAATCTCCCATGGGTCCTCCTCTCCAACTGTATTTGGGGCCAAGAGTGAGGGTAAAGCTTCAAATGTGGTAGTAAAAGAAAAGTTCATACTCACATTGTCCATAGTCTCAGGGATGACGGTGCCACTGCCTTCTTGGTCATCAGACTGCATTGGGGAAAGGCAGTTCTCTAAGCCCTCCGTGGCTGCGACAATCTTCTGTGCCGTGCGAGCCTCTACACCCTGGGGGGAGGCATCAGTGGGCACTTCCAGCTCAGGGATATGTCTTGGAGAAGCCAAAACTTGTGCAGCAGCGCCCTCTTGTGGTAGAATAGCAGCAGGCGTTAGCTGGAGCTCAGCAGCAGGTGTTGATGCAGCAGAGTTGAATCTGCATAGTGTAGGTGCCTGTAGTGTAGGTGCTTGTAGTGTAGGTGCCTGTACTGGCTTCTGAGGTGGAGCAGGAAACAGCGAGAGCAATTTGGACAGTGCCTGGGCCATTGGTAGCTCTTTTGCGGCCGGCTCCGAATTCTCCACAGCGAAGGAAGTCTCCAGGACGATGGGTCCGTGGCCTGTACAAGCCGCATCAACATAACTTTGGCTTGTCATGAAGCCTTTCGGGCAATTTCTGACTAGATGTTCTCTGCAGCCGCACAGGTCACAGGATCGAGGCTGAGAGCAATGTCCAGCATCGTGGCCCACAATGCCACAGTTGCGGCAGCATCGTCCGGTCGGGCAGGCGTCTCGGTTGTGGCCAAACTTGAAGCACTGTCTGCAATATCTCGGCTGTCCTGAATATACTAGGTATCCTCAGTTACAACGCAGAGAGAAGGAAGAAGGCGGGTGGCTCACTCCTCCGATGCCATCAGAGTCCGGACGGAAACGCACCCAGAAGCGTAGCTTTCCGTTTGGGATCCCAAAGCAGTTCTTCAGCTTGATTCCTCCTCTTACGCTGGTGCAGTATCTCTGGAGGAAAGCCACCACATAAGACAGCTCCGTGAAAGGGTTGAAGAGGTGCAGGGTCACCGGCTTTTCATCCATCAGGAACAGCGGCAGAAGGGTAAAGTCTCTCATCTCTGGCTCCGAGTTCAGCTCTTTGCAGCGTTCAAAAACACTGAGTCATTCGTTTTGTGTCTCGAAAGAGACATCAAAAAGCCCTTGAGAGGTATTATCCTGCAAGCAGTAGATGATCTGTGCTTTACAAGTTCAGCATCCTGAAACGGACGTTCTGAACAAAGGTGCCAAGCTCATATCTTCTAGTGCTATCTGGCTTCACCAGAAACCGAATGGTGTTCCTCACTCCTTGAGGCTCCATACCTTCAGCTGGTTGATCCACTTCTGATCTTAGCCAAAAGGCCGAGAAGCGATAACCCCAAAGTGTTGGCAGAGCCTGGCCAATACTGCTGTTCACCCCTTGCAGTGATTCAGCCTACTCCTAGGCACCTCCATGGGACCCTGCTGGCACACACACACACACACGCACACGCACACACACAGTGAAAAATGGCCAGAGAGGAAGCTAGACATGCTTTGCTTCTTTTGCTTGCACCACAATGCTGTGCAGAAAGCGGAGGAATCTACATAAAAACGCCTTCTTGGCAACGCCCAAATGCCCTCCTGCCATGCAGACAGACAAACGCTAGCAGCAGCAAATGCATGCCCACAGCCAACCCTTCACGCCTTCGATCACCTGCAATACAGTGCCTGCTGACCAACACTGCCTGGGCCCAGGCTTGTCTGTCTGAGGCCCCATTATGATGTCATGAAGCTGGCTCTGGCTGCTCCTGAGGGCTCCACTATGACATGCGCAAAGTTCCGTCAGAACCTTAAATTAGACATTGCTGCTCAGTCAGTCACTCAGTGTTGCCTTGGAGGGCAACACAGCAACATGTGCCCGTGTTGCCTGCACAGCTAGCTGCCTCCAGGAGGCCACAATAGGGAGACAGGGGACTGCTAAATGGCAAATAGGCATCCTCCTCAAACTTTACTGACACCTTCTTGTCCTTTTTTCTCCTCCTCCTACAACCTCCATCCTTGCACAGTTTGTTAGTCTTCCTTCCAGGTAACATAGTAACAAATCCAAATTGGTGTTGTCTTTGTAGGCGAGGGAGAGTTTGTTGCAACTTCAAATCTTACTTCTTTTAAATGTAGGGAGGACAGTTCATTCCATCACATCTATCTAGTGCACACAGGTCCATTGTGGCGGGTGCAATGGCTGCTTGCTATACCCCTACTCCACTATTTCACTATTCCACTACTTGACTGTGGTGCTGGCTGCATCAATCAGTGGCTGTGGGCTGGCTGACAGACTGGCTCAGGTGCACCTCTTTCGCTTACCTAGGAGGAAGGAGGGACAGAGGAAAAGGAAGGTGAATGAGCTGTTCCAAATTGAAATGCTGGACACAAAGAAACACACACAACACAAGAGGTGGCAATCTATTAATGAAGGCATTTAATAATGAGGTCATTATCACACATTACACAACCTGCATTGTATAAAGGCATTGTCCAACAGGCGTTCAAATAATGGGATTAAAGGTGGATCAAATGTGCAAGAAACAAACAATGGCAAAAGCAAAAAGCACTTTTTAAATCTGATTTTAGTCACTAGATAAGGAAAGGGTGCACCGGTCCTGGAGATACTGCAATACCAGGTCAATGCGTGGAGTGGACAGAGCAAGCTCTATTTCCATCTCCCTGTTCTAAAAATCCATTTAATATATGGTCCCCAGATAGGGGACGTATCAGATATTAAACTGATCAGAACAGATTTTTTTTTTTTAATTGGCTGTACCACAAGCATACAAAACCGTTTAATCAAATTTCAAAGATTTACATACAGGTGCAAATACATTAATCAATTCCAATCATTAAAATGCCATTTCACATATGCAGAGGCGTCTTTTTGTTTATCAAGTAAAAGATATAAAAACATCTCACTTAAAATCATCCCAAATACATCAACCACCGATAAAATGTCCTTTTTAAAAAGTAAAATGTTCGGTGCCTTCCAGAGAGCTGCCTTCACACAGTTGATAATCCTCCATGCTGTCCATCTGTTTGGCATGCAATCACAATCTATCTGTCCATATAAAATGACATAATAGATTAAAGTTGTTATTGCAGTAATTGTTCTTAAAAGTGGCAAAATCTTGTTCCATATATTCTTTGAGAAAGCGCAAGTCCATAAAATATGAAAAACTGTTTCTTCTTGGTGGCATCCCTCTCTTGGGCATTCGGCAGTGCATGATAATCTTCTTCTGTGCTGAAAGGAACGGCATGGCAGGCAACTGTGGATGCAGCTCCAGGTTAGATCTTTCTGGTAATTAAAAATAATTCATCATTTTCCGTATATTTTTACACTGTATCTCATTAAAATTCCCGATAATACATACTTCAGTGGATTTTAAAATAAACTTAGTTAGAACTTTGCCATTCATTAAAAGCTCTGTTTTTACCTTCGTGAGATTAAAAAGGACAACAATTTTCTCTAAAATCTCATAAATATATGGCGTGTTAAAACTATAGGGATGTTTAAGATCAGTTTTAACCCCTTAGCGCACAAGGACATACAGTTACTGAGTGGGTCCCGGTGCACACTGTCGGCAACAGTGTGCACCGGGAACCGGGAGGTCAGCTGTCGCCGACAGCTGACACTTTACTCTTGCCGACCAGCAGTCCTTTGCCGCTGGTTTCGGTGAATTAAGCCCTTAAATTCAGCGATCGGGTGCAATCGCCAAATTTTTTGGGTTTCTAACATATCGGCAGACGCCGGTCCGAAAATCGCGGGGTTTGCCGATAGTTAGAATGGCAAACGGAAGCCAAACAATGGCTTCCGTGTCTGCCATGGACGGAAGCCCATCAGGACCAACCTTCGGCTGGTCCTGATAGGCTTCCTGTCAGAGTGACAGGAAGCCACTGTGTCGTTCCCGATGCACACTGTCGGTCCCCGACAGCTGACTCTCCAGTGTTACCGATCAGCGGCTCATCGCCGCTGATTTCGGCAATTAACCCGTTACATGCGGGGCTCGATTGCGATCTCCGCATGTAGGGGGTTTGTAGCACATCAGCAGCCACCATTCAATTGTGGGGGCTGCTGATGCTTGTGATGGCATCCGGAGGCCAGGCAACGGCCTCCGGGTCTGCCATGTATGGAAGCCTATGAGGATCAGCCTCTGCTGATCCTCGTAGACTAACTGTCAGAGTGACTGTGACGTCACACTGACAGTTGGAATACGTTACACTACCTAGGTAGTGTAATGTATTCTAGCAGCGATCAGAGCTGCAGGTCAAAAAAAGAAAGTGTAAAAAGTAAAGGAAAAGTTATTAAACAAAAAAAGAAAGTGTAAAAAGTAAAAAAAAGTTAATAAAAATGTTTTATAAAAGCGTAAAAATAAAAGGTTTTGTTTTCCTATAATAAGTCATTTATTATAGGGAAAAAATGAAACCGTTAAAAAAAAGTACACATATTTGGTATCACCGTGTTCGTAACGACCCAAACTATAAAACTATAATGTTAATTTTTCCGCACAGTGAACGCAGCAAACAAAATAAATGGAAAACTATGTCAGCGTCGCTATTTTTTGGTCACCACCCCTCCCAAGATATAGAATAAAAAGTGATCAAAAAGTCGCATTTACCCCAAAATGGTACCAATAAAAACTACAACCCGTCCCGCAAAAAACAAGACCTCCCACAGCTTTTTTGACGAAAAAAGAAAAAAGTTACGGCCCAGAATAGCGTGTCTCAGAAAATAAATAATTTTATAGAAACGTCATTTTATTCTGCAAACGCTGCAAAACTTTAAAAAAAAACTATACACATATGGTATCGGCGTAATCGTACCGACTGGCAGAATAAAGTAAAATGTAATTTATTGCGCACGGTGAACGCTGTAAGAAATAAAGAATTGAAAGTGCCAAAATCGTTGTTTTTTGGTCACCTTAGCTCTAAAAAAGATCCTGTGGAGTCAAAATGCTCACTATACCCCTAGAAAAATTCCTTGAGGGGTGTAGTTTCCAAAATAGGGTCACTTTTGGGGGGTTTCCACTGTTTTGGTCCCTCCAGGCCGTTGCAAACCCAACATGGCACTGAAAACCAATCCAGCAAAATCTGCGCCCCAAAATCCAAAAGGCGCTCCTTCCCTCCTGAGCCCTGCTGTGGGTCCAGGCATCAGTTTACAACCACATATGGGGTATTGCCGTAATCGGGAGAAATTGCTTTACAAATGTGGGGGTGCTTTTTCTCCTTTATTCCTTGTAAAAATGAAAAAATTCTATGTTTCCACAGAAAAATAGGTGATTTTCATCTTCACAGACTAATTCCACTAAATTCTGCAAAAAAAACTGTGGGGTCAAAATGCTAACTATACCCCTAGAAAAATGCCTTGAGGGGTGTAGTTTCCAAAATGGGGTCACTTTTGGTGGGTTTCGACTGTTTAGGTACCACAAGACCTCCTCAAACCTGACATGGTGCCTAAAATATATTCCTAAAAAAAGGAGGGCCCAAAATCCACTAGGTGCTCCTTTGCTTCTGAGGCCGGTGCTTTAGTCCATTAGGACACTAGGGCCACATGTGGGATATTTCTAAAATCTGCAGAATCTGGGCAATAAATATTGAGTTGCGTTTCTCTGGTAAAACCTTCTGTGTTACAGATTTTTTTTTTATTACAAATGAATTGCGGCAAAAAATATGAAATTTGTAAATTTCACCTCTACTTTGCCTTAATTCCTGTGAAACGCCTAAAGGGTTCAAATACTTTCTGAATGTGGTTTTGAATACTTTGAGGGGTGCAGTTTTCAAAATGGGGTGATTTATGGGGACTTTCTAATATATAAGGCCCTCAAAACCACTTTAGAACTGAACTGGTCCCTGAAAAAAATGGCCTATTGAAATTTTTTTGAAAATATGAGAAATTGCTGCTAAAGTTCTAAGCCTTGTAACGTCCTAGAAAAATAAAAGTACGTGAAAAAAATTATACAAACATAACGTAGACATATGGGGGATGTTAACTAGTAACTATTTTGTGTGGTATTACTAACTGTTTTGCAAGCAAACACATTTAAATTTAGAAAAATTTTAATTTTTGCAAATTTTTGCTAAAATTTGAAGTTTTTCACAAATAAATATTGAATTTTTCGACCAAATTTTTTCACTAACATAAAGTACAAAATGTCACGAGAAAACAATCTCAGAATCGCTTGGATAGGTAAAAGCGTTCCGGAGTTATTACCACATAAAGTGACACATGTCAGGTTTGAAAAAATCGGCTGTGCCTTAAGGCCAAAACAGGCTGCGTCCTAAAGGGGTTAAACCAACCGAGACGCCTCATAAAATTCCCTAAATTATATTTTAAAAAGGACCAGTAGTTTTCTTTAAAAAAATTCCTAAGACAATGAAAAAAATTTAGTATATAAGAAAACTCTAAAATCAGTAAAATCCTTTCCTCCTTTTAAAAACGATTTCTCTTTTTAATTTTTCAATTTTTGAGTTCCAAAAAAAAGTGAAGCATACTTTTAGTAATTTTCATAAAACTCGAGTGGGAGGGGGAAAGACTATGCTCAGGTATAAAATCAAGGGCAGGGTCACCATTTCAATCATAAGCACTTTGCCCTCCATAGTCCGCTCTCGCAATCTCCATATACACAGTTCTGGTTCACATTTTGCATAATCCCCTCCCAGTTCTCCGTTACATCATTGTATTCATTAAAATATACACCTAAAATCTTCACTTTTTCTACAATTGGAACTTCAATGTCACTCATGTCTATTGCACCTATCTTTAAAATTTCACATTTATTAAAATTAACTTTAAAACCTGATGCACAGCAGAAATTGTTAATTAGTTTTAAAGACTTTTTTAGTGATATGTTGCCTTTACAGGTTATGGAGACATCATCCATGTAACTTACTACCTTGGCTTCTATACATTTGCTCCCAGGTAGAGATACTCCACGAATTTCATTATCTCTCCTGATTATGCATAAAAGGGGTTCAAGGGCACAGATAAAAAGCAATGGTGATAGGGGGTAGCCTTGTTTCACACAGGACCTGAGGGGAACAGCCTGGGACTTAAAACCATTTATTAAGATTCTACTTTGACAATTATCGTAAAATGCCTTTAAAGAATTTTAAAAATTCCCTGGTATGCCCATCTTTCCTAAAACATTAAATAAAAACTGGTGTGAGACCCTATCAAAAGCTTTTTCAAAATCTACCATTAAAATTGCCAAGTTGCTTTTGCTGCTGTTTGCATCATCTATTATGTCTTTTATGAGGTTTAAGTTTTCCCACACACTCCGACCTGGGATTCCACATACTTGGTTTGGATGAATAAGCGTCTCAATCACGTTTTTTAATCTGTTTGCGCATATCTTGGCAATTACCTTATAATCACAATTTAGGAGTGTAATCGGCCTCCAATTCTTGATCTCCTCCTTATTACCTTTTTTATACAATAAAGAAACGTCACCCATTTTTCAATATGCTGGCAAGATTTTTGAGTTCAAAGCTTCTAAAAGGAGAGATAAAAGATCATCCTTTAAAACCTCATAAAACGTTCTATAAAATTCAATTGGTACCCCATCAGCTCCTGGAACTTTACCCAACTTAAAACTATTTATGGTATCCAGTATTTATTTTTCTGTAATGGGCTGTAATAAAACATCTTGGGCATTAGAATCTAAAATACATGAACTTTCCTTTAAAACATCCTCCATAAATTTTTTATCCAAATTTTTTTCGTTAAAAAGGTCTTTATAATAAATATGTGGTTTTTACTAAATATTATCAATTCCTGTTTCTCCTTCCATTTTTTCTATATGAATTCTCCTCTGTACACTTTTTTTTTGCAAAATAAAATTTTTATTGAAGTTTTACAGAGCCGAAAAATGCAAATGACAATGCGCATAGGCGCCACAGTACATCAAATAACTGAGTAAGTGTTAGAATTCACAATAAGGAATCTTGCATGTACATTACATTATATCAAGATGAAACAAAACATATCATTCGAACTGGACCAGAAGGAAGTATGAGCAAATTGGCGTAAATTCACGTCTCTTGCACCAACGTCAAGGGGGAGGGGGTAGAGAGGATAGAAAGGGAGGGGATAGAAGAGGAGGGAAAGGAAACGTGCACGGATGAAGTCCTCCGCAAACATCAGATCTAAAAGGAAGATGTAGGAACTAGTTCCCTGCCAGAGTAACCATCATCTTAGTCTGTACCCCATAAGTGTTGAAAGGAGCAATTTTTGCAAAATTCAAACCAGGGTGCTTAGATCCTCCGGTACTTGGCATGAGAGTGAAACTCAAGATGCGATAACTCCACCATTCTCGCCAGTTGGGCGCCTTTCCTAAGCCAATGACTTATAGGTGGCATAGTCTCAGTCTTCCAATACAACGGGATTAGGGATTTGGCCGCTGCGAAGAGATGTGACCATAGCTCCCTGGGGGCCCCCCTGGGGAATGTTGGCCACAGATTAAGAAACACTACACGAGGGGAAATGGCAATAGAGGACTAAGTTATAGTGTTGAGGAAATTTTCTATCCCAGCCCAGAAGGGAGAGATTTTCTCACATTCCCACCACAAATGTAGATATGTTCCCGGGGCTTTATGACACCTCCAACAAACTGGGGAGATCTCGTTACACATTTTATGCAATCCCCAGGGGGTCTTGTACCACCTGGAGGTTAGTTTGTATGAGGACTCCTGGAGTTTAATGCATCTCGAGGTTCCAAGGGAGTTCCGGAAAACTGCCCTGGTATCCTCTTCAGAAAAGGTAGTCTTAAGTTCCAACTCCCAAGCTTTAAGAAAGGAAGGCTGTACGGATGAGTTCATCTTCAGGAGATTATTATAATATGGCGTCATCAGCTTCTTAAGTGTTTGCCGAAGGAGGAGGGTTGTTTCCAACCAGGATAGTGGGCGTTCTATCGGTCCCTGCCTAAACGCTCCCAGGTAACACTTTTTGAGATGCATGTATGTGAGAAAATTAACAGACAAAAAACCCTGTTGAGACCGCAATTCATTGAGAGTAGGAAAAGCCCCGTTAATCAATATGGAATCGTATGTGTTGCGGGATTCCCTCCCTGGCAGCAAAGAACAATCTCGAAACCTCTCAGTCTGCGATTGCACAATGTCATGGACCGTCATCAAGGGAGACGGGATTTGGTGCAGAGACTTCAACCCATCACCTTTCATCCATGTCTGATAAGAGGCAGAGGTAAGGGAGTTGCGAGACAAAAACAAAGCTGCGTTGGGTTTGTCAAGCCACAAAAGGGAGGTAAGGGACAAACCTATGGATGCCTCCTCCACGGGAACCCCAAGTCTAGTAGATGTATTATCAAACCACTCCGTTATCCTGGCTAATTGTACGGCGTGGTAGTAGGATTCAATATCTGGGAGCCCTATCCCCCCTGAGCGTTTAGGTCGAATAAGAGTGTGAAAAGCTATTCTAGGTTTAGTATTATTCCAAATGTATTTAGAAAATTGTCGTCTAATGGAAACAAAAAAGGCTCTAGGGAGGGGAATCGGGAGAGTTTGGAAAAGATAAAGAAGTTTAGGGAGAATAATCATTTTTAGTAAGTTGGTTCTACCAATCCAAGAAATGTACGGGATGTGCCATGACAAGATAGTGGCCCTAATCTCAGAGAGTAAAGGTGTGTAATTGCATTGATACCAGTGTTCTGGCGAGGGAGTTTGATTAATTCCTAGGTATTTTATACTGTCTGTGCGCAGTAGGAAGGGAGAGCTGAGTTTTAGAGACTTTAATAGAGCCGGAGTACAGGAGACACATAATCCCTCAGATTTGCTAGCATTAAATTTGAAATTTGATAGGTCACCAAAACGGGTAAACAGCTCCTGGAGTCTGGGTAGGGCTGTGGAGGGATTGGTGATAAAAATCAGCAAAACATCGGCAACCGCCGCTGTGCAGTGCACTCTGTCACCAATCGAGACCCCCGACAGAAGTGGCTCCTGACGCAGTCTCTGGATCAAAGTCTCAATTGTGAGGACAAAAAGGAGGGGAGAGAGAGGACACCCCTGTCTTGTACCGTTCTTGATCTGGAAAGGACTGGAGAGGTGGCCATTTATTTTAACCTTAGCCTGTGGGGAAGTATATAGAGAGAGGATTTTGTGAATAAAGATTTGTGGAAAACCGAAATGGGATAGCGCCTTCACCATAAAGGTCCAGTCCACCCGGTCAAAGGCTTTCTCTGCATCCGTTGACAGCAGGACCAAAGGGATATTTCTTGACCTGGTGTACTGGATCAGATGGAGAACTCGCGTAGTGTTATGTTTACCCTCTCTCCCCTTAACAAACCCGGTCTGCTCTGGATCAATTAGGAATGGGAGTAAAGATTGCATCCTATTAGCTATTATTTTGGCAAATAATTTAATGTCCACATTCAATAGTGATATAGGGCGATAACTACCGCATAGTGAAGGGTCTTTATCCTCTTTTGGTAATACCAAAATATGTGCTTCAAGCGCTGAGGGAGAGAAATGTTGAGAGGCATTAAGAGAATTACATACTTTGAGGAAGAAGGGCAGCAAGACACCTCCAAATTGTTTATAGTATGAGGCCGGGAGACCATCAGGACCAGGGGACTTACTAGATGACATACTGGAGAGTGCAGCCTGGAGTTCTTGAAGTGTAAAGGGGGATTCTAGTCAGGTTTTTTGACTAGAGGATCGAAGAGAGAGGGAGTCCAGGAAAGAGTCAATCAGCTCAGTTCTGTCCGCGAGTTCTTTGGGCGTCTCTCCAGGGCGTAGGTCATACAATGTTTGATAGAAGGAGCAAAACTCGACCAAAATGTCAGTAATGTCCTCCAGTACAGCTCCAGATGGAGACCTGATTTTGGGGATATAGTGCTGTTTACTTCTCTTTTTAGCTAGGAAAGCCATGAGTTTGCTCCCCTTATCACAATGCATGTAGTTACATAGTTACATATAGTTAAATAGTTTGTACGGCCGAAAAAAGACACATGTCCATCAAGTTCAACCAAGGGATGGGAAAGGGGAAGTGGGATGGGAAAGGGGAAGTAAAAAATTTCTACACATAGGAGCTAATATTTTTTTGTTCTAGGAAATTATCTAAGCCTTTTTTAAAGCCATCTACTGTCCCTGCTGTGACCAGCTCCTGCGGTAGGCTATTCCATAAATTCACCGTTCTCACAGTAAAGAAGGCCTGTCGCCTCTGCAGGTTGAACCTTTCTTTTTCCAGACGGAAGGAGTGCCCCCTTGTTTTTTTAGGGGGTTTTACATGGAACAGGATTTCACCATATTTTTTGTATGTGCCATTCATATATTTATATAAGTTAATCATGTCCCCCCTTAGTCGTCTTTTCTCAAGGCTAAATAGGTTTAGTTCTTTTAATCTTTCCTCATAACTTAGATTCTCCATGCCCCTTATTAGCTTCGTTGCTCTTCTTTGTATTTTTTCCAACTCCAGGGCATCCTTTCTATGAACTGGAGCCCAGAACTGGACTGCATATTCTAGATGAGGCCTCACTATTGCTTTGTAAAGTGGTAATATTACATCCCTGTCCTGCGAGTCCATGCCTCTTTTGATACACGACAATATTTTGCTGGCCTTTGAAGCAGCTGATTGACACTGCATGCTGTTATTTAGTTTATGATTTACAAGTACACCCAGATCCTTCTCAACAAGTGACTCCCCCAGTGTAGCTCCTCTAGGATATATGATGTATGCAGGTTTTCGTACCCAGGTGCATACCTTTACATTTATCTACATTAAACTTCATTTGCCAAGTGGACGCCCAAACACTTAGTTTGTTTAACCCCTTCCCGCGATTGGGCGTAACTGTACGTCCAAATTCCAAGTGATTTCCCGCATTCGGGCGTACAGTTACGCCCGGCAGATAAAGCGAGCACAGGAGCTGTGCACGCTTTATCTACGGCGGCTGTCAGCTGTTATACACAGCTGACATGCCGCTGCAATGGCTGCGATGGCTGTTACCGCCGATCGCAGCCATTTAACCCCTTCAATGCGGCTGTCAATGACGTCCGCCGCATTGAAGTGGTTTACAGAGGGAGGGAGCTCCCTCTGTACCCCCCCGGCCTCCCCGTGATGGATCGTGGGTGGCGATTGTTGCTATGGCAACCAGGAAGCCGTTACTAGGCTTCCTGGTTGCCAAGGTACGGAAGCCTATTAGGTCCTGCCCGAGGCAGGACCTAATCGGCTAACTGTCAAATGAAAAATGACAGTTACGATGCACTACACTACATAAGTAGTGCAGTGCATCGTACCGGGGATCAGAAGACCAGATCTTCAAGTCCCCAGGTCAGTGTAAAAGAAAAAGTGAAAAATGTAAAAAAAAATGTGAAAGAAAAATAAATTAATTAATTAATAAATAGATAATAAAAACAACACTTGTCCTGTTTCCCTGATCAACTCCTTTATTACTTTATTATTAGAAAAAAAATGAAAACATGAAAAAAAACTATACATAATAGGTATCGCCGCGTTCGGAACGGCCTGATCTATAAAAATATCACATTATTTTTACCGCACGGTAAACACCGTAAAAATTTTTAATGAAAAACCATGACAGTATTTTATTTTTTGGTCATCTTGTCTCAAAAAAAATGTAATAAAAAGTGATCAAAAAGTTGCAAGTAACGCAAAATGGTACCAATGTAAACTACAGTTCGTCACGCATAAAACAAGCCGTCCCGCAGCGATATCAACGAAAAAAAAAAAAGTTATGGCTGTCTTAAGATGGCGACACTAAAACATGATTTTTTTAGAAAAGAGTATGTTTATTGTGGGAACGTAGTGAAACGTAAAAAAACGATATCAATTTGGTGTCGCTGTAATCGTATCGCCCCGCAGAATAAAGTTAACATGTTGTTTATACTGCACGGTGAACACTGTAAAAAAAAAAAAAAAGAAACGTGCTGGAATGGCTGTTTTTTGGTTTCCTCATCTCCCAAAAAATGGAATAAATAGTGATAAAAAAATCTCATGTCCCCCAAAATGGAACCAATAAAAATTACAGCTCGTTCCACAAAAAACGCGCCCTCACACACGCCCTAATGGAAAAATAACACGTTATGACTCTCAAAACGCAATGATGCAAAATGATTCTAAATGACGGCCCAGACTCATTTTTAGGTCCAGTAGAATTTCACTAAACACCCCACATCATCATTTGCTGGACCCCCCAGGTGGACCCCATGGACACAGCGGTGATGAGGAAACTTTAGGGCCTTGTGCGGCTTATAGGGCTAGTGAAGAAGTCAAAGATTAGGCAACAAGTGAGCGCAGATATTTTGTATAATACCCAATAAACCCGGCCTGTGCATAAAGGATTGGTTCAAAGCGACCACACCAATCCATGGATTATTCATTCTCCCCATTATTACATCATCCTATTATGACCTGAAGTACTCCGCCCAGTTTACATATGCCCTGATGTACTCCGCCCAGCTTACATATACCCTGATGTACTCCGCCCAGCTTACATATACCCTGATGTACTCCGCCCAGATTACATATACCCTGATGTACTCCGCCCAGCTTACATATACCCTGATGTACCCGCACAGCTTACATATACCCTGATGTACTCCGCACAGATTACATATACCCTGATGTACTCCGCCGAGTTTACATATACCCTGATGTACTCCGCCCAGCTTACATATACCCTGATGTACCCGCACATATTACATATACCCTGATGTACTCCACAGTTTACATATATCCTGATGTACCTGCACATATTACATATACCCTGATGTACTCCTCACATATTACATATACCCTGATGTTCTCCGCACAGATTACACATATCCTGATGTACTCCGCCCAGCTTACATATACCCTGATGTACTCCGCCCAGCTTACATATACCCTGATGTACTCTGCCCAGCTTACATATGCCCCCACATTATAAGATAAAATACCACTAAAACACCAATCAAAATCTGCGCTTCAAAAGCCAAATGGTGGTCCAACTGAGCCTGGCCGTGTACACAAACGGCAATTTATGACCACATATGGGGTATTACTGTATTCTGGGGAACCCGCTTAACAATTTATGGGATGTGTGTCTACGGTGGTACAAACTGGGCACAACACATTGGGCACTGAAATGGCATATCTGTGGAAAACAGCAATTTTCAATCTGCAACATCTATTGTTTACTCATTTTTGCAAAACACTTGTGCGGTCAAAATGCTCACTACACCCCTAGATAAATTCTTTGAGGGATCTAGTTTCCAAAACGGGGTAATTTATCGGGGGTACCACTGTACTGGTACTATAGCTCAATGCAACATGGTGTCAAAAAACGAATCTTGTAAAATCTCCACTCCAAATACTAAATGGCGCTCCTTCCCTTTAGAGCCTTGCTGTGTATCCAAACAGCAGTTTATGATCACATGTTGGGTATTTCCGTACTCTGGAGAAGTTGCTTTACAAATGTTTTGGTGCTTTTCATCATTTATTTGTTGAAAAAAATAAAAATGTTGAGGTAAAGCTACATCTTGTTGGAAAATAATGTAATTTTTAATTTTCACTGCCCAATTCTAATGAAATCTATGAAACACCTGTGGGGTCAAAATGCTCACTACACCCCTAGATTAATTCCTCAAGGGGTGTAGTTTCCTAAATGGAGTCACTTTTGGGGGGTTTCCACTGTACTGGTACCTTAGGAGCTTTACAAATGCGACATGGTGCCGAGAAATGAATCCAGCAAATTCAGCGCTCCAAAAACTAAATGGCGTGCCTTCCTTTCCGAGTCCTGCCGCTTGCCCAAACAGCAGTTTATGACCATATGTTTGGTATATCTGTACTCTGGAGAAGTTGATTTACAAATGTTGGGGTGCTTTTCCTCATTTATTTGTTGAAAAAAATGAAAAATTTTGCGTTAAAGCTACATCTTATTGGAAAATAATGTAATTTTTCATTTTCACTGCCCAATTCTAATGAAATCTATGAAACACCTTTGGGGTCAAAATGCTCACTACACCCCTAGATGAATTCCTCTAGGGCTGTAGTTTCCAAAATGGAGTCACTTTTGGGGGGTTTCTATTGTTTTTGCACCACAAGACCTCTTCTAACCTGACATGGTGCCTGAAATATAATTTAAGAAAAGGAAGGTGGTGCAGCGGAAGCAAACTATTTGCACATGTTATGGAATTGTATTTAGATTGCTGATTACTGGGATAGAATTTTTAAAAACATTTTGGAAAAAATAGATCCAGATATAGTGTTTCAACCTCAACTGGTATTGCTGGGTGATGATTCCAAATTAAAAATTTCTAAGGAAAAAAAATGTGGATTAATAAAACTATTATTTATTGCAAAATTACTAATAGTTAGAAAGTGGATATCTAGCTCCCCACCGGAGTTTAATGCTTGGGTAAATAATGTAAAAATTATAATGAAATATGAGAAAATCTATAATCAAGGCAAACACCGTAAAACCTATTGGGGGGAGTGGTAAGAATTTTTGTTTTTTCTTTTACCAAGATCGGTCTTGAGAGGGTGGGAGTAGGGGGAAAATGTAAAAATGTGCATAATTGTATTTTCTTTATTGATAACTTGTATGGAATTTTATATTGTATTGAATAAAAAAAAAAAAAAAAAAAAAGAAAAAAGAAAAAAAAAGAAAAAAAAAAGAAAGAAAAGGAAGGCCCAAAAATCCTCTAGGTGCTCCTTTGCTTCTGGGGCTTTTGTTTCAGGTCCGTAGCACACTAGAGACACATGTGGGATATTTCTAAAAACTGCAGAATCAGTGCAATAAATATTCAGTTGTGTTTCTCTGGTAAAAACCTTCAGTATTACAGGAAAAATTTATTAAAATGGAATTTTTGCAAAAAAAAATGAAATTTGCAAATTTCCCTCCACTTTGTTTTAATTCCTGTGATACGCATAAAGGGTTAAGAAACTTTCTAAATGCAGTTTTGAATACTTTAAGGGGTGCAGTTTTTAAAATGGGGTTATTTGTGGGGTTCCTAATATATAAGGCCCTCAAAGCCACTTCAGAACTGAACTAATCCCTAAAAAAATAGGCTTTTGAAATTTTCTTGAAAATTTGAGAAATTGCTGCTAAACTTATAAGCCTTGTAACGTCCTAGAAAAATAAAAGTTAGCTAGTAACTATTTTGTGTGGTATAATCCACAGCGGCCCCTCTGTCTAGGCTTCTGCTTACATCTTCATAAAAACAAATCAGGTTGGTTTGACAGCTTCTGTCCTTTGTAAAACCGTGCTGGCTGTCACTTATAATACTATTTATTGTCACATAATTCTGTATATAGTCCCTCAATAGCCCCTCAAACATTTTCCCCAAAATTGATGTTAATCTTACTGGTCTATAATTACCCGGCAAAGACCTAGAGCCCTTTTTGAAAATAGGCACCACATTTGCCCTGCGCCAGTCCCTTGGCACTATACCAGTCATGAGAGACTCTCTAAATATTATGAAGAGGGGGACAGAAATAACTGAACTAAGCTCCTTAAGAACTCTAGGGTGTAACCCATCTGGTCCCGGGGCCTTGTGTACATTTATTTTATTTAATTTAGCTTGCACCATATATACATTCATCCAATTCAGTATATCAACTGATATATTAACAGTACTGGCATCGGCTACATCAGCTGCTCCTTCTTCTGTTGTATATACAGAGCGGAAGAACCCATTTAGTAACTCTGCCTTCTCTTGATCCCGTGTGACCAACTCCCCATTACCACTATCTAAGGGTCCTACATGTTCAGACCTTGGCTTTTTTGCATTTATATGCTTGAAGAATTTTTTAGGATTTGTTTTACTATCCTTGGCCACCTGCCTTTCATTTTGTATTTTTGCTGATTTTATTATCTTTTTACAGATTTTATTAAGCTCTTTATATTTTACAAAGGCTACAGCTGTACCCTCAGATTTGTATTTTTTAAATGCCCTTTTTTTGTCACGTATTGCCCTTTTTACAGAAGGTGTAAGCCATGTGGGGTTTAATTTTAGTCGTTTATACTTGTTACCTGTAGGAATAAATTTTGCACAATAATTACCCAAAGTAGATTTGAAAATCTCCCATTTATCATTTGTCCCATTATTTAACATTAGTTCTTCCCAGTCTATATCCTGAATTACAGCCCTCATCCTGGGGAAATTGGCCTTCTTAAAATTAAGTGTTTTTGCCCTCCCAGCCTGTGTTTGTCTTTTACAGTATAGGTAAAATATAACTATATTATGATCACTGTTACCAAGGTTTTCACGAACATTGACATTCCCAACAAGCTCTGCATTATTAGAAATGACCAGATCCAACAGAGCTTCACCTCTAGTCGGGTCTTCCACAAACTGGCCCATAAAATTTTCCTGCAACAGGTTGAGGAAATGTCTCCCCTTTGCAGTTGAAGCCGAACCATGACACCAATTAATATCCCGGTAATTAAAATCTCCCATTATCACAACAGTACCCGCCTGTGCAGCCCGCTCCATCTGTTTATATATTTGACCTTCTATCTCTTCAGTTATATTGGGGAGTCTATAGATTACACCAAAAGTAATTTTTTCAGTGTTTACCTCCCTTTGTAATTCCCCCCACAAGGTTTCAACCTCCTCACAATCTTCACCCTCTAATGTCTCATTCACACTCACCTTCATATCGCTTCTCACATACAGACATACACCACCACCTTCCCTATGTGTCCTGTCTTTCCGAAACAGTGTAAAACCCTGTAGATTTACAGCCCAATCATGTGAAGAGTCCAGCCATGTCTCAGCAACACCAACTATATCTATATCTTCTTCCAGTATATACCGATAAGATACCAACAGAAAGGACACAAATACAGAGTAATGTTCAATGTGAAGCAACGTTGCTGAACTATATAATATCTACTGTATTAAGTCCTAGGTAGTAACCAAGATACACTTGGTGCATCGATCAACAATTGACACAAGATGAATACCAAGAAAATATGATCGACTGAAGCACATGAAATTTATAGAGAAAAATATAAAATTTTATTGACATAAAAACATAGCACAATTAAAACTGGAACAGTCACTCAATAAAAATACATCAAATCGATCATGCACCGGATATTAATGTTACATAAGTATGTAAATAATATACATGTTGTAGAAACAGCAAAAGAGAATTATGTAGATACTCATGCAGACCTGTATCTAATGGAGCCGAGGTAAGTTATGACAAAAGAGAGTCCAATAGGATTCAACAAATGTATATGATCTAGCCCACCTATGTGAAGGCGTGTAACAACAATTACATATAAATACATAAGTGCAGTAATTGTCTAAATGAACATGGAGGGCTAACAGGAGCCATAATATGGATGCTGAAGGATCAACATAAAAATGTCAAGTGTGCAATGTACATGGGCTCACAGAAGATAGCAGAGAAAAGACAAGAGAAACTCAATGGCAGCTGTCTGACATGAAGAAGATGTGGAACATACCGGTGGACATGAAGGAAGCGTAAAAGAGATGTCTGGACCCGACGCGCATTTCGGCAACTGCCTTCGTCCGGGGTTAGGGTCAAAATGCTAATATCCGCCCATATATAGTACATAGCTCAGGTGTTTAAGATATTCAAAGATTGTGATATGAGGAGGAGGCAGAACCAGATGACGAGAGTCGGCATCTGATGCGGGGTACAAAGATGGCGCTGCCCCACTTCCGGTACCGCGTCATCAGAGAGGATATGAGGCGGCGGGGACTAACCACGCCCCCCAAAATCCTACTCCAATTGCAGACGGCGGTCGGAAGAGGTCAGGGCCACTCCCCCCCGACATCAGCCCGACATCAATGTATGCCACAGGAGAAACAAGAGAGAAGCTCCCAATAGAAGTAGTTTCGGAACAGTGTGTGTAACTGGGGATAAGGCGATGTTAGTGAAGTGGGATACCAGAGTGTTAGAATGCGTGATCTATAAATTGAAAAGAAGAATGTGATGTGAAGAGCCGCTGGATAAAAAGAGCGGCATGATGAGAAATGTGGTGATCTGTTGTGAGTGAAAGTGTGAAGCAAAAAATGTCGATCTGAAAGAATAATGGATGTAGGTTACAATGAAAGTGTGAATGAAATGATAAATATGAATGAAGTGTGTGCAAGTGAAATGTGATAGTGATATAATTAAAAATAATAAAAAGATGAATGAAGAGAAGAATGAATATTGGCGTATGCAAAAAAGAGATAAATAATAAATTTACTGCATAAATGTGAATGTGAGAGTGAAGGAACAGAATAGCAAATTGTGTATGATACATAAGGTGTTGTGTGAAAACTGGTGAAGAAAGAAGGAAAAGTTATTGTATATAAATACAGACGTAAATATGTGGTGGCCTATAAGTATTTATGTAAGTATCGGTACAGAATGAGTATGTAAATATAGAATTTGAAACACACATTATATTTAGACCACATGCAGACATAAAGACATAAGGAATATATTAACAAAAAATTATCTTTACATGCGGCAGACAATACATATAAAGTGCACACATTTTTGTAAATATGTTACAAAATAAATGAGTATTAGTATCAGATATGATAAAAAGAACAATACACAAATACATTATATATATATATATGTTCTCTACTTGTGAAAAAATAATAGAAATGATAATAATAAAGATGAAAATAAGGAAATATATGTAAAAATATATACTAAAATACAATGAAAATAAAAAAAAAATAATAATAAAAAAATAAAAATAATAATGATGATAAAAATAAAATAAAAATGAAAAATAAAAAATAATAAAAATAAAATAACACTGTGCATTTTACACATATATAATTATACAAGATAAATTAAGTACCAAAAATGATACTAAATAAAATGTAAAAGATGAATAAACCAATTGATAGTATGAAAAGTATAAGTGAAAAATAAATAATGCGTTGATACAATAAAATAAAACATATGAATAATGACAGATACAAAGAATGTGTGCAAAACACCGTATTCTGTTTCTTGTTTCTTCTTTTGAGGAATAGAGAATGGTCCAAAGAATCACCTCCTCAGGTGAACTCGATAGAGAATATCATGGTTCTATGTATATAAATGGAAAGAAAGAGGGTAGTTAGTGCTAAAAAAATGACAACAGGGATGAGGGAAGGATAAAAGCCAAGACCCACACAGGAGTCAATGGTTACAAAAACGCAACATAGCTCAAGGATTCATTTAGTCCATATGGAGACATTGTCCCAAGGGTCCATATCCAACGGGACTCGCATTGTGCGAGTTTTTGTTTGATGGCCCCACCTCTCATACCGCATATAATGTGGTCAATCCCTCTCACCTTCAACTTGGAGGGATCGCATGAATGGTGTGTTTTAAAATGTCGGGCCACCGGTTTCAGCATCTCCAAGTTCTCTGCCCCTGATGCTCGTTTTATGTCGGCCATGTGTTCACGTACACGAACCTTCAGCTCTCTAGAAGTGAGACCAACATAAATCTTTGGGCATGGGCAGACAGCGTAATATACAACAGCTTTGGTAGTACATGTGATGGAGTGAGTGATGTTAAAGATTTTACTGCCAGAAGCATCAGTGAAAGTATTAACTTCTTCTACATTGGGGCATGCTACGCATTTTCCACAAGGCTTGCACCCCCATCTTGGACTTTTAGTCCCAAATGGGTATTTGGTTTTTATTGGATCATAAAAACTTCTTACGAGATGGTCTTTCAAATTTTTAGATCGTCTGGCTGTGACGCAGAGATATTTTGTGATAAATCTACTTAGAGTAGGGTCTGTCAGAAGGATCGGCCAGTATCTTTTGAGAATTTCTTTCATTTGTGGCCATCGGGAGTGATACCCCGTGATGAATCTGACCTGACTCTGTTTTTCTGCCTTCTTTTTAGGGAATAGCAGGTCATCTCTAGGTGTCCGTTTTGCCCTTTGATAGGCTTTTTTTATTGATCTAACACTGTATCCCCGCTCCAGGAAACGATGTTTCAGGTCATCTGCTTGTTTCTCAAATAACGAATCAGAGGAACATATCCTCTTAATCCGTAAGAATTGTCCAATAGGGACCGCTGAAATGGTCTGCGGGGGGTGAGACGAGGAGGAGTGAAGCAATGCGTTCCCGGAAGTTTCCTTGCGAAAAACATCGCTGTGAAGGAAACCCTTCTCGTCTGTAAAGATCATATTTTCTTGGTATTCATCTTGTGTCAATTGTTGATCGATGCACCAAGTGTATCTTGGTTACTACCTAGGACTTAATACAGTAGATATTATATAGTTCAGCAACGTTGCTTCACATTGAACATTACTCTGTATTTGTGTCCTTTCTGTTGGTATCTTATCGGTATATATCTAATTTTTTCTGTGTTCTCACAGAGTCCAGTACCTCGGGCCCCATGGACTATAAAGCCAGGGAATGTGCCTGGCGTTCTCAGATGGAACAGGTTTTCAAGGATGAGTCCCCAATATATCGTTTTAATGTGTGCAGAAACGTCACTGAGCTCCAGAACAAATATACCAATTTGTTACACCGCCGCATGAAAGTGTGGTGGAACAAAACTTTTCTGGAAAACTACATCCAGAGAGACCTTGTCCCAAGGGGCCTAAGAATCCAGATTTTTCCATCTTTCCCAATCATAGAAGAAGAATTTATCTCCAAGTGGGAAGAGGTATGCAACCAGGGCTCCAGAAAATTCATGGAGCTCCTGGTTGACCTCAACCACAAAATGATACTGTCCATGGATGAAGAGATAGAAAGTGTCCAGACCCAATTGTTTCCACTCATGTCCACAGACAATATGTCTAAATTTAAACACAACCTTGACATTCAATTTGTGGAGTGGGAAAAAGACATCCAGGAAATTAAATCTAGAAAATTTTGCAGAGATATTGGAGACTTTCAAAACAACAAAGTGTACAGGTGGAGAAGAAATCAGGCTTCAGGAGGCCGTGGTCGTAGTCGTACCCCCTCCATTTCCTCAGTGTCATCTCAGAGTGAAACCGATACCATGCCTTATAGACCTACCTTCAATGCCCACCCTAAAAGGAAACTGGCACAGAGACACGTGGCCAATAATAAACGACCAGATGTACGGGAACAGAGTAGTCGGTTAAAGGTAATTAATCTGTCATCACGTATATTCTCTAGCACTGATCTAGAACTTATAGCTAAGGGTCTGACTTTCTCACCTAGTGCCGGCTTTGATATGTTTTCTGCAGTAAAAGACCTACATATCTTCGGCCGCTCACTTATTTTCAACAAATGGTTCAATAAACCAGTGGACAGGGATCTCTTTCCAACATCTGAGGAACAGCAGGCACTCAAAGTACTTGAAGATCTGCTAGGTGAGCATAACACTGATGAAATTACACGTAATATCCCAGCATGTATTCGTATTAAATCTAAAAATTTCCCTACCCTTAGCCTGTGCCCTGCGGTGGATCTTTTCATCAAATCAGTAACCCAGGAGTTTTTTAATATTCCAAGATATATCAAACATGATAATCTAACTTCATTGGAGAGAAACAGTCTTAAACAACTACAAAAAATCAATGATGTGGTATTCAAGGTGGCAGATAAGGGGGGTAATGTGGTAGTTTGGCCATGCACCATGTATGAGGCGGAGGCAAATAGACAGCTGAGGGACAAACAATGCTATAGAAAATTGACCTTTAACCCTCTGTCGGCTTTTAGATCGGAGTTACAGGTCAAACTCCTCCAGGCAGTGGAGGATAATGTCATCTCAAAAGAACTAAACACGGCACTCTCAATTGACGAACCTACTATTCCAACCCTTTATCTGCTGCCTAAGATCCACAAAAATGAAAAGATTCCACCAAGGAGACCTATCATCTCAGGCAGGGGCAGTCTCACGGAAGGGATATGCAAATTCATTGATTTTCATCTAAAAAATTTGGTAACTAATTTACCTTCATATGTTCGTGACACGGCTGATCTACTGCAGAAGATCAGCGGTGTCAGCATCGACAGTGACATGCTCCTTGTTACCATCGACGTGGAGTCTCTCTATACATGCATCAAGCACGAAGATGGCTTGAGAGCAGTCCAATACTTTCTGTCGATGTCAGAACTAGACAAATCCCTGTGTTCATTCATTGTACAGATGCTTGAATACATTCTAACACACAACTTTTTTGTGTTCAACAGCCACTTCTACCTACAGCTCCAGGGAACAGCCATGGGGGCAGCGTGTGCACCATCTTACGCTAACCTCTTCCTGGGGCTGTGGGAGAGGACCCTTTTTTCAGATGACCGGGATGAATCAGTGGCGCGGGTTCTCCTCTGGGCCCGTTACATTGATGACATCCTGGTCATCTGGAAGGGCACACATGCTGACCTTGACCTATTCAGGGTCGGGTTGAACATGAATGATGTAAATCTTAAATTTACTTACAAAGCACATCCCAGCTGCATGGAATTCTTGGATGTTAGAATCTTTACAGACGAGAAGGGCTTCCTTCACAGCGATGTTTTTCGCAAGGAAACTTCTGTGAACGCATTGCTTCACTCCTCCTCGTCTCACCCCCCGCAGACCATTTCAGCAGTCCCTATTGGACAATTCTTACGGATTAAGAGGATATGTTCCTCTGATTCGTTATTTGAGAAACAAGCAGATGACCTGAAACATCGTTTCCTGGAGCGGGGATACAGTGTTAGATCAATAAAAAAAGCCTATCAAAGGGCAAATCGGACACCTAGAGATGACCTGCTATTCCCTAAAAAGAAGGCAGAAAAACAGAGTCAGGTCAGATTCATCACGGGGTATCACTCCCGATGGCCACAAATGAAAGAAATTCTCAAAAGATACTGGCCGATCCTTCTGACAGACCCTACTCTAAGTAGATTTATCACAAAATATCTCTGCGTCACAGCCAGACGATCTAAAAATTTGAAAGACCATCTCGTAAGAAGTTTTTATGATCCAATAAAAACCAAATACCCATTTGGGACTAAAAGTCCAAGATGGGGGTGCAAGCCTTGTGGAAAATGCGTAGCATGCCCCAATGTAGAAGAAGTTAATACTTTCACTAATGCTTCTGGCAGTAAAATCTTTAACATCACTCACTCCATCACATGTACTACCAAAGCTGTTGTATATTACGCTGTCTGCCCATGCCCAAAGATTTATGTTGGTCTCACTTCTAGACAGCTGAAGGTTCGTGTACGTGAACACATGGCCGACATAAAACGAGCATCAGGGGCAGAGAACTTGGAGATGCTGAAACCGGTGGCCCGACATTTTAAAACACACCATTTATGCGATCCCTCCAAGTTGAAGGTGAGAGGGATTGACCACATTATATGCGGTATGAGAGGTGGGGCCATCAAACAAAAACTCGCACAATGCGAGTCCCGTTGGATATGGACCCTTGGGACAATGTCTCCATATGGACTAAATGAATCCTTGAGCTATGTTGCGTTTTTGTAACCATTGACTCCTGTGTGGGTCTTGGCTTTTATCCTTCCCTCATCCCTGTTGTCATTTTTTTTAGCACTAACTACCCTCTTTCTTTCCATTTATATACATAGAACCATGATATTCTCTTTCGAGTTCACCTGAGGAGGTGATTCTTTGGACCATTCTTTATTCCTCAAAAGAAGAAACAAGAAACAGAATACGGTGTTTTGCACACATTCTTTGTATCTGTCATTATTCATATGTTTTATTTTATTGTATCAACGCATTATTTATTTTTCACTTATACTTTTCATACTATCAATTGGTTTATTAATCTTTTACATTTTATTTAGTATCATTTTTGGTACTTAATTTATCTTGTATAATTCTATATGTGTAAAATGCACAGTGTTATTTTATTTTTATTATTTTTTATTTTTTATTTTTTATTTTAATTTAATTTTATTTTATTTTATTTTTATCATCATTATTATTTTTATTTTTTTATTATTATTATTTTTTATTTTCATTGTATTTTATTATATATTTTTACATATATTTCCTTATTTTCATCTTTATTATTATCATTTCTATTATTTTTTCACAAGTAGAGAACATATATATATAATGTATTTGTGTATTGTTCTTTTTATCATATCTGATACTAATACTCATTTATTTTGTAACATATTTACAAAAATGTGTGCACTTTATATGTATTGTCTGCCGCATGTAAAGATAATTTTTTGTTAATATATTCCTTATGTCTTTATGTCTGCATGTGGTCTAAATATAATGTGTGTTTCAAATTCTATATTTGCATACTCATTCTGTACCGATACTTACATAAATACTTATAGGCCACCACATATTTACGTCTGTATTTATATACAATAACTTTCCCTTCTTTCTTCACCAGTTTTCACACAACACCTTATGTATCATACACAATTTGCTATTCTGTTCCTTCACTCTCACATTCACATTTATGCAGTAAATTTATTATTTATCTCTTTTTTGCATATGCCAATATTCATTCTTCTCTTCATTCATCTTTTTATTATTTTTAATTATATCACTATCACATTTCACTTGCACACACTTCATTCATATTTATCATTTGATTCACACTTTCATTGTAACCTACATCCATTATTCTTTCAGATCAACATTTTTTGCTTCACACTTTCACTCACAACAGATCACCACATTTCTCATCATGCCGCTCTTTTTATCCAGCGGCTCTTCACATCACATTCTTCTTTTCAATTTATAGATCACGCATTCTAACACTCTGGTATCCCACTTCACTAACATCGCCTTATCCCCAGTTACACACACTGTTCCGAAACTACTTCTATTGGGAGCTTCTCTCTTGTTTCTCCTGTGGCATACATTGATGTCGGGCTGTGTGCTGATGTTCATGACATCCTGATCAGATGTTTTTCTCGGGGGGGGGGGGGGGAGTGGCCCTGACCTCTTCCGACCGCCGTCTGCAATTGGAGTAGGATTTTGGGGGGCGTGGTTAGTCCCCGCCGCCTCATATCCTCTCTGATGACGTGGTGCCGGAAGTGGGGCAGCGCCATCTTTGTACCCCGCATCAGACGCCGACTCTCGTCATCTGGTTCTGCCTCCTCCTCATATCACAATCTTTGAATATCTTAAACACCTGAGCTATGTACTATATATGGGCGGATATTAGCATTTTGACCCTAACCCCGGACGAAGGCAGTTGCCGAAACGCGCGTCGGGTCCAGACATCTCTTTTACGCTTCCTTCATGTCCACCGGTATGTTCCACATCTTTTTCATGTCAGACAGCTGCCATTGAGTTTCTCTTGTCTTTTCTCTGCTAACTTCTGTGAGCCCATGTACATTGCACACTTGACATTTTTATGTTGATCCTTCAGCATCCATATTATGGCTCCTGTTAGCCCTCCATGTTCATTTAGACAATTACTGCACTTATGTATTTATATGTAATTGTTGTTACACGCCTTCACATAGGTGGGCTAGATCATATACATTTGTTGAATCCTATTGGACTCTCTTTTGTCATAACTTACCTCGGCTCCATTAGATACAGGTCTGCATGAGTATCTACATAATTCTCTTTTGCTGTTTCTACAACATGTATATTACTTACATACTTATGTAACATTCATATCCGGTGCATGATCGATTTGATGTCTTTTTATTGAGTGACTCATTCCCTGTTCCAGTTTTAATTGTGTTATGTTTTTATGTTAATAAAATTTTGTATTTTTCTCTATAAATTTCATGTGCTTCAGTCGATCATATTTTCTTGGTATTCATCTTCTTCCAGTATCAAGGCCTCCTGCTCCCCAATTTTGCTTGCTAGACTTCTGGCATTTGTGAACATACACTTTAACTTGCCTTTAAATGTTTCACTTTCAGTATCAGAAATGTGATTATTTGACATTTGGGCCTTTTTATTTTCACTGCTGTTTTGTAACGAAAGGATCTCCTTATCTTGTTGCTTAGTCCTCTCCCCACCGTCTGTTTCTCCCCCCACCAATATAGTCTGACCCCTCTCTAACCTAACTACCCCTTTATTTTCTACATTGGCCTCCCTCCTCAGCCCTAGTTTAAACACTCCGCCACCCCAGCTAGAATTCTCTCCCCCAGCACAGCGGACCCCCTTCCATTTAGGTGCAAATCATCTGCAGAATACAGTTTGTACCCCAATGAAAAGTCAGCCCAGTGCTCTAGGAACCCAAAGCCTTCTGCTCTACACCAAGACTTAAGCCTTTAACTCCCTGAGCTCCCGCTGTCTTTCCTGTGATGCGCATGGCACAGGCAGTATTCCTGAGAATACAACCTTGGAGGTCCTTCCCTTCAGCTTGTAGCCTAGTTCTTTAAAATTATTCTTAAGGCTCCTCCACCTACCATTTATTCTGTCGTTGGTACCGACATGGACCACAACAGCTGGATCATCACCAGCCCCTCCCAGCAATTTGTCCACCCGTTCCACCACATGCCGAACTCTGGCACCAGGGAGACAGCAAACCATTCGGTTGAGGCGGTCTTGGCGACAAATTATTCTATCCGTCTTCCTGATTATAGAATCCCCTACAACTATCAATTGTCTTGGCTTACCTGCATTACCATCCCACCGACTACTAGCTGGGCTGTTCTCCTGGCTGTTAGGGAGATCAGTATCCACTAGGGCTGCCGTTTCTGAGACCGACACCCTCGCATCATCACCCAACTTGGCAATTTTGCTTGGAATGTCAGAAACCGGATCGGCCTTCCTTTTCTTTGACCCCTTTCTACTGCCCCTAACTACATTAACCCAGCTACTTACCTGATCCTGCTCACCCATGTCTTCACCCTCCAGTTCTAACCCACTAACTGCATGCTCCGTGAGCAGCAAGCTCAGCTCAAAATTGTCTATCCTCCTCAGTGTTGCATTCTGCTCCTCCATATCTCTAATGCGAGCTTCCAGGTGACCAACATGCTCACATCTGCCACAGAGATATTCACTCTGGAACTCCGGCTCCAGTCATGTATACATACTGCAAACTGTGCACTGAAGAAAACCTCCAATCTTGCTATCCATTATCCAAGTTACAACAAAACAATGAACAATTGTCAAAGTAAAAGAAAAAAGTTCTTACTGGGGCATTAACTCCTCTTTTCAACTCCGGTTTTAGAAGTCCACTTAGATCACAAGCCACTTAAACCACCAAGCTCAGTAAGAATGTTTGTGCCAACATATGTCTCATGGGACTATAAAGTATATGGGCTGAGTCACCAGCGAGTGCGGTTTACTATGCTCCCCAGTAAAAATAGAAACTCCAACTTACATTGAATAAAGCCATATCTCAATTGGCACATTTATCGGCTCTATGATTTCTGAACCCTTCTGGGAAAATTAAAATTTTCATTGTGTTTCTCTTATCTCTCACCTCTTTCTTCATCCATGCGTGCCGGTCTTGTCGTCCCTGGACCTCGCTCGGACTGTCGATTATACCCGTCTGCGCGGCTCGATTTCTAGTCTGTTTTAACCATGTATTTTGTATTGTCCAATAAAAATTGTATTTTTCTATGCCTTTGGCAATTCATATTTCAATAGTATTTGACTCCTTTTTCTCTTGTGCTTTATTAAATGTAGTGTTTGTGCGTAGCATAGGTGTATGCCTTTGCCGTGCGCAAATTCAAACATTGTTTGAGTCTTTCTCTGGAGAGTATAAGCGAGGAGAGAACCCCTAGAGCTGCGGACCGTTTATGCTGGTTTTCAAGATCAGATATTTGGGAGAGAAGATCGTCAATCTCCTTGTTCCTCTCTCTCTACACGAATGAGCCCATGCTTATGAGTACTCCCCTGATCACTGGTTTATGAGACTCCCAGATAGTGCTAGCAGAGATCTCCTGCGTATCATTCTCCACAAAATAAGACTTCAGTGCTGCCTCAACTCTCTGCTTATTGCGTGACAAATAAAGGAGAGTTTCGTTAAGTCTCCAATTGTATTGCCTAGGCATAAGAGTGTGTATGTTGAGGAACATGGACATAGGGGCGTGATCAGACAGGAGAATGCTACCTATAGAGGGTGAATCTACTAAAGAGAGCTGACTATCCGTGATAAACAGGTAGTCTAGTCTTTGGTAGGAATGGTGAGGGTGGGAGTAAAAGGTGTAGTCTCTAGCCGTGGGGTGGAAGGATCTCCACACATCCATCAATCTTAAAGATGTGAGAAGTCTGCGGATTTTCCGCAAAGCTGGATAGCTATGAGCGGAGGTACCCGTGGAGGAATCCAACAAGGGTTCAAGCGCAATGTTGAAGTCCCCCCCCCCAGAAGCGTTAGGCCCTCAGAGAACTGAGAAAACTTGTCTAGAGTCTCAGACAGCCAGGGTATCTGGCCCAAGTTTGGGGCGTATATATTACCAATAGTCGTCAGAGTATTCGCCACTTTTCCTTTTATGAAGAGAAAGCGACCTGCGCCATCAGCAATTTGGGAGACAAATTCAAAGGGGATGTCGGACCTTAGTGCTATACTGACCCCATTACGTTTGCCACTATCATTGCATGAATGAAACCATGTAGTGTAAGGTGATTTAGGGAAGTTCGGGACTTTACCTTTCAAAAAGTGGGATTCCTGGAGCAGCAGAACCGACGAGTCCATTTTCTTAAGGGAATGTAGGACCTGGGAGCGCTTAGTAGGGGAATTGAAGCCCTTGACGTTCAATGTCGTAACCTGAATATGTGACATGAAGGCACCAGTACGAAGAGAAAGAGAGAGATGAAAAACACAGGAAAGAGAACAATAAGAAATAAACTGTTTTCAAATTTTGTAGTAAAGATATTTGCACTCATCAACAGTGCGGTATTAGTCAGTGAAGCACTGACTGGCAGGGAGGCGTGGTGGCGGTGAGAGGAGAATAAGAGTATGCACCCGTGAACCCCTGTCATCCCAGCACGCGAACAGTTAACAATCAGGCAGGTGGTAACTAAACAAATTTAAAGCACGGCTATTAAGCCACCTAAGGAGATAAAGATAAGACATCTAATCCGTACACAAACTTATCATTAGACACATGTATAATATATGCAAATAATAAAACACTCCTAAGCAGGACCGCAATTTTATCAAGGAGGGTTATTTGCTGGTCTCTTCTTAGACAGACGAGATCTGGGATTCAGCCAGACATCAGGCTTAGGTAGAGATGGAAGAGAGGCTACATCTGTGTAAGGTTGCCAGAAGGGGATGGCGGTATGATCCAGGTCTAGTGGAGAGCAGGCATTCTCTAGATCCTCCGCTGATCGAACAGTGAACAACCGGCTCTGGAAATGATAGGATAGACCAAAATGGAAGAGCCATTTGTACGGTATTTTTAGAGATCGAAGACGGTCCGTGACAACCCCCAGAGACCTACGTTTGGATAGGGTAGTCGGGGAAATATCTTGAAAGAAAGTCAATTTATGACCCTCGAACCGAAGGTCAGGCATATCTCGCGCCTTGCGGAGCACCGCTTCTTTAACAGGAAAAGACAGCAGCTTGCATACAATATCCCTCTGCGGTTCCCCTTCCTTGGGTTTCAGGCGTAGAGCCCTATGAGCTCTCTAAATTTGTATGTCTGGAGGTGAATCAGGGCTGAGTACAAATTCCAGGATTTTCTTAGTCATGGACATGGTCTCATGTGGGGGGAAGTTTTCCGGCATTCCCCTAATCCGTAGATTATTGCGCCTTCCCCTATTGTCTTGATCTTCCAGGTAAGTGTGGAGAGAGTTCATATGGGTTTGACATGCCTGAAGTGCCGAGGAGGTCGCATCTCCATGAGTAAGTAAAGCATTTTGAGTTTCTTCAAGCAGCTCAACTCTAGCTCCAATTTGGTGGACTTCCTGTTTAATATCGGCAAGTTCACGCATTATCGGCTGTAGGGCTTTCTCAATGATCTTTTGCAAGCCTTTAGTGGAAATTGAGACCATGGAGGACAGGTCAGGTGTCACTTCGTCCTCTTGGAGGCTTTCAGCATCTGAAATATCTCGATGGTCATTAGGCGGCAGTGACCTTTTAGCAGAAGATGTAGGTCTTTGGGGGGAGCGTCTTTTCAAGAATTTATCCATTTCCGGTTGGGATTTTTTTTTGGAGTAGTAGGAGGACTCTGTGTTTAGCCGGAACAATTTTCACCATCTTGCTTTATATATATATATCCGAGGGAGCCGGGTATGAGGAGGTCGCAGTCTACTCACATCCGCCAGCAAAGATTCAACAGATACGTGGGGGTAAGATCCGTTCGGTCAAAGCAATGAAGTAAACGGTGTAAACAATAGGTGGGAACCCCAGTAGCTAGGAGGCGAGGCAGCCCAGTAATGTATGTAGGCCTGTGAGGAGGTGCAGTATGGCACTCTGACGGGTCCAGGTGGGGGAGGACACTCCTGGAGGTAGGAAATGGCAGGGGTTTGCCCCTTGTGTGGCGTATCAAGGTTTGGAGTTAAGGGTCTTCTTGGCGTCCTCTTAGTAGATGAAAAAAAAAGGGGGGTTGTTGCTTTAAACCCCTGGCGTGTAGGACTGGGACTGTAAAGCTTGGGAGGCTAGTGTGATGCCCCAGCAGCCTGGGTCTCAGTGACCAGTGAAGACTCTTGCCTGGTGCAAAGGGCCGGAGCAGCAGGCCAGTGCAGTGGGGGCGGCGTAATCTAGGCCGAGGATGAGATGATCTTCCTAGGCCGCCTTTCCTATGAGGCTCAGGTGGGCTCAGGGGGACAACAGCTGGTATAGGAGCAGGGTTCAGTGAAGGGGCCTTCCCTCCTACCTGGGCTCTGGCGCCTGCAGAGGCTGGGCTCGTCTCCACGGGAGTCGTCAGGACCCGCCGCTCCGAAATCGAGGCCGGGGATCTAGGCCCCCGTCCAGTCCGTGCTACAACGGCCATTCCAGAGGACTCCGAAGGACTGTAGCTGCCGGGGGAGATGTGATGGGAAGTGTTGCCTCCACCCCGTCCCGGATCTGCCACTCACCGGGTACGTCCACGCTGCAGCTGAAGACGTCGTCCCGCCGTCCCAAACTCGAGGCAGGGGACGCAGCTTCCCGGTCAGGCCGCAGTACTTCAGATGCCCGGAATCGTGCCCGCAATATATCTAACTGTTCCTCCTGATGTGGGGAGCACCCCCAGGTGAGAACAGTCACTGTCAGGTGCGTTGGGAGAGTGGATGGCAGCTGATGGTACCAAGCTTGCCGGAGCTCCTGCACGGCACGTCCGCTCTCTCCAACGTCGTAGCCACGCCCCCCTCTGTACACTTTTTAAAAATATATATATCTGGGGCACTTTTCATTTTCTTCCATGTGTTGTATTTTAGCCTTAAAAATTATTTATTTTTTCTTTATCTTCCCAAAAAAAATTTACCTCTTTTTTAACGTATATTATTTCTTCAGTCACATCTATCCCCACAGACCTCATTTTGTAGAGTGTTTGTAATTGTGTATAATATTTTTCATAAACCGCTCTTTTTTCTCTTGCTTTTTGAACTCTATACCTAATAAAGAATTATTTTATATTTTTCTTCATTTTATCCCACCACATTCTCATAGATTCTGTAGGGTCTTTTTTCTGCTTGCACCTGTTGTAAAACTTCGTCAAATCTGCCATTATTTTTTCATTTTTTAAAAGTGACACGTTCATCTTCCATGAACTAGCACCTCTTCTAAAACCAGGATCAAGATTTAAAACAAATAAAAGGCCTTTATGGTCAGAGAACATGTTAGTTAAAAGTTCACAGTGGACAGGTAAAATTTGCTGGGAAGAAAAAATAAAATAAATTCTTGAGCTGCATCATATATTACTCCATGTAGTACTTTCCAATTCAGACATTTTTTTTGTTGCAATTTTTAAAAACATCTGTAAGTTTAAAATCAGTTACGATATTACTTAATTGACCAGAAGTTTTGTCATAGGTTCTACTGGAAGATTGTGTAGATCTTTTTTTCACCTCTTAGAACACAATTAAAATCCCCGGCTAAAACGAAAGTACAGGCATTATTAATAAAAAGAGGTAAAATTCCCAGCATCTCTTCTCTTTCTTTTTTATTCGGTGATCCATAAAAATTTAAAAACTGCCACATAACACCATTAAGAAAGGCCTTAACCACTCAAATCCTACCTGGTAAAATTTCTTGTTTAAAAGCAATTTAAAAAGTATTGCCACTCCTGCAGATTTTGTTATATTGGAACCGGACCACACCGAAGTCCCATATTTCCAATCTTTTTCATACCTATTATATTATGGCCGATGAGGGATGCCACACTCCTGCAAGAAGAACACTGAGGCGGAAAGCAGGGACTGTTCTGCGTATGCTTGACTTGATACCCCTTACATTTAGGGAGAGTCCTTTCAAAACTGCCATTAATGAATGTAAAAGGTCGGATAAAACACAAATTTCAACCCTTTAAAATCTTAATGTCTTCCTCCAGGCTAGTCAGCCCCGGAGAACTGTCAAAGTTTTCCAGGTCACTTCTAGAGGTCACACACCGCAAAAAGTCTGTTAAACTGGAATCGCTGTCATCTGTTGCCTCCAAAGAAAAGATCCTCACACAGAGGACTAAGGAGAGTATTTGGATCACTCATCAATTCCTTCTTACCCCTTTCTGGCATTTCTGACCCATGTTCCATCTCTTCCGTGCGGCCTCCTGTATGGGAAGCCCCAGGCTGTCTGACAGACATCTGAGCCATTTCTTCCGGGGTTTCCGGGATGATGCTAGGTGTTTCAAGTTCTCCCTCAGTTTGTATTACCGAATAACGGTTTCCCGTCTTCAGTACTTCCCGATTTAGAGGATCCCTGTTTTTCTTTTTTTTGCACCCGATTCTTCTTTTTGTTGAACCTCACGTTGAGGTTGGTACGTATTTTTTTGCAGTTTCTGTTGCAGTTTCTGTTGCAGTTTCTGTCTGTGGGGACAGGATGCATAGAAGTGACTGGGATCTTGACAAAAACAAAATTTTTTTGGGTTCACTACAACCTCGAACCGTATGATTTTTACTTCAGCAATTTGTACAGGTACTTTCACAATCATTTTTTGAATGGCCATATTTTTTGCAAATTCTACAGAATTCCACCATATCATTAAAAAAAATATCACCATTAATATTGCCCAATTTAAAACGAGCTAGGGGTTCCAATTTTTCCTCAGGTGCCTTGGGATTGTCTTTTAATTCTACAAAAAATTTCCATTTCGAAGTCCACACATCAAACTCATTCATAACCTTCCCCTTAGGAATAACTAGAGTACAATAATTTTTCAGAAAGAACACAATCTCCTCTTCAGTTATATAAGGGGAATACATTTTAATCACCATGAGTTTTCGATCTGAAGGGAAGTGCTCCACAACCTGGACCCCTTTCAGCCTGGGATCTCTGGCGTCATATCCCAAGGTCACGTCATAGATCCCACACCTAGGATAGTCCTGCATTGCCAAAATCTCCAATGGTTGGATTGCGAATACTCCCAAGAGCACTTCCTCGATTAGGTGTTTCAGACCGCGGTTTGCTGAAGCCTCCTCCATATACGTAAAACGTATAGAGTTTTTTAGCCGAGTAAAGTTCGGCTCAAATGTTTGGTTATCATTTGCCACCATGATAAGCCACCAACTGGAATGCGCACCACAGAGACACACGGGTCACTGTGGCTAGGGAGATCGTTGCTCATTGTCCTGGAGTAAGCCTCTCCCCTAATAGCAACAGGGGGGTGAAATCCTCCACTAGGAAGGACGATCCCCCCCAGGCCAAGTGAGAGTGTACCAGCACACCTTCGAACCAAGACCAAGGAAGCGCTGATACAAGTAAACAGAGCTCCGCTTGAACTCAGCCAAAAGGCCGAGAAGTGATAACCCCAAAGTGGCGCGCATTGGCAAAGCTGCTGTTCACCCCTTGCAGCGATTTAGCCTACTTCTCGGCACCTCCATGGGGGCCTTGCCAGCTCACACACTCACACAGGCAGCCAGGCGGGAGGGGAAAAAAGGCCGGAGAGGAAGCGACACATGCTTTGCTTCTTTTGCTTGCACCACAATGCTGTGCAGAGAGCGGAGGAATCTACCTAAAAATGCATTCCTGGCAACGCCCAAATGCCCTCCTGCCGATCAGACAAACGCTAGCAGCAGCAAGTGCATGCCCACAGCCACCCCTTCCCCCTTCACGCCTTCGATCACCTGCAATACAGTGCCTGCTGGCCAACACTGCCTGGGCCCAAGATTGTCTGTCTGAGTTCACAACCTTAGACTATAAATTGCTGCTCAGTTAGTCAGTCAGTCAGTGTTGCCTTGGAGGGAAACTGAGCAACATGTGCTCGTCTTGTCTGCACAGCTAGCTGCCTCCTGGAGGCCACAAGAGGGAGACAGGGGACTGCAAAATGACAAATAGGCATCATCCCCAAACTTGACTGACAACTTCTTCTCCTTCCTCCTAAAGCCTCTAACCATGCACAGTTTGTTAGTCTTCCATGTAGGTAACATAGTAACAAATCTAAATTGGTGGTGTCTTTGTAGAAGAGGGAGGGTTTGTTGCAACTTCAATTCTTACTTCTTTGAAATGTAGGGAGGGGAGCTCATTTCATCACATCCATATAGTGTACACAGGTCCATTGTGGCAGGTGCAATGGCTGCTTGCTGCTCCCCTACTCCACTATTCCACTACTTGACTGTGGTGCTGAATCAATCACTGGCTGTGGGTTGACTGAGTGACTGGCTGGCTCAGGTGCAGCTCTTTAACTTACCTAGGAGGAGGGACAGAGGAAAAGGAAGGTGAATGACCTGTTCAAAATTCAAATGCTGGACAAAAATAAAACACAGACATACACAACACAAGAGGTGGCAATCTATTCATCAAGTCATTTAATAATTAGGTCATTATCACACATTACAAAACATGCATTTATATAAAGGCATTGTCCAACAGGCAAAATAATGGGAATAAAGGACAGATACAATCAGCAAGAAACAAATAATGGCAAAAACAAAAAGCACTTTTCAAATCTGATTTTAGTCACTGGATAAGGAAGTGGTGCATCGGTCCTGGAGGTACTGCAATACCAGGTTAATGCGTGGAGTGGACAGAGCAAGCTCTATCTCCATCCCCCTGTTCTAAAAATCCATTTAATATATGGTCCCCAGATAGGGGACGTATCAGATATAAAACTGATAAGAACAGATTTATTTATTTATTTTCCTCAGTACAAGATTCTTGCTAAAAGATCATAAATCACGAAGGTGAGCTCCATCCAACAAGATCTTAAAGACCATCATTCGGAAAAAAACGCAAAAAAAAATAATTATCGAACTACCCAATAGCTAAAAAAACACAAAAAGTTCAAGATTTTCTACTTAATTTGCTCCATTCTGAAAATTTCCAAAACTTCTCTGCCTCTTCTTCTCCATTCCTCATTTTGTCCAGCAAGTACACCACTAACATCCTAGATAGAAATACTTTTTTTTGGAGATAAAATCAAATTCTTAAAGACAAGCAAATTTCTTGTATCCCATAAAACTTCTTTAAAGATCGTAAAAATTATCCAGCAGGCACGTGTGTTCTCCATATTGTTAAAATCTTGACCCCTTTAAATTCTCTCAAAACTAAAAATACTAAAACCTGTTAGTGCAATGAACATTTTTTGTAGAAGGATAAAAACTTGTTTGGCATAAAAACAGTCCCAAAAAACATGTTCTATATTCCCAATATCCCTATATCCCTCTCTGGGACACTCATTTAAAAAAGCTTGGGTTGGGAGTCACCCATGTCGGGACATCCATGTCACATCTGTTTGCCTATTAGACAGCCCTATCATGTCAATCAATTTCCATATCCTCTAACCTTGCACAGAGTTGCAAAATGGTACTTCACATTGTCTTTCATCCCTTCTAATATATCCAATTATTTCCTTTTTCTCAGGTCTACCCATAGAGCTGATCACAAAAAGACTTGAGGACCAAATAAAACGTAGGTATTTTAAATGCTACTGGTCTCATCAGATCTCTTTCACACCAGCTGCATTTAGTAAACAACCATCCTGCCAGAAATCTGCACATCTCTGCTGTTCTACTATTGCACTGAGAAATTGTAAAAATTAATAAAAAATAATGCATTTTTAAAAACAAGTCTATGTTGGGTAAACCATATCCACCCAATTCAGTCCTGCTCATTACTTTTTCTCTCTTCAGTTTTTCCATCTTCGACCCCCAGAAAAAAACAAATAATTTTCTTGTTGTCCTCATGATCCATAACCTCCCCAGTGGGAGAATCACAGCTGTGTATAATAACAGGGGTAAAATTACTGCTTTTAAGACCAAGATCTTCCCTTTCAATGACAGGTTTCGTAATTTCCAAAAATTAATCCCTATTGTCCATCTTTTCCTCCAATTTCACATAACTTTTCCTTCCCTTCAAATCCTTCTCGAATATCACACCTAGTACTTTAACCTCATCCTTCTTCATCACTCCCTCCACCCTCACGTTCTCCTGTTTCCCAAAATGACACAGCTGGTACTTGTTCCAAATCACTGCCATACCAGACATACTACAAAAAAATCCTCATGTGAAATTTCATCCTATTCAAATCCGCCTGAGAGCTAGCAATAAATACTACGTCATCCATATATCCCAAAGATTTTACAAAATTACCAGATCACACAGGGGATAAAACTTCCACTCACACTTATCACTTTGTATACTTTTAAGTAACGCCTCTATCACGCAGATAAAAAGAATGGGGGACAAAGGGCACCCCTGGCGTACTCCGGATGAGACTTTCAAAGCTGGACTGGTATAATCGTTGATTAAAATTTGACTACTTGCACCATTATAAAATCCTTTTATTAATTTTAGCATTCTTCCCGGGATCCCTAAAAACTCCAGTGCAGAAAACATAAATTTATGGGATACTTTGTCGAAAGCCTTTTCGAAATCAATTGATTCAATAAATAATGGTGTGTTATTAAAACCTGCATAATAAATAGTGTCTCTTAAAAGAATTAAATGATCAGCAATCTTCCTACCGAGCACAGAACATGCCTGGTACTGGTGCGATAACCTCTGATATTCTTCCTGCCACTATTTTTGCAATAATTTTGTAGTCGTTTTTTAAAAGTGTGATTGGTCTCCAGTTCTTTATATCTTTCTCGTCTCCTTTTTTATAAATTAATATTACGACACCTTTTTGTATGGAACTGAATAAAACCCCCGGGTTAAAAACATAATTCACAACACGATCAAATTCAACACCTATAATATGCCAATAAAAGGAATAAAATTCAACAGGGAGTCCATCTCCACCTGGGGTTTTCCCTTTTGTCATACTACCAATCATTGCTTTCTCCACCTCTTCCACCCTCACATCATCACTTAGAAAAACAACTTTCTCACATGGAATATTATTACTTAAAATGTTGCAATAATCTCTGATTTCTGCCTCGCTTGCTCTGCTATCACCATTAAAAAGTGACTCGTAAAACCCACAAATCTCATCAACCATTGCTGGCCCTGTCACCTCGCCTGTTGCTGATAAAATTGACTTAAAATTTTTGGGGGGTTTAAAACACTTTTTTTTTAAATATCTTGAACACTGCTATTCTCTTCCAAGTATTCCACCTTTGCTTGATATACTATGTTCCTCCCTTTTTTAATAAGCCATTTTTTCATTTCTTCTTTGATTTCTGCAATCTCAATATCCACGTTTACACCAATACTTTTAAAGTTATACAATGTTTCCAGTCTCCTCACCATGTTACTCTCTTTCTTTTTCTTCTCCTGTATCCTTTTGTAACCAATATGTTTAAAATAGCTAACAAATCTCTCCTTTGCTAAGTCCCACCAGGCCATGATGTTTTCAAAACATTTTTGTTTAAAAACACAGGATAAAAACAATGTTTTAAAACCCTTCATTACATCCGCATCTTGTAGCAGGTTTATATTTAATTTCCACAGTCCCCTACCAAAGATAAGGGACTCTGCGATATTCAACTCAGTAATTACCATCTTATGGTCTGAAACAATTGTCATCACATGGTCGCACCGGGCCGCTTTCACCCCTTCAGATGTAAAAATATAATCCAGTCTGGATCTGCAGCGGCCACTATCTGACACATAAGTAAATCTATCTTCCGCATGTACCATCAGACCAGAGTCTGAATACCGCAGATCCTGCACAATCTGGTTTAAAATATTTGAAGTAACATCTGTCTTGACTTCTGCAGAGCTTTCATGATCATTGGCAGATCTAATGCAATTAAAATCACTTGCAACCACTGTAAAATCCCTACCAGGCATAAAAAAGTTTAAGAGACTAAAAACGCCACACGTGCCTGCTTCTCTGCTGGAGCATACACATTAAAAATACGTAGTCTCACGCCAAGGTACTCCATAATTAAAACCATACAGCGTCCAGGTAAAATAATATTCCATTCTACAATACTAAAATTATTATTCTTCAATAAAATACCAATACCTTCGTTTTTGTTGCCTGTGCATGGGGACCAAAAGGATTTCCCTTTCTCCCATTCACTCTCATGAGGCACACACTTGTAGACATAAAATATCTGCGTTCACCTTCTCCAATTCCTCAAATATTGCCGCTCTCCTAATATGGGTAGAAATACTTCTTCTATTTATGGAAGCCACTGTTGCCGCCATTACCAAAAATAAATACATATAATTTAACACTGCCATGATAATTTTTAAAGATCGCTCTTTCCTCCCCTGGATCAGAATCCCTGTTGCTTAGCATTCTCTCAGGTGCAGCAGGATCCCCCTCACCAGGTAACCAATTCTCCATTTTGTACCTTACTGCTTGAAGGGACTGCTTCTTCTAGCTCTAAAAAAATCTTCCTCACTGCTATATGGTAGCCTTTGCCCAGGAGTAAGTGACCTATCATCGTCACTTTCCTCTTCTTGACACTCCATATTCTCCCCCTCCCCCACTGCAGGGTCGGGACACACATCTCCAATGCTCTCCTCGTCTGATGAATCGTCACTAAGATTGCTCTGCACCATTCCACTAGCTGCCAGCACCGCAGAAACATACCCAGTTGGGAAGCCTGAAAATCGCCCTCCTGCTCTCTGCCAGTTTCAAGCTCCCCTTTACCGGCCGGTAAGTCCGTTCCCACCCTCCTATGAGCCTCGTGGCTCCGTTCAGCGGGACGTCCTTTTCTGCCACTATCGGTCCCTATACCTGGGGTTCTCTCCTGCGTGTCAGCGTGTGACACCGTTCTCCTCGCTCCGGCGCTGCCTATTTTACTAGGGACGCTGTCTTCCCTAGCGACAGCTGTCATACTCACGATGCGCTCTCCAACACCCGGCACGCGTCTCTCATTCCTCTATGCTCTCAGTCCTCTGCCTCCTGCCACATCAGTGTAACTTTTTTGCTTTGTACTCCAATGAGTACAGCCTCTTGCTAAATGCTCTTCACTTCCACAAATATCACATTTCTTTTCTTTGCTACATGACCTCGCATTATGACCGACCTCGCCGCAATTTTTACAGCTTTCTCCCGTTTCAGGGCACCTATCTTGTATATGTCCAAAACCATGACAGCGTTTGCAGTATTCCTTTTGGCCATCATAGAAACAAAAACCTCTTTCACCACCTATGGAAAAAATGGCGGGAATATGTCCAACTCTTCCTCCGCCCTCCATTTTCAAACGTACTAGATACTTTCTTTATTCAGTTAGCTATCCATGTCTGTTCTTCATTCTCCACATAAAAGTAACTTCATCACAATATTGTTTCCAAAATTCTTTCACCGTTGCATCTGATACTTTTGGATGGTACATATGTACTATTATAATTTTTTTCTTCAACATAAATAAAGGTTCAACTTTAACTTTCCTCACTATTTCTGGATCTTCCATCAATGTCATCCTTTCCAGATCCACAAACACACGTTGGCACATATGGGCAGAATAAAAAGTAACATCATAAATACCTTGTTAAGGAAAGTCTTGCAAACCCAAGATATCTGTTACATTTAAATACAAAATCTTCTGTATAATCACCAAAACGATTGCATCCAGTACAATTTCCTCAAGATCTTCCGCCGCAACGTACAGCCGCCCTCGAGACATTTTGTCGCAATTTTACAGGTCAACTTCTTTGCCAACCCGCAATCACCCCCAAAATAACCCATGGTCCCCCACAAAGATGGCACTGATCACCACCCTCTGACTCCAACCAGCAGAAGTTTCCCACCACTGATCTTTGCCAAAAGAGCGATAACCCCAAAGTGGCGCGCATTGGCAAAGCCTGGGCAAAACTGCTGTTCACCCCTTGCAGCGATTCAGTCTACTGCTAGGCACCTCCATGTGGGCCCTGCCGGCTCACAAACACACAGGCAGCCACTATGACACGCGCAAAGTTCCGTCACAACCTTAGACTATAAATTGCTGCTCAGTCAGTCAGTCAGAGTTGCCTTGGAGGGCAACTGAACAACATGTGCTCGTCTTGTCTGCACGGCTAGCTGCCTCCTGGAGGCCACAAGATGGAGACAGGGACTGCTAAATGGCAAATAGGCATCCCCAAACTTGACTGACAACATCTTCTTCTTCCTCCTAGACCCTCCAACCATGCACAGTTTGTTAATCTTCCAGATAACATAGTAACAAATCCAAATTGGTGGTGTCTTTGCAGGCGAGGGAGGGTTTGTTGCAACTTCAATTCTTACTTCTTTGAAATGTAGGGAGGGGAGCTCATTCCATCACATCCATATAGTGTACACAAGTCCATTCTGGCCGGGGCAATGGCTGCTTGCTGCTCCCCTACTCCCCTCCACTATTCCACTACTTGACTGTGGTGCTGCATCAATCAGTGGCTGTGCGCTGGCTGACAGACTGGCTCAGGTGCAGCTCTTAGGAGGAGGGACAGAGGAAAAGGAAGGTGAATGAGCTGTTCCACATTCAAATGCTGGACACAAAGAAACACAGACATTCACAACACAACACAAGAGGTGGCAATCTATTCATCGTCATTTAATAATTAGGTCATTATCACACATTCCAAAACCTGCATTGTATAAAGGCATTTTCCAACAGGCAAAATAATGGGATTAAAGGACAGATACAATCAGCAAGAAACAAACAATGGCAAAAACAAAAAGCACTTTTCACATCTGATTTTAGTCACTGGATAAGGGGTGCACCGGTCCTGGAGGTACTGCAATACCAGGTCAATTCGTGGAGTGGACAGAACAAGCTCTATTTCCATCTCCCTGTGTTAGAAAAGTTCTATTTTAAATGTATTCTTACTTCATGTAATAGATATTAAATGTGCATGCAGGTTTCTTAGAAAATGCTTTTAGTTGACAGAGTCTCTTTAAGTGTGTGAGGTGGTTGGACTTCTTAATAAAGATTGCAATCTCCAGAGGAAGTCCAACCGTGGCCTAATATCATTCTGAAGTGTAACATTTCATGTGAAAGGAAAGCCACAAACGGTTTTCAGTTGGTCTGTATTGCAATACGCCTTGATGTGTGTATATAAACCTGTGCTGATGGAATGAAGGCAGACAAAGTCTCCTCACCGGTGAGAATAAAACTCTTATTGGGATGAAAACTTGAATCATTATTGATAAAGTATGGAAAATTCTTCTAACATCTTGGTCCTTCGAAGCCGGAAACCAATATCTCCAGACCCTCGTCCCCTCTAGGACTGTACATGGGATGAGTCATCAAAATACTCACTTAATTCAAAGACCTCCGGTTAAATTACCGTTAAAAAGAGGCCAGTCAGACGGAGGGACGAGGTGGAGTAACGGTTTTTAAAAGAACATAGTAAGGAGAATTGAGGATTTGAGTTTTCATCTGAATAACGGTAATATAATTTTGTATATATATGTTTTTATTATTTTTCATATTTAAATTTATAAGGTTATGTGATAAAAACCTAAGTTGGATCTTAGGTACTAAGACTGGGGCTTAGTTATATTAAGTACAGGTCTTAATATAAAAACCTGGGAATAACGGTTCTCGAGGTTAGTAGTCCATAGCCTATGTGAGAAGGCTACAGGTAATAAATAACTCCGTGCAGCACGTAAAAGATAAAGTACTTGGAGATTTGGAGGATCTGTTATAGAGTATTAGGATTATTTGCTTTAGAGTATTTGGATTATTTGTTTTATAAAGTTTAAGATTATGACTAAGGCATCATTTACACGAGCGTAATATACGCGCATGCTTTTCACGCGTGTCATACGCACCTATATTACTCTATGGGGCAGTGCAGACAGTCCGTGAGTTTTGTACAGCGTGAGTGCGCTGCGTAAAACTGACGACATGTTCTATATTTCGGCGTTTTTCGCGCATCACGCACCCATTGAAGTCAATGGGTGCATGAAAACCACGCAGGTCGCACGGAAGCTGTAAAACTCTGAATGTAAACAGAAAAGTACCACGTGCTTTTCTGTTTACAAACATCCAAACGGAGTGTCATAATGGCGGCTGCGCTAAAATCATGCAGCCGCGCATCATACTCTGATGACACACGCAGCGGTTTAGTGCATTTTGCGCACGCAAAATGCAGCATTTTTTGCGTGCGCAAAACGCACACGCTCGTGTAAATCAGGCCTAAAAGTATTGAATGATTGAGATAAACTAAATCCAAAGTTAAAGAAAGATAAAGACTTTCAAACTGTGGTGTAAAGACACATCCAGAACATCTGCTGCTGGTTTGACCAGCCTCTTATTGTCTCTGGATGCCCCTGACACCAGAAGTTTTAAGGTAATCAAGTATTTCTTTGGTGAAGTTGAAAGAAATGGTTGTTATAGATGAAACATATATGAGACTCCTTGACTGTGGAGATTGGATGTATGAGGGTTAAATAAATAAAACCCTGTGTGTATAAGGGAGTCCAATTAGGAATGGTCCTTTGTAAAATTGTTACAAGGAAAAATCGGTAGGAAAAATACTGTTAAAACACCCAGGAACATTAAGTATATGACTGATCAGCATTATACTTGTAAATATTGTTGTGTTTTGTTTGTGTACTAAGACTTTGGTGAAAATACCTTGTGGTCAAGATATACGAGGTATACAGAAATATAGAATATGATAGTAGGTTTTGTTCATATCGAATTTGTTTGTTTGTTAATCGTTAATCATGTGTCTTGTCTAAATGTGGTAAAACTGAGAGTTGAGATAGTCTTTCACATTTCCACGTCGTGGTCACCTTGGGTGAGCGACATTACTGTCTTGGGACTGTGTTTTGGTAAGCGGCTTTAGGCGTCTAGAGTGCAGCGAGTACTACAGTCCAGGGAGAAAAAGTTTTGGTAAACAGCCTTATTTATAAGGTGCAGCGAACACTGTAATTCAACATTCCCAACTGACCATCAAAGTTCTACAAGACTCTTTGAATGAGATCAAATTAGAGTCCGGTCATACAACCAAGATCAAATAATAGAATAAAGGGATAAATGAATATTAGTAAGGGCCTGTTCACATCACCGTTCGCTTTCCGTTCCGGTGTTCCATCAGAGGTTTCCGTCGGGTGAACCCCGCAACGGAAAGTGAAACCACAGCTTCCGTCTCTGTCATCATTGATATCAATGCTGACGGAAACATCGCTAATGGGTTCCGTTCGTCACCATTCAGGCGGTTTTCCGGTTTTACGACGGAATCAATAGCGGAGTCGACTGTGCTATTGATTCCGTCGGAAAACCGGAAACCTGCCGGAATGGTGACGAACGGAAACCATTAGCGATGTTTCCGTCACCATTGATATCAATGGTGACTGAAACGGAAGCTGTGGTTTCACTTTCACTTTCCGTTGCGGAGTTCACCCGACGGAAACCTCAGACGGAACCCCAGAACGGAAAGCAAACGGTGATGTGAACAGGCCCTAAGTCAAATTGTCAAATAGCAAAAAAAGTGGATTAACATCTATTGTCCCGAAGGCTTCTCATTAAGTTTGGTCTTTTATTATTTACTATATTTGTGATGATTAAGATATTTAAAAATATTAGAAAAGGACAAAGGCCCACCAGATTGTTTTAGAATGTTTTATCCTGAGTGTTTGTTTGGATTAATGTTGGCCATTTCTACTGAAGGTTGGAGAATAGTCAAAATAATTGATGAAGGATACAAAGTTAATCAAATCTTTCCATATTAAAAGTGTTTAGATTAAATATACATAAGACTCCTATTCTAGGGGAAAAAACAACTATTAGCATATTATTAATGAACCTAGAAGGATGCAAACTGTATATATCCATAGAAGATGCCTCATTTAGGTGTCCATTAAATAGAGAGGAACATATACTGATATTGCTAAATTAGATTTCCTTTCAAAAGGACACTGCTTGTAACGTGTAACGTATCAGGAAAAGTTTCAGGATGTGGTTGTTTGGGATAAAAAGTATTAAAATATTCCTTTAGAAAGGGATGTTAAGTATATGCTCAAATTAGATGTGGTGAATATAAAATGATGATGATGATGATGATAAGGGTGTAGCAAATTTGGATTTAAAAGGAATTTGAGAGTAATTGAATGTTATAATTGAGTGAAGGAAAAAGAGAAGTGTGGTTTTTATTGTGTAAGATGACGGTTGGAAATATCTCACAAAGGGGAACAAGGTAGAAGGTTGACAGAATGTTAAAATGATCAGGAAGGTTAAAAAAAGGCTGTTTATATAGTTCAAGATGAAAAACTTTCATAGAACAAAATGCTGGCTGGTTGAAAGACCATGAAATGATCGGAAAAGCAGAACTATAAAAGAATGTGTCAATAAATGTTGATATGTATAGTAGGGGCATAAAATAATAGCATTCGATTACAGTGACTGTACTAGTGATAAAGAGTAATACAGATAGGTACATTGCAATGAGTAAGGTGGATGATGACGAGAAGTATGATGTAGACATGTATACAGGGTGTGTGTCCGTGTATACAGGGTGTGTGTCCATGTATACAGGGTGTGTGTCCATGTATACAGGGTGTGTGTTGCAGACTAGTCTGAGGAGGAAATGAAATAGTTTGATGTGAGATGTTTTTCTCAATCCAGATTAAGAACTGAATTAATTGAATTTCAAATTATTATTATATGTCAAATTAGTGTGTAAAAAGTCCTAGAGCATTGAACTAAAGTACAAGATTGTGTGAATAGACTGACTTTTTAAGTAATTAATTAAAGTTAGCTGTGTAAAATCAGGTTTTAAAGTTATAAATACAGTTTCTTTACTGTACGAACTTGCAAATGACAATGACTTGTTTGATATGGAACATGAGTTTGATTGTCACAGTTTAATGCAACTTGACGCCCAAGGGTTACCAGGTGTCATTAATAAACCTTTGACTAACTATGATGATCAGTATTTTGTAGACGGATCCAGATACTGGAATGAGCAGACGGGACATTTCACCACTGGGTATTCAGTAGTCCAGGAAGGTAAGACAGTTCTGCAAAAGTCACTGCCCTCCAGCAGCTCTGCCCAGGAGGCAGAACTCATGGCACTTGCAGAAGCATGTAAGTTGGGCACAGGTAAAAGTGTGAACATCTATACAGACTCAAGGTACACCTTTGGAGTCGCACACGATTATGACACAATATGGCACGCAAGAGGCTTTCTGACTGCAGCAGGCAGACCAATACAACACTGGTTTGCACCTGGATTTCAGAATGCAGCTGCTCGACATGTAGAGGGTTGCCTGACATGCGTCAGACACAACCCCGGTAAAATGATAAAAACACCCAGTAAGCACATGCCTCGCCCTGATTACTCCTTCCAGCGACTGCAGGAGGACTACATACAGCTACCCAAGGTAGGTGTATATGAATATGTCCTTGTATATACTGACATGTTTTCAAATTGGCCTGAAGCATGACCAGTAACCAAAAACATAGCTAAAAACACTGCTAGGGAAATACCTTGTGAAGTAGTATGTCGATATGGAGTTCCTGAAGTAATTCAGAGTGACAGAGGAACCCACTTCATAGGAGAAGTATTAGGGCATATAATAACTAGCCTCGGTAACACACAGGCATTCCATACACCATATTACCCAAGAAGGTAAACATCTGTATGAAGAAAGAAAGTCAGCAATACTCCAAGCACCGATGTCTTTGAGTTATGAAGAGACATTTTTTTTTTTTTTTCAGATAAAACAGGTTCTTGTAGGCTCTTCAGTGCTTGGACTAACTGATTATTAAAAAAAAAAAAAAACAACAAAGAAAAAAAACTTTATTCAAACTGTAGATTTTAAAGATTGATATATGACTTGAGGGCTAATACAGGAGTATGGAGGATAGGATAGACCTCTAGCTTACTACTTATCAAAACTCAACCCAGTAGCTAGAGCCATATCTCCCTGTGTTCAATCAGTTGCAGCCACTGCAGAAGCTGTAAGAGCTTCCGCCACATTAGTGTTATTTATGATAGAAAGATGTACCACTTTAAATCTTTCGACCTTGATGTCTACTGCGGAGGATGGTGCACCACTTGATTGCCTATCCTCCATAGCAGAAAGAGTGTTACCAAGATCAGATCTTAAAGATAAAGCACTACCAAATAGTGATCTACACATCCTACCCAGCAACTTATTCAGATATGAAGCTATATTGAGCCATGGGACAAGCCATGTCTCAACAGGGGGGATGGTAGAAATCATATCTAAAGTGTTCACGGCATATGGCTTTACTAACTACTCTAAAAAAAATTGTTTAACTTGTTTAACATGTGCCAAACATAATCTACAGGGGAATGTAAGATCAAAAAAGAGATCAGTTCCTATGTCCACAATATCCATTCTAACATATTTTATATGGATTTCATTGAATTTTAGCTTCCTAAGATATTTGGAACATGTATAAAGGTGTTAATTTGGATCTCAGGGTAGGTAAGACAAAATTTGGTTTGAGACACTTGTCAGATAAAACGTATGGTATCTGTGAATATTTCTGTGAGTAGAAGATGTTACAGGTAATCAGCTCAGATTAAGGTACAAATCCTGCTGAAAAGGGTAACAACAAGTGTGACATAAAATGTACCCAGTAACTACATATTATCTATGTGCCCTGTCCAGGGGGACAGAGAAGCTTTTCTTATATAAAATGTCTGTGTTTGTTTGTTTGTTTGTATGTTTGTTTGTTTGTTTGTTTGTTTGTTTGTTTGTTTGTTTGTTTGTTTGTTTGTTTGTTTGTTTGTTTGTTTGTTTGTTTGCTTGTTTGCTTGTTTGTTTGATGTACAGGATTTGTCAATGAACTGATGGGACCCAAACCTGAGGGGTGATAGCGTGAGATTGGTGATTATTTTCTTAGTTGAGACCCTATCGTTTATATTGTCTGAGGTTTATAATTATAATGTATGTAATATGCCACGGTATTGTGAATAACAACTTGAGGTGTTTTATGTGGAGTTATGAGGTGAAGGTCACTGGTTGTTGTCACTTATAAGTAAGAAGTACATGGCAGCAATGAGAGCCCGGAGGTTATGTGACCTGGGTGTCTTTGGGTTTGAGAAAGATGCTGCCCACAATCTATTATATCTGCAGGGGTAAAAGTCGAATTAGGACAGTAAGTGACAGTGCGACAATTATGACCAGTATGTACCGTGGTAGGAGAAGTTTGGATTATTGACAATATTACTAGGTTTAGCAGTAAAGAATGCTCATAATATAGAGAAAGTGGCCGACAGATTGGACACTGTTACAGATTATGTGTTTGATGTTTTGAATGCTGCCCAAGGGGGCATTTGCCAAGTAGTTGGCTCAACCTTTTGCCACTGTATATACCTTTTTGGCATTATGCAGGACAAGTATGACCGTAGATCAAGCTAAGAAAATAAAGTCCGTAAGGGGGATAAGCCCTATTTTAAGTACCTGGCTTGGGTACAAAATGTACTCAAATAAACAAAAGGTGGGAAAAATTCAAGTGATTAAACTAATGTTTAGATTAATTCATTTTGTGCAGCAGCCATCCTGTCTGGAGACCCCATCTTGTTCTTATGTAGTGAATAAGAAAGATATTGTTCTTTTAAGACAAGTATACTAATGCTGATTTCGTATGTTATTAAAATTTGTTATATTTTAGCAAAAATGCTAACCAACAAGGAAGTTTCTATCTCTAATTGTATTCCAGGTGTACCTGTACCTGTACCTGAACCTGTGAAGTCAGGAAATTGGATATTATTTTCGTTGAAAAAGATTATATCAGGTTCTGCTTACCACACCTACGGCCGTAAAGATAGCCAAATGTACCTCTTGGATACACTTATCACACTTTAATGTACTTAGAGAATTGCCACTATCCTCCTAGGCTACTAAAGACTGATTACAAAGGGTGGTCATTTGCTAGAAGTGACTGGTCTCAAACTTCAACGAAGAAAACATCCAGAGCCTGGGAGAAGACAGGGCAATATGTTATTAGTTATTCTAGGTATCCTATGGGGGTCCAAGGTGTGTCAACCTAAGGTATAGGATTCCTGGGAAACAGGGTCAGAGTATGATTACCTAAAGACTTACTTAGCTAGAAGAGTTAAATATTTTAATTTCACTGAAGGTAAGAATGCAACATATGAAATAGATTTCTGCGCTGTGTTATAGATCAATGCAAGGATAGAAACAGTTTATAAACTAGCATATTCAGATAAATACATTTGTACTATCTATGTAAATACCCTAATAAAAAGGATAAGGGACTATATGCTATAGGAACTGATGTTTCAGGTACTGACGCTATAGGGAATTTTTTTATTTAAGTTAAGAAAAAGGATGCAACTGAAAGTTTTTAGTTCCAAAGATAGACCTACCCTCTATAGTCTATCTGGCCAACTTCATTTCTGAAGATAAATTGACATTAGAAACAGGTTACAGTGATAAGCATGAATGGTTAGCCTGGATGAGATACACTGCAATCCAAAATAATAGAACTAACTGTATCGCTTGTGCAAAAGCCAGGCCACATCTGGCTAATATACATTTCAGGCTATCAGATAAGGAGAACCCACAAGGTCTGCAATGCCTGTTATCTTTATATAATGCATCATATAATCCAGGTGATAAATTATGTAAGACATTCTCTTTATTGTAATCCCCCCCTTAGTAGTGGCTTACCCAGGCAACTACACCTGCTTTCTGAGGAATGGGCAAGGTAAGAAAGTAGGGAACCTCACTTAAGAGTTTTGTGACCGATAATGGTAATTACTCCTCTAATTGGTTTACCAACCAGACAAGGGCAAGGACTGATCTCTGATGGCTATGTGGAGACAGGAAGGCCAAGTGACAGGCAGGCTGTACTCTGGTTCAGCTTCTGATGCCATTCCACTTGTTTTCAGTCCCTGAGTTTCAGAGAATGAGAGAACGCCCTGGAGACAATCTGGATCGCTATAAGCGGTCTATCCCTGGAAGTTCCTTTGACCTAAGAATATATATAGATGAAATAGGAGTACCCTGTGGGGTGCCAAATGAGTTTAAGGCCCAAAATCAGATTGCATCAGGCTTCAAGTCTGTACTTTTATGGTGGTCTACGATAAATAAGAATGTCGACTGTATTAATTATAGTTATTACAATCAACAGAGAGTTGTTAGTTTTACCAGAGATGGACCTATATCTTTAATGACATGGTAAAATAGAATGGCCCTGGATATGTTACTAGCAGAAAAAGGGGGTGTCTGCAAAATGTTTGTATCTTCTGTTGTACTTTTAGGGTATGTGCACACGAGAACTGCGTTTTACGTCTGAAAAGACAGACTGTTTTCAGGAGAAAACAGCTGCGTCGTTTCAGACGTAAAAGCTCCTCCTCGCATTTTGCGAGGCGTCTTTGACGCCCGTAATCTTGAGCTGTTCTTCATTGACTTCAATGAAAAACGGCTCAAATTATGTTGCAAAGAAGTGTCCTGCACTTCTTTGCCGAGGCAGTAATTTTACGCGTCGTCGTTTGACAGCTGTCAAACGACGACGCGTAAATGACAGGTCGTCGGCACAGTACGTCGGCAAACCCATTCAAATGAATGGGCAGATGTTTGCCGACGTATTGGAGCCGTATTTTCAGACGTAAAACGAGGCATAATACGCCTCATTTACGTCTGAAAATAGGTCGTGTGAACTCAGCCTAATTCCCAATAATACAGCTCCTGATGGCAGTATTACCAAGGCATTGGAAGGACTCAATTCCCTGTCTGAAGAGCTTGCAGGAAAACGCCAGAATAAATGACATCTTTACCTCATGAATTGCGGGGTAGTTTGGAAAATGGACTGGCCTGGTAACATCTGTACTCAAGACCATTGCCGTTGTTGCCAGTATATTGACTGTTTGTGGATGCGATACTCTGCATAAGAGGATTGATTCAAAGGTTAATTGAGACCTCAGTGACAAAGACAATGTGCCAAGAGATTCAAAAGAAGAGAACCTGTCCTTTATAATCTTACAGAACATTTCTTGATAAATTTATAACAGGAGGGATTGTTAGAAAAGTTTTATTTAAAATGTATTCTTACTTCATGCAATAGATATTAAATGTGCATGCAGGGTTCTCAGAAAATGCTATAGTTAACAAAGGGTTAAATATGTTATATTCTTAAGTGTGTGAGACGGTTGGACTTCTTAATAAAGATTGCAATCTCCAGAGGAAGTCCAACCATGGCCTAATATCATTCTGAATATCATTCACATTTCATGTGACAGGAAAGCCACAAACGGTTTTCAGTTGGTCTGTACTGCAACATGCATTGATATGTGTGTATAAACCTGTGCTCATAGAATGAAGGGAGACATAGTCTCCTCACCGGTTGAGAATAAAGCTCTTACTGGGATGAAAACTTGAATCATTATTGATAAGGTATGGAAAATTCTTCTAACACCGTCCTGGATCCAGAAGGACAGTCCTGTATTTTGGGCAGTGTCCCGCTCTCCTGGGCGGCTGGTGGTATATCCCGGTGTCAACTGCACATGTGTCTCAAGGACGCAGTTACAGTTGCATCCATTGGTGAAGTAGGGAGTCATCTGTTCTCTGCTCCACCATTCACTATGCAATGCCAGCCGTGAGCTGGCAGTGAAGTCATCGCGCTTCTCTGTGCCATGCTACTTATAGCACAGACCGGAGGAGCAGAGGGACCTCCTCCACTTGTCGTGAGAATGGGGGTTAGGTAAGAATTTATTTGTTATTAGGCACTATGAGTATGGGAGGCAGCTATGGGGGCATTATACTTTGTGGGGCCTCTATGGGGGCATTATACTTGCTGTGGGGCCAGCTAAGGGGGCATTATACAGTATGGTGAAAAATGAAGAAGGAAACCCGGACCTCACATCCACAATATACACACTGATCTGTAGCTACTAAGCTAAAACATATTTCTATAAACATGAACATGAGGTTCTTTGTTAACATTTTGAACAAATTGTATAAGCCCACTTGCCACTTCACGGCGACCTCTTTAAAGTGGGTCCCTACACTATTCGTTGCAGCACTGCATGGCGTGATATGCTACCGCAACACTGGACCCACAGAGGGAGCAAACCTGTATGGGGCAGCTATGGGGGCATTATATTGTATAGGGCAGCTATGGGGGCATAATGCTCTATGGGAGCATTATACTGTTTTGGTGCTTCCATGGGGGCATTATACTGTATGAAGGCAGCTATAGGAGCATTATACGGTATGGGGGCATTATACTTTGGGACGCACTATGGGAGCATTGTACTATATGGGGAAAGCTATGGGGCATTCGACTGTATGGGGGCAGTCATGGGGGCATTATTCTTTATGAGAGCAGCTATGGGGGCATAATACTGTGTGGAGGGCACTATGGGTGCATTATACTGTGTGGGAGGCTCTATGGGGCATTTTACTGTGTGAGGGGCGCTATGGGGGCCTTATACTGCATGGGGGCAGCTATGGAGGCATTATACTATGTGGAGGCCACTATGGGGTCATTATACTGTGTGTGTGGGGGCTCTATGGAGGCATTAGACTGTAAGGAGGCATTATAGCATCATGATACTGTGTGGGCTGAGCTGGGTGTGTATGGGCGGAGATTGGGAGGGGTTGGAGGCGTGGCTTCACAGGGAAAAATGTGAGCGCGGCATCGGTTGTCCCTCTTTATAATACTATCATAAACTTAATTTACCTTCACTCCTCCCTACATTTAGTTTTTGATTAGATGTTTATAGATATACCTAAGAAGTAAGGCCTCATGTAGATGGCACAGCAGTGCATTAAGGCTACAGGACTCCCATGCAAGAGCCATATGCCCTCGTGTGCAAAATATATAGAGTGCCTGCCGGCAAACAGAGCCTTTGTTACCCAACTATCTAAATAAAATAGTTTTATTTGGTATAGACGACCATAGACAAACAACATGAATGTTAAAATTCCTGGTCAATTGCTGATAAAGATCAGCATAGTGCAGTGTATGAAATCTCAAGGAGCAAGGTGCTGGCGACTGCAGTCCGCAGCACCACGCTATCAGTTAAATTCTAGAAGATCAGCAAGACCAGTAGTTAAAATTCAAAAGAGCCCCCCCGACATGTTTCGCTACCGACGTAGCGTCTTCAGGGGTATCGGGGCTAGTGACAGCGAGCGGCGGAATCCCCAGAAATAATTGACACAAGTATGATCGATGCATATGTAATGTTAGTTATAAAGTACCCACCGTAGTGGCATTAATTATGGCCATCATAGAGAGCCAAATTTTAAATTTAAAGGAGACCGTCGCTAAGTCACTAAAATAGTCTATGTACCTGTCTAGGATTAGGTTTATATCACTGAGTAATGACGAATATCAAAGGGTATGATCACATTCAGAATTAGCTAGATAGTAACGCGACTAATAACGAAAATTGCTCAAAGGAACTGCGAAATAGGGTCAGTTGATAAGAGTAAAGTACTGATATCAGATAAATAAGTTCACAAAAATGCCGCAAAGGTAAACCCCTCGTTAAGGCCCCCTGGACTAAGAGAGCCCAAGAGATGGATCCAACGTGCCTCCTCCTGTAATAGCCTATGATCTAGGTTACCTGCTCTGGGGCCAAGTTTAATGTGGGTAATGCCCCAAAATTGTAGGGCACGAACATCCCCACCATGTACAGAGCGCATGTGCCTGGAGAGTGGTGTATCATCTTTGTGATATGCTCTGCTATATGAGAACGAAGTGGGTCCCACTGCTGCAGTTTGTCCTTTTTCCTCACTGCGCCCTAAATCAAAGCTTACTCCACCATTCTCTCAATACGCTCATATAGATGTGTTTGTGAAATTCGTATGTGCTGATCTCAAAAGGATCAGACCAGACAGAACGAGAGCGCTTGCTAACCTAAGCGAACCAGAAAGAGTGGCACTTACTGAACTCTGCCACAATGACTTGATTACTATAAAACCCTCTGACAAGGGAGGCAATATTGTGATTATGGACCAGGTTGACTACGTCGCTATGGCCCATAGATTGTTGGATGATACGACTACCTACATCATCCTGGACAAGAATCCCACTGATCTGTTCTTAAGAGAGCTGCACACACTACTTGAAGAAGCAAAGACACTTAGCCTCATTACTAACGAGGAATTTAAACGGATCTCTAATCCTGTTCCAACTCTGGCGACTTTCTACGCTTTGGCAAAGATCCATAAGGAATCTCGCCCAATACCAGGTAGACCGATTGTGTCTGGTAACGATCGTCTGACTCAGGGCATTAGCATGTATCTGGACGAGATTCTTTCACCCTTTGTTACCTCTCTCCCTTCATTCCTGAGAGATACCAAGGACACCATTAACAGGATCCAGGGAATCCATGTTACTTCTTCCACACTTATTGCTAGTATTGACGTGGAATCACTGTACACCAATATTCAACATCAATTCGGCATCACAGCAGTTGCACACTTTTTAGGCACTAAAGGCATCCAATTCCATGCACATAATAAATTTCTCTTAACACTACTCCAATTTCTTCTCACTCACAATTATTTTTTATTTGATCGTAAATTCTACCAACAAATAAAAGGAACGGCAATGTGCACTGTGTGTGCACCCACATATGCGAACTTATTCTTGGGTTGGTGGGAAGACACCATAGTTTTCACTGACACACTAGCCCCTTACACCTGTCACAACCTCTTCTGGGGGAGATATATCGACGATATTCTCCTCCTGTGGGATGGTGACCTATCTCTATTCCACGAGTTTATGAATATAATCGATACTAATCAGGTGGGAATGAAATTCACCCACTGCATACACGAAAAAGAAATTATTTTTTTGGATCTAAAAATTTCCCTGGATCCTGCTGGTGGTGTCCATACTGATATCTCCAGGAAACCTACATCTACCAACAGCCTTTTGCACTGGGAAAGTTACCATCCCCCTGCCCTCAAAAGGGGAATCCCTATTGGGCAGTACCTCCGTGCTAAAAGGAACTGTTCGGACGAACGGTCCTTTCAACTTGAATGTAATAACCTTTTCTCCAAATTTGTAGCAAGAGGCTATCCCAGAAAGTGGCTGCATAAAGCCTACGCTAGGGCTAGAGCTACCAATAGAAGCAAACTATTATGTGAACGTAAACCTTTAAATAATCAGCAAATAGCGATCACTGCAAAACCCATGGGATCTACCAGCATCAGATGAATTGGCACGTTTGATGCTGGCTCCCAACAGGTTCGCGAAATTTTACATCGACACTGGCCAATTTTGTTGGCCGATCCAGATCTTCGCGATGCTATCCCCCCTACACCTAATATCACCTATCGCAGAGGGAGGAACCTACGCGATTATCTGGTCCATAGCCATCACTCCGGACCTAGTGCGATATCAAAATGCTGGCTAAAGTCATCTACTATAGGTTCACACCCATGTGGTCGATGTTCCTTCTGCTATCTCATGCCCACCGTTAAGCAGTTCACGAATCCAGTGGATGGTAGATCTTATCAGATTAGAGAATTCATCAATTGTTAGAGTAAGGGAGTGATCTACATCGCTAAATGCCCCTGTCCTAAATTATATGTCGGCAAGACTATACAGGAACTGAGGAGGAGAATCTCCAAGCACCTAAGTACTATTCATCACAAAGATGATACACCACTCTCCAGGCACATGCGCTCTGTACATGGTGGGGATGTTCGTGCCCTACAATTTTGGGGCATTACCCACATTAAACTTGGCCCCAGAGCAGGTAACCTAGATCGTAGGCTATTACAGGAGGAGGCACGTTGGATCCATCGCTTGGGCTCTCTTAGTCCAGGGGGCCTTAACGAGGGGTTTACCTTTGCGGCATTTTCAGTACTTTACTCTTATCAACTGACCCTATTTCGCAGTTCCTTTGAGCAATTTTCGTTATTAGTCGCGTTACTATCTAGCTAATTCTGAATGTGATCATACCCTTTGATATTCGTCATTACTCAGTGATATAAACCTAATCCTAGACAGGTACATAGACTATTTTAGTGACTTAGCGACGGTCTCCTTTAAATTAAAAATTTGGCTCTCTATGATGGCCATAATTAATGCCACTACGGTGGGTACTTTATAACTAACATTACATATGCATCGATCATACTTGTGTCAATTATTTCTGTTGTCCATTTTATTGTAGTCATTGCTGTCTGTTGGTCCATCCACAAATGATTCCTTGTGTTTGCTGGTTAAGTATTAACTCGGTAAGTACATCTTACCTTATTGACACTTGCATGCCTGGTATCGCGCATGCGCCTATATGAATCCTAACATCAGAGTAACTATCGGATTTCTTCTATCTCCTGTATTTTTTTACTGCGCATGCGCGCCGGCACCGCATCCATTGGTAATCTGTGTTTTTCCTTTGATTGGTGCTACTGACTGTCAGTCATCCGAGTGGAGGCTCGGCCCTCCACTCCTCGCTCTGATTGGCTCCCAGCTCACTACGGACACAGCTGTAGACACTTTCTTGTGTATATATGACTGGGAATTCCGCCGCTCGCTGTCACTAGCCCCGATACCCCTGAAGACGCTACGTCGGTAGAGAAACATGTCGGGGGGGGGGCTCTTTTGAATTTTAACTACTGGTCTTGCTGATCTTCTAGAATTTAACTGATAGCGTGGTGCTGCGGACTGCAGTCGCCAGCACCTTGCTCCTTGAGATTTCATACACTGCACTATGCTGATCTTTATCAGCAATTGACCAGGAATTTTAACATTCGTGTTGTTTGTCTATGGTCGTCTATACCAAATAAAACTTGTTATTTTATTTAGATAGTTGGGTAACAAAGGCTCTATTTGCCGGCTATATATTTTGCATTCCTTACGCCGACCAACTATTGGGGTCCACCCCTTAGTATTTGCTTATATGCCCTCGTGTGATGCAGTACAGGTTCCATCCAGGTGCCTGTAGTTTTTCCCTCCCTCTGTCGGTGATTCACAATCTTCCATATATGAATATTAGTACTTCAATGCCAACAAATCCACAATCGTGGAATAAATTAGAATGCCAACTATGAGCAAAGCCTTACAACATTGGTGTAAGAACTAATGCTTTTGTGGTTGAATCGATATTTATTCCCACAGTTATGTTCCAAACCCTAATTAAAAGCCTTCCCAGAAGAATGTAGGCTGCTGTAGTTCCAGAGAAGGGCTTTTGTCAAAACATACGTCGTGGTTGGTGCCAACACGGTGAGCTCCTGTTACATGGATACATTTTTGTATAATACTATTCTAATTAAAGATTTCAATATGTGGTTATCACAGTTGTTCTTAGCACTTCTGAACTTTATTGGTAAATACAGTATGCCCATATTATCCTCTGGCAATAGGGAATAGATAGAAAAATAGGAATTTCCCTCTGGCGCATCCTTCGTTGGAAAAAGTTAATTTCATTCAAGGAAGGTGATTCAGGCTAAAAACGGACTTTATTCAGGTACAATTACAACAAAAAGTTTCGAGATCGTACTGATCTCTTCCTCAGGTAGTGTACGAGTGCTTAACAATGGAAAACAGTCTCTGTTTTATAACACAGATGAGGAATTAACAAGGAAACAACTACCGGGTCAGATTGGCAGGTCAAACAGCAGTTCAAGAAAAAGGTATGTATAAATAATTAGTTTTTCTATTCAAATACCAAGTCAGTTTAAAAATAATTTGTTTAAACCTTATATGTTACAATAGAATTATTTTGGTCATATATTTGTCCAAAGGTTTAAATATATTAATATACAATAATAAGAAAAGATATCAATATTTAAAAAAGACAGAACAGCCTGTCATTTCAGAGATCGGATACAATAAATATGTTTTAAAATTACATAGACAACTAAAATAATTTTAAATGAAAGAAGTGTAGTAATGATGTTGACTAAAATATATTAAAATATCAAAACATCACTTGTAGTATGAAAGAAATAAAATAATTCATTTTTATTGAGGTTAAACAACTATATAATGAGAGGATATCATCATTTTTTATGTAATCATATTATAGTACTGTATTTTTATTATCATAATTCGTTGACAGTAATAAGCTATTTTGTTTTTATTGGGAATATTCGTTCAATATATAAAAAAAACCACTTGCCGTTATTGCGCTCTTATGTAATTATAAAATGAATAGTCATGTAGCTTTGAAAAATCATCTTATTAAAAGTTTTATTATAAATAAATGAAAGTTTTGTTATAATTAAATGACTGTCTCCATTTTTTCATTCAGTGTTCAATGGGAGTAATTTTGAAACAATCAAAATTGTCACTATGTGACAACATACAGTGTTTAAAGACACTATGTAGCATAAATTTGTTCTTGCAGTTCAACCTATGTTTGTTTACACGGCAGTGTAATTGTTGTGTGGTTCTGCCCACATATTGTAAGCCACATTGGCAGTTTATCAGATATATGACATATTGTGACTGACAATTTAAATGCTTATCAATTTTATATATATTTTTTGTTTGATTTGATGTGAACGTATCAGTTTCAGTAATCATATTACAACATAGGCATCTTATTCTCCCACATTTCGAACTGCCTTTTTTGGTATGTTTGACAATAGTGGTTACTTTGGTTTCATTTTTATGATCAGGAAAAATTACTCTGCTAGGTGCAAGTATATTTTTAATGGTTTTTGCTCTTCTAAAAGTAATTAACAGTTTCAATGGTAAATTGTGTTTTAAAATTGGGTCTTTTTGCAAGATGTGCCAATGTTTGCACATGATGTCCCTAATTTTTTTGTGTTCACTATTGTATTTTGTAATAAAATTAAACGAAAATTTGTTCATTTTCTCTTCACTTAATATTGCTTTTTTTTTGGCTCAGCTATTTTAACACAATCCAGTTGTTTTACGTTTTTTGTTTTTTTATATGCATCAGATAGAAGAGTGCAGGGATAATTTTTCTCTCTAAAACGTTTGTAAATAATACGGCTTTGTATGTTAAAATCTGTATTTGATGTACAGTTTTTCCTGATACGCATGTATTGGCTATAAGGTATGTTCTGGAGCCATTTTCGATAGTGGCCGCTTTTATAGTCTAGGTAACTATTACTGTCCACTTGTTTAAAGTGGGTTCGTGTTCTAAAATTTTCTTTTGTTTTAGTGATTACTAAGTCTAAAAATTGAATTTCTTTTTCCTGGATGTTAAATGTAAAACTGATGCCCCAGATGTTATTGTTCAGGGACTGGCAGAAAGATAGAGCAGAGGAGACGTCTCCCTTCCAAATAATAAAGAGGTCATCTATAAATCTCCTAAAAAAAGTCAAATGGGTAGTTGCCCACATATGTTGCCATATATGTACCTCTTCAAACATACCCATAAAAATATTAGCATAGCTAGGTGCTACACGTGTCCCCATAGCTGTGCCTCTCGTTTGGTGATATATTCCTTTGTCAAAAGTAAAAATATTATTTTTAAGAATGAATTCCATGCCTTTAATTAAAAATTCGTTTTGTAGTGATAAAAGAAGTGGATCTCTGTCTAATCTTATTTTTAAGTTTTTCAGACCTATCTCATGCTCGATGTTACTATATAGGGAGCTAACATCTAAAGTAATGAGAAGTGAGTTATCTGTCGTGGTAATTGAACCAAGCTCCCTTATTAATTGTGTAGAATCTTTAAGGTAACTTGGGAATTCTATAACATACTTTTGAAAAAGTAGATCTAAGTAATGGGATAAATAGCAGGTTGGTGATTGAATTTCCGATATAATAGGTCTGCCCGGTGGTATTTTAGCATTTTTATGTATTTTAGGCAGATGATAAAAAAATGGCATGTTAATATTAGAGGGTATTAAATAGTTTTTTTCTCTTGTGTTTAGTATTTTATTTAAAAAAGCCTGATTGATCAAATCTTTAAGTTTTTCTGTAATTGTAAAGATGGGATTATGTGTTAATTTTATGTAATAATTCGTATCTGATAGAATCCTGATGGCTTCAGACTGATAATCTGTAGTATTCTTTATGACAATACCGCCACCTTTATCTGCTGATCTAATGACTATATTTTTATTCTTTTTTAGATTTTTGAGGGCAGATATTTCATTTGTGGTCAAATTGTTATTCTTAATTGATTTATCAAACTCTAGGCTTTCTAAATCAGTTGAAACTAAATGGTATCATGTATTCACAAAATTTCCTATTGGATCAAATTTGGAAGGGGGTTTGAGTTCTGTATGTATGAAAGGATCAATTTGACTATTTTCTAGGATTACCTCTGTGTTCAGAGGGGTAATTTAATTAGATACTGTCGTTTTTGTAGCTAAAATTTCAAAGTGTCTGTGGAGTGTTAATTTTCTGGTGAATTTATGTAGGTCCAGAAATAGTTCAAACCCATTGCTGTTAGAAGTGGGGCAAAATGATAATCCTTTGTTTAAAAGGGTTAGTTCTGCACTATTCAGAATTGATAAGTTGAATATGGAACTGTATTCTAGATTCGGGGTTTGTATTATAGTTTTTATTGTTTTTTGTTTTTTTTTCCTCTTTTTGCCTCCCCTAATTCCTCTGAAGCATTTTTTCTTTTTTTTGGATGGAAGAAATGTGTAATGGGGATTAGTGATTGTGTGTTTTTGTCCTTTGGAAAAAGGAGTTGCTGTGAAGTAGATGGGGTGGATTCATCTAATTTATCGTTTGAAAAAACTGAGGTTAAAAATGGAACTGACATATTTGAGCCTTCTTTTGTATTATCTATAATGGTGCTTATAGAATTGACTGAGGGGTGGGACGGTTGAGATAATAAATTATTTCTCTGATCAAACTCCGGTGATTTGTCCCAGTTTGATAAAGGGGGATTTGCCAATTTTTTGCTCGAGTTATTTGCTGTAGGAGAAATAGGTGGTGAATTATGAATGGTAAAAAGGGAAAAATCCAAAAGGTTCTCTATAGGAGAGTTCGGTGTAGTGGGGAGGTGATGATTTCAATGACTCTCTAGTGGTTGCTGAACCCCTGTAGTGTCATTGTATAAAGAGGTTTGCTTAAGTTTACTTTTTGAAAGAATTTTATATGATCTTTCTGTCTCAATTCTCTGATCTTGTATCTGATTTTTATTTCCCTGTTGTGAAGTGTTTTGTATAGGTTTTTTTAAATTATTTTTATATTTACTATTAAGAAATAGTCTACGGGATTGCACAATTTCTAGTCTTTGATCTTGTGTTAGGGTACTAGTTCCTTGTTGTGGGGTGTTTTGTAGCAGAGGTTAAATTCTATAAGAATTTTTTCGGGGGTCTCTTTGTGTAAAATTTCCCTGTGTGGGGTTTCCTTCAGATTGGTGTATAAATTGTTTATTCCGGGATCTTATCTGGTTTGTTTGATAATCTCTTCTATCTCTAGACAGTTTATTGGCTGTTTTTTCGATTAATTCATGTTCCAGTTTGAAAATTCTATTATTAATATTGTGGTTAATATATTGAAAGTCTTGATGTTTGGAATAAGATTGCAGTTTTATAATGATTATTTCAATTTTAATACTGAGTAGGATACACAGTGATTTTCTCTTATTGAGTAATCTATCAATCATCCCTTTAGTGCGATCCTCCATATAAGTCTCCCACTCAATGGTAAAGGGGAGATCCTCTTGGAAAGTCGACGAGAAAGGCATCCTCAAACCCCTCGCGGAAATTTTTTCTTTTAAATATATTTCTAGAAACATAACATCCAGGCTATGTTGCATCTCAGTTTTACATAGATTCTCTAGATCATTACATAGATCAGTCATAATTCAAGATTCAAATTGAAGTGTGTCAGAGTCAATACTTGCTGTAAGTTGATTGATTAGCCGCTCCCTTGTTTCAAGGAGATTTTTTTAATGTTCTATTTTCTAATTTTTGGTTTTAAAACGAAGTAAGGAAGGTTTTTGAGAGGCTCCAGTGGTTTGCTATCTGCTGCTTTGCAGTGAACCTTCTGGTTCACACTGCGGGTTTGGGAATGACCTCCGCCCACAAAATACCTATAAGAAATACAAAAGAAAAAATGCAAAGCGCACAATAGTGCATGAACCAATGGAGGTATAGGTCTGTTGAAGGTAACAATTTCTGCTCACCTTATGGAGTTATGCTAGGAGCATAACATCCATAGTTGCGTGGAATGAAGGAAAAGATCCTTAATAGCAGTGACAGCTATAGTTCAGGTGCAGCCGGGGATCCAATTCGAGGTCTGTAGACAGGCTCGATGTTTCAATGGCAATAGGGAATAGATAGAAAAATAGGAATTTCCCTCTGGCGCATCCTTCGTTGGAAAAAGTTAATTTCATTCAAGGAAGGTGATTCAGGCTAAAAACTGACTTTATTCAGGTACAATTACAACAAAAAAGTTTCGAGATCGTACTGATCTCTTCCTCAGGTAGTGTACGAGTGCTTAACAATGGAAAACAGTCTCTGTTTTATAAAACAGATGAGGAATTAACAAGGAAACAACTACCGGGTCAGATTGGCAGGTCAAACAGCAGTTCAAGAAAAAGGTATGTATAAATAATTAGTTTTTCTATTCAAATACCAAGTCAGTTTAAAAATAATTTGTTTAAACCTTATATGTTACAATAGAATTATTTTGGTTAAAACCGGCGCCGTAAATAGTCTATGGCGCGGGTCTTGTGGACCCTGACCGCTGGCCGTAAATACACAGCCACAGCCAGCGGGCAGGAACCAGATAAAGGATACATAAAAGCTGTTTCTTCTAAAATAAAAAAAAATGAAGAAAAATCTATTTAAAAGTTTTTCAAAATCAGATAAAACATTGATTTTTTAAAAACAGTTCACTTCAAGTATACATAGTATTTAACACATAAGTGCAAAGGTTAAAATCTGCTGCGAAAATTAACGTTTAAAAAAACATATTTGCATGTATTGAACTGAATTTTTTTTTGTTAACAGTACATTTATCATTATTGTAGTTCTCTATTTTTACCTGAGTGAGGAGGTCAACCTGACATTATATTGAGCGCAAACAATAGCTTTTCCTGAATTTAATTTATTGTCCAAGAACTAGAAGTAAATTGAATGCAGGTGCTTAATAAGTAAAGCAGAAAGACATTTACAAAGAAAATATGAATATGGCCTGATTGCTATACTAGCATTGCAAATATTTTTCGTAATGCAATGCTTTTAGGGTAAGTTCACACGTAGCATAAATACTGCAGATTTTCTGCAACATTTTTTGTTGCGGAAAATCCCCATAATAATACAGTAGCAGCAGAGTGGATGAAATTTGAACAAATTTCACCTACACGCTGCGTAAATGATAAGTGGAAAAAACGCTCAGAAATTTACCTGGGGTGCCGCAGGATGTCAATTGTATTTGCGTAATCGCTGCTCAGAATAAGGTCTCATAGTAAAACGGCGCCGTCGACGGTAAGCACGTACGTGTGCAGCAGCCACCGCAGTCAGGATCACAAAACTTCAACTACAAGAAGTATTTTTCTGTGGTCCTGATCGCGGTGGCTGATGCCTCATACAAGTTTGTTGCTATTGACGTCGGCACATATGGAAGCACTGGTGACTCCCGGGCGCTACTAACATCTAATTTAGGGAGTTAATTCCTGCTAGATCAGGTAACTGTACCTCCTATCCAACCTCTTCCGGGTACCACGCATCCAGTCCCCTTCGTGATGTTATAGGATGAGGCTTTTCCACTGATGCCGAACCTGCTGTGCCCATACCCACGGAGCAGACTAGATGCCCAGAGGAGAGTCTTAGATGAGAGGCTGAGCCGGGCACGACACTTCGTGGAGTGCACTTTTTGGATCATGGTGAGTAAGTGGAGGGTCTTTACCTGTGCACTTCAGTTGGATGCGTCCACAGTTGATGGGTTCATTAAAGCTGCCTGTGTTCTTCACAACTATGTTCGGGATCACGAGCGAGCTGCGGTGGAGGTGGAGACAGAGAGCTTTCCATAACCCCCACATCAACGGGCGGTTAGGAAGACCATCCAACCATGGAGTACAGGTGAGAGATGCCTTCACGGACTACTTCATGAGTCCCGAAGGTGCAGTGCCCCGGCAGTATTCCAGCCACAGTGTTCAGCAGCCCAACCAGGAGTAGGCCAAAAAAGTTTCGAAGTTGTTTTGGCGAACATATTGTCTATGATGAAAAGTGTTTATCCTTACCCCCCTTTGTATACACTATGTTGTTATTATTTGGCATGTCTTATGCTACTTACAAAGTGATGACATTTTGGATGTGTTCTTGTAAAAAATGACCACTAATGCAGTAAATATGTTCAGACATCCAAATATATGTGTTGTGCCAATTGCTCCTTGGACGTTAGTTTGTTAGGTTTATTTGTGTGTCCCTTCTTGGTGTTAAATGAAAACACATCTCACATGTTTTGGAAGGAAATTTTTTTTTACTGTGTAGAGCATGAAATTATTTGCTATTTGTTCATTGCAACAATTTCCCCCCACTCCCCTCACAATCACAAGGTTATCAAACACATAAATTTTTGTTTACAACAACTAAAATAACATTATGTGCCATATGTACACAAACTAAACATATACCACTTGCCTCCTACATTTGGGTAAAACGGGGAGGAGAGTCATAATTGGAGGGTGGGGGATAAGTTGGTGGGAAATTTTGAGAATAACTTTGGCGAAAAGACTTGGTCGTGTATTGGAAGGGTGGGTAACGGTACATAGCTCCAGAAACTGGGATCCAGCGGAGGGAATGGAATGGGAGGGCGGGGGATTGGGTGTCTCAGTCTGGGTGGAGGCGTTAAGAAATCTGGGAGGCCAGTGGTCATATGGAGGCTGTAAACGAGTTCTTCGAAGGGGGGCAGGGGGACAGCGATCTCGAAGGCTGCCACCACGGGTGAACATAACTGATAAAAGTCTGCCCAACATGCCGTTGCATCGTGCGGCAGCGAGATGCAATGGCATACCCAAAGTAATCAAAATCATCATCGCCGTGGACCCACCTGATAAAGGACATGGCGTTTGTCTCAACTTCCAGTTGCCTGTCCATTGTCCGGAGGGTTCTCCGAGATCGCTGTCGGGTGGAAGGTGGCGGACAGGTTGGTGTGGCCACTGGCAAAGGGGCGGCAGCAGGTGGCGCAGAGGTTTCTTCTGCCCCCTGGGCTGCTGTGGACACCCATGAAGGTCCGGTGTCATCAGGTGAGTGGGGCTCCGCTTCCAGAGGTTCTTGGTGAGAGGTCGATGGAGTGGGCTCCCTCTCCCTCTGCTGCTGTTCCTCTTGTTCAGCCTGACACTCCTCCATACTTCTTGCAACATTTCCTGAGGATCTGAGAATGTTCAAAGAGAATATGATGTTTTTTGGGAGATCACTTTCATCCTTTAGTGCAACAGACATGTTTCTTTCTGCAATTACATTTTTGCACACCCACCATAACACAAATTCAAACATAACATATGCAACTTAATCAATAATTAAACACTATCCAAAAACACACACCTAGGGGAGACGGACCAGCAAATGCTAGTTTGCTTGCATGACAAGTGGCATGACGAATGTATTGGCCAAATTACTATTTGTTTGAATGCTTCCAAAAAGGAAAAATCCTCGGCGCCTTCATGAGACTGGCAGGGTTGTAGTACAATGTCCACAGGGGTAACACCTGGTGTTTAGAATCACGTCAATGCTGAGGTCTACGTGAGAATGGTATTTAGGGAGTGACATGAGCATGTTTGCTATCTCAAATATCAAATGATTACACACACACACACACACCCACTGCATGTTGGGTATACGCAGTTCCAAGGGCGCGATCAGGAAGAAAACAGAAAATGGCATACAGTTGTGCTACGTTGGTAAAAGTTGACATTCGTAAATGTTTAGCCTTTCAGAGACCTGACAGATATGAGAACAATACATATTCGTGTAAACGTATGCCTACAATTGAGCTGGTTAACACCATAACAACATTTTGTGCTTTACAAATGAATGGCCAAAAACTTACTGGCGGAGTGCCCTGTTGGGCAGGAGGAACAGCAGCTGCTGATGGTACGGACATTGGGACCCTTGTGAGGGAGAGGACCCACTATCTCAGCGTTTTTCAGGTGCCTCTGGAAGCGGTCACTTTTCCATTGGTTCTGTAGGTCTTTTTCTGCGAAAAAGTGGTAAAATCAACTCTGGACCAAAACGTCATACTATCCCTTTCAGGAAGTGTTACTTCATTTTGGGTTTTTGGTTAGAAAGTCAACTGTTGCAGAAACAAAACACTGCTAAGATGCGGGTGTTTTGAATGTCCAATTTACTTGCTCCTCTGAGGCGTTCCAGACTGTCATGACGAAAGCATTAATTTGCAGATACACCGCATTTGCCTTTCAAACGATTAAACATCATCATTCTAAGAACTTATGTGTACATATTAGGAACACTCACTAATTTCGCCCTGCTCCTAGTTTGGGCGCCTCACTCGGTTCTGGTACAGCGCCACACAAATCTTCTCCCACGAGTCCTTTCTTTGGGCGCGGTTGCTGTAACCGGCTATCTGTTTGTCCCAAAGATTGGCCCGGGCCTGCACCTTAAAACCACAGAAAGACAAAAATTTCATACCAAATCAATATTAACCAACAAGCGTAAGGAAACAGCATTTTATTTTGCACAGGTATTCTTTTTAGGAGTGGCACAAAACACAAACATGCTAATCTTTTTATTGGAAATCAGAATCCCAGAAACACTGGAAGACATTTTAAACCTACTAAGGTTAGATAATGATGTAAAGTGCATAATGTAGGCCGCGGGGGTTGTACGTGCAAGGAAATGCAATGAGGGACGGATTGTGTCGTGTTTACGCATTGCTCTGCTCAAAACACACATCAAACGAATGCAATTAAACTATTTTAATTATCACATAGAGAGAACATTTGGGACAAACCTTAAACACACCATAAACGTGACACAAATATGCAGCGAACATTCTACACAAAATGTGCCTACACAGACGAAAACACGATACAACAATAACAATTTTGACATATATACATTCACGACTTTCAAATAGAGAGTTTAACGTTAATAACAGGTACACATACGCCGTGAGGTCTGAGTGTGCACAATGGCATCTGGAGATATTGCAAACAAATTGCATTTTTCCGAAGCGTTGCTAACATTACATACATTGCATTGGGTAAGGTAGATTTGGGTGATGTATAGGAATACAGGCACATTTAAGGAACACATTACATTAAACTAAGAACAGTGGCTACACACATGGTTGCACTTGCATAGTGTCTGCAGGGTGAAAATATAAGTTTTAGCAGTAACAACAAACATATACAAAAACAAACAACATTATTGCTTTCATGTGTTCCTTACCTCAGAGATTAGGGCATCCACATCGATATGCATCCTCCTGCAGAGGGGTAGCTTGGTTCTCCAGCACCCAGGGCAAAGATTCAGTTTGGCGCCCCCCCCCCCCCAACCTCTTTCCCGACATCTCCTTCCCCCTCGCCATGTTTGTTTTCTCTACCAATCAATGCCGTGTCATTTCTTTTCCACAATTTTTTATGTAACTCGAGCATAAAAACACTTGTACATTTTACAAGCAATATAGTTCTATACACAACACCAGAATAGTGCTCAGTGCATATATACAGCACCAGCACAAATACAGCTCAATTTAGTGCAACCCCTGCCGTATAGGTTTGCACTAATTTGTTTCCAGCTCCCAGCATGGCCCAAACAATGGTGTGGATATGCTGGGAGTTGCTGTTTAAAAAAAAATCATATCATATTCATACCACCCATCATCTCGCTGCAGATCATACAGTGACTACAGTACTGATTAGAGGCAGAATTAACATTTACATTAGGTGACTCACCGGTGACGTCTCAGATTCTAATTCTTTTTCTCCATCCGGTCCAGACCTCTATGATGACTTCTCCCGATCACAGTCCATTTCTGCAGTTTGCCGCTCAGATGTCTTCAGCTTCTCACTTTTCCAACATTTCTACACCTATAAACAAAGATAAAATTCTCATTATACCACACACTACGACCTTAAATATAATAGCGCCATACACTGCACCTCTAATTATAATAGCACCATACAGAGGATATACACTGCAAACACTTAAATATAATAGCGTCATACACTGCACCTCTAATTATAATAGCACCATACAGAGGATATACACTGCAAACACTACACCTATCACACTACAAAAATCAATCAAACACACCACTTCACTCACATTCCTGTATTTACTTGCGTTCTGCTTGCTGATGCAGACCATTACCAGTGTGCACCACCCATGACCCATATACTGTTTGATCCCCCATCACTATATCACACACTACTCACACACTGGACACAATCAGTACAGCACACACTGGAACCATAATACACACATCACACACACTAGACACAAACGACACACTAAACACGCAGACACATAACTCACACCTCACACTCAGACACCAAAACACACACACACACACCTCACACTAAACACACACAACTCACACTAAACACAAAACTCACACTAAACACACACAACTCACACTAAACACAAACAATTCACACACTAAATACCTACTACACACACACACACACACTAAACACACACCCCGCACACACTAAACACACACCGCTCACACACTAAATACACACCGCACACACACTAAATACACACCGCTCACACACTAAATACACACCACTCACATACTAAACACACACCACTCACACACTAGATGCATGCCTCACACGCAGACACCATAATACATTAGACACACATACTGTATCTCACACAAAGTGCATGTATCACTCATACAATGTAAACACTACACTAATCACACTACAAATATCAATTAAACACACCACTTCACTCACATTCCTGTATTTACTTGCTTTCTGCTTGCAGATGCAGACCATTACCAGTGTCCACCACCCATCCCCCTATACTGTTTGATCCCCCTACACTATAGCAGGCTGGTTGCAGCTTTGCTGAAGAGATAAACCTGCTGGTGCTGTGCAGTAGTTGTGAGTCAAATACCTGGCAGGGGAACGAGTCTTCTTCTCGGGAGCAAAACTGAAGCTGTGCCCTTTGGGCAGCGCAGAAAGCAAGCCTAGCGCTGATTGGCTAAAGCTCAACCAATCAATGTTAGGCTTGATCTCTACATGTAGTCAGGTAGGACTCTACTGATTAGCTGGGATCCTGTGCATAAAATAAGACTAGCATTGATTAGCCGAGGCACGGCCAATAATCACAGACTTCTTTACTGCACACTCCCATGATTGCAGAGGAGCATCTCTAAGCAAAGTGTAGTTGTGAACACCAGGGGGCAGCAGTGCCCGAGCCCAACACTATCCGACATTGATTGTGTGAGCACCCGGCCCTCTGTTCACCGGCCCTGCCCCGCCTGCCCCCCCCCCCCTAGCTACGCCCCTGCCTCCTATATGTTCGGTCTGCCATTGTGAAGCTGCTCAATGTGGTTTTTTAAAAACACCATACAAACACCATAAACTGGCCTTAAAAAATGGCTGCTTTGCTAACACCCCTTGGGGGAGTGTCGGCCAAGTTTCAGACGTAATTTGAAGCCTTTTTTCAGGCGTAAACACCTCAAATTACGCTCCAAATGTGTGCCAAAATGCCTGCAAAGTGTTTTGGAAGACTCCCATTGACTTCAATGGGTTTACGGAGCGTCAATTACGTCCCAAGAAGTGACATGCAATTTTTTTGACGCGGGCATCTTTTTACGTGCCGCTTTTTTACATCGGCGTGTAAAATAAAGTCTCGTGGGAATAGAACACCGTAAAACCCATTGAAAGCAATGGGCAGATGTTTGTAGGCGTAAAAGAGCCGTATTTTCGGGCGTAATTCGAGGCGTAAAACGCCTGAATTACATCCGTAAATAGGGCGTGTGAACATACCCTAACTAGGGCCAAGCTCTGTTTTTTTTACTCCCGATGCTGCTATTAACCCCTTTAGGACACAGCCTGTTTTGGCCTTATGGACCAGGCCAATTTTTTCAAATCTTATGTCTCACTTTAAGTGGTAATAACTTTGAATTGCTTTTATTTTTTCAATTTATCGATTCTGAGATTGTTTTCTCGTAACACATTGTACGTTGAGTCAGCGCTAAACTTTGGTAGATACATTCAGTGTTTACTTGTGAAAAACACCAAAAGTTTGAGGAAATTTTTCAAAAATAGACTTTTTATCAATTTAAATGTATCTGCTTGTAAGACAGATAGTAATACCACACAAAATAGTTACTAGTTAACATTACCCTTCTGTCTACTTTATGTTGGCATCATTTTTTGAACATCCTTTTATTTTTCTAGGATACATAGTGTATAATTTTAGCAGCAATTTCTCACAAAAAAGATTTCTTTTAAAGAAATTTCAAAAGCCTATTTTTTTAGGGACCAGTTCAGTTCTGAAGTGGCTTTGAGCGGCCTATAGATTAGAACCCCCACATAAATCACCCCAGTATAAAAATGGCACCCCTCATTGTATTCATTCAAAGCAGCATTTAGAAAGTTTCTTAACCCTTTAGGCATTTTACAGGAATTAACGAAAACTGGAGGTGAAACTTACTAAAAACTTTTGTTTTTGCAGGAATTAAATTTTACCATTTTTTTTTTATGACACAGCAAGTGTTAACAGAAGTTCACAACTCAATATCTATTGCCCAGATTCTGCAGTTTTTACAAATATCCTACATGTGGCACTAGTGTGCTACCGGACCCAAACACCGGCCTCAGAAGCAACGGTGTACCTTGTATATTTTGGGTCCTTCTTTTTATTAGAATATATTTAATGCCCCTTGTCAGGTTAGAAGAGGTCTTGTGGTGCCAAAACAGTGAAATCACCCCCAAAAAGACTCCAATTTGGAAACTACAACCCACAAGTAATTAATCTAGAGGTGTAGTGACCATTTTAATTTTATTAGAATTGGGCAGTGAAAATGAAAAATTTGATTTATTTCCAATAATCTTTAGTAGCTCCAGTAGCTTTAGCAAAATATTTTTCCTTTTCTCAACAAATAGAGGAGAAAAGGCACCGAAAGATTTGTAAAGCAACTTCTCCTGAGTAGAGAAATACTGCCCTGTCATTCTGCCCTGCCAATCAGCGCCTTTCAATGACGCAAGCGGCGCGATTACATCAGCGTGCCGCTTGCATCGTTGAAAGGCACTGAATGGCCGGGCACAGTACGTGCCCGGCCGTTTAGCGCTTATGTATGCAATTGTATCTTTGTCCTATAGACGCAGGTACAATTATAGTGCAGGAGGGGGTGGCCCCCTCAGACAAACAGCAGGCCGACGCCTGAGGCGAGGAGCTCATCCCCCATAAATTGTTTAGCGGGTTCTCCAGAGTACAGTAATACCCCATATGTGGTCATAATCTGGTTTTTGGGCATACTGCCAGGCTTGGAAGTACCGCCATTTGGGTTTTGGAGCAATCTGTACGATGTGCACGGCCAGCTTTATGTACCATGTGACACAGCTATGTGGTAAATTGGAGTATTGTACAAAATATCTGGGCTCATTTTGAATCATTGCGTTCCACAATAAAAATACTTTTTTCTAAAAAAAAAAAACAAGATTTAGTGTCGCCATTTTCTGAAAGCCATAACTTTTTTAATTTTCAGTTGATAGAACTGAGGGAAAGCTTTTTTGTGTGGCGTACTGTAGTTTTTATTGGTACTATTTTGAGGTACTAGCGACTTTTTGATAATTTTTTATTCCATTTTTTGAGAAGATGTGACCAAAAGAATAAATTCTGTCATTGTTTTTTATTTTTATTTTTTACGGTGTTCACCGTGCGGTGAAAATAAAATGATATTTTTATAGTTCAGGCCGTTACGAACGCGACGATACCTATTATGTATCGTTTTGTTCTGTGTGGTTTTTTTTCCAATTATAAAGGACTTGATCATGGAAACAGGGCAATTCTTGTTTTTATTACTTAAAACTTGTCTTTATTTTTCGAAAACATTTTTTAAAACTTTTTTTTTCTTTTCTCTTTTACACTTACTTGGGGACTTGGAGGCCAGATCTTTTGATCCCCTGTACAATACACTGCACTGGGTATGTAGTGAGGTGTATTGTAAGTGTCATTTTTCAATTGTCAGTTAGTCTATTAGGTCCTGCCTTTGGAAATTGTCTCAGGAGTGAGGAGAAATACACAGACATCTGTCCCGATAGTGGGACCTGTTTTAAGCCCAATAGCAGAATGTATACAGTGTAAGCACCATCCAAATCAACGTGCAGCATATAGGTTGTAAAGAGCATCCAAGTCAGCACGCAGCCAATCACACTGGATCCCGGCGTGTTATGTCAGAGCGTAAGCTGCGTACGCTGACACATTTTGTCACCACGTGACTTCTTCAGAGCATTGCATAGCAATATTAGTATAGAGTAATATTTTAAATATACAAGCAGCCAATAAACAGCCTACTTCAACATCAATTCAATTAACCCTTACAAGAGCATGTAACGGCCGTGGACTGGCGCTGTCCCTCACCTTCCAACGGTCACGACCGCAGACTTCTGGCTTCTTGCCAGCGTCAAACCTTCACGGAGATGCCAGTACACAAATCCGTCCTGCCCTGTAGTGACCTCTAGAGTGTGCACGCGCTCGTTCCCGTTCCACGCATATGCAAAGACTTATCCAATTATCCCCAGATCACCCTGGACTATAAAAAGGGCTCTGCACTTCCACTCCTTGCCTGAGCATTGTTTTTGCCTATAGTTGGAGTTCTGTGTGTATCATCTGCCACGTCTGGTGTCATCTGCCACGTCTGTGTCATCTGCCATACCAAGAACCATCGGTGCCGAAGTTTCTGGACCCAGGCTGCACCAAAAGAAACATATGTAATTTCAATTCACTTTTCAGACCAGATGGGTGGGGAGATCTCTGAGTATATATCCACATACTCGCCTTTTGAAGCAGCTGAAAATCATGACTGCCACCCCTATTATTCTTGGGTAGTTTATAGATAGCCATAAATGAGAGATCCTCCATGACTGCCTGTGGAATTCCCTAAAGTGAATACCTAGCGGACTCCTCTCATCCCCGTTTTTAATATCACGAATATGTTCAGAGATCCGCAATTGCAGTTCCCTAATGGTTTTCCCTACATAAAACTTTTTTCAGGTGCATAAAATCAAATAGACAACCGTAGAGGAACGATGGTTTAAAAAACTTTGCGCCCAAAAAAATTCTACTCATGCAATCAAAAAATACATTGGACTTTTTGACATACTTACATTGTGAGCACCTACCACATTTAAATATTCCCTTAGATGGATGAGTAAGCCATGCCATGCCATGCCATGCCATCACATCAGATCTCCTAAATTAAGATCTTACAAGTAAATCACATAAATGTTGTGTAAAGGATCTGCCTGACACAGCTTCTGTGTCGACACCCGTGGATACTCACTCTGCACCTGCTCCTAAGTCTGGTCGAGTGACCCCTTCTTCCACCGATCAGCCTGGGAGGCTGAGGAGTGGGAGAGCCTATCACAGCCTGGCCAGACGGAGCTAGCTCCCGCCCTCTGTCTATTTATACCTTCACTTCCTGCTCCTCCTTTGCCTGTGATTGTTTCAGTCTGTTTCCTCGCTCTGCTGCTGCTACTTACTACTTGTCTTCTGCTTCATAATGACCCTGGCTTGACTGACTATTCTCCTGCTCTGCGTTTTGTACCTCGTCCACTCCTGGTTTGACTCGGCTCGTTCACTATTCTCCTGCTCGGCGTTTTGTACCTCGTCCATTCCTGGTTTGACTCGGCTCGTTCACTATACTTGTTGCTCACGGGGTTGCCGTGGGCAACAGCCCCATTTTCCTTAGCTTCTGTGTACCCTTGTCTGTTTGTCTGTCCTGCACTTAGTGAGCGTAGGGACCGTCGCCCAGTTGGACGGGCCGTTGCAAGTAGGCAGGGACTGAGTGGCGGGTAGATTAGGGCTCACCTGTCTGTCTCCCTACCCCGCCATTACATAATCACAGGCCAATATACCTTTTCTACCCTGGTCCCTGTCACAACTATGGACCCCCTTGAGACCTTGGCTCAGCAAATGCAGGGCCTCTCCCTACAGGTCCAAGCCCTGGCTCAGAGCGGCAACCAGAAAGATGCTACCCTGGTAGTGCCCCCCACCTCACCTCTTGAACCCCACCTCAAGTTGCCTGACCGGTTCTCAGGGGACCGGAAGACTTTTTTCTCCTTTCGGGAGAGTTGTAGGCTCTATTTCCGTCTAAAGCCCCACTCCTCAGATTCCGAGAGCCAGCGAGTGGGTATAATTATGTCCCGGCTCCAGGACGGGCCCCAAGAATGGGCCTTCTCCTTGGCTCCCGACGCCCCTGAACTTTCCTCTGTTGACCTTTTTTTTACTGCTCTCGGGCTCATATATGACGAGACTGACAAGACTGGCTTTGCCGAGAGTCAGCTGGTGACCTTACGTCAGGGTAAGAGACCCGTTGAGGAGTACTGTTCGGACTTTAGGAAGTGGTGTGTAGCTTCTCGGTGGAATGACCCTGCCTTGAGGTGCCAGTTTAGATTGGGTCTGTCGAACGCCCTGAAGGACCTGTTAATTAGCTACCCCTCTTCTGACTCTCTAGATCAGGTTATGGCTCTAGCGGTAAGACTTGACCGACGTCTCAGGGAACGACGACTTGAACGTTTCTGTGCCTTCTCCTCTGGCTCCCCCATGATGGCTCCCGAAGTTCCGTTGCTTCGTTCTTCCACGGAAAAATCGGATGAACCAATGCAACTCGGGGCCTCCGTGTCTCCCCAACAAAATAGAGACTTCCGCAGGAAAAATGGTCTCTGCTTCTACTGTGGGGAGGACAAGCATCAAGTGAACAACTGTCCTAGGCGTAAGAATAAGCAGCCGGAAGAACATCCGCACCTAAGTGATCATCGGGGAGGTCACTTGGGCGCACAGGTATTTCCCGTAAATATGAAACCTAATAAGATCTTGCATCCGTTTCAGGTCTCTTTTGGTGGTAGGTCTGCTACCGGCAGTGCCTTCGTGGATTCAGGGTCTTCTGCTAACATTATGTCTGTGGAATTTGCTATGTCTCTAGCTATGCCATTGATTGATTTGCCTAAACCTGTTCCGGTAGTGAGTATCGACTCCACTCCTCTTGCTAATGGTTATTTTACGCAGCATACCCCTGTTTTTGAACTCCTTGTTGGCTCCATGCATTTGGAGCAGTGCTCTGTACTGGTTATGCAGGGATTATCGTCCGATTTGGTTTTAGGCCTTCCCTTGTTGCAGTTGCATAATCCCACGTTTAACTGGAATACTGGGGATCTTACCAAATGGGGTAATGAATGCATGACGTCATGTTTTTCTGTTCATTTTATTTCTCTCCCTGAGGAGGTGAATACTCTACCTGAGTTTATTCAGGACTTCGCTGATGTTTTTTCTAAAAAGGCCTCTGAAGCGTTACCTCCTCATAGAGAATACGATTGCGCAATCGATTTGGTACCAGGAGCTAAGCTCCCTAAGGGTAGGATATTTAATCTCTCTTGTCCCGAACGTGAAGCCATGAGAGAGTATATCCAGGAATGCCTGGCCAAGGGTTACATTCGCCCCTCTACTTCGCCGGTAGGTGCTGGCTTCTTCTTCGTAGGGAAGAAGGATGGTGGTCTTAGGCCGTGCATTGATTACCGAAACTTGAATAAGGTCACTGTAAGGAACCAGTATCCCCTTCCTTTGATTCCTGATCTCTTCAATCAGGTTCAGGGGGCCCAATGGTTCTCTAAGTTTGATCTACGGGGGGGCTTATAACCTTATCCGCATCAAAGGGGGATGAGTGGAAGACTGCGTTTAACACGCCCGAAGGTCATTTCGAATACCTCGTCATGCCCTTTGGGTTGTGTAATGCTCCCGCGGTCTTCCAGAATTTCATAAATAAGATTTTAAGAGACTACCTGGGGGTATTTCTTGTAGTGTACCTTGATGACATCCTAGTGTTTTCCAAGGACTGGTCCTCCCACATTGAGCATGTCAGGAAGGTGCTCCAGGCCCTTCGGGAAAACAAACTGTTTGCTAAAACCGAAAAATGTGTGTTTGGGGTGCAGGAGATACCATTTTTGGGTCAAATCCTCACTCCTCATGAATTCCGCATGGACCCCGCCAAGGTTCAGGCTGTGGCGGAATGGGTCCAACCTGCCTCCCTGAAGGCGTTACAGTGCTTCCTGGGGTTTGCGAATTATTACAGGAGATTTATTGCTAACTTCTCGGTCATCGCTAAGCCTCTTACGGATCTCACTCGCAAAGGTGCTGATCTCCTCCATTGGCCTCCAGAGGCGGTCCAGGCTTTTGAGATCCTTAAGAAGTGCTTTATCTCGGCCCCAGTGCTGATTCAGCTTAATCAAATGGAGCCATTTATCGTGGAGGCTGACGCCTCCGAGGTGGGAGTGGGTGCTGTCTTGTCTCAGGGTACCAGGTTCCTCACCCATCTCCGTCCCTGTGCCTACTTCACCAGGAAGTTCTCTCCCACTGAGAGTAACTACGGCATTGGCAACCGCGAACTCTTAGCCATTAAATGGGCATTTGAAGAGTGGCGCCACTTCCTGGAGGGGGCTAGGCACCAGGCTACGGTCCTTACCGACCGCAAGAATCTGGTTTTCCTAGAATCTGCCCGGAGGCTAAACCCGAGACAAGCTCGATGGGCGTTATTTTTTACTAGATTCAACTTTTTGGTCACCTATAGGGCTGGGTCTAAAAATATTAAGGCTGATGCGTAGCTTCATGGTCAGCCCTCCTTCGCAGGAAGATCCTGCTTGTGTTTTGCCCCAGGTATAATCATTTCCTCTGTTGATTCTGACTTAGTCTCCGAAATTGCGGCTGATCAAGTTTCAAATCCCGGGAACCCTACTGAGAACAAGCTGTTTGTTCCCCTGCAATTCCGGCTAAGGGTACTCAGTGAAAATCATGACTCTGCACTATCTGGCCATCCAGGCATCCTGGGTACCAAGCACCTCATTGCCAGAGACTATTGGTGGCCTGGGTTGCTTAAAGACGTTAAGGCCTACGTCGCCGCTTGTGAAATTTGTGCTAGGTCCAAGACTCCCAGGTCCCGACCAGCGGGCTTACTATGTTCTTTGCCGATTCCCCAGAGACCTTGGACCCATATCTCCATGAATTTTATCACCGATCTGCCTCCATCTCAAGGCGAGTTGGTGGTGTGGGTTGTAGTAGACCGCTTCAGTAAGATGTGCCACTTTGTGCCCCTCAAGAAACTACCCAATGCTAAGACGTTAGCTACCTTGTTTATCAAACACATCCTGCATCTCCATGGGGTTCCTGTCAATATTGTTTCTGACAGAGGGGTACAATTTGTTTCATTGTTTTGGAGAGCCTTCTGTAAAAAGTTGGAGATTGATCTGTCCTTCTCCTCTGCCTTCCATCCTGAAACTAATGGCCAAACTGAGAGGACTAATCAGTCTCTAGAACAATATTTAAGGTGTTTTATCTCGGACTGTCAATATGATTGGGTCTCCTTCATTTCCCTCGCTGAATTTTCCCTTAATAACCGGATCAGTAACTCGTCAGGGGTCTCCCCCTTTTTCTGTAATTTTGGGTTCAATCCACGGTTCTCCTCCGTTTCAACTGGTGGTTCCAACAATCCTGAGGTAGATGTCGTTCATCGGGAACTGTGCACAGTCTGGGCCCAGGTTCAGAAAAACCTAGAGGTGTCCCAGAGCATACAAAAGACCCAGGCAGATAGAAGACGTTCTGCTAACCCCTTGTTTGCGGTCGGGGATCTGGTGTGGCTGTCTTCAAGAAATTTGCGCCTTAAGGTCCCATCCAAAAAATTTGCTCCCCGGTATATAGGGCTGTACAAGGTCATTGAAGTCCTTAACCCTGTCTCCTTCCAACTGGAGTTACCCCCATCTTTTCGAATACACGACGTGTTTCATGCCTTCCTCCTTAAACGCTGCTCCCCGTCCTTGGCTCCCTTGAGGAAACCTCCGGTCCCTGTTCTCACCCCTGAAGGGGTAGAATTCGAGGTGGCCAAGATTGTGGGCAGCAGGATGGTCCAAGGCTCTCTCCAGTACCTGGTTCATTGGAGTGGATACGGGCCTGAGGAGAGGACTTGGGTACCCGCCCGGGATTTTCACGCTGCAGTATTGCTCAGGAGTAGAGATGATTGAACTTTTCAAAAGTTCGGTTCGGCTAGTTCGCCGAATTTCACAAAAAAGTTCGATTCGGACCGAACCTGTCACTTACGTGCGCCGAGCATGCTACTGTCTCGGGTGCTGATAGAGTTAATGGGCTGCACTAACTCTTTCAGCAACCTTGACAGTACATGCTCGGCGCGCGGAAAATACAATTTAAATGTAATAAAAAAATAAAAATTATACGTTCGTACTTACTTTCCTCCTGTCCGGCCTCCAGCGATGACGGTTCATCCCTTTCGCCGCTGCAGCCAATCACAGGCTGTAGTGGCGGTCACGCACGTCAGGATGACGCTTCATCCCACGTGACCGCCTCTGCAGCCAATCACAGGCTGCAGCGGCGACATGGATGAAACGTCATCGCTGGAGGCCGGACAGGAGGAAAGTAAGTATGAACGTATTATTATTTTTTTTGGCATGTATGTATGTTTGCATGTATGTATGTATGTTGTATGTTGTCATGTATGTATATATATATGTGCATGTATGTTTGCATGTATGTATATATGTGCATGTGTGTGTATATATTTGCATGTATGTTTGCATGTATGTATGTTTGCATGAATGTATGTTTGTTTGTATGTATGTATGTATGTATGTTTGCATGAATGTATGTTTGCATGTATGTATGTTGTCATGTATGTATGTATGTTGTCATGTATGTATATATGTGCATGTATGTTTGTATGTATATTTGCATGTATATATTTGCATGTATGTATGTTTGCATGTGTGTATGTTTGTTTGTATGTATGTATGTATGTTTGCATGAATGTATGTTGTCATGTATGTATGTATATATGTGCATGTATGTTTGTATGTATATTTGCATGTATGTATGTTTGCATGTGTGTATGTTTGCATGTATGTATGTATGTATGTTGGCATGTATGTATATATGTGCATGTATATTTGCATGTATATATTTGCATGTATGTATGTATGTTTGCATGAATGTTTGTATGTACGTTTGCATTTTATGTATGTTTGCATGTATGTATGTCGTCATGTATGTATGTTGTCATGTATGTATATATGTGCATGTTTGTATGTATATTTGCATGTATATATTTGCATGTATGTATGTATGTATGTTTGTATTTATGTATGTTTGCATGAATGTATATTTGCATGTATGTATGTTGTCATGTATGTATGTATGTTGGCATGTATGTATACATGTTTGTATGTATGTATGTTTGCATGTATGTATGTATGTTGTCATGTATGTTTGCATGTTTTTATTTTTGCATGTATGTTTGCATGTATGTTTATATATATGTGCATGTATGTAATTATGTTTGCATGTATTTATGTTTGCATGTATATTTGTGCATGCTTGCATATATGTATGTATCTTTGCAAGTTTGTATGTATGGTTTCATGTGTGTGTGTGTGTATGCATGTATGTATGATAGTTTGCATGTATGTTTGTTTGTATATATGTCTGTATGGCCATGTATGATACTGTCTGCTGGCGCCCTGTATCTAAGTCAACTTAGTGGCAGGCTTCTATACATGGTATAACAGTCAGTATCACACATTAAACTGAATCTAAGCCTACGACATGTTTTATTTCATTTATTTTTTTATTTTTTACAGGTTTGGTGTTTGGACTACGTCGGTTTCGAGGACTACTTCGATGACGTTTTTTTTTTTCTACAATAAAATGGTTAATGAGGGTTGTGTTGGGGGTGCTTTATTTCAATAAAATATTTTATCTATATCTTTGTCTTTTTCTTTTCAAATTTTATTACTACCACTTTAGTAATGGCCGCTGTCTGAGTGACAACATCCATTACTAAGGCGAGGCTTAGTGTTAGCCGGTGCAGAAGCTAACACTAACCACCATTATTACCCCGGTACCCACCACCACCAGGGGTGCCGGGAAGAGCCAGGTACGATCCAGTACCCGACCATCTGTTGTGATGGTCGGGCTCTGGGGCGGCCGCAGGCTGGTATTATGAGGCTGGGAAGGGCCAAAAACAGTGGACCTTCCCACCCTTGTAATGCTAGGCTGCTGCTCCTGTGTTGTATCTGGCTGGTTATAAAAGTGGGGGGGACCCCCACGTCATTTTTTTTTTAAATTATTTATTTATTAATTTATTTTAAAAAGACATGGGGTTCCACCCAATTTATCATAACCAGCCACATACAACACAGTGTTATTAGCCTGGGAATGGACAAAACCAGTGGCCCTTCCCACCCATGTAATGCCAGACTGCTGCGGCCTTGTATATGGCTGGTTATTAAAAATGTGGGGGACCCAACGTCTATTGTTAAATTTAAAAAAAAAAACCGACGTGGGGTCCCCCCCATTTTTATAACCAGCCCGATACAACACAGCAGCAGCAGCCTAGCATTACAAGGGTGGGAAGGTCCACTGTTTTTGGCCCTTCCCAGCCTCATAATACCAGCCTACGGCCGCCCCAGTACCCGACCATCACAACAGATGGTCGGGTACTGGATCGTACCAAGCTCTTCCCGGCACCCCTGGTGGTGGTGGGTACCGGCTAACACTAAGTACCGCCTTAATAATGGACGCTGTCAATCAGCCAACTGCCATTATCTAGGCACTAATAAAGTTAAAAAAAAAAACCACAAAGACAATTCTTTTTTATTGAAATAAGAAATCCCCAACAAAACCCTCGTTAACCATTTTATTAAAATTTTAAAAAACGTAGATCTACGCAGTAGTCCAACGAATCGAAGATGTAGTCCAATCGGTACATCAAAATCTGCAACAACATAAAAAAACAGTTATCAATGTGAACAATAACAATACTTCTACTCACCTACACACATATATACACGCACACACACACACAAACAACCATACACAAACACACACATATACACAAACACACATATACACACATATAAACAAACACACCCATATATACACAAACACACACACATAAACACACACCCATATACACAAACACACACAAAAACACACACACAAACATCTACACACAAACATATATACAAATACACCCATATATATACACAAACACACCCATATATACACAAACACACACATATACAAAAACACACACACACAAACATCTACACACAAACATATACACATACACCCATATATACACACCCATATATACACAAACACTCCCATATATACACAAACACACATAAACACAAACACACATATAAAAACAAAAACAGACAAAGACGCATACCCAAACACCCACACTGTTTCTTTTAAATGCTGCTGGGGAACCCGCTCGATCCACTATATAAGGCTGCGCTATAGTGCAGCATTTAAAAGAAACAGGATCCTGACCTGTCCATAGAGTTTAAGGCAGCACAGAGTATTTCAGGAGATGAGCGTGCAGATTCAGCGCTGCTGTGAACTCTGCTCTTACCATTACGTAGCTCTCAGTCTGTTACCTCTCCTCCACTCCTGTCCTCAAGAACACCTTCACATGATTGGCAAGTCACCACGTAATGGTAAGAGCAGAGTTCACAGCAGCACAGAGTATTTCAGGAGATGAGCATGCGGATCTTGTGCGGGGTGGTGACTTGCCAATCATGTGAAGGTGTTATTGAGGACAGGAGTGGAGGATAGGTAACAGACTGAGCTACGTAATGGTAAGAGCAAAGTTCACAACAGCACAGAATCTGCACGCTCCTCTCCTGAAATATTCAGTGCTGCTGTGAACTCTGCTCCTACCATTACGTAGCTCTCAGTCTGTTACCTCTCCTCCACTCCTGTCCTCAAGAACACCTTCACATGATTGGCAAGTCACCACTGCGCACAAGATCCGCACGCTCATCTCCTGAAATACTCTGTGCTGCTGTGAACTCTGCTCTTACCGTTACGTGGTGACTTGCCAATCATGAAGGTGTTATTGAGGACAGGAGTGGAGGAGAGGTAACAGACTGAGAGCTACGTAATGGTAAGAGCAGAGTTCACAGCAGCACTGAATCTGCACGCTCATCTCCTGAAATACTCTGTGCTGCCTTAAACTCTGTGGACAGGTCAGGATCCTGTTTCTTTTAAATGCTGCACTGTAGCGCAGCCTTATATAGTGGATCGAGCGGGTTCCCTAGCAGCATTTAAAAGAAACAGGATCCTGACCTGTCCACAGAGTTTAAGGCAGCACAGAGTATTTCAGGAGAGGAGCACGGCCGGCCACAGGCAGCCGGTCGTTTTTCCAAGCCATGCTCCCATTATGCACACGACCGTAAAAACACCCGTTATTGCGGGTCGTAATTACGACCCGCAATAACGGGCTCATAGACTTCTGTTACCCACGGGTACCTTCCCGTTTTCTCACGGGAAGGTGCCCGTGCCGTTAAAAAAATAGAACATGTTCTATTTTTCTATTTTACGGGCCGTGCTGCTATAAAATTTAGGGTATGTTCACACGACAGCGTCCGTAACGGCTGAAATTACGGGGATGTTTCCGCCTGAAAACATCCCCGTAATTTCAGCCGTAACGGCATGTGCAGGCGCTTGAACGCCGCGTCCATTACGGACGTAATTGGCGCTGCTATTCATTGGAGTCAATGAATAACGGCTCCAATTACGGCCAAAGAAGTGACAGGTCACTTCTTTGACGCGGGCGTCTATTTACGCGCCGTCATTTGACAGCGGCGGGTAAATATACGCCTCGTGTGAACAGACAAACGTCTGCCCATTGCTTTCAATGGGCAGATGTTTGTCAGCGCTATCGAGGCGCTATTTTCGGGCGTAATTCGCGGCAAAAAATCCCGAATTACATTCGTAATTAGTGCGTGTGAATACAGGGTATGTTCACACGCACTAATTACGGACGTAATTCGGGCGTTTTTGCCCCGAATTACGTCCAAAATTAGCGCCTCGATAGCGCTGACAAACATCTGCCCATTGAAAGCAATGGGCAGACGTTTGTCTGTTCACACGAGGCGTAATTTACGCGCCGCTGTCAAATGACGGAGCGTAAATAGACGCCCGCGTCAAAGAAGTGACCTGTCACTTCTTTGGCCGTAATTGGAGCCGTTATTCATTGACTCCAATGAATAGCAGCGCCCATTACGTCCGTAATGGACGCGGCGTTCAAGCGCCTGCATATGCCGCATATGTTTTCAGGCGGAAACATCCCCGTAATTTCAGCCGTAACGGACGCTGTCGTGTGAACATACCCTTATAATGACAGCACGGCTCGTAAAAGCGGCCGGCTGCCCGTGGCCGGCCGTGCTCGTAATTACGAGTCGTAATTACGAGCACGACCCGTAAAATAAAAAAATAGAACATGTTCGATCTTTTTAACGGCACGGGCACCTTCCCGTGAGAAAACGGGAAGGTACCCGTGGCTAACAGAAGTCTATGGGCCCGCTATTTCGGGTCGTAATTACGACCCTTAATAACGGGTGTTTTTACGGTCGTGTGCATGAGGCCCCGTAATGACGGGTGGCTACATGTGTGCACCCGTCATTACGGCAGCGTTGCTAGGCGACGTCAGTAAATAGTCACTCTTCAGGGTGCTGAAAGAGTTAACTGATCGGCAGTAACTGTTTCAGCACCCTGGACAGTGACTACCGATCACAATATAGAGTACCTGTAAAAAAAAAAAGACGTTCATACTTACCGGGAACTCCCTGCTTTCTCCAGTCCGGTCTCCTGGCCGTTGCCCTTGTGACGCGTCCCTCGCAACATCCGGCCTGACATTCCTTGATGACGATGCAGCCCATGTGAGCGCTGCAGCCAATCACGGGCTGCAGAGGCCTCTGCAGCCAATCACAGACTGCAGAGGCCTCTGCAGCCAATCACAGGCTGCCGCGTCAGAAAAGAAGGTCGGACTGGAGGAAGAAGAGGGACTCGTCCGCAAGACAACGACCAGGTACGTATGAAATGCTTTTTATTTTATTTTTAATCAGCAGCCTCTTTTCTCTATCAGTGATTGATAGAGACAAGTGGCTGCCGATTTGTATAATATTTTTGACCGGGTTCGGTCAAAACGGGTTCGGCCGAACCCGGTGAAGTTCGGATTCGCTGCGAACCGAACTTTTCCGGAAGTTCGGACCGAAACCGGGTTCGGTTGTCCCGGTTCGCTCATCTCTACTCAGGAGGTTCCATCTTCGGTTCCCCTATAAGCCAGGTCCACCTAGAAAGGGTCCAGTGGCCCCTCATAAAAGGGGGGGTACTGTAAAGGATCTGCCTGACAGCTTCTGTGTCGACGTCCGTGGTTACTCACTCTGCACCTGCTCCTAAGTCTGGTCGAGTGACCCCCTTCTTCCTCCAATCAGCCTGGGAGGCTGAGGAGTGGGAGAGCCTATCACAGCCTGGCCAGACGTAGCTAGCTCCCGCCCTCTGTCTATTTATACCTTCACTTCCTGCTCCTCCTTTGCCTGTGATTGTTTCAGTCTGTTTCCTGGCTCTGCTGCTGCTACTTACTACTTGTCTTCTGCTTCATATTTATCCTGGCTTGATTGACTATTCTCCTGCTCTGTGTTTTGTACCTCGTCCACTCCTGGTTTGACTTGGCTCGTTCACTATTCTACTGCTCTGCGTTTTGTACCTCGTCCACTCCTGGTTTGACTCGGCTCGTTCACTATCCTTGTTGCTCACGGGGTTGCCATGGGCAACAGCCCCATTTTCCTTAGTTTCTGTGTACCCTTGTCTGTTTGTCTGTCGTGCACTTCGTGAGCGTAGGGACCGTCGCCCAGTTGTACGCCATCGCTTAGGACGGGCCGTTGCAAGTAGGCAGGGACTGAGTGGTGGGTAGATTAGGGCTCACCTGTCTGTCTCCCTACCCCGCCATTACATGTTGGGCATTTCTTGAAGTCATACTAGGGTAGTCACCTCTCATATTACGTATTTCGTTACATAATGTCAGATGAGGCCAGTTTTTTTACTAGTTTTTTACCCCTCTAACGGTTTCCTAGTGCTGAACAAAATGAGAAATAAATCTTACTTTGCTTTATATCCAAGGACGTGGTCAAGGTTTTTATGTTATTTGTATTTCCTTTTATATTTGTATTCCTATTCTGAAGTAAAGTCTCTCAGTCAATATGTAACACTTTATTGTACCCCAGTTGAATGCATTTGCCAGAGTAACCCCTTTGCTCTAAACGTATAGATAGGGATACCATGTATTAAGGCGTTTGGGTGGTGACTATGTGCTAACAAAAAAGTCTTGTCGGCACTAAGTATTCTAAATGTACGGATATCAACCCTATGGTCAATTTTCCTTATTAAAGCTAATTAGCAAAAAGCTAATTTTTAGGTCTAGACACAAAAGTGTCAAGTTATTCACGTGTACCATTCCAAACGATGAAGACATCGTCAATATAACGAAACCAGCAGGAGACTTATCTCTGAAATAGTTCACAGGGATAGACAGCCACCTACTCCCAGGAGGAGGAATGCATACAATGGGGCACAAGATGATCCCATAGCAGTGCCTTGCACTTGCAGATAAAACTTGCCATCAAAGCAAAAACAATTATGAGTTAATACAAATTCAAGTATATCCACAATAAACTCATTTTGATGAGCTAAATAAGGTCAATACATGTTCAAGTAAGTGGTTACAGATCTTAAACCAGGCCAAGGAGGGATGGAAGTATAGAAAGACTCTACATCCAATCCCACCAATAAACAGTTGGAAGATATCACTAAATCATGTAATTTAGATAACACATCACTTGTATCAAGTCCAAATAACTGCAACAATTACACCAAAGTCTTAAGTTTTTCGTCCACAAATCGTCCAAGCCTATCAGTCGGGCCATCAGCACCTGAAAAGCAAATGCATCAATTGCAATGGATTCTGATATGTACATTATCTTATATGTTTCTGCTGTACATTACTTATATGCTACCACATGTATCTCCCTAATCTGGGTTTATTATGCCTATTTCTATTCCTGGTTGCTATATTGTTATATTTCTACCCGGGCGGGTATGTGTTGTACTTATGGTGATGCAGGATCACCTATGATGCTGAATTTATTTTTATATATACGTATATATATATATATATATATATATATATATATATATATATAAACCTTTTCTTGCACAATAATGACTTCTGCACTCGTTATACCCAAATCTCTAACAAATATGTGCTGGATATATTGCTGTTAAACATCGAATACCTACAAAAGGATTTGCCGACCATCGAGGAAAAGGTACGCACAGCTGAAACATCATTGAAAAAATTACTAATACCACAGGAATACGATGAGTACATGGCTAAACTGAATGGCTATTTGGAGAAATTCCGCTCAGGATTAGAAGAAACAAAACGACAAAAGTGGCAGAGAGATGCAGATGATTACACTAATGGGAACATCTACAATTGGCAGATTGAACAAAAAAACTTTCGTCGCCATGTTGGAAACGATAGAACACAAAACAGACGTACACGCAATGATGAGAGGAGGGGCGATAATTCCACTGTGGAGAACAAGGAGCATGATTTTTTAGGAGGAACACGGGACGAAGGACGTCCGAAAACTACCAACAGAGAATTCGACGCGGGGGAAGAAGGCACTTCAGACAACGTAAACCCCACACAACCCAGGTTGCCCAGATCAGTGAAGACACGGACACAGTCTCTCAGCAAGATGGACTATCCACAGAAACATTAGTGGTAAATATCTCTTCTGCTATGTTGACTAAAGCGCAATATAATGTATTAAATAAGGGTTTGTCATTTTGCCCAACATCAAAAACTGATTGATTTGAGTTGGAATTAGATTTGCATAGATTTTACCGCACGATCAAATTAAAAACGTGGTTTGCAGAGCATAGTTATACCCCTGCCAATGATAGAGTTGGAGAATTGAAACTTTGTGATTTCGATCTTTCCCTCAAAAACGATTTTGCCCCTTTTTGTAGTTTATCATCAATTTAAACCTTTATTACAGCTGTTAAAATAGACATCGGAACTTTGAAAGACAAATGTAGAACTCAAAGATTTAAAAATCCTAATATGACCACAGAAGAAATTGAGGTGCTTGCAGAACTTAAAGGAAACACTAAAATTACTATCAAACAGGCAGACAAGGGGGGGAGCAGTGGTGGTCATGGATACTAAAGAGTATATTGAAGAAATTATGAGACAATTGCAGGACAGACAGATTTATGGGGAATTAACATCTGATCCAAAATTTAATATAGGAAGACTTATAGAGAGGGTAGTAGAAAAAGCAATACAGAATAACATTATAGATAATGACTTAAAACAATTTCTATTGGTCCAACATCCAGTTACACCAATAATATACATACTCCCAAAGATACATAAGTCTTCCAGGGGGGAAGACCCATAGTTTCTAGCATTGGGTCTATCCTTGGGAATATTTCAATTTTTTTGGACAAAATATTTAGGAAATATGCGATTGAGGTGCCTTCATATTTAAGAGATACCTCTACCTTTTTGCTAAAAATCAGAGATGTCCAGGTTCCCACCACGGCCCTACTATGCTCGTTTGACGTAGTAAGCCTGTACACGTCGATAGATCATAGTAGGGGTATTTTCTCCATTTACAAGGCTCTGCTTGATAGCGAACACACATCTGCCTGCATAGAGTTCATACTCGCCTTATTGGATATTGTTCTGAGATACAACTACTTTTTGTTCCAGGATCAGTTTTTTATACAATTGAGAGGGACGGCCATGGGTGCCAACGTGGCACCAACTTATGCCAATATCTTTATGGCAGCTTTAGAGAGGGAGTCTATCTATGTGACCCACCACTTCAGATATGTAATGAGGAGGTGGAGATACATAGATGATATCTTTTTTATCTGGTTAGGGACAGTTAAGGAACTGCACCTGTTCCATGAATACATCAACCAGATTGATGCAGACATAAAATTTACGTTGGTACAATCCAGTATCTCTATAGAATTTTTGGATACCACGATAACCAAATCAGAATCAAAACTCACATCAGACATTTTTACTAAAACAACTGGTAGGAATAATCTATTGAGGTTTGCAAGTTGCCATCCTAGGGGCCTGATTAGGGCCCTTTCGTATAGTCAGCTATTGAGAGTCAAACGCATAGTGGACACAGAAGAGTCAAGTATTAAGAGGTTGGATGAAATGGGTGAAAAATTTATCTCACGGGGGTACACAAAGAAACTAGTCCAACAACATAGGAGCAAGGTATCAAAATCTGACAGAGAAGTACTTTTGTCCACATAGGTAATCAAAAAGAACCTCGACAAGAGGATACCATTTGTGTCTACGTATAACGAAACAAGTAAGGCTATAGAAAAGATAATTAACAAACACTGGTCGATACTTGGTAGTAACCTAAAATATGTTCCAGAATTTTTAGCACCCCCTCTCATGTCTTACAAACGCCCTAAAAATCTGAAGGATAAATTGGTAAGGGCAGATGTGGGCTCTAATAAGAAAAAGATACAGACCTTTTTAGGTAGCCAGAAGTTGGGATGTTTTCCCTGTCTTAGTTGTGTGAACTGCAAATATATGATTAAAGGGGAATCTTTCACTCATCCCATAACCGGTACTGAATACAAAATAAAGCAATTTCTTACTTGCACATCAGAATGGGTTATCTACATGTTGCAATGTCCATGTAATCTTCTATACATAGGAGAGACAACATTGGACTGCCAAACACGCATAAACAACTACAGGTTTACCATACAAGGCAAAAGACTGGATTTACCAGTATCAAAACATTTTGTGGAAGCAAACCACACAGAAAAGGATTTACAGTTTAGAATTATAGACCAGATCACTAAACCAAGACGAGGTGGTGATAGAATATCTTTTTTAAAAAAAACGAGAGTTAGAATGGATTTACAGATTGAATACATTACGTCCATACGGGTTAAACGTTGACTTTAAGCTGAGTGGTGTGGGATACGAAGTGGTTTGCCTATGGCCTTGTTTACGTTACATATCAAGGGGAATTTTGAGTAGACAGAGTGTGTATATTTTATCGGACTAACAAAAAAAAATTTTCTCTGTCTATTACAGATAAATTGTGAAGACTCACCGAGTATGGATCCCCTCATTCTAATATCATGCATATGATATATATATAAAAAAATCGGTTTATCGATTGATTTTCTAGATGCCTATTTCTACGTTCTGAAAATGTCAAAGATAAATGGAATGTGTATATAATGTAATCTACGTGTTGTGACAAAACCCTAAGTCAATACAAAGATCAAGTTTGATATATCTCTAATGGTCCTCAGAATGTGGTTATAACGGTCCGTAGGGATGAAATGTGCATGATCTGTACAAAACGGATCTAGCATTATGACATACCCTGATAAAGGTTGGGTGTACCCGTTTCCATGGGATTCCCTTAACCTTAAGGACTTAGATTAATCCAGAGGATAGAGTTTATATATACTTCTTGTTCGTTATAAAAGTAAAGGAAAAAGATAACTTACAATTGTCATACAGTGTTCCCGAATGGGACACGTAGGTTTAAAATTCACAATATATCCAAAATGTAACTAGGGTAATTGAGCTAGCGCGAGATGCGTTCCATTGAATCAATGCGTATCGGGACTCGTTCTCAGGTCAAGAGCAGGAACAGCCCTATGCGTGATGTTTTGTCTAACGCATGCGCACTCACTCCCAGAAGAAGCCGAGGACTTTGATCAGAATGGAAGAAATGAGGGGATCCACTGAACGGTGAGCCGAATTAAGAAATGATCAGAAAGTTTTTAACATTTATAATGTTCTGCACCTGCACTTTATTGATTGGCACTCAGCCAATTATATTGTATTTTAACTTTTATACAGTACGGGCGATATGCCCTTCTAATTGTTTGTACACAAAGTACACAAAAAGAGTGTGCTCAACACGTTGATGTTTTTTCACTGCACTGTTTGCATTTGAATTCAGAGAATTATGCAATATTGAATTTTTATTGCCTTATTATACAAATTTTGTAAACCATGTATTTATATGTGCACGATTCACTGAGATGTATTGCTTGAGAAAGGCCCCATTGAGTAGGGCTGAAACGTCGCAAGGGGTGATTAAAGTGATCCTATTTTTCACTGAACTTGGAGTGCTGTCTTGTGTTTTGGATTTTTTGCTATATATATATGTATATATATATATATGTATATATATATATATATATATATATTTATTTATATATAAATATATACACTACCGTTCAAAAGTTTAGGGTCACTTAGAAATTTCCTTATTTCTGAAAGAAAAGCACAGTTTTTTCAATGAAGATAACATTAAATCAATCAGAAATACACTCTATACATTGTTAATGTGCTAAATGACTATTCTAGCTGCAAACGTCTGTTTGTTAATGCAATATCTACATAGGTGTATAGAGGCCCATTTCCAGCAACCATCACTCCAGTGTTCTAATGGTACATTGTGTTTGCTAACTGTGTTAGAAGGCTAATGGATGATTAGAAAACACTTGAAAACCCTTGTGCAATTATATTAGCACCGCTGTAAACAGTTTTGCTGTTTAGAGGAGCTATAAAACTGACCTTCCTTTGAGCTAGTTGAGAATCTGGAGCATTACATTTGTGGGTTCGATTAAACTCTCCAAATGGCTAGAAAAAGAGAGCTTTCATGTGAAACTCGACAGTCTATTCTTGTTCTTAGAAATGAAGGCTATTCCATGCGAGAAATTGCCAAGAAACTGAAGATTTCCTACAACGGCGTGTACTACTCCCTTCAGAGGACAGCACAAACAGGCTCTAACCAGAGTAGAAAGAGAAGTGGGAGGCCCCGCTGCACAACTGAGCAACAAGACAAGTACATTAGAGTCTCTAGTTTGAGAAATAGACGCCTCACAGGTCCTCAACTGGCAGCTTCATTAAATAGTACCCACAAAACGCCAGTGTCAACGTCTACAGTGAAGAGGCGACTCCGGGATGCTGGCCTTCAGGGCAGAGTAGCAAAGAAAAAGCCCTATCTGAGACTGGCTAATAAAAGGAAAAGATTAATATGGGCAAAAGCACACAGACATTGGACAGAGGAAGATTGGAAAAAAGTGTTATGGACAGACGAATCGAAGTTTGAGGTGTTTGGATCACACAGAACATTTGTGAGACGCAGAACAACTGAAAAGATGCTGGAAGAGTACCTGACTCCATCTGTCAAGCATGGTGGAGGTAATGTGATGGTCTGGGGTTGCTTTGATGCTGGTAAAGTGGGAGATTTGTACAAGGTAAAAGGGATTTTGAATAAGGAAGGCTATCACTCCATTTTGCAACGCCATGCCATACCCTGTGGACAGCGCTTGATTGGAGCCAATTTCATCTTACAACAGGACAATGACCCAAAGCACACCTCCAAATTATGCAAGAACTATTTAGGGAAGAAACAGGCAGCTGGTATTCTATCTGTAATGGAGTGGCCAGCACAGTCACCAGATCTCAACCCCATAGAGCTGTTGTGGGAGCAGCTTGACCGTATGGTACGCAAGAAGGGCCCATCAAGCCTATCCAACTTGTGGGAGGGGCTTCTGGAAGCATGGGGTGACATTTCTCCCGATTACCTCAGCAAATTAACAGCTAGAAGGCCAAAGGTCTGCAATGCTGTAATTGCTGCAAATAAGGCATTCTTTGACGAAAGCAAAGTTTGAAGGAGAAAATTATTATTTCAAATAAAAATCATTATTTCTAACCTTGTCAATGACTTGACTATATGTTCTAGTCATTTTGCAACTCGTTTGATAAATATAAGTGTGAGTTTTCATGGAAAGCTCAAAATTGTCTGGGTGACCCCAAACTTTTGAACGGTAGTGTATATATATATATATATATATATATTTACAGACACTCCTCAACATTGAAATTGCAACACCAAGAATGGCAAGCCATAAGGTTATGCAAATCGAGGAAGTAGCATGCGTCGCTAAGATCTGCAAATGATCAATTTTTCAAGCACATAGCTCCAATCTGTGACATGCAGGAGGGGCATAAAACCCACATTGAAAGCAAAGTTTTTTTAGCCACATGTAACCTCAAAAATCAGATAAAGTGGTGTGGCATGATTGTGCGATGCCTCCTGTTTGTCGACACGCCAGTTATCGCCACTCATCGTAAACCGAGAGGGACAGAATCCTTGTACTAAGAGACCTTGGTTTATCACTTCAGCAGATCGCTACGCGCCTAGATGGAGATGTCAGCACAGTTTAACGTTGCTAGAATGACAGTAAGGCTGGGTTCACACGACCTATATTCAGACGTAAACGAGGCGTGTTATGCCTCGTTTTACGTCTGAAAATACGGCTCCAATACGTCGGCAAACATCTGCCCATTCATTTGAATGGGTTTGCCGACGTACTGTGCAGATGACCTGTTATTTACGCGTCATCGTTTGACAGCTGTCAAACGACGACGCGTAAAAATACAGCCCCGTCAAAAGAAGTGCAGGACACTTCTTTGGACGTTTTTGGAGCTGTTTTCTCATAGACTCCAAAGAAAACAGCTCCAAAAACGGACGTAAAAAACGCCGCGAAAAACGGCGCGAAAAATGCGAGTTGGTCAAAAAACGTCTGAAAAGCAGGGTCTGTTTTCCCTTGAAAACAGCTCTGGATTTTCAGACGTTTTTGGTCACTACGTGTGCACATACCCTTAAAGGTGCTCGGAGGCAAACCTATGAACGGATGGATCCTCTGATTGGAAGAATGGCGTGTAGTGATACTTTCTGTACTGCAAGTGAAATTGAACGTCACATCCCAAGCCTAAGCCTAAGGCACCATCAGAAGGTGTTTTCACATTATTGGCTACGAGACAGACATCCAGCTACAGGTGTTCCATTGACCGCACGCCACAGCAAGACGGCAATGGGGGCTGGAAAGGAGGTTTATCCTCTTCAGCGATGAGTCCCACTTTTGTCTCGGACGCAATGATAGCCGGATATTGGTCTGTAGACCACGTGGGCAATGCCATGAAAAGGCCTTCACAAGGGAATGAAAAAACAATCCTACTCACGCGGTTATAGTGTGGGGTGGCATAATCTTCAGTAGCTGGACCCATCTAGGCGTTACATTGATTTGGTCTGGGACCAGTGGTACGACCATTTCTCTAAGGTATCCCTGAAGTTGTTTTTCAACAGGACAACGCCAGTCCGCATGTTGCTCGTGCTACGGTGAGCGGCCTGTAAATGTGCTATCTTGCCCTGCAGTGTCTCTGAACTTGTCTCCCATCGAGCACATCTAGGACGTCATTGGTTGGCAATTCAAAAGGGAGCTGCCAACAGCCAATCTTGATGTTGTGCATGCGCAAGTGCATTCAGCATGGCATAGCATTGCTCAGACAACCATTAATTACTTCATTGATAGCATGCCAAGGCGTGTAAGTGCCTGTATTTCTGCGTGTGGTGCTCATACTCGATACTGAATAAATCAAGATGTTTGGAATATTTTGTTTTCATTTTTTTTTATCATTTGCATATCATTAGCATGTCTATCGAACCTGTGATTTCCACAATTCCAAATCTTTTCCTTTTTTGTGTTGCAATTTCAATGTTGAGGAGTGTATTTTATATTTTTGTGAATACATTTTATAGCCCTTTAGTCGAGTGCCCATTGTTTTCCAGGGTTCCCCTGTCCCTTGCTTCATTCATATCTATTCCTTGGAGGCACCCTACTACTTGTACTGTACTCAGGTGGGTCTGTTGACATCTCATTGTTTTTGTTGATACTTTATTTTGAGCTCGTACACCGCTTGCATGGCTTTCCGAGAAATGCTGATCAGAAACTAAGCAGCACAAGGCTCACCTGAGCGCTTCTGCCCCTTCAATTTAGCAATTGGTAGGGGTCTCAGTGTTTGGACCCCACCGATCAAAACTTCTCGCATGTCACTATGGCATGTCAAAAGTGTTTTAAATTTTGATTATCCTTTGAAAGCTATGTACATCTTTGAAATAGTTTGTGCAACTTTCTAATTACATTTATTAAAAATTATTTTTTATTAAAAATTATTTTTTCTCTGACACCAGGATCGAGCCGTTACCGATCACACCTAAGTTCGTAACTTAAATGTCATCAATAACAGGTGGTTCCTGCGTGTGAGGAGAATAAGAGAAGAAGAAAGTGTTACACCACCAATACATTGTTTTGGACATATAGTCCACAGTCCAGCAGCATCGATAATAATAAAAGGGGATGAACGCCCCAGGGACCTGACTGTCGTTCCTTCTGGATAAAAGATTTAAAAAATCAGGCAGCACTCCAAGATCAGTGAAAAAAAGTGCAACTTTATTAGCCCTGGTGCGACGTTTCGGCTCCACACACTAGAGCCTTCCTCAAGCAATGTTCAAGTGTACAAACAGTGGTATATAAAGGGCAGTGATAATCAATCAACAGTAACATCAATTAAGATGAAAAATTATGTACAGTGTATCATAAAAACAATATACAGTATGTTCCATATTTACTGTGCCAACAACGTCGTATAATCAATGTGCAAATATAGCTGTAAATAAAGTGACCATTTGCAGTAATATTTATATAAATATAGGATATACATAACTAAGTTATAATTACATATACATTATAGCACCTTAAGAAACCAGATGTGAAGTGTATATTAGCCCCCATGCCGGCATCCTAGCCGCGCTACTGCGCATCCTCAGAAAAAAAAACGTGAACTGCATATGCTCAGAAGTCATTTTGGTGAAGGAAGCGCTTACCGCCGGGATAATCTAGCTGGGATGCCCTATAGTAGCCTTGACAACCCGGATCAACAAAGAACCCCTTTGGCCATCTACATATGTGTAATAGTACAGTGTTGCTGAATTTTGTGGTCTAACCCATAAGAGCAGGATATCAATAATTCCCATATAAATTAATCAGATGATACAAATAAATGCATGGACCGTGAGTTTAAATTACTCGATCTCCTTTGCTCCATTTATTGAGAGGGAAGGTTACCCTTCTACTCATATGGTAACCCCCTTAGTGTAGGTTCGTTCATGGTTCATTATTGTTTCTCATTAAGCGGAGCGGATGCAGGTATTCCCCCTTAGTATAGGTTCGTTCATGGGTCACTATTGTTTCTCATTAGTGGGCGCGGATGTAGGTATACTGTGCTGGGAGTGAATATCTAATAGAACAAGCCTTAACAGCATTGGTTAGCCTATATTATATGTAGACAATAGCCTGTGATTTGAAACCACCTTCGATGTCACTGGATAGGTGCTAACTAGGCTATGTCTAACTATTCCTCCATGGATGAACCAGCCTGTGATGTTCGTTTATTATATTTGCACGATCTATATTATCTGCTGATATGCACGGGGCCACGCATAAGCGTCTTGCTGCCATGACGACTGGCACGTCCCCCAGCCGCGTCCCCAATGTACATGACCACTGTTCGTCAGGCCTATCATAGACCTGATGACGTGGGCGATGACGCTGTGTGGGGTGGAGTGGCTAAGTCTTTAAATAGCTGGCCTTGCGCGGCTATGCATCAAGGAGCTTGGTGGACTAAGTGGCTTGTGTAGTGTGTAGTTATTAAATCGGAGTGTGTTGCCATGCTGTGTGTGATTTCTGTAAACGAATTGAGCGCTTGCAAATAGAAGTTCGCAAAACCGACACAATTTAAAACCCTTTTTGTCCTTTCAGCTTCTTTCCAGCTATGCAGCTAAGCAGGAGGAGTGGTTAATTGCTCTCAGGTGATATAAATTCACCTGCAGGACTCACTTTTGAACATGCTCTCATTAAGCTTGGTGGACTAAGTAGCTTGTGTAATAAGTGAAGTTATGAAACCAGAGCTGAAAAGAGGAGTTTACGTCCCTGTAAGTACTCTTCTTTTTTTTTACTTTATCAATTGTTCACTGTTTTTTGTAACTGGGATAATGGATAGCAAGGTTGGAGGTTTTCGTCAGTTCACAGTGTGCCATATGTATGCACGACTGGAGCCGGAGATGTGAGCATGTTGTTCACCTGGAAGCTTGCATTAGAGATCTGGAGGAGCAAAATGCAACACTGTGGGTGATAGACAATCTTGAGCGGAGCATGCTGCTCACTGAACATGCAGTTAGTGGGGTAGATCTGGAGGGTGAAGACATGGGTCAGCAGGACCAGGCAAAGGCAGGTGGCCAAGGATAGCAAAACAAAATCTAAATGCAAAAAAGCCAAGGTCTGAACATGTAGGTGTAAAGGATCTGCCAGATCCAGCTTCTGTGTCGACGCCCATGGTTAATCAGTCTGCACCTGCTCCTAGGTCTGATAGAGTGACGCGATCTGTTACCACTCAGGCTGGTAGGCTTAGGAGTGGGAGAACCTATCACAGCCTGGCCAGATGGTTCTAGCTCCTGCCCTCGGTCTATTTATACCTTCATTTCCTGCTTGTCTTTGCCTGTTATTCCTTCTTGTTTCCTGGCTCTGCTGCTCTAGCTATTACTACTGACCTCTGCTTCATATCGAACCTGGCTTTACTGACTATGCTACTGCTCTGCGTTTGGTACCTCGTACACTCCTGGTTTGACTCAGCTCGTTCACTACTCTTGTTGCTCACGGTGTTGCCGTAGGCAACTGCCCCATTTCCCTTAGCTTCTGTGTACCCTTGTCTGTTTGTCTGTCATGCACATATTCAGCATAGGGACCGTCGCCCAGTTGTACGCCGTTGCCTAGGATGGGCCGTGCAAGTAGGCAGGGACTGAGTGGCGGGTAGATTAGGGCTCACCTGTCTGTCTCCCTACCCCGACATTACATAATTACAGGCCCATATACCTTTTCTACCCTGGTTCCTACACTACCATGGAACCCCTTGAGACCCTGGCTCAGCAAATGCAGGGTCTCTCCCTACAGGTCCAAGTCCTGGCTCAGAGGTGCGACCAGCGTGATGCGCCCAGGTAGTGCCCTCCACCTCACCTCTTGAACCCCACCTCAAGTTGCCTGACCGGTTCTCAGGGGACCGGAGGACTTTTTTCTCCTCAGGTCCTGAGAGCCAGTGAGTGGGTATAATTATGTCCCGGCTCCAGGACGGCCCCCAAGGATGGGCCTTCTCCTTGGCTCCTGACGCCCCTGAACTTTCCTCTGTTGACCTTTTTTTTTCTGCTCTCGTGCTCATCTATGACGAGACTGACAAGACTGCCTTTTTCGAGAGTCAGCTAGTGACCTTACGTCAGGGTGAGAGACCCGTTGAGGAGTACTGTTCTGACTTTAGGAAGTGGTGTGTAGCTTCTCGGTGGAATGACCCTACCTTGAGGTGCCAGTTTAGATTGGGTCTGTCGAACGCCCTGAAAGACCTATTAGTTAGCTATCATTCTTCTGACTCTCTAGATTAGGTTATGGCTTTAGCGGTACGTCTTGAACGACGACTTGAACGTTTTTGTGCCTTCTCCTCTGGCTTCCCCATGATGGCTCTCGAGGTTCCGTTGCTTCGTTCTTCCATGGAAAACTCGGATGAACCAATGCAACTCGGGGCCTCCGTGTCTCCCCAACAACATAGAGAGCTCCACAGGAAGAATGGTCTCTGCTTCTACTGTGGGGATGACAAGCATCAAGTGAACAACTGTCCTAGGCGTAAGAATACTCCAGCCGGAAAACTTCCGTGCCTAAATGACCATCGGTGAGGTCGCTTGGGCGCACAGGTATTTCCCGTAAATATGAAACATAATAAGGTCTTGCTTCCCTTTCAGGTCTCGTTTGAGGGTAGATCTGCCATCGGCAGTGCCTTCGTGGATTCAGGGTCTTCTGCTAACATTATGTCTGTGGAATTTGCTATGTCTTTAGCTATGCCATTGATTGGTTTGCCTAAACCTGTCCCGGTAGTGGGTACCAACTCCACTCCACTTGCTAATGGTTATTTTACGCAGCATACCCCTGTTTTTGAACTCATTGTTGGCTCCATTCATTTGGAGCAGTGCTCTGTACTGGTGATGCAGGGATTATCGTCCGATTTGGTTTTAGGCCTTCCCTGGTTACAGATGCATAATCCCACGTTTAACTGGAATACTGGGGATCTTACTAAATGGGGTAATGAATGCATGACGTCCTGTTTTTCTGTTGATTTTATGTCTCTCCCTGAGGAGGTGAACACTCTACATGAGTTTATTCAGGACTTCGCTGATGTTTTTTCTAAAAAGGCCTCCGAAGTGTTACCTCCTCATAGAGAATACAATTGCGCTATCGATTTGGTACCAGGAGCTAAGCTCCCTAAGGGTAGGATATTTAATCTCTCTTGTCCCGAACGTGAGGCCATGAGAGAATATATCCTGGCCAAGGGTTACATTTGCCCCACTACTTCTCCGGTAGGTGCTGGCTTCTTCTTCGTAGGGAAGAAGGATGGTGGTCTTAGGCCGTGCATCGATTACTGAAACTTGAATAAGATCACTGTAAGGAACCAGTATCCCCTTCCTTTGATTCCTGATCTCTTCAATCAGGTTCAGGGGGCCCAATGGTTCTCTAAGTTTGATCTTCGGGGGCCTTATAACCTTATCCGAGTCAGAGAAGGGGATGAGTGGAAGACTGCGTTAAACACGCCCGAAGATCATTTCCAATACCTCGTCATGCCCTTTGGGTTGTGTAATGCTCCCGCAGTCTTCCAGAATTTCATAAAGGAGATTTTAAGAGACTACCTGGCGGTATTTCTTGTAGAGTACCTTGATGACATACTTGTGTTTTCCTAGGACTGGTCCTCCCACATTGAGCATGTCAGGAAGGTGCTCCAGGCCATTCGGGAAAACAAACTCTTTGCTAAATCCCAAAAATGTGTGTTTGGAGTGCAGGAGATACCATTTTTGGGTCAAATCCTCACTCCTAATGAATTCCGCATGGACCCTGCCAAGGTTCAGGCTGTGGCTGAATGGTTCCGCCCTGCCTCCCTGAAGGCGTTACAGTGCTTTCTGGGGTTTGCGAATTGTTACAGGAGATTTATTGCTAACTTCTCGGTCATCGCTAAGCCTCTTATGGATCTTACTTGCAAAGGTGCTGATCTCCTCCACTGGCCTCCGGAGGCGGTCCAGGCTTTTGAGATCCTTAAGAAGTGCTTTATCTCTGCCCCAGTGCTGATTCAGCCTAACCAAATGGAGCCATTCATTGTGGAGGTTGACGCCTCCGAGGTGGGAGTGGGTGCTGTCTTGTCCCAGGGTACCAGGTCCCTCACCTATCTCCGTCCCTGTGCCTACTTCTCCAGGAAGTTCTCGCCCACTGAGAGTAACTATGACGTGGCCAACTGCGAACTCTTAGCCATTTAATGGGCATTCGAAGAGTGGCGCCACTTCTTGGAGGGGCTAGGCACCAGGTAACGGTCCTTACCGACCACAAGAATCTGGTTTTCCTAGAATCTGCCCGGAGGCTAAACCCGAGACAAGCTCGATGGGCGTTGTTTTTTACTAGATTCAACTTTTTGGTCACCTATAGGGCTGGGTGTAAAAATATTAAAGCTGATGCATTGTCGTGTAGCTTCATGGCCAGTCCTCCTTCGGAGGAAGATCCTGCTTGTTTTTTTTCCCCAGGTATGATTCTGACTTAGTCTCCGAAATTGCGGTCCAGTGGCCCCTCAAAAAAGGGGGTACTGTAAAGGATCTGCCAGACACAGCTTCTGTGTCGACGCCCATGGTTAATCAGTCTGCACCTGCTCCTAGGTCTGATAGAGTGACACGATCTGTTACCACTCAGGCTGGTAGGCTTAGGAGTGGGAGAACCTATCACAGCCTGGCCAGACGGTTCTAGCTCCCGCCCTCGGTCTATTTATACCTTCATTTCCTGCTTGTCTTTGCCTGTGATTCTTTCTTGTTTCCTGGCTCTGCTGCTCTAGCTATTACTACTGACCTCTGCTTCATATCGACCCTGGCTTTACTGACTACGCTCCTGCTCTGCGTTTGGTACCTCGTACACTCCTGTTTTGACTTGGCTCATTCACTACTCTTGTTGCTCACGGTGTTGCCGTGGGCAACTGCCCCATTTCCCTTAGCTTCTGTGTACCCTTGTCTGTTTGTCTGTCATGCACATATTGAGCATAGAGACCGTCGCCCAGTTGTACGCCGGTGCCTAGGAGTGGAGGGTAGATTAGGGCTTACCTGTCTGTCTCCGTACCCCGACATTACAGTAGGACCCCTAAATAGTGGTAATGGGGAGTTGGTCACAGGGGATCAAGAGAAGACAGAGTTATTAAATGAGTTCTTAAGCTCTGTAAATATAACAGAAGAAAGTGCAGCTCATGTAGCCGGTGCCAGTGCTGTTAATACATCAATTAATATACTGAATTGGCTAAAGGTAGATATGGTCCATGCTAAGTTAAATAAAATAAAATATATGTGCACAATGCTCCAGGACCAGATGAGTTACACACTAGAGTTCTTAAAGAACTTAGTTCAATTATTTCTGTCCGCCTCTTCACAATATTCAGAGATTCTCTACTGACTGGTATAGTGCCAAGGGACTGGCGCTGGTCAAATGAGGTGCCTATTTTCAAAAAGGGCTCTAGGTCTATTGAGGGACTATATACAGGCTTATGTGACAAAAAAATAGTATTATAAGTGATAACCAGCATGGATTTACTAAGGACAGAAGTTGTCAAACCAATCTGATTTATTTTTATGAAGAGGTGAGCAGAACCCTAGACAGGGGGCCGCTGGGAATATAGTGTTTTTGGACTTGGCAAAGGCATTTGACACTGTTCCTCATAGACGTTTAATGGGTAAATTAAGAACTAAAGGTTTATAAAGTATAGTTTGTAATTTGATTGAAAATTGGCTCAAGAACCATGTACAGGGAGTTGTGGTCAATGATTCCTACTGTGAATGGTCCCCTGTTATAAGTGGTGTACCCCAGGATTCCGTTCTGGTGCTACCATTACTTAACTTATTTTTTAATGATTTAGAGGATGGGATTAATAGCACTATTTCTATTTTTGCAGATGACACCAAGCTATGTAGTATTGTTCAGTCTATGGAAGATGTTCGTAATTTGCAAGCTGATTTGGACACCCTAAGTGTTTGGGCATCCACTTGGAAAACAAGGTTTAATATAGGTAAATGTATAGTTATGCATCTGGGTACCAACAATCTGCATCAGTGGCGGATTAAGAAGACCATGGGCCCTGGGCTGTTACCCAAACTTGGGTTCCCCTTCTCCACCACCACCCTGCCGCGCCGTAACTATTACTAACACTACCTTTTTGCACAAGCATTAACAAATGGGTGTTACGATTCCCCTTTCACAGGGATGTGTCCCTACATACTGACAGTATCACACTGTGCAGGGACACATCCCCCCATGTAGACAGCGCCACACACACACCCCCCCTGTAGATAAAGCCACACACACCCTGTAGATAAAGCCACACACACACCCCCTGTAGATAAAGCCACACACCCCCACTTCTGTAGATAAAGCAACACACACACAACCCCCTGTAGATAGAGCGCCACACACACACACACCCCTGTAGATAGAGCCACACACCCCTGTAGAGAGCGTCACACAGCCCCCTGTAGAGAGCGTCACACAGCCCCCTATAGAGAGTATCACACGGCACTCCCCCTTGTATATAGTGCCACACAGCGCTCCCCCTACCCTTGTATATAGTTCCGCACAGCGCTCCCCCTCTTGTATATAGTGCTACACAGCGCCGCTGCAGCCCATGGATGACATTTTATCCCATATGACTGCTGCAGCCTGTGATTGGCCTGTGATTGGCTGCAGTGGTCACATGGGGTGAAATGTCATCCCAGGAGGCCGGCCCGGACGAAGAAACAGAATTCTGGGCAAGTGTAAGATTTTTATTTTTTCTAAATTGCGTTTTTACATAACATCTGCTATCTGTTGCGGGTTTTACCTCCCCATTGAGTTAAATGGGGAAAACCCGAAACAAAATGAGCAGCGTTTACGCAAATACAATTGACATGCTGCGGAATAAAAAACCGCACCGCAGCTTTTTATTTCCCACTTATCATTTACGCAGCGTGTGGAAGAGAATGGTTCACATCTAATCTACTCTGCTGCTACGGTTTTAGGGCTTGTCCACACTTAACGGAATTGCTGCGCATTTTCCGCCCGGAAAATACACAGAATACAGTAGTGGCAAAGTGAGTGAGATTTAACAAACCTCATCCAGACGCTGCGTAAAATTTCCGACCAGACATTTTGTCCTGCCGTGCGTATTTCTCGTACTGCAGCATGTCAATTCCTGCTGCGGAAAGTGACTAAATTGCTGCGTTTTTTCAGAGGAGACGTCACCATCTCCCAATACTGAGAAAAACGCAGCAAAATACGCACCACTTGCTGCAGTAAAAACCACAGGAAATGTTGCTTTTTTTCTGTAGCGGAATTTCTGCTGAAATATATATATATACACACACACACACACGTATGTATATATACACAATCTCTATCACAGACAAAGTACGCCCATTATGCACATAGTACGCACAAAGTACGCACAGTACACAAAGTACGCACATTATGCACAAAGTACACAAGGTACACACATTATGCACAAAGTACGCACATTATGCACAAAGTACGCACATTATGCACAAAGTACACAAAGTAGCCACATTATGCACAAAGTACGCACAGTACACAAAGTACCACATTATGCACAAAGTACGCACATTATGCACAAAGTACGCACATTATGCACAAAGTACGCACATTATGCACAAAGTACGCACAGTACTCACATTATGCACAAAGTACGCACAGTACAAAGTACGCATATTATGCACAAAGTACGCACAGTACAAAAAGTACACGTATTATGCACAAAGTACACAAAGTACGCACATTATACACAAAGTATGCATAGTACACAAAGTACACACGAGTATGCACATTATACACAAAGTACACCTTGTAAACACATGAATATGGACATTAAACATACATGAATATGGACATTAAACACACATGAATATGGACATTAAACACACATGAATATGGACATTAAACACACATGAATATGGACATTAACCACACATGAATATGGACATTAAACACACATGAATATGGACATTAAACACACATGAATATGGACATTAAACATACATGAATATGGACATTAAACATACATGAATATGGACATTAACCACACATGAATATGGACATTAAACACACATGAATATGGACATTAAACACACATGAATATGGACATTAAACACACATGAATATGGACATTAAACATACATGAATATGGACATTAAACATACATGAATATGGACATTAAACATACATGAATATACACATTAAACACACATGAATATGGACATTAAACATACATGAATATGGACATTAAACACACATGCACTTACCTTTTATGTCTTCACTGCAGCTCTTCCCCTGCACAGAACAGCACAGAGCCCGCCGACAGTCTCCCCTCCCCCATGTCCCGACAGCAAGCAGCAGAGGAGAGATGTTTAGAGCAGGGAAGGGGGGCTGGAGGGGGAGCTTCTAAAGCAGCACAGACCACGGCTGCTAAGTAGAAGCGAAGCTCCCCTTGCCTGACAGGTGCGGTCCTGGCACCGGGGCTCCCTCCGGTGCTAGCGACGCCACTGGGCATGAGGGGGTTCGGGCGGTCATGGGCCCCCTGGGAGCCTTGGGCCCCGGGCGGCTGCCCGAAACGCCCTAATGATAATCCGCCACTGATCTGCATGCGCCATAAGTCCTAGGAGGGGCTATATTCTATACTCTATAGTCACTTGTTGAGAAAGATCTGGGTGTACTTGTAGATCATAGACTAAATAACAGCATGCAATGCCAATCAGCTGCTTCGAGGGCCAGCAAGATATTGTCGTGTATTAAAAGAGGCATGAATTCACGGGACAGGGATATAATATTACCACTTTACAAAGCATTAGTGTGGCCTCATCTAGAATATGCAATTCAGTTCTGGGCTCCAGTTCATAGAAAGGATGCCCTGGAGTTGGAAAAAATACAAAGAAGAGAAACGAAACTAATAAGGGGCATGGAGAATCTACGCTATGAGGAAAGATGAAAAGAATTAAACCTATACACAGGTTACAATTCAGTGAAAAAAGGTTTATTCACCCATACGGCAGTGCAAAGTTTCAGCCCACATGGGCCTTTCTCAAATATATATATATATATATATATATATATATATATATATATAAAAAGTATGGCCCATACTAGAAATATAGTGAAAACATATTCCATGTAAAACCCCCTCAAAAGACAAGGGGGCACTCCCTCCATCTGGAGAAAAAATGTCTCAATCTGCAGAGGCGACAAGCCTTCTTTCTGTGAGAACTGTGAATCTATGGAATAGCCTCCCGCAGGAGCTGGTCACAGCAGGGACAGAAGATGACTTTAAAAAAGGCCTAGATAATTTCGTAATCCCTTGGTTGAACTTGATGGACATGTGTCTTTTTTTCAACCGTACTTTCTATGCAACTGTGTAATATAAGGTAAAATACCAAATCTAATAATGATTACAAACATGAGACAATATACACTAAAGTCTAGATCCAGTCAGGTAATCAAATGTATGATAGTAAAGTGTTAGATTTTACATAATACCAGGCTCTTTACTCAATATGTGTTATTTTGACCGCAGCAGGCAAAATTAGACCAGGTGAAATCCTCAACACCCAAATACAAATAACATTTAGCAGTTAATTTACTGCTCTGACGGTCGTATAGAAGACAGTTCCACAGTCTGTATGTATCTTCAAAGGGTACAAAATACCCCAGCCTATATGCAAGAAAGCAATTAATTAGTCCAAATTGTGTGCTTCTTGGATTTTTCTTCAACTTGTAGTTTCACACAGGAATGCAGAGATGCTACGATCCAGGTAAGCCCAGTCGAACACCACACTAGATCTCCAAAGAGGGAACAAGGAAACAAATAGTGCAACACTTTTTGGACTAGTTCACTTCATGCTTTTTATTCCAAACTTACGAAACGGGAAAAGATTTAAAACATAACATAATTCATAGCATATGGCACGCTAAACTCTATAGCCAGGTTTCTACTGGGGGATGTAAGGCGTGTACTTTGACAAAGATTTAAATAGCCGCCACAAACCAAAATTTGCATAATTAATACACACATAAAATATAGAAATCCACATAAAAGTCACATACAAATATATATATATTGCATAGTAAATATGATTACTCTAAAAACATCATCAATGGAAAATATGTATAATAATAAAAATCTAAAAATATATTAATTCTGCTTCACTGACGCAACCGCAGCCGAATATAAGATCTCTAAAACTTATGTGCTCATCTTTATATTCCAGGACGCAATACGAATTATAACAAATCTCAACCTGAAAAGGATCAACCAATGTACAAAAAACATGTACACCGATGTAATTTTATTCATAAAGAATGACCATCTGTTAAACCAGTGATCCCCAACCTTGTTTGCACCGAGAACAAGTTTGATGCAAGAAAATGTTTCCAGGGGACCTGCCCGGCAGGGCGGGGGATAGAGTCAGTTCACACAATGCGTAAATACGGTGTATACCTGTATTATAATACCTGTATTATGCTCCGGAAAATCCGCAGCATAATACAGTCGCAGCAAAGTGGATGAGATAAAACAAGTCTCATCCACACTCTGCGTAAATACTGAGCGGAAAAAGCGCTCAGAATTCGACCTGTGGTACAGAATTTTATTCCTCAGCAAGTCAATTGTATTTGCGTAAACACTGCTTATTTATTGCGGGTTTTCCCTATTGAATTCAATGGGCAGGTAAAATCCACAACAAATAGCAGCAGGGGCGTATCTAAAGGCTCAAGGGCCCGGGTACAAGAATTCAGCTTGGGCACCTCTACCCCTCCCCAACACCACAAGACCCCTGCCCGCGCCTATGCCCAGCCACCTTGCCCAACAGTCGCTATGGATGCCCCCACAGTATAATGCCCCCATAGTTGCCTCCGCAGTATAATGCCCCCCATAGCTTCCCCCACACAGTATAATGCCCCCATAGTATAATGCTCCCCATAGCTGCCCCTTCACAGTATAATGCCCCATAGTATAATGCTCCCCATAGTTGCCCCCACACAGCATAATGCTCCCCATAGCTGCCCCCACACAGTATTATCCTCCCCATAGCTTCCCCCACACAGTTATAATGCTCCCCATAGTATAATGCTCCCCATAGCTGCCCTCACAGTATAATGCCCCCCATACAGTATAATGCCTCCCATACAGTATAAGGTTCCGTTAGCTGCCCCATACAGTAAAATGCTCCTATAGCTGCCACCATATCAGCCCCCCTTCCATACCCAGTATAATGCCCGCATATGTGCCTAATAAAAAATAATAAAAACTAATAACATAATTACTTACCTATCCCCGTTCTCACGATGGTTAGAGGATCCTTCTCCTCCGGTCTGTGCTATGAGTGACTTGGCGGAGAAAGGCATGATGACGTCACAACATCGGGCATGCCTGCGCCGAACCGCAGAGTGAATGCTGGGGCAAGGAGCTGTCACTCTTGCTCCAGCATTCAATTCAACTGTATCTGCATCCTAAGGATGCAGATGCAGATGCAGTTTGAACTGGGACCAGCGGCGGTCACATGGGATGAAACATGACGACGCTAGAGGGCCAGCCTCCTGGGATGACGTTTCATCCCATATCCGCCCGGGGGCCTCAGGGAATTTTGGGCAAAAAAACGCACCAATCTGTGGTGCAGTTTTTCGCCCAGGATGTCTGCTACGGAAAACTGCTGAGCAGGCTTCCTGGGATGACATTTCATCCCAGGAGACCGCTGCAGCCTATGATTGGCTGCAGTGGTCTCCTGGGATGAAATGTCATCCCAGGAGGCCTGATCAGCAGTTTTCCGCAGCGGACATCCCGGGCGAAAAACTGCACCACAGGTTGGTGCGTTTTTTTGCCCAAAATTCCCTGAGGCCACCGGGGCGGATACCAGATACCTCGGCCCAGTACCAAATGATCCGCGGCCCGGTGGTTGGGGACAGGGCCGGACTGGGACTGAAATTCAGCCCTGGCATTTGATAGAACACATGCCCACTTGCGATGTGGTGAATGTGAAATATGTTTGTTAGCTTGAAGATTATGAGAAGGTTTGGATTGACTTGACTGGGATTGAGCTGCTCTGTGATGTAATACCAGGTACAGCTGCTATTATACTAAAACAACAGATCTGTGCCTTATAAACAATGAAGGCACCTTCAAATAGCTGATCGGCAGGGGTGCCAATTGTCAGACTCCCACCGAACTTCGGGGAAATTCCTAGGAGTTCTCCAGTCATGCAAAATAGACATGCCAATTCTACAGATGGAGCTGCAAACATGCAAGGACAACATAGAGGGTTTTCTGCGTGGTTGTCAGCAGAGTCACCAGGCCAAATCCGTGTCTGGTGCTATGCTCATGTACTGAATTTAGTGCTGGCAGATACCACAAAGGTGGTGATTCCAAGTGCATCACTATTTCATTTAATGAATGATGTAGCTGTATTTATTCGGGAGTCATATCAACGCATGAATACATGGATAAATGTCAGTCACGACCCTCACCATCTTAGTGTATCAATAATGCAGTCAATTCAGAGGGCGATGTGCAGAGAACTGCATCACTGACTTCTAGCGCGTCCAGGAGTGCTGTAAGCCCTAAAGCATATATAACCCACTCACACAAAAAAATTATCTATATACAGTTATTAAATCATACCATTATACCAGATGAAATATTACCTACATACTGTTACTGAATAATACCGCCACAACATAACCACATAGTGACTGAATAATACCCCTATACTGTCACTGAATAATACCGCCACACCATAACCACATAGTGACTAAATAATACCCTAATACTGTTACTGGATAATACCGCCACATCATAACCACATAGTGACTGAATAATACCCCTATACTGTTACTGAATAATACTCCCACACCATAACCACATAGTGACTGAATAACACCAACATAATGTTACTGGATAATACCGCCACATCATAACTACATAGTGACTGAATAATACCCCTATACTGTTACTGAATAATACCGTCACACCATAACCACATAGTGACTGAATAATAACCCCCATACTGTCACTGAATAATAACACCACACCATAACCACATCGGGACTGAATAATACCCCCATACTGTTACGGCATAACACCACCACACCATTACCCCAGTGACTGAATAATACCCCATACTGTTACTGGATAATACCCCCACACCATTTCCACAGTGACTGATTAATACCACCATACTGTTATTGGATAATACCCTCACACCATTACTACAGTGACTGAATATTACCTCCATACTGTTACTGGATAATACTCCCATACTGTTACTGGATAACACCGCCACACCATAACCACAAAGTGACTGAATAATACCCCCAAACTGTTACTGGACAATACCGCCACACCATAACGACATAGTGACTGAATAATACCCCCATACTGTTAGTGGATAATACCCCCATACTGTTAGTGGATAATACCCCACACCATTACCACAGTGACTGAATAATACCACAATACTGTTACTGGATAATACCGCCACACCATTACAACAAAGTGACTGAATAATACCCCCATACTGTTAACGGATAATACCCCCATACCCTTACTGGATAATACTCCCACACCAATGCCACCATACTGTTACTGAATAACACCACCACACCATTAACACAGTGACTAAATAATACCCCCATACTGTTACTGGATAATACCCCCACACCATTACCACAGTGACTAGATAATACCCCCATACTGTTACTGGATAATACCGCCATCCCATAACCACATAGTGACTGAATAATACCTCCATACTGTTACTGAATAATACCGCCACACCATTACCACACAGTGACTGAATAATACCCCCATACTGTTACTGGATAATACCCCCATACTGTAACTGGATAATACCCCCACACCATTACCACAGTGACTGAATAATGGCACCATACTGTTACTGAATAACACCACCACACCATTACCACAGTGACTAAATAATATCCCCATACTGTTACTGGATAATAACCCCACACCATTACCACAGTGACTGAATAATACCCCCCATACTGTTACTGGATAATACCCCCCATACTGTTACTGGATAATACCCCCACACCATTACCACAGTGACTGAATAATACCACCCTACTGTTACTGGATAATACCCCCATACTGTAACTGGATAATACTGTCACACCATAACCACATAGTGACTGAATAATATCACCATACTGTTACTGGAGAATACCACCACACCATAACCACATAGTGACTGAATAATACCCCCATAATGTTACTGAATAATACTGCCACACTATAACCACATAGTGACTGAATAATATCACCACACCATTACCACAGAGTGACTGAATAATACCCCCATACTGTTACTGAATAATACCCCCACATCATGACCACATAGTGACAGAATAATACACCCATACTGTTACTGAATAATACTGCCACACTATAACCACATAGTGACTGAATAATACCCCCATACTGTTACTGAATAATACTGATACACAATATTACCACATAGGGACTGAATAATACCCCCATACTGTTACTGGATAATACCCCCATACTGTTACTGGATAATACCACCACACCATAACCACATAGTGACTAAATAATACCCCCATACTGTTACTGGATAATACCCCCATACTGTTACTGAATAATACTGCTACACCATTACCACAGAGTGACTGAATAATACCCCCATACTGTTACTGGATAATACCGCCACACCATAACCTCATAGTGACTGAATAATACCCCCATACTGTTACTGAATAATACTGCCCCACTATAACCACATAGTGACTGAATAATACCCCCATACTGTTACTGAACAATACCCCCATACTGTTACTGAATAATACGGCCACACTACAACCACATAGTGACTGAATAATACCAAAAACTAATATTACCACCATGTAGTGACCATATAGTTGTCCAGTCCCTAAAGGTTGATGGCCTATCAATAGCTGATAAGTCGAGATCCCGCTACTGGGACCCCTGCCTATCAGCTGTTTTGATAGGCCATCAATTTTTAAGGACTAGACAACCCCTATAATGCAAACTGTGGGGTGGGATCTCAACTCCCAGCAGGTCCTGAAGGTCTACAGGTGTCTGGGCATGCTTAGAGTTATAGTTCCACATGGAGGGCAAGGGGATAACACAGTAATTTTTTTTGCATATTTACTTTATTTACCTACTTGTGGGGACTGGAGAGGATGGACACACATTTCTATGAAGATGCTAGACTGACTCATTTGTCAGCTCAGCTCCGTGTGAGCAGTAAACACGCCGCTGCGCTGTAGACAAAAGGCTGCGAATACATGCTCACGCAGAGCAGCAAGAAGCTGCACCGTGATAGAGTTAGAGTATGGAGGAGGCGGGGCCAATTACGGAGGAGGTGGGGCTTAGAACAGAGACAGCGAACTGAGGAGGGGCCGGGACACGGCCGTGAAAAATAAATTTTGACAGTTAGCAACTCTGGCTTGGCAGCAAGCTGCTAGCTTGGTGCAGAGGCCAGTGCGCCACAAAGCAGAGCGGCATGATGACAGGCTAGCGCTTATCCAGTGAGAGGAAGAGGTGAGCAGGAAGTGGCCCACAGCGTACACCAGCCCGTCTGGCATTTGCCAGAATTTCCCAATGGCAGTCCGGCCCTGGTTGGGGATCAGTGTGAGGGCAGATTTACACGAGCGTGTAATACGTCTGTGCAACGCATGTGCTTTTCACGTGCTTTTCACGTGCGTCGCACGAACCTATGTTAGTCTATGGGGCCGTGCAGACAGTCCTATATTTGTGCGTTGTTCGCGCATCACGCACCCATTGAAGTCAATGGGTGCGTGAAAATCACGCATGCCACACGGAGGCACCTCCGTGGGACGCACGTTTTTTAACCCCTTAAGGACGCAGCCTAGTTTTGGCCTTAAGGCTCAGAGCCCATTTTTCAAATCTGACATATTTCACTTTATGTGGTAATAACGTCGGAATGCTTAAACCTACCCAAGCGATTCTGAGATTGTTTTCTCGTGACACATTGGGCTTCATGTTCGTGGTAAAATTTGGTCGATATATTCAGTGTTTATTGGTGAAAAATTGCAAAATGTAGAGAAAATTTTAAAAAAATTGCATTTTTCAGAATTTAAATGCATCTGCTTGTAAAACAGACGGTTATACCACCCAAAATAGTTACTAGGTCACATTTCCCATATTAAAAACACAAACAGAAAAAAATGGGACATAAATATCAAAACCACAAAAAAGGCCATACTCACTAGGTAGGTGGGTGGGTGAAAACCCGTTCCCATCAGGACGCAGACGGGTCAAAGAATGCTGCAGAAGGAGTGTGCATTAAATAGTGATAGCCCCTCCCACTAGTCTTGAGGGGAGTGGCGGACTAAGTGCTCAAAGGTGTGCGATAAATGTGTGTCAGTGTAGTGCTAGGGTGTGAATGGATGGTAAAAAATAAATATGTATGTATGAAAGTGTCAGAACTGTGTAATAATGTAATAAAAATAAATAAAATAAATGTGATGAATAGGGGTCAGTGCTGTGAATAGTACATGGGGTGTCAGTACTATGTGTAATACGTGGAGGGATAATGTGCTGGTCGTCAGGCATGGCGTATCTTGCCGAATAACAGCCTATTTGTAACGCCGCTAGTGTTAGCTAAAGCGGGCTGCTCTGCATTCCAAACCAAACGCCAGCACATCATGCCCTCCCAGCATATAAGACCCGGCTGCGTCCTGAAAAAAAGTGTAGTATACGTAGTAAGAAATATCCATGAAACATGGGGTATTAGTTGTTATTTTGGCCAAAATACGCAAAGCTCGCAACCCAACGTCAATGGTCCCCAGTGCCTTGCGAGTCCCTAACCAGAACTTTTCGTTCCTAATTTAAAAACACAAACAGAAAAAAATGGGACATAAATATCAAAACCACAAAAAAGGCCATACTCACTAGGTAGGTGGGTGGGTGAAAACCCGTTCCCATCAGGACGCAGACGGGTCAAAGAATGCTGCAGAAGGAGTGTGCAATTAATAGTGATAGCCCCTCCCACTAGTCTTGAGGGGAGTGGCGGACTAAGTGCTCAAAGGTGTGCGATAAATGTGTGTCAGTGTAGTGCTAGGGTGTGAATGGATGGTAAAAAATAAATATGTATGTATGAAAGTGTCAGAACTGTGTAATAATGTAATAAAAATAAATAAAATAAATGTGATGAATAGGGGTCAGTGCTGTGAATAGTACATGGGGTGTCAGTACTATGTGTAATACGTGGAGGGATAATGTGCTGGTCGTCAGGCATGGCGTATCTTGCCGAATAACAGCCTATTTGTAACGCCGCTAGTGTTAGCTAAAGCGGGCTGCTCTGCATTCCAAACCAAACGCCAGCACATCATGCCCTCCCAGCATATAAGACCCGGCTGCGTCCTGAAAAAAAGTGTAGTATACGTAGTAAGAAATATCCATGAAACATGGGGTATTAGTTGTTATTTTGGCCAAAATACGCAAAGCTCGCAACCCAACGTCAAGGGTCCCCAGTGCCTTGCGAGTCCCTAACCAGAACTTTTCGTTCCTAATTTAAAAACACAAACAGAAAAAAATGGGACATAAATATCAAAACCACAAAAAAGGCCATACTCACTAGGTAGGTGGGTGGGTGAAAACCCGTTCCCATCAGGACGCAGACGGGTCAAAGAATGCTGCAGAAGGAGTGTGCATTAAATAGTGATAGCCCCTCCCACTAGTCTTGAGGGGAGTGGCGGACGAAGTGCTCAAAGGTGTGCGATAAATGTGTGTCAGTGTAGTGCTAGGGTGTGAATGGATGGTAAAAAATAAATATGTATGTATGAAAGTGTCAGAACTGTGTAATAATGTAATAAAAATAAATAAAATAAATGTGATGAATAGGGGTCAGTGCTGTGAATAGTACATGGGGTGTCAGTACTATGTGTAATACGTGGAGGGATAATGTGCTGGTCGTCAGGCATGGCGTATCTTGCCGAATAACAGCCTATTTGTAACGCCGCTAGTGTTAGCTAAAGCGGGCTGCTCTGCATTCCAAACCAAACGCCAGCACATCATGCCCTCCCAGCATATAAGACCCGGCTGCGTCCTGAAAAAAAGTGTAGTATACGTAGTAAGAAATATCCATGAAACATGGGGTATTAGTTGTTATTTTGGCCAAAATACGCAAAGCTCGCAACCCAACGTCAAGGGTCCCCAGTGCCTTGCGAGTCCCTAACCAGAACTTTTCGTTCCTAATTTAAAAACACAAACAGAAAAAAATGGGACATAAATATCAAAACCACAAAAAAGGCCATACTCACTAGATAGGTGGGTGGGTGAAAACCCGTTCCCATCAGGACGCAGACGGGTCAAAGAATGCTGCAGAAGGAGTGTGCATTAAATAGTGATAGCCCCTCCCACTAGTCTTGAGGGGAGTGGCGGACTAAGTGCTCAAAGGTGTGCGATAAATGTGTGTCAGTGTAGTGCTAGGGTGTGAATGGATGGTAAAAAATAAATATGTATGTATGAAAGTGTCAGAACTGTGTAATAATGTAATAAAAATAAATAAAATAAATGTGATGAATGGGGGTCAGTGCTGTGAATAGTACATGGGGTGTCAGTACTATGTGTAATACGTGGAGGGATAATGTGCTGGTCGTCAGGCATGGCGTATCTTGCCGAATAACAGCCTATTTGTAACGCCGCTAGTGTTAGCTAAAGCGGGCTGCTCTGCATTCCAAACCAAACGCCAGCACATCATGCCCTCCCAGCATATAAGACCCGGCTGCGTCCTGAAAAAAAGTGTAGTATACGTAGTAAGAAATATCCATGAAGCATGGGGTATTAGTTGTTATTTTGGCCAAAATACGCAAAGCTCGCAACCCAACGTCAAGGGTCCCCAGTGCCTTGCGATTCCCTAACCAGAACTTTTCGTTCCTAATTTAAAAACACAAACAGAAAAAAATGGGACATAAATATCAAAACCACAAAAAAGGCCATACTCACTAGGTAGGTGGGTGGGTGAAAACCCGTTCCCATCAGGACGCAGACGGGTCAAAGAATGCTGCAGAAGGAGTGTGCATTAAATAGTACGCAAGATACGCCATGCCTGACGACCAGCACATTATCCCTCCACGTATTACACATAGTACTGACACCCCATGTACTATTCACAGCACTGACCCCTATTCATCACATTTATTTTATTTATTTTTATTACATTATTACACAGTTCTGACACTTTCATACATACATATTTATTTTTTACCATCCATTCACACCCTAGCACTACACTGACACACATTTATCGCACACCTTTGAGCACTTAGTCCGCCACTCCCCTCAAGACTAGTGGGAGGGGCTATCACTATTTAATGCACACTCCTTCTGCAGCATTCTTTGACCCGTCTGCGTCCTGATGGGAACGGGTTTTCACCCACCCACCTACCTAGTGAGTATGGCCTTTTTTGTGGTTTTCACATTTCCCATATGTCTACTTTAGATTGGCATCGTTTTTTGAACATTCTTTTATTTTTCTTGGACGTTACAAGGCTTAGAACATAAACAGCAATTTCTCATATTTTTAAGAAAATTTCAAAAGCCTTTTTTTTAAGGTACCTCTTGAGTTCTGAAGTGGCTTTGTGGGGCCTATGTATTAGAAACCCTGATAAAACACCCCATTTTAAAAACTAGACCCCTCAAAGTATTCAAAACAGCAGTTATAAAGTTTTTTAACCCTTCAGGCATTTCACAGGAATTAAAGCAAGGTGGAGGTGAAATTTGCAAATTTCATTTTTCTTGCTGAATTTCAATTTTATTCATTTTTTTTTCTGTAACACAGAAGGTTTTACCAGAGAAACACTACTAAATATGTATTGTCCAGATTCTGCAGTTTTTAGAAATGTCCCACATGTGTCTCTAGTGCGCTCGTGGACTAAAACACAAGCCCTAGAAGCAAAGAAGCACCTAGTGCATTTTGAGTCCTCTTTTTTATTAGAATATATTTTAGGCAGCATGCCAGGTTTGAAGAGGTGTTGAGGTGCCAAAACAGTAGGAATCCCCCAATAGTGACCCCATTTTGGAAACTACACCCCTTAAGGAATTCATTTAGGGTTGTTGTTACCATTTTGACCGCACAGTTTTTTCACAGCACGTATTTGAATTGGGCTCTGAAATGAAAAAAATGTCATTTTTTCCAATAAAATGTCATTTGCGATCAAAATTTCTTATTTTCACAGGGAACAAAATACCCAATTTTGTTGCCCAATTTGTCCTTAGTGTGGCATTACCCCATTTGTGGTGATAAACTGCCGTTTGGGCCCATGGGAGGGCTCAGAAGGAAAGGAGCGCTATATGTTTGTTGGAGTCCAGATTTTGTTGGATTGGTTTTCGGGTGCCATGTCGCATTTGCAGAGCCTCAGAGGTATCAAAGCAATGGAAACCCACCAAAAGTGACCCCATTTTGGAAACTACACCCCTCAAGGAATTCATTTATGGTTGTTGTTGTTAGCATTTTGACCCCACAGTTTTTTCACAGCACCTATTTCAATTGGGCTGTGACATTAAAAAAAATGACATTTTTTCCAATAAGATGTAATTTTTTACCAAAATGTCTTATTTTCACAGGGAACAAAATACTCAATTTTGTTGCCCAATTTCTCCTGAGTGCATCAATACCCCATTTGTGGCAATAAACTGCCGTTTGGGCCCATGGGAGGCCTCAGAAGGGAAGGAGCGCTGTGTGTTCTTTGGAGTACAGATTTTGCTGGTTTGGTTTTCGGGTGCCATGTCGCATTTGCAGAGCCCCAGAGTTATCAAAGCAATGGAAACCCACCACAAATGACCCCATTTTGGAAACTACACCCCTCAAGGAATTCATTTATGGGTGTTGTGACCATTTTGACCCCATAGTTTTTTCACAGAACTTATTTGAATTGGGCTGGGAATGAAAACTAAATTATTTTTTTCAAATAATATGTAGTTTTGGCTGAAAATTTCTTATTTTCACAAGAAACAAAATACCCCATTCTGTTGCGCAATTTGTTCTGAGTGCCGCAATACCCCATTTGTTGTGATAAACTGCCGTTTGGGCCCATGGGAGGGCTCAGAAGGAAAGGACCACCATTTGGCCTACTGGGGATTTTCTAGTGCGAAGTCATGTATGCAGAAGCCCCTGAGGTACCAGTACAGTTGAAACCCGCCAGAAGTGACCCCGTTTTAAAAACTACACCCTTAAGGCATTCATATAGAGGTGTAGTGAGCATTTTGACCGGAGACCTACACCCCATAAACTGTAATGTGGGTTCTCCCGGGTATGGCAATACCCTACATGTGGCTGTTATCAGCTGCCTGGACACACAGCAGGGCCCAGAGGGGAAAGACGAGGGGGATAAGCTGTGTGGAGTGCATCAGGGTAAGTAAAATTGGGGTCAATTATAAACCAAGGGATGTATGATAAATTTTAAAACACTTTCATACAGAGCTCTGGTTATTCGGGACACGTGTCACATTGATATATTGCGTCATGCATTATCGCCCTCTTATAGCAGACTTTGCACCTCTTTTGACTTTTTCCCTTCTTGCCAGTTTGGGGAACTTCCCCTGGAAAGTGTTGCCGCCCTGGTACGATGCGTGTGGCCCCACTTCCAGAAGTACTGGGTGCCCCCCCTTCTTGGTCCCTAAAGATTAGGTTCTTGATAATCACCTCTTGAAATTCCAGGAAAGTTCCCGTCTGGCCTGCACATCGACGTAGCACGTACGCATTGTACAAAGCCATCTGTATGATGTGCCCGGCCAGCTTCTTATACCACACCGCATGGCGCTGTAGGGCTTCAGGGCTTGATCTTACAAGTCCATCCCTCCCATGTACCTATTGTAGTCCAGGATGCAGTCTGGTTTGGGGGTGGCCTTTCCTTCATATATCCTAAATCTGTAGGTATACCCTGATGCACTCTCACAGCTTATACATCTTCACGCCATACCTTGCCCTCTTACACGGCAGGTACTGGCGGAATTGAACCCTCCCTTTAAAATGTACCAGGGACTCATCAATAGAAATACACTTCTCGGAGTGTATGCATGGGAAAACCGGGCACTGGAACGGTCTAATAGGGGTCTCCGTTTATACAAACGGTCAAAACTGGGGTCATCTCGGGGTGGGCACGGTTCATTATCAGTATAATGTAAGAAGCGAAGTATTGCCTCATTTATTTATTTTTTTAGGTTCCAGTTCAGTTCTGAAGTTGCTTTGAGGGGCCCATATATTAGAAACCCCTATGAAATACCCCATTTTAGAAACTAGACCCCTCAAAGTATTCACAACAGCATTTAGAAAGTTTATGAACCCTTTAGGTGTTTCACAAAAATTTAGAGCAAAGTAGAGGTGAAATTTACATTTTTTTTTTGTCAGAAAATCCTCTTTATACCATTTTTTTTATAACACAAAAGGATTTATCAGTGAAACGCAACTTAATACGTATTGCCCAGATTCTGCAGTTTTGAGAAATATCCCACATGTGGCCCTCGGGCGGTAATGGACTGAAGCGCCGGCCTCCGAAGCAAAGGAGCGCCTAGTGGATTTTGAAGCCTCTTTTTTATTAGGCACCATGTCCGGTTTGAAGAGGTCTTGTGGTGCCAAAACATTGGGAACCCCCCAAAAGTGACCCCAATTTGGAAACTAGACCCCTTGAGGAATCCATTGTAGTTTTCTTGGGGTGCATGCGGCTTTTTGATCAGTTTTTATTCTATTTTTAGGTGGCGTGGTGACTAAAAAAACAGCAATTGTACGATTGTTTTTTTTTTCGTTTTTTTTTACAGCGTTTACCGTGCGCTATAAATAAAATATTCACTTTATTCTGCGGGGCGATACGATTACGCCGATACCAGATGTTTATAGTTTTTTTTTATGTCTTATGGCGTTTGCACAATAAAATACGTTTTGTAAAAAATCATTCACTTTTTGTGTTACCTTATTCTAAGAGCCAGAACGTTTTTATTTTTCAATCAATAAAGCCGTGCGAGGACTTATTTTTTGCGTAACGAACTGTAGTTTCGATCAGCACCATTATTAGGTACATGTGACTTTTTGATCTCTTTTTATTCCATTTTTTGGGAGGTGAAGTGACCAAACAATTGTGATTGTGGTACGGTTTATTATTATTTTATTTTACGGCGTTCACCGTGCGGGATAAATAATGAAATAATTTTGTAGTTCAGGCCGTTACGGACGCGGCGATACCAATTATGTATAGTTTATTTGTTTGTTTATATATTTTTATTAATAATAAAGGACTGATAAGGGAAAAAGGGGGATTTTTACTTTTAATACTTTTAAATCTTTTATTTTCTTATTTTTACACATCTTTTTTTTACTTTTTTTTTACTTTATTACTTTGTCCCACTAGGGGACTTGAGGGCAGGAGGCCCTGATCGCTATTCTAATACACTGCACTACATGCGTAGTGCAGTGTATTAGAACTGTCAGCTACTCACTGACAGCAAGCATAGTGGGTCCTGACGTTGTCAGGACCCACTAGGCTTCCGTCTATGGCATAGCCGGACGCCATTGTGTGGTGTCCGGTTGCCATAGTCACCATCGCCGGCCGCTATCGCGTAGCAGGCCGGCGATGGCAGCTTAACCCCTAAAAAGCCGCGATCTCTATAGAACGCGGCTTTTAAGGGGTTAATCAGCGGGGACACAGCGATCGGTCCCCGCTGTAGGAGCTGTGACAGCTGCTGAACAAGACAGCAGCGTCACAGCTCCTGTATGTGTCGGGAGGACGGCCGAAACGGCCGTTACTCCCGAGACGTACTATTACGGCATGGAGCGCTAACGATACAGCTGCCATGACGTAATAGTACGTCAAGGAACGGGAAGGGGTTAAGCAACAGCAGTCAAAACTATGATTGAAAACAGAAAAGCACCACGTGCTTTTCTGTTTACAAACATACAGAGTGTCATAACGATGGCGGCTGCGCGAAAATCACGCAGCCGCGCATCATATGGTGATGACACATGAAGCTGTTAGGGTATGTTCACACGGCGGGGGTCCGTAACGGCTGAAATTACGGGGATGTTTCAGCCTGAAAACATCCCCGTAATTTCTGCCGTACCGGCATGTGCAGGCGCTTGAACGCCGCGTCAATTACGGCCGTAATTAGCGCTGCTATTCATTGGAGTCAATGAATAGCGGCTCCAATTACGGCCAAAGAAGTGACAGGTCACTTCTTCTACGCGGGCGTCAATTTACGCGCCGTCATTTGACAGCGGCGCGTAAATATACGCCTCGTGTGAACAGACAAACGTCTGCCCATTGCTTTCAATGGGCAGATGTTTGTCAGCGCTATTGAGGCGCTATTTTCGGGCGTAATTCGGGGCAAAAACGCCCGATTTACGTCCGTAAATAGGCCGTGTGAACATACCCTTAAGTGCCTTTTGCATGCGCAAAATGCCGCGTTTTTTGCGCGTGCAAAACGCACACGCTCTTGTAAATCTGGCCTTAAACTGACGAATTCTCTAGTTAAAATCATTGAGTGGTGTCCTGACATCGACCCGTATTGGGATTACTCATCCAAAATGTAATAAAAAAGGCCATGACATTATTTTTATATTTAAAGCGAGGGTGTCATTTATAATGCTAGTGTGTCCATGTGGGCTGATGTACATAGGTAGAATGGCTCGCAAACTTAAATGAGAATGGCTGATCATTGCAACAACATTACAAAGGGTAAGATGGACTATAGTGTTTCTGCACACTATGCAAAGATCTATAGTAAAAATACTAAAGGGACTAAATTTTATGGGATAGAAATAATTAAGAATCACTGACTAGGAGAAAATCACATTAAAAAAATGAGCCAGAGAAAAACATACTGGATTGACCAGCTTAACCCCTTAACCCCTTTAGGACACAGCCTGTTTTGGCCTTGTGGACACAGATGATTTTTTCAAATCTGACATGTCACTTTATGTGGTAATAACTCCGGAATGCTTTTACCTATCCAAGCGATTCTGAGATTGTTTTCTCGTGACATATTGTAATTTATGTTCGTGAAAAAATTTGGTCGATAAATTCAATAATTATTTGTGAAAAACGTCAAATTTTAGTAAACATATGCAAAAATTAGCATTTTTCTAAATTTAAATGTATTTGCTTGTAAAACAGATAGTAATACCACACAAAAGAGTTACTAGTTAACATCCCCGATATGTCTACTTTATGTTTGCATCATTTTTTTTCACGTACTTTTATTTTTCTAGGACGTTACGAGGCTTAGAACTTTATCAGCAATTTCTCGTATTTTCAATAAAATTTCAATAGGCCATTTTTTCACGGACCAGTTCAGTTCTGAAGTGGCTTTTAGGGCCTTTTATATTAGAAAGTCCCCATAAATCACCCCATTTTGAAAACTGCACCCCTCAAGGTATTCAAAACAACATTCAGAAAGTATTTTAACCCTTTAGGCGTTTCACAGGAAGTAGAGGTGAAATTTACACATTTCATTTTTTTTGCCGAAATTCATTTGTAATAAAAAAAAATCTGTAACACAGAAGGTTTTACCAGGGAAACGCAACTCAATATTTATTGCCCAGATTCTGCAGATTTTAGAAATATCCAACATGTGGCCCTAGTGTCCTAATGGACTGAAACACAGGCCACAGAAGCAAAGGAGCACCTAGTGGATTTTGGGGCCTCCTTTTTTTAGGAATATATTTTAGGCACCATGTCAGGTTTGTAGAGGTCTTGTGGTACCTAAACAGTCGAAACCCGAAAAAGTGACCCCATTTTGGAAACTACATCCCTCAAGGCATTTTTCTAGGGGTATAGTTAGCATTTTGACCCCACAGTTTTTTTTTGCAGAATTTAGTGGAATTAGTCTGTGAAGATGAAAATCACCTATTTTTCTGTGGAAACATAGAATTTTTTCATTTTTACAAGGAATAAAGGAGAAAAAGCCACCCAACATTTGTAAAGCAATTTCTCCCGATTACGGCAATACCCCATATGTGGTCGTAAACTGATGTTTGGACCCACAGCAGGGCTCAGGAGGGAAGGAGCGCCTTTTGGATTTTGGAGCGCAGATTTTGCTGGATTGGTTTTCAGTGCCATGTCGGGTTTGCAATGCCCCGGAGGGACCAAAACAGTGGAAACCCCCCAAAAGTGGCCCTATTTTGGAATCTACACCCCTCAAGGAATTTTTCTAGGGGTATAGTGAGCATTTTGGCCCCATAGGATCTTTTTTAGAGCTAAGGTGACCAAAAAACAGAGATTTTGGCGCTTTAAATTCTTTATTTATTACAGCATTCACCGTGCGCAATAAATTACCTTTTAATTTATTCTGCCGGTCGGTACGATTATGCCGATACCATATGTGTATAGTTTTTTTGACGTTTTGCAGCGTTTGCAGATTAAAATGACGTTTCTATAAAATAATTTATTTTCTGAGACACGCTATTCTGAGCCGTAACTTTTTTCTTTTTTCGTCAAAAAAGCTGTGGGAGGTCTTGTTTTTTGCAGGACGGGTTGTAGTTTTTATTGGTACCATTTTGGGGTAAATGCGACTTTTTGATCACTTTTTATTCTATATCTTGGGAGGGGTGGTGACCAAAAAATAGCAATGTTGACTGTTTTCCGTTTATTTTGTTTGCGGCGTTCAAACATTATAGTTTCATAGTTTGGGTCGTTACGAACACGGTGATACCAAATATGTGTACTTTTTTTTAACGGTTTCATTTTTTCCCTATAATAAATGACTTAGTATAGGAAAACAAAACCTTTTATTTTGACACTTTTATAAAACATTTTTATTAACTTTTTTTTACTTTTTACACTTTATATTTTTGTTTATTAACTTTTTTTTTACTTTTTACACTTTATCTTTTTGACCTGCAACTTTGATCGCTGCTAGAATACATTACACTACCTAGGTAGTGTAACGTATTCCAACTGTCAGTGGGACGTCACAGTCACTCTGACCGTTGGTCTACGAGGATCAGCAAAGGCTGATCCTCATAGGCTTCCATACATGGCAGACCCGGAGGCCATTGCCTGGCCTCCGGATGCCATTACAAGCATCAGCAGCCCCCACAATTGCATAGGGGCTGCTGATGTGGTACAAACCCTGTACATGCGGAGATCGCAATCGAGCCCCGCATGTAATGGGATAATTGCCGAAATCAGCGGCGATGAGCCGCTGATCGGCAACACTGGAGTGTCAGCTGTCGGAGACAGCTGATCTCCAAGTTCCCGATGCACACCTTGTCGCCAACAGTGTGCATCGGGAACGACACAGTGACTTCCTGTCACTCTGACAGGAAGCCTATCAGGACCAGCCGAAGGTTGGTCCTGATGGGCTTCCGTCCATGGCAGACCCGGAAGCCATTGTTTGGCTTCCCTTTGCCATACTAACTATCGGCAGACGCCGCGATTTCGGACCGGGGTCTGCCGATATGCTAGAAACCCCTAAAATTCGGCGATTGCAACCGATCGCCGAATTTAAGGAGTTAATTCGCCGAAATCAGCATCAAAGGACCGCTGGCCAGCAAGAGGGGAGTGTCAGCTGTCGGCGACAGCTGACCTCCCGGTTCCCGGTGCACACTGTCGCCGACAGTGTGCACCGGGAAAAACTCTAACTGTACGTCCTCGTGCGGGAAGTGACCTCACGCAACGACTGACAGTTACGTCCTCGTGCGGATAGGGGTTAAGGTCTGAAACATTTTTTGATTTTTGATTTTCGTTTTTCACTTCCCGCATTCTAAGAGCCATAATGTCTTTATTTTTCCGTCAATAGAGTGATGTGAGGGCTTATATTTTGTGGGTGGAGTTATAGTTTCTATTGGTAGCATTTAAAGTACCATATAATGTACTCGGAAGCTGAAAAAAAATTATTTGCGGGCTGAAATTGGAAAAAAACTGATTCCTCCATTATTTTTTGGGTTCCGTTTTTACGTCTTTCACCGTGTGGTAAAAACAACAACTTAACTTTATTCTGTGGCTCAATACGATTACGGTGATATCAAATCAATATAGATTTTTTTATATTTTACTACTTTTAAAAAACAAAAAACGTTTTGTTAAAAAAAATTCTGAGAGCCATAACTTTTTTATTTTTCCGTGCATTGAGCGGTGTGAGGGCTTATTTTTTGCAGGACGAGCTGTAGTTTTTACACCATTTGTTGGTACATATGACTTTTTTAACACTTTTTATTACATTTTTTTGGGGAGCTAAGTTGACCAAAAAACTGTGATTTTGGTGGTTTACAATTTTTATTTTTTACGGCGTTCACCAGGTGCATTAAATAACGCTATATTGTAATAGTTCAGACTTTTACGGACGCAGCAGTACCAATTTTGTTGACTTTTTTAATTTTTTTACATTACTTTAGAGGAAAAATGGGAAAGGTTTTTTTTTTACTTTTTTTTTTTTCTGCACTACTAAAAACGTTATCACTTTATATCACTTCTTTTTAGACATTTTGTTAGTCCCCCTAGGGGACTTGAACCACGGATCGTTAGTACAATACTACGTGTTCCAAATTATTATGCACATTGGATTTAAGTGTCATAAACATTTAATTATTAGTTTTTCAATTAAACTCATGGATGGTATTGTGTCTTAGGGTATGTTCACACGGCCTATTTACGGACGTAATTCGGGCGTTTTTGCCCCGAATTACGTCTGAAAATAGCGCCTCAATAGCGCTGACAAACATCTGCCCATTGAAAGCAATGGGCAGACGTTTGTCTGTTCACACGAGGCGTATATTTACGCGCCGCTGTCAAATGACGGCGCGTAAATAGACGCCCGCGTAGAAGAAGTGACCTGTCACTTCTTTGGCCGTAATTGGAGCCGCTATTCATTGACTCCAATGAATAGCAGCGCTAATTACGGCCGTAATTGACGCGGCGTTCAAGCGCCTGCACATGCCGGTACGGCTGAAATTACGGGGATGTTTTCAGGCTGAAACATCCCCGTAATTTCAGCCGTTACGGACCCCCGCCGTGTGAACATACCCTTAGGGCTCTTTGGATCATTGTAATCAATCTCAGACACATGTGATAATTAGTTTTCCAGGTGTGACCAATCAAAGGAAAACTACTTAAGAAGGACATTCCACATTATTAAGCAGGCCACAGGTTTCAAGCAATGTGGGAAAGAAAAAGGATCTCTCTGCTGCCGAAAAGCGTGAAATAAAGCAATACCTTGGACAAGGTATGAAAACATTGGATATTTCAAGAAAAAACTTAAGTGTCATCATCGTACTGTGAAAAGATTTGTGGCTGATTCAGAGCACAGACGGGTTTGTTCAGATAAAGGCATAATGAGGGAGGTTTCTGCCAGACAAATTAATAGGATTAGGAGAGCAGCTGCTAAAATGCCATTTCAAAGCAGCAAACAGGTATTTGAAGCCGCTAGTGCCTCTGGAGTCCCACGAACCTCAAGGTGTAGGATCCTCCAGAGGTGTGCAAGTCTGCATGAAGCTATTATTCGGCCACTCCTAAACAATGCTCGCAAGCAGAAACGGTTGCAGTGGGCTCAGAAATTCCTTGAAGACTAATTTTCAAACCGTGTTGTTTACTGATGAGTGCCGTGCAACCCTGGATGGTCCAGATGGATGGAGTATTGGATGGTTGGTGAATGGCCACCATGTCCTAACAAGGCTGCGACGTCAGAAAGGAGGTGGCGGAGTCATGTTTTGGGCTGGAATCATGGGGAGAGAGCTGGTAGGCCCCTTTAGGGTCCCTGACGGTGTGAAAATGACCTCTGCAAAGTACATAGAGTTTATGACTGACCACTTTATTCCATGGTACAAAAAGAAGAACCGTGCCTTCCGTAGCAAAATTATCTTCATCCATGACAATGCACCATCTCATGCTGCAAAGAATACCTCTGTGTCATTGGCTGCTATGGGCATAAAAGGAGAGAAACTCATGGTGTGGCCCCCATGTTCCCCTGACCTCAACCCTATTGAGAACCTTTGGAGCATCCTCAAGCAATATATCTATGAGGGTGGGAGGCAGTTCACATCAAAACAGAAGCTCTGGGAGGCTATTCTGACGTCCTGCAAAGATATTCAAGCAGAAACTGACCAAATACTCACAAATTCAATGGATGCAAGAATTGTGAAGGTGATATCAAAGAAGGAATCCTATGTTAACATGTAACTTGGCCTGTTAAGTTTTTTTTTATTGAAAGAGCTTTTAATTTCTGTAAATATGACCACCTGATGCTGCAAATTCAACAAATTGTCATTTTAGTTCTCTTTACAACCTTTAAAATGTTTTGATGTCTGTTGTGCATAATAATTTGAAACAGTGCATTTTGAGTTTTTTACTTCTAAAAAAAAAACTTATCATTAGGAGATTTGTTCAATAAAATTTGCATTATACTCCAACGGTTGATGGCTTGAAGATTATACTGACTGCCATTTGCATCGACTATTTAGGAAAATAGCGAAAAATAACATTTGCATAATAATTTGGAACGCGGTGTATACTGCAATACTAATGTACTGCAGTATATCGTCATTTTTACAGGCATCTGTTAAGCCCTGCCTGTGGGCTTAACCCCTTAGTGACCAGCCCATTTTAGGCCTTAATGACCAAGCTATTTTATTCGTTTTTCTATAGTCGCATTCAAAGAGCTATAACGTTTTTATTTTTTCGTCTACATAGCTGTATGAGGACTTGTTTTTTGCGGGATTAGTTGTGCTTTTTAATGCCACCATTTTTGGGTACATATAATTTTTATATTAACTTTTATTAACCTTTTTGGGGGGGATTATAAAAAAAACCTGAAATTCTGCCATTGTTCTATGCGTTTTTAAATTGACGCCGTTCACTATGCGACGTAAATAACATGTTACCTTTATTCTATGGGTCGGTACGATTACGGCGATACCACATATGTGGATTTTTTTGTATGTTTTACGACTTTTGCACAATAAAAACACTTTTGAACTAAAATTATTTGTTTTTGCATCGTCGCTTTCCAAGAGCCGTAATTTTTTTATTTTTCCATCAATGTAGTGATTTTTTGGGCTTGTTTTCTGCGGGACAAGATGTAGTTTTGAATGGTACTGTTTTGGGGTACATGGGACTTATTGATTAATTTTTATTATGACTTTTTTGGGGGGCAATGGAAAAAAATTGCAATTTCGCCATAGTTTTTTGCGTTTTTTATTTACGGTGTTCACTTTGCGGTTTAAATTACATATTAACTTTATTAATGGAGTCATTACGGTCGCGGCGATACCACATATGTGTACTTTTTTTTTTTTTACACTTTTACTAAATAAAACCACTTTTTATGGAAAAAAATGGTTTTATTTATTTTTTTACTGTACTTTTTATTAATAATCTTTATTTCACTTTGATGACTTATTTTATTAGTCCCACTAGGGGACTTTACTGTGCGATGTTCCGATCGCTGCTATAATGCTCTGGTATACTTCGTATACCAGAGCATTATTGCCTGTCAGTGTAAATCTGACAGGCAATCTGTTAGGACGTGCCTCCGGCGCGTCCTAACAGGCATATGTCCAGGGCAGACCTGGGGGCTTTTATCAGTCCCCCGGCTGCCATGACACCCCATCGGAGACCCGCGATTGCATTCGCGGGCCGCCGATGGGTGACAGAGGGAGCGCACTCCCTCTGTAAACAAAGTTAAATGCCGCGGTCGCTATTGACGGCGGCATTTAACGGGTTAAACGGCCGCGATCGAAGTAAACTTCGATCGCGGGCGTTGGAGCAGGAGCTCAGCTGTCATCAGACAGCAGAGCCCCGGCTCCTGCCGGCACGGGAGACCCGTGCAGGACTTAGACTAGGCTGACGTGAAAAGGCGTCAGCCTAGCCTAAAGCCCATTAGTGAATCACGTAAAAAGGCGTATTAGTGGTCACTAAGGGGTTAAGGCCGGATCCACACACATTTTTTGCGCTCGCATAACGCTGCGTTTTAGGTACATAACGCGCAAAAGGTACATAATAGCTCCGTGTGTCATCACCATATGATGCGTGGCTGCGTGATTTTCGCGCAGCCGCCATCATTATGAAACTCTGTTTTTATGTTTGTAAACAAAAAAGCACGTGGTGCTTTTCTGTTTTCATTCATAATTTGTCCTGCTGTTGCGCGAATCACGCACGGCGCCCGGAAGTGCCACAAAGAAAAGGTGTAACTAATAGTAGGTCCATAATGTTTCCCTCATTTGTTCTGTTTGGCTAAAAATGTGTCTTTCTGCGCTGTGTCTGTATTTATACGTTTTATCTTTTTGTAAAACTATGACACTTGGTAATAATTTAAATAGTATAATAACTTAGTTCACTCCAATTTAAATACCATCATGCCTTTTTTCCATTACCTTGGGGAATGGTAGTCTTTTTTTAGGGGGAGGTGACAGGGTAATACGCAATGATTTAAATATAAACTAAAATAACGCCATGGCCTTTTTTATTACCTTTTGCATGAGTAATCCCAATACATGTATTCATCAGCTTAACAGATGGCCATTCTTTATGAACAAAATTACATCAATGTGCGTGTTTTTTCTGTACATTGGTTATAATTTATATTGCATCCTGGAATATAAAGATGAGCACGTAAGTTTTAGAGATCTTATTTTCGGTTGATATATTTTTAGATTTTAGATTTTTGTTATTAAACATATTTTCTCTTGACAGTTTTAGAGTAATCATACTTACTATGCAATATATATATATTTGTATGTGATTTTTATGTGGATTTTTATATTTTTTGTGTGTATTAATTATGCAAATTTTGGTTTGTGGCAGCTATTTAAATCTATGTCAAAGTACACGCCTTACATGCCCCAGAGGAAGCCGGAAGGGCAAAACCCCGAGTTGGGCTATAGAGATTGGCGTGCCGTATGCTATGGATTATGTTATGTTTTAAGTCTTTTCCCTTTTTGTAAGTTTGGAATAAAAAGCGTGACGTGAACTAGCCCAAAAAGTGTTGCACTATTTGTTTCCTTGTTCCGTCTTTGGAGATATAGTGTGGTGTTCAACTGGGCTTACCTGGATCATCGCATCTCTGCATCCCTGTGTGGAACTACATTTTCAAGAAAAATCCAAGTGTGATACTGTATGTAAACATTGGTCTATGCTAACTAAATGCCTGACTACTATCCCTGACGTACAGAATGCACCCATATTCTCCTATCGTAGATCACCCAATCTCAGAGACAGACTAGTGAAATTGGATGTAGGCACAAGGAAGGTTGATAAACGTATTTGACCGAACGCAAGATGGATCGTTTCCCATGCTTGAGCTGTTTTACCTGCTCTTTAATACAGAAGGCATCCAATTTTTTACACCCCTTGACGGGGACCTTGTATGACATCAGATGCTACCTAACCTGCAATTCAGCTCATGTAATCTCCGTGTTACAATGCCCCTGTCATTTTCTCTATGTGAGTGAAACCACACTGGAGTTTAAAATAATACTTAACCAACATTGTTACATGATCCAGAAAAAAACGTATGGACCTTACGGTTTCCAAACACTTTACTAATGCTAGGCATACAGAAAGGGATCTTAGAGTATGGATCATTGACAACATCCCTATACCACATAGAGGGAGCAATAGCATTAAGATGCTAAAATGCAGATAGCTTCAGTGGATTCAGAGGCTTAATACATTAAAACCACAGGGTCTCAATGTAGACTTCTCCATAGGTGGTGCTCTATGATTTGGGCTTGCCCTCTATATAGGATTACACGAAAACATCTAACTTTGCATAATAAATTCAATAAATATATTATAAATATAGAGAATAATCCTCATTCTAACATTTTTTTTTATTTTTTCTTACAGATTTTGACACTTGCACACTTCACTATCATACATTGGAATACCTGACTGGATCCAGAGTTTAGTGTATACTGTCTAATTTGTGCAATCATTATTAAATTTGGTATTTTACCTTATATTGGATTTGTTGATTTTTTTATGTGTGCCTGGGGTTGAGGTCCTACCCAGTTGATCTTTATTGCTTTCTTCTACTGCAGGCTGGTGAAGTGGTACCGACATGGTTTAATTCCTATATGGCTAATCTTGGGTAAGATAGGTGTCGCATGGTAGCATCCGGGTCCCTAATATAGGTGCCCTTCTGTGAATGTACAGATGTAGCCATCTTTACATTGACTTTTAACACATTAAATAAACAATGGCTAGATCCCTTATCTTGACTTTTTCAATGACTTTTCAATGGCTTTTGTTGTGTGATATCACGCTGCAGCAAGTTATCAGAATCAAGATAAAGATGGCTACATCCATATTGCCTTCCACGTTATGTGGTAAAAAAAAATGGTGTATTAGAGCACTCAAATCCCTAATATAGGCACTCTGAGTGCTTTGCATCGTCTAATGTAACATTGTGCTTTCAACGTAAAGTGGGGAACAACATGTAACCACCCCCATTTTTGTCTATCTTTTGACCCTTTAGTTGAGACGATCTATTGTCGGAGTACCCACTGACCTTGTCCTGCTTGATCAGCCTTGGACTATGTGCACATACGCGGTTATACCGCAGATTTCCTTTTATATAGACAAATGTGTATATATTTGCGGTTATACCGCGGTCCATGCGTTCATTTGTATTATCTAATTAATTTATGTGGGCATTATTGATATGCACTTATGGGTTAGACCACAAATTTCAGCCGCACTTTACTATTACATATATGTAGATGGCCAATGGGGTTCTTTGTTGATCAGGGTTGCCAAGGCTACAATAGAGCATCCCAGCTAGATAATCCCGGCGATAAGCGATGCCTTCACCAAAATGGCCGAGGTGACACTTCCGCTAGATAACGTGCATGCACGGACATGCACACTTTAAATGCAGCTTAATCTTGATTTCTAGGTATGCGCAGTTCATGTTTGTTTTCCGAGCATGTGCAGTAGCGCGGCTAGGATGCCGGCATGGCGCCAATATACACTTCTCATTTTAAATCTTAAGGTGCTATAAAATTTTGTATTGTTGACTTTAATTACTTCACAGATGTGATGTATATGTAATTATAAGCTAGTTATGTATACCCTATATATTTATATAAATACTACAGCACATGGACACTATATTTGCAGCTATATTTGCACATTGATTATACGAAGTTGTTGTCATAGTAAATATGGAACATATATTGTTTTATGATGCTCTGTATATGAATTTTTATCTTAATTGATGTTACTGATGATTGATTATCACTGCCCTTTATATACCACTGTTTGTACATTTTGAACATTGCTTGAGGAAGGCTCTAGAGTGTGGAGCCGAAATGTCGCACCAGGGCTAATAAAGTAGCTCTTTTTACACTTATCTTGGAGTGCTGCCTAATTTTTATCTATATATATATATATATATATATATATAATCTGTTTTGTTTAATAAAAATAATTATAAGCAAAAAAAAATGATGGTTAGTGTTATTGACATTATGGCGAGGAGATTTTTTTTTAGCGCTGAGGAGGCATAAGCCATGCTGTGGTTAGAGTCTGAGACTGCATCAGGAATGGCGTCATAGAAGGAACCTTTTTTAGGTAGCAACAATGTTGGTGTCACTTCAGGTTCGTCTTCAGGGGACGTTATCCCTGACGAAGTTGACACTGCAGGGCATGGAAGCACAGGGCCTAGTCGCGCTGTACCACAGGACAGCGTGGTCCCTCCAGTTTAGGCTCTCGTATGGGCACCTGCTCCATCGTTTGGCCCTAGAAACCACTCATTTACTGCCGCTCCTGGCATAACAGTGGAAGATTCAAATATTCAAATATCACACATCCCTGCTCCCTCAGCTGGTTTGTATACAGCCTAGCCTCCTGTAATAACATTTTATCAGATGTGTCTGCTGCAGAATTTAACTTCCCCATTGAACTCAATGGGGAAATTCGGCAACAAATGCGCCGCTATTCCGCAACATAAATTGACGTGCTGCAGATTTAGAATTTGCACCACAGTTCAATTTTTGCACTTTTTTACGGAATGAGATTTGATCAAATCTCATCAACTTTGCTGCTGCTGTAAACGCTGTGGAATTTTCGCAAGAAAAATCTGATTGGATTTTCTGCAAAGAAGGAGAAATAGTGCAGGTTGAAGTGGTTACTAATGCAATCCCATTCTCACACTTAGGCTGGGTTCACACGAGCATGTTACGTCCGTAATGGACGGAACGTATGTCGGCCGCAAGTCCCGGACCGAATTCACTGCAGGGAGCCGGGCTCCTAGCATCATAGTTATGTTCGATGCTAGGAGTCCCTGCCTCGCTGCAGGACAACTGTCCCATACTGTAATCATGTTTTCAGTATGGGACAGTTGTCCTGCATCGAGGCAGGGACTCCTAGCATCGTACATAACTATGATGCTAGGATCCCGGCTCCCTGCAGTGTGTTCGGTCCGGGACTTACGGACGAAATACGCTCCGTCCATTACAGATGTAACATGCTCGTGTGAACCCAGCCTTATAATTTCTAGTTGAGAGAGTTTTTATTTTACTCATTATCACTCGGACATTCCATAAGTAATCTTACACAGTGACTGTGTTAATGTCAGAAATCAATATTCTTTGCTTCTAGAAATTATTAACAACAAGTACAAACGCATTTAAACTATTCAATTGTTTGTGCAAATCAAGTATTTGGTATTTTCAAAGTGGTTTAAAATGTATGTATGAAGTACAATATCCCCTAAAAAAAAAGGCAAAAACTATTTTCAAATGTAGTATTAATACATAAAGTTAATGTTGAAAGTCTAAAAATAGAAATAGTAGCAAAGAAATTTCCACCACTATAGTCTGGCCAAAAGTTTTGAGACTGACACAAATTGTGGTTTTCACAAAGTTTTCTGTTTCAGTTTTTATAGTGGCAATTTGCATTAACTCTAGATTGTTATGAAGAGTGATCAGATGAATTGCAATTAATTGCAAAGTCATTCCTTGCCATGAAAATTAACTTAATCATAAAAAAAACCATTTTCACTGCATTTCAGCCTTGCCACAAAATTACCTTCTTACATTATTTCAGTGATCTTCTCGTTAGCTCAGGAGAAAGTGTTAATGAGGACAAGGCAGCTGATATCACTTTGTCAAGCTAATTGGATTATAGGAGCAGACTGGTTTCTTTAAAAGGGTGATTGTGCTTGACATCATTGTCTTCTTCTGTTAACCATGGTTACCTCGAAGAAAACATGTGCAGTCATCATTGCTTTGCATCAAGAAGGCTTTACAGACAAGGACATTGCCGCTAGTAAGATTGCCCATAAATGAACCAAATATCAGATCATCAAGCACTTCAATGAGAAAGGTTCAATTGCTGTGAAGGACACCCAAGAAAGTCCAGTAAGTGCCAGCACCGTCTCCTAAAAAGGATTCAGCTACTGTATCGGTTCAACACCAGTGCCATTCCTGAGCTTGCTCAGGAATGGCAGCAGGTAGATGTCAGTGTGTCTGCACACACAGTGAGGCGAAGGCTTTTGGAGGCTGCCAAGAAGGGCAGCAAAAATGTCACTTCTCTCCAAGGAAAACATCTAGGACAGACTGACATTCTGCAAGTAGTACAGGGATTTGACTGCAGAGGACTGGGGTAAAGTTATTTTCTCTGATAATGTTCCCTTCAGACTGTTTGGGACATCTGGACGAATTTTTGTCCAGAGAAGAAAAGGTGAGCGCTACCATGCATCCTGTGTCATGCCAACAGTAAAGCATCCTGAGTGCATTCATAAGTGGGGTTACTTTTCATCCAAGGGAGTGGGCTCACTCACAATATTACATAAGAACACTCCCATGAATAAAGAAAGGTATCTAAACATCTTCCAAGAGAAACTTCTCCCAACGATCCAGCAGCAATTTGGTGATGAACAATGGGTTTTCCAGCATGATTGAGCACCGTCTCACAAGGCAAAAGTGATAACTAAGTGGCCTGGTGAACAAAACATTGAAAATTTTGGATCCATGGCCAGGAAACTCCCCAGATCTCAGTCCTATTGAGAACCTGTGGTCAATCCTCAAAAAGCGGGTGAACAAACAAAGGCATTAGGAAAGAATGGGTTGCCATCATTCAGGATTTGGCCCAGAAGCTGATATCCAGCATGCCAGGGCGAATTGCAGAAGTCTTGAAAAAAAGGGGTCAACACTGTAAATATTGAGTCTTTGTATAAACTTGATTTTGTTTTTTCAATAAAGTTTAAAAACTTATGAAATGCTAATAATTGTACTTCAGTATACCGTAGAAACATCTGAATAAAAGATCTAAAAATACTGGAGCAGCAAACTTTGTGATAACCAAAATTTGTGGCAGTCTCAAAACTTTTGGCCAGGACTATATATAGACAATATTAAATAGACTAATAAGTCCACAGTATCTGGTGACCAAAAAAAGTAAATATACAAAAAACATGTATTATTACACTTACTTTCATGTCATATAGTAGTGCAAAAATGATAATCTAAAGCTTACAGTGGACAAAGGGCTCATTGAGGATTTTCACACAGGAAAATGTGCAAAATCAATATAACTCATGCATTCTTATTGATTTCATGTCACATTGAAAAATAGCTTTTTCAGTTACAATTTCAAATACAAACTTTCACTTACCTTAGAAAATACCACTTTGACGTACCATTATATTAAATGTTTTTATCATAGACCAATTATAGTATAAATCATGTCAATTGTTTACTTTTCTTTCATGATTTCATGAATGTATACTTTATCGTGCCTTCTTTGAATTATTAATTAGTTTTATCTAGGTGAAGTAAGTTTTTTAACATGTTTATGAGATCAATCATAGTTACATATAATTAGTATGGTTGAAAAAAGACATATGTTAATCGTGTTTAACCAAGGGATATGAGAGGATGTGGAAGGTAAGGGGTATGCGTAAACTTTAGAACTTTCTTTTACCTCTATTTAACTAGAGGCAGGCAAAACAAATCCAAAAGGCATAAACCAATCTACTCTAAAAAGGAAATATTTCCCTCCCGAATTGGCAAATTCTATACATTTTCATAAGCATTGATATTATTTTATTCTAAGAAATTATCTACTGAGTTCCTGCTGTGACAATCTCCTGGTAGGCAATTCCAGATATATCGTTCTTATCATAAAACCTCTGGAGACTAGACCTTTTTTTTCTTCAAACGGAGGGTGTACCTTCTTGTCTTTTGAGAGGATTTTAAATGAAACAGGTTTTCTGTAATGATAGGGGTAGGGAAACGGACAAGTGAGCCCTAATCTACCCGCCACTCTGTCCCTGCCTACTTGCAACGACCCACCCTAGGCGACGGGGTACAACTGAGAGGCGGTCCCTACGCTCAGTAAGTGCACGAAACAGACAAGGGTACACAAAGCTAGGGAAATGGGGCAGTTGCCCACGGCAACACCGCGAGCAACAAGAGAGGTGAACGAGCCGAGTCAAACCAGGAGAGTACGAGGTACCAAACGCAGTGCAGAAGAGTAGTCAGTAAGCCAGGGTCAGTATGGAGCAGGATCAAGTAGTCAGGAGCTGTAGCTGGGCCAGGAAACCACACGAGAAGAATCACAAGCACTGGAGGAACAGGAAAGGCAGGTATAAATAGACAGAGGGCGGGAGCTAGCTGAGTCTGGCCAGGCTGCGACAGGCTCTCCCACTCCTAAGCCTGCCAGCCTGAGTGGTGGAAGCTGGAGTCAGTCTCAGACACATAGACTCAGGTGCCGACTGATTACCTATGGGCGTTAACCCCGCTGTGCCTGGCAGATCCTTTACATTTTCATAAGAAAATATTTTTACATACCATTTATATACTTCTACAAGTTAATCATGCCCCCCCCCCCTTAGACACCTCTTTTCAAGAATACATCAATTTTTTTATTTTAATCTTTCCTAATAAATAAGATTTTTTCTACATACTATATGTAAATAACAGTAAACTAACAACAGAAAACAAAATTATATTTGAAGAGCCGAAATATTAGAAATGACCACGTTAAGTTTGTTTGGTTTGTTAAAAAAAAAATTTGGGGGCAAAAATACATAAGAATTGAATAAATTGAATAAAAAACAATAAAAAAAAATAACGTTATCTTTAAATATACTTCCCTCAAGGTTTTTGTCTAATGGTGTATGAGCATGTTAAGCTAGCATGTTTCTGAAAGTATTAATGCACTACTAATAGAAAAAAATTATTAGACACCTACACATTACACCGACAGGAGCTTTTATAACATCCCAGTCTAAATCAAAAGGCAATCATATAGAGTTGGTCCCCCCATTGCAGCTAAAACAGCTTCCACTCGTCTGGGAAGGCTTTTCACAAGATTTTGGAGTGTGTCTTTGAGTGTTTCATTCATCCTGATGAGCATTTGTGTGGTTAGGCACTGATGTTGGACGAGAGGGCCTGGCTCGCAATCTCCATTCTAGTTCATCGCAAAGATGTTCGATGAGGTCGAGGTCAGGGCGCTGTGCGGGCCAGTCACTTTATTCCACATCAAAAATACCAAACCATGCCTTTATGGACCTTGCTTTGTGCTCTGCGGCACAGTCATGCTGGAACTAAAAAAAGGGCCTTCACCAAACTGGTCCCACAAAATTGTCCAAAATGTATTTTTCACTGAAGCATTAAGATTTCTCTTTACTTTTACTAGAACTAAGGGGCCTAGGCCAACGCTCTGGTCCGCTGTGTCTCGTCGGGTTACTTTTACTAGAACTAAGGGGCCTAGGCCAACGCTCGTGCCCACTCTTAAAGGGCCAGCGCATGCACATGAAAATAATCATCACCAATCCACATGATTTCCTGGCCTATAAGAAGGCCCCAGCCCTTCAGATCCTTGCCTGAGCATTGTTAGTTATCCCAAGTCTGTCTTGAAAATGGTCCCTTAGTGTTTCCTATTCCAGTTGTTAACCGTGCCCTGTTACCTGTTCCTGTATCCCGTGCTGTGTTCTTGTTCCTGTGCCTACTAGTGCTGGAGTCGTGTCCTACTGCACTTGCTGTCGTTTGCCACATCCAGAGTCTTCTGCCACATCCAGTGTCGTCTGCCACATCTTGTACTGCCCGCCACGTCTGGCGCAAACTGCTGCACCGACTTACATCTGTGCTGAAGCCACAGCCACCGTCTGGACTAGTTCAGGTACCCGAGTGTTACGAACTGCCATTAGACTTTTGTATAGACTGAGACCTGGTCAGCTGCCTCTCCGTTACGGCGGAGCGGCCTAGTGGGTCCACATACGCTGTGACCATGACAGTACGCGCAGGCCGTGGAACCCACTGGCCAGCCCAAAACCGCAGTCCAGAAGATACAGACGGAGATGCATGACCTACACACACGTCAGGATCAACTCCTTGAGGCCGTAAATTCTATCTTGGTCCGCCTGGATCTACTCACTGGTCCACCTCTGGTTCTTCCTCCTGAGGCTGTTGCTGTACCACTGCCCGCTGCTTCTCCTGTTTGTTCCGGATCCACAGTTCCTCTGCCTCTTCCTCCTCGCTAGGATGGTGATCCCAGAGCATGTAGAGGATTTATTAACCAATGTACGGTTCATTTTAGGCTACGGGCTCATCTCTTCACCTCCGAGTAGGCCAAAGTGGCATTTATCATCTCTCTTCTTGCTGGCAAGGCCCTCGCATGGGCGTACCCAATCTTGGAGCAACAAGGACCTGTATCCTCGGACATAGCCTTGTTCCTGCAGTCCTTTCGTGCCATGTTCGAGAAACCGGGTCGTACTTCCTCTGCCGCAGCTACTCTGTTGACCCTCAAGCAAGAGGGTTCCACAGTAGGGCAGTATGCTATGTCCTTCCCAACCCTGGCAGCTGAGCTGGCATGGCACAATGAGGCATTGGTGGCAACCCTCTGGCAGGGACTGTCCTCTCACATCAAGGACGAACTGGCGCCCCGCGACCTTCCTACTACCTTGGATGCCCTCATCCTGTTAGCCACTCGGGTTGATATGAGAATCCGGGAGCGCACTCAAGAGGTTCGACAGGAGAACCGGGTCCACAGACCAGCACCCGCGGTCCTGAGACCTCTATTGCCACCCCTTAGTGCGCTACCTGATGAACCCATGCAGGTAGACAGAGTCCGGTTGTCTGAACAGGAGAAGCAGTGCAGACGCTCCTCTGGACTATGTATGTATTATGGCCTTAAGGGTAATTTTGTGCGCCAATGCCCACAGAAACTGGGAAACTCCAGTACCTAGGGTTGGTTGGAGAGGGAACTCTAGGTGGGACGTCTCCAAACGTTAAACCCTCTTCCAAATTATTGATTCCTGTGGCCATCATCTCCGGAGAGACATCACATCCCTCCTCCGCCAACCTTGACTCCGGAGCAGCTGCTAATTTCATCCAGCAGGATCTAGTGGAACGTTTACATCTACCCACAGTTCTTCTGGAGAGACCCCTGGCTGTTGCCTCCATGAATGGTCTACCATTGCCAAATTCGATTGTGTCAATCACGGAGCCGTTTACACTATGGGTCGGAGCTCTTCACTCGGAGCAGATGGCCGTCCTTGTACTAACTAAGGCTATCAATCCTATCCTGCTGGGTCTGCCATGGCTTCGCCTACACGCCCCGGTTCTTGACTGGAGTTCCGGAGAGATTCTTCAATGGGGTTCAAGATGCCATAGCCATTGCCTGTCACAAGTCCGTCCTGTTATGCCCCCTCTTCCTCAGTCACTCTCCGATCTACCATCTCAGTATGCCAGTTTTGCGGATGTCTTCTGCAAGTGAGAAGCTGAGATGTTGCCTCCACATCGGAATTAGGACTGTCCCATTGAACTGGTTCCAAATGCTTCTCTTCCCCGTGGACGGGGAAATCGTCTCTCCTTGCCAGAGACTTTATCTATGTCAGCCTATATCAAAGAGAATTTGGAGAGGGGTTTTATATGAAAACCTTCCTCCCCAGCTGAGGCCGGCTTCTTCTTTGTTAAGAAGAGAGATGGATCTCTTCGATCCTGCATTGCCTACCGTGGTCTCAACCAGATCACGGTCAAGAACAAATACCCATTGCCACTTATTTCCGAGCTGTTGGATCGCATACGAGGAGCCAAAATTATTTCTAAGCTAGACCTGCGGGGGGCTTATAACCTAATCCGGATTCGCCGGGGTGACAAATGAAAGACGGTATTTAACACCCGTCATGGGCAAAAAAAAATAGCTAGTGATGCCCTTCAGACTGTGTAACCCTCCCGCAGTGTTTCAGGAATTCGTCAATGATATTTTCCGAGATGTCCTCTATATGTGTGTTGTAGTTTATCTCGATGATGTTTTGATTTTCTCCCCAGATCTGTTGACCCATCGGAGGTTCCTGGGTTTCGCCAATTTCGACCGGCAGTTTATTTCAAACTACTCATCTCTGGCGGCTCCCATCTCTACCCTTACCAAGAAGGGTGTGAACGCCAGGGTGTGGACCCCAGAGGCAGAATCCGCATATATTAGCCTCAAGAAAGCCTTCACTTCAGCCTTGACCCTCCATCATCCTGACGTATCTCGGCAGTTCTCATTGGAGGTGGACGCTTCCTCTGTTGGTGCAGGTGCACTTCTGTTCCAGAGGAGCTCCAAAGGAAAGGCAGTAGTAAGTGGCTATTACCCGAGACTTTATTCTTCTGCAGAGCGCAATTACTCTATTGGAGATCGGGAGCTACTAGCCATCAAATTGGCTCTGGAGGAGTGGCAACATCTTCTAGAGGGAGCAGATCACCCCATTTTGGTCAACACCGACCACAAGAAACTTACTTATCTTCAGTCCGCCCAACAACTAAATCCCCATTAAGCCAGGTGGTCGCTGTTCTTCACCCATTTCCAATTTGTGCTCCACTACCGTCCCGCTGACAAGAATGTGAGGGCCGATGCACTTTCCAGGTTATTTCAGATGGATGAGACGGAGGAATCCCTTCAAACTATTATAGACCTGTCCTGCGTTGTCACTGCTAATCCTTTGCAGGTTAGAGACATCCCTACTGAGGCTACCTTGGTGGTTCCCCTCCCCTCAACTCCTGAACCCCACCTCAAGTTGCCCGACCGGTTCTCAGGGTACCGGAGGGCTTTTCTCTCCTTTCGGGAGAGTTGCAGGCTTTACTTTCGCTTAAAGCCCCACTCCTCAGGTTCTGAGAGCCAGCGAGTGGGTATAATTATGTCCCGGCTCCAGGACGGGCCCCAAGAATGGGCCTTCTCCTTGGCTCCTGACGCCCCTGAACTTTCCTCCGTTGATCTTTTCTTTTCTGCTCTCGGACTCATTTATGACGAGACTAACAAGACTGCCTTTGCCGAGAGTCAGCTGGTGACCTTACGTCAGGGTAAGAGACCTGTTGAGGAGTATTGTTCTGACTTTAGGAAGTGGTGCGTAGCTTCTCGGTGGAATGACCCTGCCTTAAGGTGCCAGTTTAGGTTGGGTCTGTCGAATGCCCTGAAAGACCTGCTAGTTAGCTATCCCTCTTCTGACTCCCTAGACCAGGTTATGGCTTTAGCGGTAAGACTTGACCGACGTCTCAGGGAACGACAACGCGAACGTTTATGTGTTTTCTCCTCCGACTCCCCCATGATGGCTCCCGAGGTTCCGTTGCTTCGTTCTTCCCCGGAAGACTCAGAGGTACCTATGCAACTCGGGGCCTTCGTGTCCCCCCAACAACGTAGAGATTTCCGCAGGAAGAATGGTCTCTGCTTCTACTGTGGGGATGACAAGCATCAAGTGAACAACTGTCCTAAGCGTAATAATGCAGCCGGAGAACTTCCGCGCCTAAGTGATCATCGGGGAGGTCACTTGGGCGCACAGGTATTTCCCGTAAATATGAAACGTAATAAGATCTTACTTCCCTTTCAGGTCTCTTTTGGTGGTAGGTCTGCTACCGGCAGCGCCTTCGTGGATTCAGGGTCCTCTGCTAATATCATGTCTGTGGAATTTGCTATGTCTCTTGCTATGCCTTTGATTGATTTGCCTAAACCTGTCCCGGTAGTGGGTATCGACTCCACTCCTCTTGCTAATGGTTATTTTACACAGCATACCCCTGTTTTTGAACTCCTTGTTGGCTCCATGCATTTGGAGCAATGCTCTGTACTGTTGAGGCAGGGATTATCGTCCGATTTGGTTTTAGGCCTTCCCTGGTTGCAGTTGCATAATCCCACGTTTGACTGGAATACTCGGGAGCTTACCAAATGGGGTAATGAATGTTTAACGTCATGTTTTTCTGTTAATTCTATTTCTCCCCCTGAGGAGGTGAACACGCTACCTGAGTTTGTTCGGGACTTCGCTGATGTTTTCTCTAAGGAGGCCTCCGAAGTGTTACCTCCTCATAGAGAATACGATTGCGCTATCGAATTGGTACCAGGAGCTAAGCTTCCTAAGGGTAGGATATTTAATCTTTCTTGTCCCGAACGTGAAGCCATGAGAGAGTATATCCAGGAATGCCTGGCCAAGGGTTACATTCGCCCCTCTACTTCTCCGGTAGGTGCTGGCTTCTTCTTCGTAGGGAAGAAGGATGGTGGTCTTAGGCCATGCATTGACTACCGTAACCTGAATAAGGTCACTATAAGGAACCAGTATCCCCTTCCTTTGATTCCTGATCTCTTTAATCAGGTTCAGGGGGCCCAATGGTTCTCTAAGTTTGATCTACGGGGGTTGTATAACCTTATCCGCATCAAAGAGGGGGATGAGTGGAAGACTGCGTTTAACACGCCCGAAGGTCATTTCGAATACCTCGTTATGCCCTTTGGGTTGTGTAATGCGCCGGCGGTCTTCCAGAATTTCATAAATTAGATTTTGAGAGATTACCTGGGGATATTTCTTGTAGTGTACCTTGATGACATACTGGTGTTTTCCAAGGACTGGACCTCCCACATTGAGCATGTCAGGAAGGTGCTCCAGGTCCTTCGGGAAAACAAACTGTTTGCAAAAACCGAAAAATGTGTGTTTGGGGTACAGGAGATACCATTTTTGGGTCAAATCCTCACTCCTCATGAATTCCGCATGGACCCCGCCAAGGTTCAGGCTGTGGCAGTGTTTTTTGGGGTTCGCTAATTATTACAGGAGATTCATTGCTAACTTCTCGGTCATCGTTAAGCCTCTTACGGACCTCACTCCCAAAGGTGCTGATCTCCTCCACTGGTCTCCAGAGGCTGTCCAGGCTTTTGAGGTCCTTAAGAAGTGCTTTATCTCGGCCCCGGTGCTGGTTCAGCCCAACCAAATGGAGCCATTTATCGTGGAAGTTGACGCATACGAGGTGGGAGTGGGGGCTGTCTTGTCCCAGGGTACCAGGTCCCTCACCCATCTCCGCCCCTGTGCCTGCTTCTCCAGGAAGTTTTCGCCAACTGAGAGTAACTATGATATTGGCAACCGCGAACTCTTAGCCATTAAATGGGCATTTGAAGAGTGGCGCCACTTCCTGGAGGGGGCTAGGCACCAGGTAACGGTCCTTACCGACCACAAGAATCTGGTTTTCCTAGAATCTGCCCGGAGGCTAAACCCGAGACAAGCTCGATGGGCGCTATTTTTTACCAGATTCAACTTTTTGGTTACCTATAGGGCTGGGTCTAAAAATATTAAGGCCGATGCACTGTCGCGTAGCTTTGTCAGGGATCATTACTATGTATATTGTCTGAAAAATATTATCCTCACACATATGTATATACATTTCAGTTCTTTGTGTAATATACTGATATATATAACAAGTTCTTTGTTCATGTCGGACACACCTATGGAAGACACCGCCCCCTGGAATGCAAAGAGGAGTGTGCAGAAGAATATATAGGAAAAGTTACAGCTGGGGGAGCGAATAGAATTTAAGCAAGTCACACATCTATAGGGAGGGGCATGTGTCTTCTCTGTGTGTGTGTGTTTCTTTGTTCTGAATAAAGTTCAGTCCCTCCTGGCTGACATTGAAGCTGTACCTCAGACAATTGTGTGGTGTACTTCTCTCCAGGCATGCCTTCAGCTTTCAATTTACAGAGGTGGTTATTCGGTGTGAAATACGGACCTGACATTTGGTGCCGAAGCCGGGACCTCACTCGAGGAAAAATCAAAATCCGGACAGTCGACAATCACAGGGTGAAACAGAGGACTCAAAGTTGCCCACTGAAGGAATTTGATCACCTCCGCAATAACACGGTAAGCGAATTGATTTTATAAATCTTCGTCTTATCTGTGTTAGTGGGCAGTCTTGTGGCGATCTGTAGAACCCTTTTGTTGATTTCCTGGATTATCTCAGGCGACAGAGGTGATATTTTCCGCTGTGAGGTTGAAAACCTGTGAGACCTTAGTCGCGCCCGACTAACCATCCTCTGGGTAATTAGAGTCTAAATAAGGATAAGCGATCGGAGAGTTATCGACTGTGATTTTTTTTATATTTCCAGCGTAGCCGGAGAATCGAAATAAGGATAAGCGATCGGAGAGTTATCGACTGTGATTTTTTTATATTTCCAGCGTAGCCGGAGAATCGAAATAAGGATAAGCGATCGGAGAGTTATCGACTGTGAATTTTTTATATTTCCAGCGTAGCCGGAGAATCGAAATAAAGATTATATAAGCGACCGGAGAGTTATCGACTGAAATTTTAATATTTCCAGCGTAGCCGGAGAGTCTCAAATAAAATTATATTTCGGCGGACCGGGGGCTGTAGACTGAGGAATTTTAATATTTCCTGCGAGGCCTGGGAGTCGTTGACCGAAAATTGTTATATAAATTACGTGTATAATATAGACTGTTAGAATGGATGGTTTACGGTCCATATTCAAATCTCCAGGATCGTGCGTAAAATGAAGAAATTGATGGAAGTGTGTGGGATCCATAGAGGAGGGCGGCTCCAAGCCGCAGATTGGGCAAAAGGTATTCTGGAGAACAAAGGGAAGTTGGAAGGTAGAAAGTTGATGAAAAGTGCTTTAGAGGGATTTGCAGAAGAGGAAGTTAGGAATAAGAAAGGTATTGTATGTTGTATGTATTAGAAAACACAGGACCAGCCGACGCCCGGTAATGGTGTCCATACCTCATGTTGAGTGTGTCCTCATTGTTGGTGGGAAACCACCCCCCCCCTCACAGCTGCGCACTGTGTTTCCAATGGGAGAGGCTGCCCCCCCCTGCCCCTGATGTGGCCACGCCCGGCCCAACCAAATCAGTATGAAATAATCACCTTGTTAATTTTGTCATTTGTAGTGTTTTTTTTTTCTATTTACAGAAGTTCCAGTCTAGTTCACTGATGAAACAACACGTCATCATAATATAGAGATGGTGGCCGACAAATTGTACGGTTTCAAATTATATGTTTGATGTTTTGAACGTAGATAATTCCTATACAATGGTGTGATGAATGATTACAGATACGTATGTTGTTTTGCCGGCATTGAAAGTGTTAAGATTGTGAGAAGTTGTGAGTTAGTGACCCCCCTCCCTCCCCCTAAAGTGTGCTGTGTTTGGGAGGAGGAGGGGGGCTGACTGGGTGCAGTCTGCAGGGCTGATGAGACAAAGGGATTTCAATATGCACTGCTGAGATATATATATATCAGTAATGTCTACAAACCGAAATAAATTTCTTCTCTTTTGCGCATGCGCTGTTGTTTATAAAAGTTACGATATTTATGTGTTCTGATGTGATCAGATTTCATGTGTTTTGATGTTAATTCAGATGTCTTAAACTTTAGATACTGTGAGACACGGGGTTTTGAAAATGTATGTGCCCCCACCGTTCCCTATTTTTATATACAGTTTATTGGTTTGCAGTAATTAATGTTATCAGAGATAATATTTTTTGTTTTATTGAATAACTAACTACAATTGTTTTGTTTTTGATTTCACACATGAGTTATGTCATTGTAAAGATCAAATGTATTTTCGTCAGGAAAAAGTCATTTTTGTTTCAGGCTGTTGTACATTACAGGGGGTTAAATTAGTGTTATGTTGAGATGTAGTTTTGAACTCTGCTACATTACTTTCGCAGAGTCCACAAAGGGGGGAAGGGTGAAGGAACTGATCAGGTACAATTTTGTTTTTTTTTGAGTTAATTAATTTGGTTTCAGGAGATCTAAAAATGTGTAAGAGACCCCAATGAGTAATCCAGATTAAATGTGTATGAGAGTAACCTACATTTTGAGGTTTGTGTAGATGGTTGTGTAAGAGACCATCCCCCTCCAGCAAAGTTACACAGGAGGCAGAGGTGACGTCACTCACACAAGTCTTTATGGATTTAGATGAGGGAGAAGGCAAAACAAAAATTGTCTGGACATTGTTAATTTGATGTAAAGTTTTTAGGAATGTTTTCTTTTTATTTGTTTTTGTATTAATCAGGTATTTACAGGACCTGGTGGGTGGGATTTACAAGTGTTCTGGATTATCAGATGAATGTGGAACAATAAAACTCCATCCTTTTGAAATGTTATATATATATGTGACATGGGTTTCCAATGTAAATTTGTAATAAAGAGATATTTTATCATACAGCATGTGTAGAACAGGATACGAGGCACAAGGTAAATTACCCAGAAACCACTCTCACCTTCTTGTTCATCTCAAGGAGCGGAGCTGGAGGTGCTCGCTGAGGCTTGTAACCTGGCAGAAGGTAAGACGGCCGACATTTACACTGACTCTAGGTACGCTTTTGGCATCGCCCACAATTATGGGCCCATTGGTAGTAGGAACTTTATTGGATCATCGGGTAAGCCAATTGAGAGAGCGAGAGAAGACAGACCTGACAACAAGGATATGTGCAGCCAGGTGTCAGTAAATTGGCTTGTCCCTGGATACAATAATGCCACCACTAGGTTTGTAGCAGCCGGCATGATGTGCGCACGGCATGACATAGGTAAAACAGCAAAGGTACCTGTGAAAAGTGCAGCCCGGCCAGATTAACAGTCCCAGCGACTGCAGAACATACAACTACCGGAGGTAGAAGTGTATGACAATGTGCTCGTGTGTGTAGACCTGTTCTCAGGGGGGCCTGAAGCATGGCCGGTATCTTCCCCACTGCAGACGTTGTGTGTAAGTGACAGGGGAACAATGGTATCCCAGGTATTGACCTGATGTTTGTACAATAAGATATCAGCAGTTCTCCAGATGTTATCCCAAAGTTAGTTTGTTTAATAATTGTATTTAAGAAGTGTTGTGGGAATATTAAATACTGAGGTTAAGTTTTATGTAAAGTTCTGGACCAGCCTTAGCATTGGACTATTAGAGTCATGCGTCAAATAAAAGGTACAGAAGCGGAATATTCCCATTCGAAAAAATTTATTTGTTTATTTTTATTTTTGTTGTGAAAGGGAAATTTTAGAGCAGAGAATTCTGTGCAGTGTATATGTGTATGTATAGATATGTATATAAAGAAGAAAAATGAGTTTGCATGTATCATTTCTAGTTATTTCTCAATGTGAACGTTTGATGTAAAGATGTTATTTGTTAATGTTTTTCTTCAAATTAATTATTTGATTAAGATCAATTAATGTTTATACAATGAAAAAGTTTGTTCTCCACAGGAAGAGTCCAACTGGGAGCGGAAGGCGTGAGAACCAGATTCTAAAAGAATGTGGACGGATAAGGGAACGTGAATCGGTAAGACCCAAGGCACTCTTGATGGCTTTTGCATTGATGGTGTATGACCTCACATAGGCCCCAAGACTGCAAGGATCGATTTGGTGAGATCTAATTGGTATGTCCCAGGCTTTACAGCTGTTGCTGCTAAATTCTGTTAGAGCTGTTTGATTTGCCTACAGAACAGTCCTGGCAGACCGGTGCCAACCTTATCATACCCGCCTCCCACGAAGAGAACCGACCTTGAGAGGCCTTCCCAGGTAGAACGAACCAGATTAGAGTAAGAAAAATAGGTTTAAGACGCTTGTCAGATAAACATGTGGAATCTGTGTATCTTTCTGTGAGGTGGAGATGTTCCAGGCAATCAGCTGAGATCAAGGTACAAATCCTGCTGAAAGGGTATCACCAAGTGCAAATGAAATGTACCCAGTAAGTTACACATCTTCTAGGTGCCCTGTCCATTGTAACAGAGAAGTTTTTCCTTATATAAAGGTGTTTGATGTCATTTAGGGGCCTGACATTATTACTGTATGTACTTAGAACAACGTTTATAGTGTATGCGGATGATGTTATCACCAGATTAGTATTTATTTTAACAATTGACAAGAGTTGGGGGTCCCCAGCAATTGCCAGTAAATATGAACAATAAGACTTTTAACACGATGAACTCCATCACTGAGATACGGCAGGCGCAGCCTGAGCCAGTACAACGCGTTTATCATGAACTGACGGCAGTGTCACAATTCTAAGCGGCCGCCCAGACGAGTAACTTGCCAGAGGAAGAGTACAGATGCGGAGGGTTTGATAGTCACAATATAACTCCACTAATCCGCCTACGTGGGATCTCACCCCAGGCTCACAACATGAGGTGCTATGTACAGCCTGATGACGTAAACTAAAGGAGACGGTGTCGGACAGATGAGAAGGACCAAACCAAGTCCTGATGACATCAGCAAAGTAAAGACCAAAGACCTGAGTGAATCCGTCAGCAGGATCAAGTGTTTTGATAAGTGACCAGGAGGGGGTAATAATAACTCCCCCACTGGACACCAACGTAGTCTGACTCCACAATTGTGTGGGTTACCCTGAGGGTGACAGTCAGTGAAGAGCAGAAGACAGGAGAAGAAGAAGACGATGGTGTACAGGACTGGCAATGAACTGATGGGACCCGAGACCTGAGGGTGATAGCATGAGATTGGTGATAGCATTATGTTATTAGCTGAGGCCCTATTGTTTATAATGTCTGAGGTTTATAATTATAATGTGTGTAAATATGCCGCGGTGCTGCAAATTACAATCTGAGGAGTTTTATGTGAAGGTCACTGTGCTGCCCATGACCTGTCATATCTGCAGGGGTAAAGTCCCATTAGGACACTAAGTGACAGTGCGACAATTATTACTGTTAATAAAAATGTAGACCGGATTAATATATATATATATATATATATTACAACCAGCAGTGGTTTGTAGATTATATCAAGACAACCATCCTGTATCCAGAGGAGAATAGGGAAAGTTAGGACCACTCCGACACCTTGGAAGTCCAGGTACAAAGGGGGGTTACTCATCAGGAGTAGCTCGTCTCAAGCTGGTGAAGAAATCCAAAACCCCTACCCGCCTGGTTCGAGTGGTCAGTGGTAGGTTGCTAGGCAAGACTCAGGGATAGAGTAATAATATTTTTAGGGGGGACTGTCAGGGATCATTACTATGTATATTGTCTGAAAAATATTATCCTCACACATATGTATATACATTTCAGTTCTTTGTGTAATATACTGATATATATAACAAGTTCTTTGTTCATGTCGGACACACCTATGGAAGACACCGCCCCCTGGAATGCAAAGAGGAGTGTGCAGAAGAATATATAGGAAAAGTTACAGCTGGGGGAGCGAATAGAATTTAAGCAAGTCACACATCTATAGGGAGGGGCATGTGTCTTCTCTGTGTGTGTGTGTTTCTTTGTTCTGAATAAAGTTCAGTCCCTCCTGGCTGACATTGAAGCTGTACCTCAGACAATTGTGTGGTGTACTTCTCTCCAGGCATGCCTTCAGCTTTCAATTTACAGAGGTGGTTATTCGGTGTGAAATACGGACCTCACAGCTTCATGGCCAGCCCTCCTTCGGAGGAAGATCCTGCTTGTATTTTGCCTCCCGGTATAATCATTTCTTCTATTGATTCTGATTTAGTCTCTGAAATTGCAGCTGATCAAGGTTCAGCCCCCGGGAACCTTCCTGAGGACAAGCTGTTTGTTCCGCTGCAATACCGGCTAATGGTACTTAGGGAAAATCATGACTCCGCACTATCTGGTCATCCAGGCATCCTGGGTACCAAACACCTCATTGCCAGAAACTAGTGGTGGCCTGGCTTGCCTAAAGACGTTAAGGCCTACGTCGCCGCTTGTGAGGTTTGTGCTAGGTCCAAGACTCCCAGGTCCCGACCAGCGGGCTTACTACGTTCGTTGCCCATTCCCAGAGACCTTGGACACATATCTCCATGGATTTTATCACCGATTTGCTTCCATCCCAAGGCAAGTCGGTGGTGTGGGTGGTAGTAGACCGCTTCAGTAAGATGTGCCACTTTGTGCCCCTCAAGAAACTACCCAACGCCAAGACGTTAGCTACCTTGTTTGTCAAACACATCCTGCGTCTCCATGGGGTCCCTGTCAATATTGTTTCGGACAGAGGGGTACAATTTGTTTCTTTGTTTTGGAGAGCCTTCTGTAAGAAGTTGGAGATTGATCTGTCCTTCTCCTCTGCTTTCCATCCTGAAACCAATGGCCAAACTGAGAGGACTAATCAATCTCTAGAACAATATTTAAGATGTTTTATGTCTGACTGTCAATATGATTGGGTCTCATTCATTCCCCTCGCTGAATTTTCCCTTAATAACCGGGTCAGTAACTCGTCAGGGGTCTCCCCCTTTTTCTGTAATTTTGGGTTTAATCCACGGTTCTCCTCCGTTTCACCTGGTAGTTCCAACAATCCCGAGGTAGAGGTCGTTCATCGGGAACTGTGCACAGTCTGGGCCCAGGTTCAGAAGAACCTAGAGGCGTCCCAGAGTGTACAAAAACTCAGGCTGATAGAAAACGTTCTGCTAACCCCTTGTTTATGGTCGGGGATCTGGCGTGGTTATCATCTAGGAACTTGCATCTTAAGGTCCCGTCCAAGAAGTTTGCTCCCCGGTTTATTGGGCCGTATAAGGTCATTGAAGTCCTCAATCCTGTCTCCTTCCGGCTGGAGTTACCCCCATCTTTTCGTATACACGACGTGTTTCATGCCTCCCTCCTTAAACGCTGCTCCCCGTCCTTGGCTCCCTCGAGGAAACCTCCTGTTCCCGTTCTCACCCCTGAGGGGGTGGAATTCGAGGTGGCCAAGATTGTGAACAGCAAGATGGTCCAAGGCTCCCTCCAGTACCTGGTCCATTGGAGAGGATACGGGCCTGAGGAGAGGACTTGGGTACCCGCCCGGGATGTTCACGCTGGGGTATTGGTCAGGAAGTTCCACCTTCGTTTCCCCAGTAAACCAGGTCCGCTTAGAAAGGGTCCGGTGGCCCCTCATAAAAGGGGGGGTACTGTAAAGGATCTGCCAGGCACAGCTTCGGGGTTAACTTCCTTAGGTAATCAGCCTTCACCTGAGTCTATCTCTCTGAGACTGACTCCAGCTTCCACCACTCAGGCTGGCAGGCTTAGGAGTGGGAGAGCCTATCGCAGCCTGGCCAGACTCAGCTAGCTCCCGCCCTCTGTCTATTTATACCTGCCTTTCCTTTTCCTCCTTGCTTGTGATTCTTTCCGTGTGGTTTCCTGGCCCAGCTACAGCTCCTAACAATTTGATCCTGCTCCATTCTGACCCTGGCTTTCTGACTACTCTTCTGCTCTGCGTTTGGTACCTCGTGCTCTCCTGGTTTGACTTGGCTCGTTCACCACTCTGTTGCTCACGGTGTCGCCGTGGGAAACCGCCCCTTTCCCTTTGCTTTATATTCCCTTGTATGTTTTGTCTCGTGCACTTACTGAGCGTAGGGACCGCCGCCCAGTTGTACCCCGTCGCCTAGGGCGGGTCGTTGCAAGTAGGCAGGGACAGAGTGGCGGGTAGATTAGGGCTCACTTGTCCGTTTCCCTACCCCTATCATTACACATATGTCTCTCAGGACAAGTAAGTTAGTGGCTAAGCGATCCCTGAATAAGGTATGACGCCTCCAAAGTAGAGAACATAGTAACTTTGATAGAAACTGTAACTATCATTTGCATACAAAAGAGAAAGAACGGACTCATGCACTATAAATAGTATGAAAACATGGAAAAATCTAAATTTTTATTAAATACACAGAAACAAAGTAATATAAAATATACTGGAGGGCCACGATCAACTGTATAAGGGCCACACAAAACGACAACAAATCAGTATCACATAATTATTGGCCATATATAAAAATACATGGCAGATTAAATAGAGGGTGTGATGTCAAAAGTCTGATACAATAGGTAAGAAATACCATACACAAATGGCAGGTCAATATATGAGTGTTAGTACAAACACATACGGATCTAGCCATCTTTATCTTGACTCTAACCAGGGGCGTAGCTAGGGGGGGCAGGCGGGGCACGTGCCCCGGGCGCAGTTCAGAGGGGGGCGCCAGCGCCACCTCCTCCTGCACTATAATTGTACCTGTGTCGCAAGGACACAGGTACAATTAGAAGCAATGAATGACCGGGCAGCCATTCAGGCGCCTTTCCACGAGTGAAGCTACTGGTACCTTTTGTACCAATGAAGCTTCCGTCGATGAAAGGCGCTGACTGACTGACAGGGAAAGTCATCCTGCCCAGCCAATCAGCGCCTTTCATAGATGCTGCGTTCAACCCCCAGGAGACCTCCGCAGAAGAGAGCAGGTCTCCATGGCTGCCGGACGGCGTGGGAGCGGGAATAAGGTGAGTTTGAATATTTTTTTTTTTAAATTGTAATAGAAGTGTGTGGCTGTATCTGCGGGGGGGAACGGACTATATCTACAGGGGGGACTATATCTACAGGGGGGACTATATCTACAGGGGGTGGGCTATATACAGGGGGACTATATCTACAGGGCGGGCTATATCTACAGGGGGACCATATCTACAGGGGGTGGGCTATATACAGGGGGACTATATCTACAGGGGGGCTATCTACAGGGGGTGGACTATCTACAGGGGGACTATATCTACAGGGGGGCTATTTCTACAGGGGGTGGGCTATATACAGGGGGACTATATCTACAGGGGGGCTATTTCTACAGGGGGTGGGCTATATACAGGGGGACTATATCTACAGGGGGACTATATCTACAGGGGGCTATTTCTACAGGGGGTGGGCTATATACAGGGGGACTATATCTACAGGGAGACTATATCTACAGGGGGGCTATTTCTACAGGGGGTGGGCTATATACAGGGGGACTATATCTACAGGGGGACTATATATTGGGGTGGGCTATCTATGGAGCACCATATACAGGGGTGGGCTATAGCTACAGAGGGGGCTATACAGTATATAGCCCCCAGTAGATATAGCCCACCCCTGTAGATATAGCCCACCCCTGTAGATATAGCCCTCCCCTGTAGATGTAGCCCACCCCTGTAGATGTAGCCCACCCCTGTAGATATATCCCACCCCTGTAGATATAGCCCACCCCTGTCGATATAGCCTACCCCTGTAGATATAGCCCACCCCTGTAGATATAGCCCACCCCTGTAGATATGGTCCCCCTGTAGATAGCCCACCCCTGTATATAGTCCCCCTGTAGATATAGTCCCCCTGTAGATATAGCCCACCCCTGTATATAGTATCCCTCAAATAGCTCCCCCTTTAGTGCTCCACAGAAAGCCCACCCCTGTATATAGCCCCATTGTACATATAGTCCACCCCTGTATATAGTGCTCCACAGATAGCCCACCCTTGTATATAGTATATACAGGGGTGGGCTATCTGTGGAGCACTATATACAGGGGTGGACTATCTAGTGGAGCACTATATACAGGGGTGGACTATATGTACAAGGTTGGCTATATACAGGGGTGGGCTATCTGTGAAACACTATATACAGGGGTGGACTATATGTGGAGCACTATATACAGGGGTGGACTATATGTACAAGATTGGCTATATACAGGGGTGGGCTATCTGTGACACGGTGTATGGTGTTATTATAATTAGAGGTGCAGTGTATGGCGCTATTATATTTAGGGGCGTAGTGTGTGGTATAATGATAACTTTATATTTATTTATAGGTGCAGAAATGTTGGAAAAGTGAGAAGCTGAAGACATCTGAGTGGAAAACTGCAGAAATGGTCTGTGACCAGGAGAAGCCACCATAGAGGTCTGGACCGGATGGAGAAAAAGAACTAGAATCTGAGACGTCACCGGTGAGTCACTTAATGTAAATGTTTATTCTGCCTCTAATCAGCACTGTAGTCAATGTATGATCTGCAGCGAGATGATGAGATTATGATATGATTTATTTTTTGTGAAACGGCATCTCCCAGCATATCCTTACCATTGTTTGGGCCATGCTGGGAGCTGTAGTCTTACGCCATACACACCTATACGGCAGGGGTTGCACTAAATTGAGCTGTATTTGTGCTGGTGTTGTATATATGTAGTGAGCTTGCTTCTGGGGCTGTATATATGTAATGAGCTTGGTTCTGGTGTTGTGTATAGAACCATATTGCTTGTAAAATGTACAAATGTTTTTATGCTCGCGTTACATAAAAATAAATGACACGTCGATTGGTAGAGAAAACAAACACGGCGAGGGGGAAGGAGATGTCGGGAAAGAGGTTGGTGGGGGGGGGGGGCGCCAAACTGAATCTTTGCCCCGGGTGCTGGAGAACCTAGCTACGCCTCTGCTCTAACTGATAACTTGCTGCAGTGTGATATCTCACAACAAAAGCCATTGAAAAGTCATTGAAAACGCAAGATAAGGGTCTGTTCACATCACCGTTGCCCTTCCGTTGAGGGGTTCTGTCGGAGGATTCCATCGGGTTAACCCATCAACGGAAAGGCAAACGGAAGCCTAAGCTTCTGTTTCCCTCACCATTGATGTCAATGTTCATGGAAACATAGCTAATGGTTTCCGTCTGTCACCGTTATGACAGGGCTCCGTTGTTCTTGACAAAACCAATAGCGCAGTCCGTCTGTTTTGAAAAGTACATATAAAATCTGCAGCAAATCTGCACTGTGTGAACAAGGTTCCTGTAAAAAAAAAAGGGTGCAACATGTGCAGAACTTGCCTTACTGGGGGGGGGGTGTATCCCTGTTGAGTGACATGACTGTTATTACCCAATTTTACTGCATTCTGGTCTACTTATCAACCCCAGTTGGAATATTTTAAATGTAGAGTGACGGATTTGATTGTGCTTTACAAGGGCATTTCTTGTGTCTCCCTTGCTGCATCCTTCCCTACACAGAGCTCCTGCTACCATGCGCCTCCCTCACTCAACCCTTGCCACCTTTTGTCACCCTCCCTACAACCCCCCTTCAAAGATTGGGCCCCCTACCTCCCATATAGACGCTTGATCCCTGGTAGTTTAGGCCCCCTCCTCCTTATACAGTAAGCTGGAAAATTGGGCATCTACCCCCCACAGCCCTTGGAAGATAGTCCTCAATCATAGTCCCCACCAAATGTTATGTAATCCATCTCCCACATCCAGTAGATAGGCAATACACGACTGAATGGTACGGTCTGTCTGCAGGGAGGGGACCTGGTGGGAAAGTGTCTGAATTACTTTAGGGATCTTGTCTGAATTAATTTTGGCATCTGGTCAGTGCAGGTTACAGGTATGCGACGTGTGAGGAGGAGGCAGACACTTCACCCAGGCGTACTGCGGCAGTAGAAGATTATAGAGCCTGCAGGAGCCAGAAGCAGCAACCAGCACTGCAAATTGCTGAATGACTGCTGTGTAAAAGCAGCAGCTTATTTGCAATTCATTTTATTTCTGTTGCATCCACTACACCGCCACAGAGGCTTTGCACACCTACTGTCTCCTCTTTGGCCACACACAGAACCCCTGCCCACATGTCTCCTACCTGCTTCTCCACAGAGCCCTGTCAGGCTGCATCTCTCCCAGCCCTCTCCTCTCCATCCTCTACAGAGCCCTGCCACCTAGTCTCTTCACATTGTCCCTGACAGAGGTCCTACCCACCTACTGTCTCCGTCCTGCCCCTCCACAGAGCCACTACTAGTTTGCGTCTCCTCCTGCCCCTTCCCGACACTTTACTTTGTGCAGGGGCCCAGATTCCTTGACTGTATTAGGCCCTGAAATTCCAGATTGTGGCCCTGTCCCACCCACATGTCTGGTGTCAGCAAATCTTTTTACCGACTGTAAGCCACACTAAGCAATACTGCTTCCCCCCTCAATGCCTTTTCTCCTAATTACAGGCACCTGCATTAAACCATGTGGTGCCTGTGATCTACGATTTCATTATTAGGGCACGGCCAGACGTGGCGGAATTGCTGTGGAATTCCGCTTCGGACGTTTTTTACAGTTGTTTCAATACATTTTCTGGCAAGTTAGTTCAGACGATGCGGAAAACTCCGGTGCGGACCATAGGCTGCAGTGCGGAATTTTCCCTCCGCAGCATGCACTGACTGTTGCGGAGAAGAAGCGGAATTTGTCTGCGGATTTCAGCCTTTGCAATGCAAAAACTGAAATCTGTGGCAAGTCCGCTGTTTTTTCTGCAACGTCTGAATTACCTGTCAAATATGCAAATGCTGGTGCAGATTCGTTGCGTAAATGCCCCAAATCTGCACCAACATTTGCAGCGGAAAACCTCCGCCACGTCTGGCCGTGCCCTTATATAAGCATACAGACATATTGCTCCCCATAGGTTAGTAAACGGATTGTGGTGACCATGAAATTCAATGGGCAGTACAGATGTAGCCAAATTTATTTTGACCCTGATAACTTGCTGCCGCGTGATATCACGCAAAAAAAACCATTGAAAAGTAATTTAAAAAGTAAAGTTAAAGTTTCTTGCCACTGTCTATTTAATGTGTTAAGAGTCAAGATAAAGATCGTTACATCTGTAAGTGCAATACAGCTACAAACATTCTACTGAGACCCTAATTGTAACTACGGGGGCCGGTCCCACACCTCCCGGCGGTCCCCGCCACAGTGCCTACTACCTCCTCCAGGCCGCCGGCATCAGACTGTGCTTTCTGTCCGCGGCCGCACTGTTCCTAGCTGCGCGCACGCTCTGGCCACCCGTTAAAGGGTCAGCGTTAGCATAATTCACTAATTCACTAATTCTCTTCACTATCGTCCAGGTGCCTGAGCAATATTGGAACAACCTAGAGTTATCAAGCAAAGGTTCCTGTATGCGCCTGATCCTGTCCGCTATTGCTACCAATTATCAGCCTGTATCCAGTTTTCAGTTACCAGCTTGTATCCTGTCTACTATAGCTACCATTAATCAGCCTAAATCACATAAAAAAATGATTAACCACCGCCGCAGCCATTTTTCGTTTTTTTATTTTCTCCTCCCCTTTTTCAAAAAGCCATAACTTTTTTATTTTTCTGTTGATAAAGCAGTATGAGGGCTTAATTTTTGAGGAATGAGTTGCAGATTTTTGTGGCAATTATATGGACCATATAATGTACCAGGAAACTGGAAAAAAATTATTTGTGCAGAGGAAATTAACATTTTAATTTCCGTTCCTGGCCCTAAATCAAATATTATCACCTATTCACAGGATAGGTGATAATTGTCTGGTCGTTGGGTGCCCCATCATTATGTCCCCCACCGATCGTGAGAATAAAGTTCCGGAAACCCCATTTCCTCTTCACTGCACCCCCTGCAGTTAGGAGGACACTAAATGGATTGGCAGTCGAGCATGCGTCCGTTGCTCCTTTCAATGTCTATGAGAATTACGGAAACTGCCGAGCGCTTTTTTCCCTTCCTGGTTACTAGCGATCATTTACCTACTTTTGAAAGTAGGTGAATGACTGCTAATAACTCCTAGCGCAGTTACTCTTCTGCAGTGACGCTGGATGGTGTCGGGACATCAGCTGCACCAAAGATCTGGGTAAGTGTAACATCATTAATGCCTGCTGGGGTCCTGTATCTAAGCCTGCCTTGCAGTAAGCTTAGATACAGGGTCCAACAGACAGCATCACACATGGGCTTAGATACAGGTTGGACCATGTATCTTAGTTTATCACAAGGCAGGCTTAGATACAGAACCCCAGCAGACAGTATTCTTATACTGTGTAAGATTACTGTCTGTTGGGGCCCTGTATCTAATTTTAATATTTGGAAGCCGGCTCTCAGTGTGGATCACGATGGCCAACAGGCCTTCCCTTTCTCTCAGAGCCTGCTCACTGTGAGGGTATGTTCACACGAAAGCAGGCATTTACGGCTGAAATGACAGACTATTTTCAGAAGAAAACATCTGCGTCGTTTCAGCCGTAAATGCTCCTCCTCGTAATATACGAGGCGTCTGTGACGCTCCTATATCTTGAGCTGCTCGTCATTGAGTTCAATGAAGAACGGCTCAAATTACGATGCAAAGAAGTGCCCTGCACTTCTTTGCCGAGGCAGTCAATTTACGCATCGTCGTTTGACAGCTGTCAAACGACAATGCGTAAATTACAGGTTGTCTGCACAATACGTCGGCAAACCCATTCAAATGAATGGGCAGATGTTTGCCGACGTATTGTAGCCCTATTTTCAGGCGTAAAACGAGGCATAATACGCCTCGTTTACGCATGAAAATAGGTTGTGTGAACCCAGCCTTAGTGATGAGGGGGTTTGCACTGGTTAATGAGGATGGCAGTCTCTTGATTTCCCCCGGGACACTCCCTGTGTCTGCTCCTGTCCTAATTGTGTTTTGGGGTGTCCTTGGTGTTATGGGTGCAAAATAAGTCAGGAGGCTGAAGAGTGGCAGTTTAAGGCTATGTTCACACGGAGTATTTTGGGGGAGGAATATCTGCCTCAAAATTCCGTTTGGAACTTTGAGGCAGATATTCCTCTCCCTGCACGCCGATTTTCGCGGCAATTATCGCGCCGTTTTTCGCCCGCGGCCATTGAGCGCCGCGGGCATAAAACAGCGAGAAATACGCTTTCTCCTGCCTCCCATTGAAGTCAATGGGAGGTCAGAGGCGGAAGCGCCCGAAGATAGGGCATGTCGATTCTTTTTCCCGCGAGGCAGTTTTACTGCTCGTGGGAAAAAGACGCCGACGCCTCCCATTGAAATCAATGGGAGGCGTTCTCGGGCCGTTTTTGCCGAGTTTTGCGACGCGGTTTCCACGTCAAAAAACTCGGCAAAATACCCCGTGTGAACATAGTCTAACAGGCCTGCTCACGGCACAATTTTACTTAAAGAGGTTCTGTCACCACATTATAAGTGGCCTATATTGTACATGATGTGATCGGCGCTGTAATGTAGATTACAGCCGTGTTTTTTATTTAGAAAAATTATCATTTTTTACGGTTATGACCTATATTAGCTTTATGCTAATGAGTTTCTTAATGAACAAGTGGTGCTAACATAATTGCACAAGGGTTTTCAAGTTTTTTCTAATCATCCATTAGCCTTCTAACACAGTTAGCAAACACAATGTACCATTAGAAAACTGGAGTGATGGTTGCTGGAAATGGGCCTCTATACACCTATGTAGATATTGCATTAAAAACCAGACGTTTGCAGCTAGAATTGTCATTTAGCACATTAACAATGTATAGAGTGTATTTCTGATTAATTTAATGTTACCTTCATTGAAAAAAAACTGTGCTTTTCATTCAAAAATAAGGAAATTTCTAAGTGACCCTTAACTTTTGAACAGTAGTGTATACAGCACCAGAACAAAGTAAGGAACTTACAGTGAAGGAAATAAGTATTTGATCCCTTGCTGATTTTGTAAGTTTGCCCACTATCAAATACATGAACAGTCTAGAATTTTCAGGCTAGGTTAATTTTACCAGTGAGAGATAGAGTATATAAAAATAAAAAAAAAGAAAATCACATAGTTAAAATTATATATATTTATTTGCATTGTGCACAGAGAAATAAGTATTTGATCCCCTACCAACCATTAAGAGTTCAGCCTCCTCCAGACCAGTTACACGCTCCAAATCAACTTGGTGCCTGCATTAAAGACAGCTGTCTTAAATGGTCACCTGTATAAAAGACTCCTGTCCACAGACTCAATTAATCAGTCTGACTCTAACCTCTACAACATGGGCAAGACCAAAGAGCTTTCTAAGGATTTCAGGGACAAGATCATAGACCTGCACAAGGCTGGAATGGGCTACAAAACCATAAGTAAGACGCTGGGTGAGAAGGAGACATCTGTTGGTGCAATAGTAAGAAAATGAAAGACATACAAAATGACTGTCAATCGACATCGATCTGGGGCTCCATGCAAAATCTCACCTCGTGGGGTATCCTTGATCCTGAGGAAGGTGAGAGCTCAGCTGAAAACTACACGGGGGGAACTTGTTAATGATCGCAAGGCAGCTGGGACCACAGTCACCAAGAAAACCATTGGTAACACATCACGCCGTAATGAATTAAAATCCTGCAATGCCCGCAAGGTCCCCCTGCTCAAGAAGGCACATGTACAGGCCCGTCTGAAGTTTGCAAATGAACATCTGGATGATTCTGAGAGTGATTGGGAGAAGGTGCTGTTGTCAGATGAGACTAAAATTGAGCTCTTTGGCATTAACTCTACTCGCCGTGTTTGGAGGAAGAGAAATGCTGCCTATGACCCAAAGAACACCGTCCCCACTGTAAAGAATGGAGGTGGAAACATTATGTTTTGGGGGTGTTTCTCTGCTAAGGGCACAGGACTACTTCACCGCATCAATGGGAGAATGGATGGAGCCATGTACCGTCAAATCCTGAGTGACAACCTCCTTCCCTCCACCAGGACATTAAAAATGGCTCGTGGCTGGGTCTTCCATCACGACATTGACCCGAAACATGCAGCCAAGGCAACAAAGGAGTGGCTCAAAAAGAAGCACATTAAGGTCATGGAGTGGCCTAGCCAGTCTCCAGACCTTAATCCCATCGAAAACTTATGGAGGGAGCTGAAGATCCGAGTTGCCAAGCGACAGCCTCGAAATCTTAATGATTTACAGATGATCTGCAAAGAGGAGTGGGCCAAAATTCCATCTAACATGTGTGCAAACCTCATCATCAACTACAAAAAAACGTCTGACTGCTGTGCTTGCCAACAAGGGTTTTGCCACCAAGTATTAAGTCTTGTTTGCCAAAGGGATCAACTACTTATTTCTCTGTGCACAATGCAAATAAATATATATAATTTTGACAATGTGATTTTCAGTTTTTTTTTTATATAATCTATCTCTCACTGGTAAAATTAACCTAGCCTAAAAATTCTAGACTGTTCATGTCTTTGACAGTGGACAAACTTACAAAATCAGCAAGGGATCAAATACTTATTTGCTTCACTGTATATACAGCACCAGAACAAAGCTCAGTACATTATACAGCACCAGAACAAAGTTGAGTACATATATAAAACACCAGAACAAAGCTCAGTATATATACTAGTCCTTCTGAATGAATTAGAATATCATCAAAAGTTAATTGATTTCAGTAATTCAATTCAAAAAGTGTCTTTCATATATTATATAGATTCATTACACACAGAGTGATCTATTTCCAGCATATTTTTTCTTGTAATGTTGATGATTATGGTAACAGTTAATGAAAACCCCAAATTTAAGTCACTCAGAATATTAGAATATTATATAAGCCCAATTTCAAAAAATTCTTTTTAATACTAAAATGTTGTCCTACTAAAAGGTATGTCCAGTATCTGCCATCAATACTTGGTCGGTGCTCCTTTTGCATGCATTACTGCATCAATGGCGTGGCATGGAGGCGATCAGCCTGTAGCACTGCTGAGGTGTTATGGAAGCCCAGGTTGCTTTGATAGCGGCCTTCAGCTCGTCTACATTGTTGGGTCTGGTGTCCCATCTTCCTCTTGACAATACCCTACAGATTCTCTGTGGGGTTTAGGTCAGACGAGTATGCTGGCCAATCAAGCACAGTGATACTGTGGTTATTACACCAGGTATTGGTACTTTTGGCAGTGTGGGCAGGTGCCAAGTCCTGCTGGAAAATGAAATCAGCATCTCCATAAAACTTGTCAGCAGAGGGAAGCATGAAGTGCTGGAAAATGTCCTGCTAGATGCTGTGCTGACTCTGGACTTGATATAACATAGTGGACCAACACCAGCAGATGACATGGCTCCCCAAACCATCACGGACTGGAAAGTTCACACTGGACCGCAAGCAACTTGGATTGATGCCTCCTCACTCTTCCTCCACACTCTGGGACCGAGATTTCCAAATGAAATGCAAAATTTACTGTGTGAAGTTTCCACAGTCAGTGATGAAGCAACCTGGGCTTCCATAACAGCTCAACAGTGCCACAGGCTGATCGTCTCCATGCCACGCCGCATTGATAACACCTCAGCAGTACCATAGGCTGATCGCCTCCATGCTACGCCGCATTGATAACACCTCAGCAATGCCACAGGCTGATCACCTTCATGCCACGCCGCATTGATGCAGTAATTCATGCAGAGTCGGAGCCCCAACCAAGTATTGAGGGCACATACTGTACATAATTTTCAGTAGGACGACATTTCGGTATTAAAAATAATTTTTGAAATGGGGCTTATATAATATTCTCATTTTCTGAGATAATAAATTTGGGGTTTTCATTAACTGTTCCCATAATCATCAACATTAAAAGAACAAAATGCTGGAAATAGATTACTCTTCACTTTTTGAATTGAATTACTGAAATAAATTAACTTTTTCATGATATTCTAATTCATTAAGAAGGACTAGCATACAGCACCAGAACCAAGCTCAATATATATATATATATATATATATATATAATGTTTTGAGTTTGTTTGTTCTGATATATATGTACCGAGCTTTGTTCTGGTGCTGTATTTATGTACTGAACTTGGTTCTGGTGAGTATATATGTACTGAGCTTGGTTCTGATGATGTATTTAAGTACTGAGATTTGTTATGGTGCTGTATTTATGTACTGAGCTTGGTTCTGGAGTTGTGTATATGTTGTGAACTTGGTTCTGTTGCTGTATATATGTACTGAGTTTGGTTCTGGTGTTGTATATGAACTTGGTTCTGATGTTGTATATATGGACTGAGCTTGCTCTGATGTTGTATATATGTACTGAGCTTTGTTCTGCTGCTGTATTTATGTTCTAAGCTTTGTTGTGGTGCTGTATTTATGTACTGAGCTTTGTTGTGGTGCTGTATTTATATGCTGAGCTTGGTTCTTGAGTTGTATATATGTTCTGAGCTTCTCTTTGGTGCTGTATATATGTATTGAGCTTGGTTGTTATGATGAATATAACTCCAGAACCAAGCTCAGTACATATATATACAGCACCAGAACCAAGCTCATACATATATGTACATATATATATACAGCACCAGAACAAATACAGCTCAGTACAGAGATAATTTGCAAATTTATAGTCCCCTGTAGTTACTGTTACCTATGTATTGTCCCCTGTAGTTACTGTTCCCTATATAGTCCCCTGTAGTTACTGTTCCCTAAAGTCCCCTGTAGTTACTGTTCCCTATATAGTCCTCTGTAGTTTTGTAGTTACTGTTCCCTGTATAGATAAGGCCCTATAGATAAGGCCCCCAACGCTGCCCACGGTAGAAGGAAAAAAAAAACATTATATTCTTACCTGTCCCGTTCCCGCTCCGTCCTCCAGCAGCGCCAGTCCTCCTCCAGCGGAACGATGCAGCGGCGCAATAATGTCATCGCCGACTGCATCATCACTAAAGCGCCGAGTGGCGAGGCATCATGTGCCTCGGCAGGGCAGCGCTAGTGAAGTCAATTGTCCTAAGGACGCGAATACAATTGAGTGCAGGGGACCAGTTCAGGCTTCCTGCTTCACCCTATTCTGCGAACCGGCTGTAATTTTAACAACCAGATCGGGAGAACAGGGGCGAACCGGCCGAATCCCACCCCTGGTTGTAACACAGTGCATTGTAACTTCACATTTGTTATTTTAAAGTGACAGTACCTAAAAGTGCAAAAAAATTCATAAAATACATTTACAACACATTATCTCACAAGTAATGTCTTGGGTGACATTACAAGAGCGCCATCTATCCCGACCTCGTGTCGCTCAGGCTCCTCCCCTTCCTATGTCCCCCCCGTCATGCAGCCTGCTCCTACACCCAGGTGCTTAGATCCGGCCGTTCTGGACCAGAGATAAAGAGTGTGGTTCTGTTCCCCCATAACAATTAAACTACTGTGGCAACGCAAAGCACCCCAATGGATATATGATTGCCCAAAAATCCAGATCAGACACAGAGAAGAATCCGAAAGAAAAAAACAAAATAGTCAGTAAATTAAAAAAACTGCCGCCGAAAACCCCGCAAAGCATTAATACAAGGAGAAAAACCGTACACACACAAACACACACCCACACTAAAACTTGCCCCCTATAATTACACAAGAAGAGGGCGAACATACAACCAGAAATGTTGGGATTAAGCCCTGCATCAAGCCAAAAACCCCATCCCACCGCTTCCTTGGCGGCCCCTATGCGGAAGGAATGCAGGGCGAAAGCCTTGCCATCAAGACCAACATAAGACAAACACTTACGAAAAACCATTGTAAATTGATACCGCGACAAAAACGTACTATCTCTATGATGCAAAAAGGGCCCACCCACGAACCGACCTTCGATAAAATAAAACCCAAGACAGCGAATGGGTTGTGGCCTGGACATGGCGCTGGTGGTGTGAGAGTTCCTGCTTCCTGACCAACTCCTAGCCCGATTACCGTGTCTGATTGCCTTAAACATCGCTCTAATGCGAAGGGGATCACGTCTTAAACGTAAGACACCCATGAGACGTGACTATAGTAGGACGAGGAGCGGTATACCTCACTATTTTACCGACTCTGTGTCGCCCACTTCTCAGTCCCGACAATCCAACATGGCGGACCGGACCAGCGCCTCGGCTGCATTACCTCCTGTGAGGAGAACTTCTCCAGCGCTGACACAGGACTTTCATCCTGTTCTTATGAGGAGTGAATCTCCTTCTGCCCCCTCTCAAGCCACGGAAATGGGACCTGAGTTATTGGCTTCACAAATGGCTTCACAAATGGCGGTCATCCCTACCAAAACTGATATGGAAGGATATATTTCCCACCTTGAAGCGGTATGCAAAACTGAAATCCGCTCCCTGAGGGCGGACATCACAAATATAAATGTAAATGTGGAAGCCATTGATGCTAAAACACAGGCACTCCAGCAACAGCAGGTCTCTCAAAAACTTTTATTAGACCAACATTCTGCACACATACAATTGCTATTTGATATGACTGATGATGCTGAGAATAGAAATGGCAGGAACAATATTAGAGTCAAAGAAGTCACCGGACCCCAAGACCTCATTCCCATGTTAATGGGTATATTTAGTACATTGCTGGATGAACCTGCTGACTCCCCATGATAGAGCTCACCGCACCCTTGGTCCAAAGAGCACGGACCTGGCTAGACCGCGGGACGTGGTGTGCAGAATACACTTTTTTCAACTCAAAAAATCTTTCATGCATCAAGCACGTAACAAAGGCATTTTAGACTTTGATGGTGCACCTGTGCAATTGCTGGCTGATCTCTCCCGTTCCACCCTGGCTAAACGGAGAGCCTTGAGGCCCGTGCTTATGGCACTTCGGGAAAGAGATATCCCGTACTCCTGGGCTACCCCTTCCAATTACAAGTTCGACGCGGATCCTCCACATACTCTGTCAACTCTCCAGATGACATCCCAGAATTCCTCGCTGCTCTGGATCTACCACCTGTTTCCATTTCGGACTGGCCATTTTTTCCACCAATGCCACAACGTCTGCCTCGGCGTAACTCCAGGATTGATAACCTCTTGGCTCCTGCTAGGCGCAGAAGACTCCAGGCCCCGGTGGTTTCGGACCCTGTTTCCTTGGAACCTTGATTTTGCCTACTTGTCATGCATTGCCTCACACGACCTACTTTGCTGATTTGCTGATTCACAAGGCCCTTGGTTTCTGCTGTTGACATGGCAGCACGTATTGACTTTATTGTTAGTGTCCCCCGATTTCCTACCAATGGGTCGTACATGAGTTAAACCTCGCTCAGCGATGTTTCTTTGTGTATTTAAGTAGGGTACTTCAACTTACTCTCCATTTGTAAAGGATCTGCCAGACACAGCTTCTGTGTCGACGCCCGTGGTTAATCAGTCTGCATCTACTCCTAGGTCTGATAGAGTGACTCGATCTGGTACCACTCAGGCTGGTAGGCTGAGGAGTGGGAGAACCTATCACAGCCTGGCCAGACGGAGCTAGCTCCCGCCCTCGGTCTATTTATACCCTCATTTCCTGCTCTTCCTTTGCCTGTGATTCTGTCTTGTTTCCTGGCTCTGCTCTTCCTGCTATTTCTATTGACCTCTGCTTCAAATTGACACTGGCTTTACTGACTACGCTCCTGCTCTGCGTTTGGTACCTCGTACACTCCTGGTTTAACTCGTTCACTACTCTTGTTGCTCACGGTGTTGCAACTGCCCCATTTCCCTTAGCTTCTGTGTACCCTTGTCTATTTGTCTGTCGTGCACTTATTGAGCATAGGGACTGTTGCCCAGTTTTACGCCGTCGCCTAGGACAGGCCGTGCAAGTAGGCAGGTACTGAGTGGTGGCTAGATTAGGGCTCACCTGTCTGTCTCCCTACCCCGTCATTACATAATCACAGGCCCATATACCTTTTCTACCCTGGTTCCTACACAACTATGGACCTCCTTGAGACCCTGGCTCAGCAAATGCAGGGTCTCTTCCTACAGGTCCAAGCCCTGGCTCAGAGGTGCAACCAGCGTGATGCTAACCAGGTAGTGCCCTCCACCTCACCACTTGAACCCCACCTCACCTGTTGAACCCCACCTCAAGTTGCCTGACCGGTTCTCAGGGAACCGGAAGACTTTTTTCTCCTTTCGGGAGAGTTGTATGCTCTATTTCCGATTAAGACCCCACTCAGGTTCTGAGAGCCAGCGAGTGGGTATAATTATGTCCCGGCTCCAGGACGGCCCCCCAAGAATGGGCCTTCTCCTTGGCTCCTGACGCCCCTGAACTTTCCTCTGTTGACCTTTTTTTTTCTGCTCTCGGGCTCATTTATGATGAGACTGACAGACTGCCTTTGCCGAGAGTCAGCTGGTGACCTTACGTCAGGGTAAGAGACCCGTTGAGGAGTACTGTTCTGACTTTAGGAAGTGGTGCATAGCTTCTCAATGGAATGACCCTGCCTTGAGGTGCCAGTTAAGATTGGGTCTGTCGAACGCCCTGAAAGACCTATTAGTTAGCTATCCCTCTTCCGACTCTCTAGATCAAGTTATGGCTTTAGCAGTATGTCTTGACCGACGTCTCAGGGAACGACGACTTGAGCGTTTTTGTGCCTTCTCCTCTTGCTCCCCCATGATGGCTCCCGAGGTTCCGTAGCTTCGTTCTTCCACGGGAATCTCGGATGAACCAATGCAACTTGGGGCTTCCGTGTTTCCCCAACAACGTAGAGAGCTCTGCAAGAAGAATGGTCTCTGCTTCTACTGTGGGGATGACAAGCATCAAGTGAACAACTGTCCTAGGAGTAAGAATAAGCAGACGGAAAACTTCCGTGCCTAAGTAACCATTGGGGAGGTCGCTTGGGCGCACAGGTATTTCCTGTAAATATGAAACCTAATAAGTTCTTGCTTCCCTTTCAGGTCTCTTTTGAGGGTAGGTCTGCCACCGGCAGTGCCTTTGTGGATTCAGGGTTTTCTGCTAATATTACGTCTGTGGAATTTGCTATATCTCTAGCTATGCCATTGATTGATTTGCCTAAACCTGTCCCGGTAGTGGGTATCGACTCCACTCCACTTGCTAATGGTTATTTTATGCAGCATACCCCTGTTTTTGAACTCATTGTTGGCTCCATTTATTTGGAGCAGTGCTCTTTACTGGTGATGCAGGGATTATCGTCCGGTTTGGTTTTAGGCCTTCCCTGGTTGCAGATGCATAATCCCACGTTTAATTGGAATACTGGGGATCTTACCAAATGGGGTAATAAATGCATGACGTCCTGTTTTTCTGTTAATTTTATTTCTCTCCCTGAGGAGGTGAACACTCTACCTGAGTTCATTCAGGACTTCGCTGATGTTTTTTCTAAAAAGGCCTCCGAAGTGTTACCTCCTCACAGAGAATATGATTTTGCAATCGATTTGGTACCAGGAGCTAAGCTCCCTAAGGGTAGGATTTTTAATCTCTCTTGTCCCGAACGTGAGGCCATGAGAGAGTATATCCAGGAAAGCCTGGCCAAGGGTTACATTCGCCCCTCTACTTCTCCGGTAGGTGCTGGCTTCTTCTTCGTAGGGAACAAGGATGGTGGTCTTAGGCCGTGCATCAATTACCGAAACTTGAATAAGGTCACTGTAAGGAACCAGTATCCCCTTCCTTTGATTCCTGATCTCTTCAATCAGGTTCAGGGGGCCCAATGGTTCTCTAAGTTTGATCTTCGGGGGCCTTATAACCTTATCCGAATCAGAGAAGGGGATGAGTGGAAGACTGCGTTTAACACGGCCGAAGGTCATTTCGAATACCTCGTCATGCCCTTTGGGTTGTGTAATGCTCCCGCGTTCTTCCAGAATTTCATAAATGGGATTTTAAGAGACTACCTGGGGGTATTTCTTGTAGTGTACCTTGATGACATACTTGTGTTTTCCAAGAACTGGTCCTCCCACATTGAGCATGTCAGGAAGGTGCTTCTCCAGGCCCTTCGGGAAAACAAACTCTTTGCTAAATCCGAAAAATATGTGTTTGGGGTGCAGGAGATACCGTTTTTGGGTCAAATCCTCACTCCTCATGAATTCCGCATGAACCCTGCCAAGGTTCAGGCTGTGGCTGAATGGGTCCAACCTGCCTCCCTGAAGGCGTTACAGTGCTTCCCGGGGTTTGCTAATTATTACAGGAGATTCATTGCTAACTTCTCGGTCATCGCTAAGCCTCTTACTCGCAAAGGTGCTGATCTCCACCACTGGCCTCCAGAGGCGGTCCAGGCATTTGAGATCCTTAAGAAGTGCTTTATCTCTGCCCCAGTGCTGATTCAGCCTAACCAAATGGAGCCATTCATCGTGGAGGTTGATGCCTCCGAGGTGGGAGTGGGTGCTGTCTTGTCCCAAGGTACCAGGTCCCTCACCCATCTCCGTCCCTGTGCCTACTTCTCCAGGAAGTTCTCGCCCACTGAGAGTAACTATGACAAGGGCAACCGTGAACTCTTAGCCATTAAATGGGCATTTGAAGAGTGGCACGACTTCTTGGAGGGGGCTAGGCACCAGGTAACGGTCCTTACCGAACACAAGAATCTGGTTTTCCTAGAATCTGCCCGGAGGCTAAAGCCGAGACAAGCTCGATGGGCGTTGTTTTTTACTAGATTAAACTTTGTGGTCACCTATAGGGCTCGGTCTAAAAATATTAAAGATGATGCACTGTCGCGTAGCTTCATGGCCAGCCCTTCTTCAGAGAAAGATCCTGCTTGTGTTTTGCCCCCAGGTATAATCATATCCTCTGTTGATTCTGACTTAGTCTCCGAAATTGCGGCTGATCAAGGTTCAGCTCCCGGGAACCCTCCAGAGAACAAGCTGTTTGCTCCGATGCAATTCCGGCTAAGGGTACTCAGGGAAAATCATGACTCTGCACTATCTGACCATCCAGGCATCCTGGGTACCAAGCACCTCATTGCTAGAAACTATTGGTGGCCTGGGTTGCCTAAAGACGTTAAGGCGTACGTCGCCGCTTGGAAAATTTGTGCTAGGTCCAAGACTCCCAGGTCCCGACCAGCGGGCTTACTATGTTCTTTGCCCATTCCCCAGAGACCTTGGACCCATATCTCCATGGATTTTATCACCCATCTGCCTCCATCTCAAGGCAAGTTGGTGGTGTGGGTTGTAGTAGACCCCTTCAGTAAGATGTGCCACTTTGTGCCCCTCAAGAAACTACCCAATGCCAAGACGTTAGCTACCTTGTTTGTCAAACACATCCTGCGTATTCATGGGGTTCCTGTCAATATTGTTTCTGACAGAGGGGTACAAATTGTTTCATTAGTTTGGAGAGCTTTCTGTAAAAAGTTGGAGATTGATCTGTCCTACTCCTCGGCCTTCCATCCTGAAACTAATGGCCGAACTGAGAGGACTAATCAGTCTCTAGAACAATATTTAAGGTGTTTTATCTCCGACTGTCAATATGATTGGGTCTCCTTCATTCCCCTCGCCGAATTTTCCCTTAATAACCGGGTCAGTAACTCGTCAGGGGTCTCCCCCTTTTTCTGTAATTTTGTGTTTAATCCACAGTTCTCCTCCGTTTCACCTGGTGGTTCCAACAATCCCGAGGTAGAGGTCGTTCATCGGGAACTGTGCACAGTCTGGGCCCAGGTTCAGAAGAACCTAGAGGCGTCCCAGAGCATACAAAAGACTCAGGCAGATAGAAGACGTTCTGCTAACCCCTTGTTTGCGGTCGGGGATCTGGTGTGGCTGTCTTCAAAAAATTTGCGGCTTAAAGTTCCATCCAAAAAATTTGCTCCCGGGTATATAGGGCCGTGCAATGTCATTGAGGTCCTTAACCCTGTCTCCTTCCGGTTGGAGTTACCCCCGTCTTTTCAAATACACGACGTGTTTCATGCCTCCCTCCTGAAACGCTGCTCCCCGTCCTTGGCTACCTCGAGGAAACTTCCGGTCCCTATTCTCACCCCTGAAGGGGTAGAATTCGAGGTGGCCAAGATTGTGGACAGCAGGATGGTCCAAGGCTCCCTCCAGTAATTGGAGAGGATACGGGCCTGAGGAGAGAACTTGAGTACCCGCCCGGAATGTTCACGCTGGGGTATTGCTCAGGAGGTTCCATCTTCGGTTCCCCAATAAGCCAGTTCCACCTAGGAAGGGTCCAGTGGCCCCTCATAAAAGGGGGGGTACTGTAAAGGATCTGCCAGACACATCTTCTGTGTCGACGCCCATGGTTAATAAGTCTGCATCTGCTCCTAGGTCTGATAGAGTGACTCGATCTGCTACCACTCAGGCTGGTAGGCTGAGGAGTGGGAAAACCTATTACAGCCTGGCCAGACGGCGCTAGCTCCCGCCTTCGGTCTATTTATACCCTCATTTCCTGCTCTTCCTTTGCCTGTGATTCTGTCTTGTTTCCTGGCTCTGCTGTTCCTGCTATTTCTATTGACCTCTGCTTCAAATTGACCCTGGCTTTACTGACTACGCTCCTGCTCTGCGTTTGGTACCTCGTACACTCCTGGTTTGACTCGGCTCGTTCACTACTCTTGTTGCTCACGGTGTTGCCGTGGGCAACTGCCCCATTTCCCTTCGCTTCTGTGTACCCTTGTCTGTTTGTCTGTCGTGCACTTATTGAGCGTAGGGACCGTTGCCCAGTTGTACGCCGTTGCCTTGGACGGGCCGTGTAAGTAGGCAGGGACTGAGTGGCGGGTATATTAGGGCTCACCTGTCTGTCTCCCTACCCCGTCATTACACCATTCCAATGATTTACTATGATATGTATATTTGTGTTCCTCCCATATATTTTATCTGTTAGTCCCCTGTAGTTACTGCTACCTATGTATTGTCTCCTGTAGTTACTGTTCCATATGTAGTCCCCTGTAGTTACTGTTCCCTATATAGTCCCCTGTAGTTACTGTTCCTATATAGTCGCCTGTAGTTACTGTTCCTATATAGTCCTCTGTAGTTACTGTTACCTATGTAGTCCCCTGTAGTTACTGTTCCCTATATAGTCCCCTGTAGTTACTGTTCCCTATATAGTCCCCTGTAGCTACTGTTACCTATGTATTGTCCCCTGTAGTTACTGTTCCATATGTAGTCCCCTGTAGTTACTAGGGTTGTCACGATACTAGAATTTGGACTTCGATATCGATACTTCGTGTAGTATTGCGATTTCGATACCAAAACTATATTTTTGCCAACAATTCTGATGTGAGGCACGTGGTGTGATGAATTTTGAACCTCTACGAGGTGCAAGGAAATATGTATTTGATCCCTTGCTGATTTTGTAAGTTTGCCCACTGTCAAAGACATGAACAGTCTAGAATTTTTAGGCTAGGTTAATTTTACCAGTGAGAGATAGATTATATATATAAAAAAAAAAAAAGAAAATCACATTGTCAAAATTATATATATTTATTTGCATTGTGCACAGAGAAATAAGTATTTGATCCCTTTGGCAAACAAGACTTAATACTTGGTGGCAAAACCCTTGTTGGCAAGCACAGCAGTCAGACGTTTTTTGTAGTTGATGATGAGGTTTGCACACATGTTAGATGGAATTTTGGCCCACTCCTCTTTGCAGATCATCTGTAAATCATTAAGAGTTCGAGGCTGTCGCTTGGCAACTCGGATCTTCAGCTCCCTCCATAAACTTTCGATGGGATTAAGGTCTGGAGACTGGCTAGGCCACTCCATGACCTTAATGTGCTTCTTTTTGAGCCATTCCTTTGTTGCCTTGGCTGTATGTTTCGGGTCATTGTCGTGCTGGAAGACCCAGCCACGAGCCATTTTTAATGTCCTGGTGGAGGGAAGGAGGTTGTCACTGAGGATTTGACGGTACATGGCTCCATCCATTCTCCCAATGATGCGGTGAAGTAGTCCTGTGCCCTTAGCAGAGAAACACCCCCAAAAAATAATGTTTCCACCTCCATGCTTGACAGTGGGAACGGTGTTCTTTGGGTCATAGGCAGCATTTCTCTTCCTCCAAACACGGCGAGTTGAGTTAATGCCAAAGAGCTCAATTTTAGTCTAATCTGACCACAGCACCTTCTCCCAATCACTCTCAGAATCATCCAGATGTTCATTTGCAAACTTCAGATGGGCCTTTACATGTGCCTTCTTGAGCAGGGGGACCTTGCGGGCACTGCAGGATTTTAATCCATTACGGCGTAATGTGTTACCAATGGTTTTCTTGGTGACTGTGGTCTCAGCTGCCTTGAGATCATTAACAAGTTCCCCCCGTGTAGTTTTCGGCTGAGCTCCCACCTTCCTCAGGATCAAGGATACCCCACGAGGTGAGATTTTGCATGGAGCCCCAGATCGATGTCGATTGAGATTCATTTTGTATGTCTTCCATTTTCTTACTATTGCACCAACAGTTGTCTCCTTCTCACCAAGCGTCTTACTTATGGTTTTGTAGCCCATTCCAGCCTTGTGCAGGTCTATGATCTTGTCCCTGACATCCTTAGAAAGCTCTTTGGTCTTGCCCATGTTGTAGAGGTTAGAGTCAGACTGATTAATTGAGTCTGTGGACAGGAGTCTTTTATACAGGTGACCATTTAAGACAGCTGTCTTTAATGCAGGCACCAAGTTGATTTGGAGCGTGTAACTGGTAAAATTAACCTAGCCTAAAAATTCTAGACTGTTCATGTATTTGACAGTGGGCAAACTTACAAAATCAGCAAGGGATCAAATACTTATTTCCTTCACTGTAAGGCCCCCAACGCTACCCCACAGTAGAAGGGAAAAAAAACACATTATATTCTTACCTGTCCCGTTCCTGCTCCGTCCTCCAGTGGTGCCAGTCCTCCTCCAGCGGAACGATGCAGCGGCGCGAAGACGTCATCGCCGACTGTATCATCACTAAAGCGCCGAATGGCGAGGCATCATGTGCCTCGCCAGGGCAGCGCTAGTGAAGTCAATTGTATCCGCGTCCTAAGGACGCGAATACAATTGAGTGCAGGGGACCAGTTCCGGCTTTCCGCTTCAACCGGTCCTGCGAACCAGCTGTAATTTTAACAACCGGTTCGGATCCGCAGCAGCTGTAATTTTAACAACCGGTTCGGATCCGCAGTAACTGTGTCTCTGTTTATACTAAAAGTTCAGATTATATATTGGTCCTTCTGGTGTAACATTTCATTTCAGAATACCGGACTGCTGATAAAACTTATTTACCTGTTGAAATATGTCGCCCCCTCCGAGAGGTACCCGTGCTTACTCCAACAAAACCTCTTCATTGGGGGACTGCAGGAGACAGAGGGTTATACTACTCTTCGTCGCTACGCGGCTGTACGACTTATGTCAGCACAGTCATGTGGTAGATCATGGCTTTGCCTCGGCTAGGTACCTGTTCCCCCCCTCTGATTATATAATCCTTTAATTAGATGACTATGGGCTTTGGAGAAGGGCGAAACGGGTGGACTTTGACCACCTCACCACTTTTTTGGTGGTTGAGTCGATATTTGTGTACTTACCTGGATGATAGACTTCCTGGTAAGATACTAATCTATTGTTTGAGTTCCTTCTACCAAGTAGAATGGTACTTTGTTTTGGTTTGGTCCTTCTTCTGGTGTCTACTTGGATCTATGAATAAAATAGCACTGAAATGTTTCTTCCGGAAATCTCTTTCCTTGATATTTTTTTATTTTTTTTTGTGTTTGTATATTTGTTATCGGGCATATGGCGGTTGGTTGGGATCATCCTTCTTCCGTAGTCCAGTCAACTCCACACTTAGGGCGAGTTCCGCTGAACACTTTACACTACTTTCTTTCCCCTAAACTTAGTAGTTTTGGGGCTGGAACACTGCCTGTGCTAACTCCTTTATCTCTCTAATCTTTTATCTTTCCTTACCCCCTCTCTCCCTTCTCTTTCCCAGATAGCGTCCTTAAAACTCTGCTCATTGAATGTACGTGGATTTAATACTCCACAAAAACGTTCTCAGATTTTAAACCATATGCACAAACAACATGTCCATATTTTATTTTTGCAAGAGACGCATTTTAAGGCTGACCATGTACCAACTCTGAACCATTGATACTATACGCAATGGTTCCAACCCTGATGCTAAGTCCAGAGGAGTGAGTATTGCTATACATAAATTCCTTCCGGTCTCTTTTATTGCGACTCAATATGACACTCAGGGGCCATTTTTGTTTTGAAACTTAGAATCTCTGGGGAACTGTTTACTGTGGCTAATTTGGATCTCCCTAAATACGACCAGGTGCACATATGCAGAAGTTTTTCCACTGAGCTATCTAACGTTTCTGAAAGCCTTTTGGTTACTGCGGGTGATTTTAATTTCACCATGGATCGTGCATTGGACTCATCCTCGGGCAGGTCCCCCGTTGCAGCCTCTCAAATGTCTTCCCTCAAAAATAAACTCTTTGCCATGCAGTTGTGGACATTTGGCGAATTCTTAACTCTCACGGGATTACACCTTTTATACTCCGGTCCATGACATGTAGAGCAGGATAGATTTGTTTCTCATTAGCCATCACTTACTCTCCTGGTCCCCGGAGTCTCAGATTGGTTCTATGATTTGGGCAGACCATGCGCCTGTCTTCCTATCACTTATCCTCCCAGACACTACCCTAAGAGAGTGGCATTGGAAACTGAACCCTCATTTTCTGAGGGATTCGGTTTTCCGGGATGCTATTAATCGCTCTATTTCCGAGTTCCTAGACCATCATGCTTTGTATCCCAACCCACTCCCTGTTCAATGGGAGCCCTTAAAGAGCATATTGAGGGGCACATTCAAACAGCAAGGTTCGAGACTGAAAAAGGAAAGGGCTAGGAATTATTTGAGAAATTTGCTTGACCAGGCACATGTGTCTTTTCGTGACCGTGCATGGCGCTATTCATACGAACACTCGAATAAATGGGGTAGAGCGTTAGCTAGATTACTTCATCCGAGAGCTCCTCACTCATTTATTCCAATGATCAAATCAGCGTCTGGCGAGCTCAGACATAATCCAGAGGACATTGTACATACCTTTCGAGAATACTACCATTCCCTATACAACCTTTAAAGGCCCTTTAGCGGACATGTCCCCTAATGATCTCCAACGGAAAATTTACTTATACGTTGCAAACACGGCCTTACCGGCACTAGATGAGACGGAGACTTCCTTGCTGAGTACGGCTTTCTCAGAATCGGAAGGTCATTAAATCTCCCCAGCTGGTAAAAGTCCGGGTCCGGATGGATTCCTGACTTCCTTCTATAAGGCCTTTCTTCCTAAGCTCCTTTCCTTTATGACTGGGGTTTTCAACTCTGTCACAACCACAACGCCTTTCACTCCACAAACATTATCGACGACTATTACTGTTATTCCCAAACCGGGGAAAGACTCCTCTATATGCATAAATTATCGCCTGATCTCCCTGATAAATGTAGATGTTAAACACGACTCAAAGGCAATTGCGAATAAGTTAGCCCCACTCCTTCCGCGGATTATACACTCGGACCAAGCAGGGTTTGTCCTCCATAGAGAAGTGCAAGACAACACTAATAAAACCATTCTATTAATGTCATATGTCAAGAAAATGTCAATACCAACGTGTTTAGTGTCCGTTGACGCGAAAAAAACTTTTGATCGGGTCCATTGGGTGTTTTTAAGGTCGCCCTTAAACCAGATAGGATTTGGACCCATAATGTTAGAAAGGATCCTCTCTCTGTACCAGAAACCTACAGCTAGAGTAAGGGCCAATGGTGTATTCTCTTCACCCTTACCGATTGCCAACGGTACTAGACAGGGATGCCCCCTTTCACCATTATCACAATGGAGCACTTGGCGATGGCTCTCCGCAACTCTCCCGAAATCTCAGGTTTTAGAATAAGTAGAGATCATCATAAACTGGCTTTGTATGCAAAAGACCTTTTACTATTTGTTACAAACCCCATGATTTCCTTTCCAGTGCTCATTCGTGAATTTGAGAAATTTGGTCAGGTAAGTAATTTCAAAGTAAACGATACCAAAACCGAAGCTATTAACATCTCCCTATCTCTTGATTTGCAATCATCCTTCTCCTTTAAATGGCAATCAGGGTCCATCAAGTACTTGGGGGTTCAGATTCCTGGTGATCTAGCAGATCTATATTCCCTTAACTTTCCTCCTTTACTCCAACTTACCCTCAAGAATCTACAATCCTATGATAGAGCTTAGCTGTCCTGGTTTGGCGTATAAATGCTATAAAAATGGACATTGTCCCACACTTTTGTTCTTATTCCAGGCCATTCCTGTCCTGGTCTCTAGGGCATTTTTCAAGACTAGAGAATGCATTTCGAAAGTTTGTATGTGGCAACACTGAGGACACTGTCTCGCCCGAAACTGAAAGGAGGAGCTGGACTCCCTGACCTGTCGGTGTATCATCAAGCCGTTATTCTTGCACGGGCTGTGGATTGGTTCCACGATTGCCTCAATAAACAGTGGGTGTGGATTGAGAGGTCCATTGTCGCTCTCTCTCTCTCTCTTTGATCATTGCCATGGATTCTGCCTGATCATAGACCAGCTCTCTCGACCTTCCCTATACTTACCAAACATTTCCTCTGGCCCTTTGTCAAGCATAAAGAAGGATCTCCTGAGACACTTCTTGACTGCGGCCCGAACAGGCATTCCTAGACACTGGAATTCTACTATACTGCCTACGATTAGTGCATGGGTGGTTGAGATGAACCTTTTGTGTCGAATAGAATCTCTTGAAGCGGAAAACAGAAATCACTCTGATAGAGTTATGTCTTTTTGGTTTGCATGATCCTCCTCCAAATCTGGGACTCCTACCCCTTAAGTCTCCTGTTCTTCCCTCCCTTTCTTCTTTTTCTTTGCTCATTGATTTGTATGTAACTCACGCACATTATTTTTGTCGTGACTTTATGGTTTGCTGATGCCTGTTTCGTACATTATGAATCACACAATCTATGCCTGATTTTGTTTTGATGCTGTATGTAGGAAATATGTCTCTGTATATTTCTATTCCCAATCTGAGTAATGCCACTGTTACTGTTTTGTATGTATCTTGATATGTACATTTGGCTTATTTTTTCTGTATCTGAAAAATTCTACAATAAAAACTGTCCCCAAGACAGCAAAGAGGACACATAACCACGTCTCCAATATCCATTGAAATGACACGCCGCCCCTTACCCCCTTGATCAGTTTTTGTATGAGGAATCCAGAACACCATCCTGTCACCCAGGAGCACCACGTCGTCGGTCATTAACCCACCCGGCCGAACCCCACTGGAGGACGCCAATTGCCCCACCGCGAGTACCCCGAAAAAAGCACAAGAAAACGCATGCTGGAACAAGACTCATACTTAGACGTGCACACCACATCCACAGCAACCTCTAACTTTTCCAACAAGGAGAATGACACAGGGCGCCTCCTATCTGGCACCACCTGCCCACTTCCAAACCCCCTCAGGGCCTGGCCAACCAGGAATTCCTTTGTGGAGTCCCTTTGGCCCATCCATTTAAACCCAAAAGCCAGGGTAGCCACAAAGCGATTAAACTTCTCAACCGACCAACCCGCAGCCGACACATGACCCAGGAATGCCAACAAAGCCACCACATGTTCCCCATACAAGACAACTCCATCCAAAGCAGTCAACCAAGCCTCCCAATCACACCACGCCGCCTCATAAGTGATCCACGTCCCCAGAGCCAATGAAGAATGGATCAGCCGATTCGCTCCCTGCAGACCAGATCCCACAAGTGCTGAGGGCATTGAAGCCCCGTCGCATCCGCCTCCGGAACCAACTGTCGAAACCGATCTCACTGCACTGCAGGGACGTGAACTGCAGTAACCCAAGCATTAAGTGACAGACAAACCAAGACCAAATGACGCAACAAACAGACAACAGGGGGAGATGAGGCCGAAACATTATTAATTGCCATCATCACCCCATGCTGTCACAATGGAAACGCACCTTCTTAGTCCTAAATCAGTCCCCCCAAATAGACACAGACACCACAATGGGAAACAGTTAAAAAAAAAGCCGGGTTCCCACTACTCCTCCCTCCACCCACTAAGAAGGCCACTGACCTACACACAACTAGCCCCCGCAATAGGCCCCAAAACCCACACCCCCAGAAGTGTCTGTGAATAAATCCCAATCAATGTTCTCAACCACCAGCGACATGACAGTCGACCTCCCATTATATTGACCCAGGAAGGCGCACCACACCTTCAGATCCTCGCGATGTTCCGAGACAATCTAATAAAATGATGGGGAGCCTTCACTCCCGCCATAGCCCTCGCCAATTGCTTACAGAAAACGTGGCCCATAGGCAGAATTCGGCAAGCGAAATTAAGCTTTCCCAAAAGAGATTGCAAATCATCCAACGTAACCTTCCGTAAATGGCACGCCCTGCCCACCAACAACTTCAAATCATCCTATTCCTCCTGGGAAAGCCGGCATTCCATGCTCTCAGAATCAATAGTATTTCCCAAAAATACCAAGGCAGACCTCGGACCCTCCATCTTATCAGGCGCGAGGGGTACAACTAAATGCCCAGCCACCCACTCCGCCATTGCTAACAGGTTTCCACAAACAGGTGACCCCGCCGGACCAATACAAAGGAAATCGTCCAAATAATGGATGATGGTGGCAATACCAGACACCAAATCCCCCATTTCATGAACTAACTGAAGGCTTCAAAATAGGCGCAGGAAATGGAGCAGCACATCAGAACACATCTGTCCACAAAATACGCACCCTCCCAGTAACAGCCCAACAGCCGAATACTATCAGGGTGCACCGGCAGCAAACGAAAAGCTGACTCCACGTCCGTTTTTTCCATAAGGGCCCCCTCCCATAGTGCTGAACCCACGCAACCGCCGCCTCTAAAGAGGTATATACCACGGAACAAAGAGCAGGCTCAATCCCATCATTCACCGAATCCCCCTAGGGATCTGACAGGTGATGAATGAGACAGAATATATTGGGCCCTTTTTTGGGGACAACACATAATGGGAAAAAAGTCCACGAAAGGGGGGGGGGCAAAAAGGGGCCCACCATTCTACCCAGCCCCACCTCTTTACCCAATTTCTCAGACACAACCATCGGGAAATCCTGCGCAGGGGGCAGGATACGGAAACCGTCACGAAAACACTGCTCTAACAAAGAGGCCTTCTCTCTATCAGGGTACCTATTTAGATATGGTAGCATCTCTCCCAACCTCAGCAGTGTCACCCCCATGGCTACCTGCTACCTCTCCCCTCACCTTTCCTTTCTTAAAACATCACGACGCATCCAGCCTTCCACCTCGATGGTCATAATCCTCCTCCGGAACCTGCAACGCAGTTGAACCGGAAGGGCAACTCCTGTCACCCTCCACCCAAGACTAAACCGCCATCGACGACGGAGCCCTGGGACGCCGCCCACCGCCATTGCCCGGAATGACCACCGACCATGGCCGACAGGAGGTGGTGGAGCCTCCTTCCCGTACAGGCGGGTCGTCCGACGGGAGCATTGCCAGGCCGGCCCGCCGCAAATCCAGGAGAGCCTGACTTTGAGCCCGGGGTACGTCCCCCGCCTCATGGGGACCGAACCACCTGCTACCGATGGATCTGGCTGGGAAGCGGGATTTATGCCAGACTGGGGCCTGCAGCCTGTGGGAGAGGGCTCAGAACCGCGGTCTCCAGGGTCCCTGGAGGGGCTCACAACCCTGAACCTGGGAGTGCCGCCTGGGCTAAACTGGGACGGCGGCAGTGACCTCCTCGACTGCCGCTGCCGAACGCCCTGGGGAACGCAGTCTTGTGAACCCCCCGTAGTCTCCTCCTCCCCCACCTCACCATCTAGTAATGGTGCACCCGCAGGACCAGATGAACCAGGCCCAGACGGGCCGCCGACCTGACCAGCGAGCTGGATCCTCAGCCAATCTGCCCCTCGCTCACCGACCATAGAACGTAGCTGTTCCAGTATCACCTGGATGTCAGCCATGTTGGAGAGAGGTGCAGAAGCATGCAGAAAAACCAGGTGATGGAGCGAGCAGAGGCTACAACTGCTCCTCTCGCGATTTCCGGATAGACTGGCACTCAAACCAGAGTGCCGTCTATCCCAACCTCCTGTCACTGAGGCTCCTCCCCTTCCTATTTCCCCCGTCGTACGGCCTCCTCCTACACCCGGGGGCTTAGAACCGGCTGTTCTGTAAAATTAGCAGTGACAGCTCTAAGCTGTCATTGGTTAGTTTACATCACGTGGTGCTCGGTTATCTCAGTTAGTTTGCCTACTTTTAAAAGTAGGCCAATGAACTGAGGTAACCTGGGGCCAGGTGATATAAACTAACCAATGACAGCTTAGAGTTGTCACTGATAAGTTAACCGTCACGCAGGACATTGCGGTTCCAGGGCTGGACCCAGGAAGGTAAGTATAATAATTGTTTTGCTTTTTTATTACTACTTGAATGACGGCTTTATTTCATTTTCAATAAAATGTTTAACGAGGGTTGTGTTTTTTTTGTTTTTTTTTTTAAATGTGTTTTCTGTGTGTCTGTGTTTTGTTTAACTTTATTACTACTGCCTTCGTAATGGCCGCTGTCTGATTGACAGCATCCATTACTAAGGTGGGGCTTAGTGTTAGCCAGTGAAAAGGCTAACACTAATCCGCCCATTGTTACCCTGGTACCCACCGCCACCAGGGGTATCGGGAAGAGCTGGATATAATCCAATATCCGACCATCTAGTGATGGCCGGGTACTGGGGCAGCCGCAAGTTGGGATTATTAGGTGGGGAAAGCACAAAAACCGTAGACTTCCCATCCTGGTAATGCTAGCCTGCTGCTGCTATGTTGCATCTGGCTGGTAATGAAAAATGAGGGGGCTCCACTTCGTTTTGTTTCCAATTATTTATTTATTGGTCCCCTCCATAACCAGCCAGATATAACATAGCAGCAGCAGGCTAGCATTACCAGGTTGGGAAGGCCACAGTTTTTGGACTTTCCCAGTCTAATATCACCAGTCTGTGGCTGCCCCAGTAGCCAACCATCACTACAGATGGTCGGGCAGGGGTCCGTACCCAGATCTTCCCGGTACCCCTGGTGGCAGTGGGTACTAGGGTAATGATGGAGAGTCAGTGTTAGCTTTTTCACTGGCTAACACTAAGCCCTGCCTTAGTAATGGACACTGTCACTGAGACAGCGGTCATTACTAAGGCAGAAGTAATAAAGTAAATAAAAAACACAGAGACGTAGAAAAAATATTTTATTGTAATAAAACACCGACACAACCCCTGTCAGCCATTTCATTGAAAATAGAAAAATGCTGTCATCAAACTAGCCCCCGAATCCTAAGGGTATGTGCACACGTGAACTGTCTTTTACATCTGAAAAGACAGACTGTCTTCAGGAGAAAACAGCTGCGTCGTTTCAGACGTAAAAGCTCCTCCCCGCATTATGCGAGGCGTCTTTGACGCTCATAAATCTTGAGCTGCTCTTCATTGACTTCAATGAAGAACGGCTCAAATTACGTTGCAAAGAAGTGTCCTGCACTTCTTTGCCGAGGCAGTCCATTTACGCGTCGTCGTTTGACAGCTGTCAAACGACGACGCGTAAATTACAGGTCGTCTGCACAGTACGTCGGCAAACCCATTCAAATGAATGGGCAGATGTTTGCCGACGTATTGTAGTTCTATTTTCAGACGTAAAACGAGGCATAATACGCCTCGTTTACGTCTGAAAATAGGTCGTGTGAACCCAGCCTCAGTTGCCCAGCAACTGAACCTGTAAAAAAACACAAGAAAAAACCTTTCCTAGGTTCAGTGCTGGAGCCGAAATTTCAGCAAGCTACGCTGCTTCTATAAGTTCAGATGTTATAGTGTCATCCAGATTAAAAGTGGCCAGGGTAAAATCAACTCTAAATACAGCAAGGTTTAAATGGAGCGGCAGCGCGCATACTCGACCACCGCTCTATTCACTGCCTTCCTCACTGCGGTCGAGTAGTGAGGAGAATCAAGGGATTCGGGTACCCCGTTCTAACTATTTGTGGGGGTCCCAGTGGTGTGGCCCTCCCCCCCAGCGATCAGACAATCCACAGAAATTTTGATTCTGGTACAACCCCTTTAAAGGGTTTGTGCAACAATTAACATTTAGCACCTATACACAGGATAGGTAATAAATGTATGATTGCTAGGGGCCCCATCGCTGGTACCACCACCGTTTGTGAGAACGGGGGTCCGGCTGCACATTACATCCAAGGCCGCAGGGCGGTGTCAGGACATAATGTGCGGCCCAGAAGTGGCCAAGGGAGTGGTGATCAAAAGGAAGTGTCCGATCTTAGGTCTGAATATAAAGTACATATATTTATATACAGTGTATATATATATTTTTTTTCCCTCTTTTCTGGGTTCTGCATTAATTTAGGGGTCTGGGTCTGAATTTCTTTGTGTTGCTATAGACGCTGTGGATGTCTGCAGGAGCGAGCGGCCAAAGATGTCTGGGCAGCAAACTCTGTAGTCATCAGGAGAAGTCGTCATGGCGGCCTGTCCCGGATGGAGAAGAAAAGGAGTGAATGACTCTATACCCCACAAGAGTGAATGACTCTAATAAGAGAAGACTTTACCTGTAAGTAACTGGATGTCTAGAGTATCTGTCACCTCTCCTGAAATGTCTATTATTGTAAATACTTGTATTCCCCAAGAGATAATAATTCTGAAGCGCCTACTCTGTGTTGTGCCAACCTCTGTTATTCCTCCCGGAAATGTATGAAAAAAGGCATGGCGTACACCAAGACTTTTTGTGATGCAACTAACTGATTTTAACTTTATTCTCAATAGTTAAAATCAATCAGTAGCTCTACAAAAAGTCTCTGTGTAGTCTAGGCCTAATTGACAACTAAGGCCTCATTTACACGAACGTGATATACGTCCGTGAGACTCGCGTGCTTTTCACGCGGGTCGCACGGACCTATACAAGTCTATGGGGGCATGCAGACAGTCCGTGAGTTTTGCTCAGCGTGAGTGCGCTGAAAAAAACTCACGACATGTTCTAAAAACCTGCGTTTTTTGCGCATCACGCACCCATTGAAGTCAATGCGTGCGTGAAAACCACGAAGGTCGCACGGAAGCACTTCCGTGCGAACTGCGTGATTCGCGCAAGAGCTGTCAAACTGAATGTAAACAGAAAAGCACCACGTGCTTTTCTGTTTACAAACATCCGAACGGAGTGTCTTAGAGATGACCGAACCGAACTTCACCGGGTTCGGCCGAACTCGTTTTGACCGAACCCGGCAGGAGACAGTCACTGTCCAGGGTGCTGAAAGAGTTAAACTGTTTCAGCACCCTAGACAGTGACTTCCGATCCCAATATACGTGAACGTGTAAAAAAAAAAAAAAGTTCTGACTTACCGATAACTCCCGGCTTCTTCCTCCAGTCTGACCTCCCGGGATGACAATTCAGTCCAAGTGACAGATGCAGCCAATCACAAGCCAAGCACAGGCTGCAGCGGTCACATGGACTGCCGCATCATCCAGGGAGGTGGGGCCAGATGTCAAGAGAGGCGCGTCACCAAGGACGCGTCACCAAGGCAACGGCCGGGAAGTTCTCGGTAAGTACGAACCTCTTTTTTTTTAAACAGGTTACTCGATATGGTGATCGGAATTCACTGTCGAGGGTGCTGAAAGAGTTACTGCCGATCAGTTAACTCTTTCAGCACCCTGGACAGTGACTGACGTCGACTAGCCTCATCTCTATGATGGCGGCTGCGCGAAAATCACGCAGCCGCGCATCATACACCGATGACACACGGAGCTGTCAAGTGCCTTTTGCGCATGCAAAACGCTGCGTTTTTTTGCCTGCGCAAAACGCACACGCTCGTGTAAATGAGGCCTAAGTGTTATCATTCCCCTTGTCAATAGGATGTTTCCCTACACAGTCTTATACTGTCAGCCATTTTCGGAGACTGTCAGAGCGTGTGGAAACACAGATCTTTGACAAGGGGAATGGTAACACCCTGTTGTTAATTTATTCCTACATTCCTACGAAGGAATAACAGAGGAACGGCACAATACAAAGCTCAAAGAAAAGATACTACAGAATTGTTATATTATGGGGGACGCATGTATTTACTAAAACAGACATGTCAGGAGAGGTGATAGGTTCTCTTTAATTGTTATGTATTCTGCCTGTAACTGCATCTGATCAGTGCTTTATTTTCTTGCATGGTGATAATACTCTGCAGAGCGCTGTGTAGTATTATTGGATATAATGGCGTTTGTATAGTGGAAGCGTACATTTGTACCTGAATGAAAAAGCGGCGCCTCTCCCTGAACATGTGATTTCGGTAGGTGTTTCTATAATACACTTTTATTTTCCTCTTTGTGTTGATGGTGTGGTTTACATATTTAACTCCTTCCCGCAAATGGGCATTACTGTACATCCCTTTTATCGGTGCGTTCCCGCAAATGGGCGTACAGTAATGCCCTGAGGATGAAGCGGACACAGGAGCTGTGCTCGCTTCATCTTCAGCAGGTGTCAGCTGTAATATAATACATAAGTAGTGCAGTGTATTGTACAGGGCATCAGAAGATCAGATCTTCAAGTCCCCCAGTAAGTGTAAAAAAAAAAAATGTTTTAGAAAATCAAATAAATAAAAGTTTTATGTAATAAAAAAAAAATTATCGCTGTTTCCCTGATCATGTCCTTTATAATTAGCAAAAAATGAAAAAAAATAAATAAATATGCATAATACACCGCGTTCGTATCGGCCTGAACTATAAAAATATCATATTATTTATCCTGTATGGCACACACCGTAAAAAAAACAAGTAAAAATAATGCCAGAATTTCCATTTTTTGTCACGTTGTTTCCAAAAAAATTTAATAAAAAGTGATCAAAAAGTCGCAATTCCCCCAAAATGCTACCAATAAAAACTACAGATGTCACGCAAAAACAAGCCTTCACTACGCACGTTCGACAAAAAAATAAAAAAGTTATGGCTCTCAGAATATGGTGACACTTTCTTATTTTATGGTTACACTTTATTTTATTTAGAAAAAAGTGTTTTTCTTGTGTAAAAGTAGTAAAACATTTAAAAACATTATAAATTTGGTATTGCCGTAATCATATCGAACTGCAGAATAAAGTAAACATGTTGTTTATACTGCATGGAGAACGCCGTTAAAAAATATATTAAAAAAAAACAGTGAGAGAATTCCTGTTTTTTGGTCTCCTCACCTCCCAAAAATTAAAAAAAAACTGATTAAAAATTTGCAGCTTATCAACAGAAAAATAAAAAGTTATGACTCTCGGAACGCAATAATGCAAAACGACGGCCCAGACTAATTTATATGTGCAGCAGTTCTTCACCTAAAACCCCACAACATCATTTGCTAGCCCTCACTGATAGACCCTGTAAATGCAGTGGAAACTATGACATTTTTGGGTCTTGTGATACATATGGGGCTAGTGAAGAAGTCAAAGATTAGGCAATGCTGGACTGCGGATATTTTGTACAATACCACGGACGCGTGTGACTCCTGCACCAAAAAATCTGGCCTGTGCATAAAGGATTGGTTCAAAGCATACGTTACTATCCATGGATAATTAATTTCATTATTCATTTACCCCATTATTACATCATCCTATTATGACCTGATGTTCCCCGCCCAGCTTACATATGCACTGATGTACTAAGCCCAGCTTACATATGCCCCCACATTATAAACTGAAACACCAGTAAAACCCTAAACCAAACTACTACCTAGCTAAATCTGCCCTCCAAAACCAAAAATGGTGGTCCTTCTGAGCCTGGCAGTGTGCCCAAACAGCAGTTTATGACCATATATGGGGTATTACTGTACTCTGGAGAACCTGCTTAACAATTTATGGGATGTGTGTCTCCAGTGGCACAAGCTGGGCACAACATATTGGGCACTGAAATAGCATATCTGTGGAAAAATGGCCATTTTTAATCTGCAAGAGCTATTGTGCACTAATTTCTGAAAAACCTGTGGAGTCAGAATGCTCACTACAGCTCATGATGAAATCCTTAAAGAGGTGTAGTTTCCCAAATGGGGTAATTTCTCTTGGTTTTCACTGTACTGGTACCTCAGCAGAATGCAACATGGCGTCAAAAAACAATTGTCGCGAAGGGTCAGTGGACCCACTGGGCCGTACCACCTTGGCGGTAAGGCAGCTGGCTAACAGGGCGCAGGTGAAAGTCTATAGTTCGTATAGGTACCTGTGGCAGCTCAGACAGCAGCAGGGCAGGCTCGACTGGGACTAGGCAGCAGGCAGATTTCAGGCGAGGAGTAGCAGGTCAGACGTGGATACAGCACGACACGACTTTGGCACAGCACAGTGCTCGACCAGGAAGGTATGAAATGCTAGGTACAGGAACTGGAACAGGTACAGGAACAGGTACAGGTAACACATTAGGAGGCCATCACATAGACAGACTAGGAATACACAACAAAGCTCAGGCGTGGGAGGATGGGGCTAGGACCTTCTTATAGCCCAGAGTGCTCTGAAGCAATCAGCTCAACTACCAACATGCGTGCGCTATGGCTTCTCATGTCTGGACTGAGCTCGTGAGCGCACCCTGGTGGTCACTGTGGAGCAGGATGGCCGTATGTGCAGACATCTCTTGAGAGAAGGGCATCGACGGGATGGAAGGAGTTAGTGGTCAGCGAGCATGCACGTTACAGTATCCCCACTCTTATGCCCCCTCCTCTTGGGACCAGAACGAGAGAGAAACCTCTTAAGGACAGTAGGAGCATTGAGATTCTCCTCTGGCTCCCAGGAACTCTCTTCTGGACCAAACCCCTTCCAATCTACTAAATAAAAGGTTCTTCCTCTTACTTTTTTAATGTCCAAGATCTCCTTAACCTCGAAGGTGTCTGAAGGGCCGCTGGAGGCAACTGCAGGGCTTGGAGTCTTGGTAAAGTGGTTCAGAACCACTGGCTTCATGAGAGAAACATGGAAGGAGTTGGGGATCTTGAGGGTAGGAGGCAGCCGAAGCTTGTAGGCGAAAGGGTTGATCTGCTGCAGGATCTCGAAGGGACCGAGGAACCTGGGAGCAAATTTATATGACGGCACCCTCAGTCGAATATTCCTGGAGGACAGCCAGACCTTCGTGCCAGGAAGAAACTGAGGGCGTTCTCTTCTCCTTGTGTCCGCCTTCCGCTTCATGCGGTCGACCGCCAGCAGGATGGAGGATCGAGTCTGCTGCCAGATGTGCAGAAAGTCCCCAAAGACCGTGTCAGCAGCTGGCACCTCGGACATAACAGGGACTGGGAGAGAAATTCGTGGGTGCTGGCAATAGACAATAAGGAACGTTGTCTTCTGTGTGGACTCACTGGTATGACTGTTGTAAGAGAACTCAGCCCATAAAAGCAACTGCACCCAGTCAACATGCTGCTTGGAGATGAAGTGGCGTAGGTAGTTCTCCAAGATCTGATTGATCCACTTTACCTGACCATTGGACTGAGGATGGTAGGCTGAGGGCTCTCCAGAACTTCGAGGTGCACTGAACCCCCGATCAGACACAATATGTTGCGGCAAGCCATGCAGGCGGAAGATGTGTTGGATGAACAGCTTGGCCAGCAGAGGAGCAGAAGGAAGACCGGTCAGAGGAACCAAGTGGGCCATCTTTTAAAATCGATCCACCACCACCCAGACAGTACTGCATCCGGCAGAGAGAGGCAGGTCCGTAATAAAGTCCATATCTATATGCTGACAGTGAGCATTGGGCACAGGCAATGGCTGGAGCTGACCAGCATGTCTAGAGTGAGCGACCTTGTTGGCTGCACATGCAGAACAGGAAGAAACAAAGTCCATAATGCCCTTGGGCAGGGGCCACCAGAAATGACGAGCAATCAGATCCCGAGTCTTACGGGTCCCCGCGTAACCTGCCAGTCTAGAGGAGTGTCCCCAGCGGAGGATTCTTCCACGGTCAGCCAGGCGCACAAAAGTCCTCCCTGGAGGAATGTTCCTAACTTGCAGGGGATTGACAGAGACAATGCAAGACGGCTCAATGATGTTCTGTGGAATCTCCATGGTGTCTTCTGACTCAAAAGACCTGGACAAGGCATCGTCCCTCACATTCTTGTTGGCCGGGCGAAAATAGAGCTCAAACTGGAACCTGGTAAATAACAGCGACCACCTGGCCTGACGAGGGTTCAGCCATTGGGCCGTCTGGAGGTAGGTCAGATTCTTGTGGTCTGTAAAAATCAGGATGGGATGAGCTGCGCCCTCTAATAGAAGTCTCCACTCCTCCAGAGCCAATTTGATGGCCAGTAACTCCCGATCCCCAATCGAGTAGTTGCGTTTTGCGGAAGAGAAGAGCTTAGAAAATATCCACATACCATTGACTTGCCCTTGGAGCCTCTCTGGAATAGGAGTGCACCAGCACCGACAGAGGATGCGTCCACCTCCAACGAGAACTGTAGAGAGACGTCTGGATGATGGAGCATAGAGCCTGACGTGAAGGCACTTTTCAGGCTATTGAATGCGGACTCTGACTCAGGAGTCCACACCTTGGCATTCATTCTTTTCTTAGTGAGGTTAGAGATAGGAGAAGTCAGTGAGAAGAAGTTAGGAATAAACTGTCTGTAAAAATTGGCGAATCCCAGAAAGCGCTGTATGGCCCCCAAGCCTTGAGGGCGTGGCCATTTCAGGACAGACTTTACCTTTTCGGGATATTTACAGGGGGGCACTATCTACAAGGGTGGGCTATGTGTGGCACCCAGAGGAGGGGGCCCCAGTCAAAAGTTTGCTATGGGGCCCAGTGTTTCCTAGTTACGCCCCAGGCTGAGACCGAGAATTAGTAAGTCCACATGTGATAGCTTTGTTAGTTTGCTTTAGGGTAAGGCCACACGGTGCAGTCACGATGCGTTTATGTTGCATTTTTAAACTACAGCAAGTAATTTTTCAATAGAAGTCAATGGTGACATTTTTGTTATGGACAGACTGCTGCTATTATATTACAATGTGTGTTTTGTGCAGTTAACTACATCTTCATAATGTCCGACCGCATGCAGTGAATGACTGCGCTGCCAAAGTTGTTGCTGAACTGCTTGCGTTTTTGCTAACAGTTCTGCAACGCATTGTAATAAACTATATACAGGAAGCACCTGACAAACTTCAACACGGGTGAAAACTATGTCCATCAATTATTTCATTTAAAAACGCAACAGAATTGCAGCATTACAGAGACAAAAAACGCATGCAGTTGACCACATGCAGTTTTCAAACGCAACAAAACCACGTCAACGACGCACCGTGTGGCCTTAACCTAAATGTGTTTTTAAATCAATTTTTTCACCTGGTTTATTGGGTACTTAAAGAGATTCTGTCACCACATTATATGTGCCCTATCTGCCCTATACGTTTGCCTTGCTGGAAATCTCACAGAAAACATTCAGACGTGCCAGGATTCTGAATACACATCACGTCCTGGTTGGAGGTAATGTATATTCATTGTCAGGACACTGCAGTAATGTTATAGTGTGTGTATGTAGCTGCACATAGCGATATAGCTATATCGCTAGTGCAGTGTAAATGAATGGAGAGAAGTGTATGACGCTGATTAGTCAGCGTCATACACTCCTCTGTACAACGCCTACTTGGTCTGAAGTAAAAACATGCCCACTTGGGCATTAAGAAACTAATTAGCATAAAGCTAAAAATCGCTCATAAAGTGGTAAAATTAGATTGTTTTCCTAAATAAAAAGCACTGCTGTCACCTACATTACAGCGCCAATCTCCTTATGTAGGAGATAGGCCACTTATAATGTGGTGACAGAGTCTATTTAAGTATTGTACACCCACTAAATAGAATTTGTACACTACACTTCTTTTTCTAAACATTTTTATGATGATCACTACACTATATCTATGTCACGTAGGGTTTGCTATTTAATATCATGACCTTATTATCTATATTTTTTTTACTGTATCACTAAATTATATTTGCTGCTTGTTAATGACTCTGTGAGTCCTTATATACTCATCAGACTGTGTATGTTCACATGCTTGAGAAAGGTCCTATTGGATTGAAATGTTGCATATTTAGGTGAATAAATTCCTCATTTTTTGGATGTGCTGTCTCGTCTCTACCTATTTAGATTACATCAAAAGGACTTTGGATCAGGTTCTGTTGAGGCTTGCAGCCATAGTGTTTTGTATCTGGTGCTGTGATGCCTTATTGGTTTACATTTACTGTTGATCCTATCGTTTTGCACAGATTTATATTCACTTTTTTTCTGGAATTTTTTTCATTATGGATCCTACACACCCTCTATTTTTTCGTACCCTGAGGAGGACACCAGCCGTATTCTACATGGCATTACTGGAGACGTTTCTTTTCCTAGCGTTCCATCTGCTGATAACATCAAACGCAAATCAGAGATGGAATCTAAAAGGGCTATCACGGTACAATTACATCTTGTAACCTTGGGTGAATATGTCAAAGTGGATCGTATCTCTAGAGGTATGAGATCTCATCTCACTCCCAATTTGTTCCCTAACAACTCTGACTTTTGTCAATGCTTTTGTCAAATCTCCAACAAATATGCTAGAGACATTATGCTGCTTAAAAAGGCTCTGTCACCAGATTTTGCAACCCCTATCTGCTATTGCAGCAGATAGGCGCTGCAATGTAGATAAGAGTAACGTTTTTATTTTTAAAAAACGAGCATTTTTGGCCAAGTTATGACCATTTTTGTATTTATGCAAATGAGGCTTGCTAAGTCCAACTGGGCGTGTTTAAAGTAAAAGTCCAACTGGGCGTGTATTATGTGTGTTACATCGGGGCGTGTTTACTTCTTTTACTAGCTGGGCGTTCTGACGAGAAGTATCATCCACTTCTCTTCAGAACGCCCAGCTTCTGGCAGTGCACAGACACAGCGTGTTCTCGAGAGATCACGCTGTGTCGTCACTCACTTCCTGCCCCAGGTCCTGCATCGTGTCGGACGAGCGAGGACACATCGGCACCAGAGGCTACAGTTGATTCTGCAGCAGCATCGGCGATTGCAGGTAAGTTGATGTAGCTACTTACCTGCAAACGCTGATGCTGCTGCAGAATCAACTGTAGCCTCTGGTGCCGATGTGGCCGACACGATGCAGGACCTGGGGCAGGAAGTGAGTGACGTCACAGCGTGATCTCTCGAGAACACGCTGTGTGTCTGCACTGCCAGAAGCTGGGCGTTCTGAAGAGAAGTGGATGATACTTCTCGTCAGAACGCCCAGCTAGTAAAAGAAGTAAACACGCCCAGATGTAACACACATAATACACGCCCAGTTGGACTTTTACTGTAAACACGCCCAGTTGTACTTTTGCAAGCCTCATTTGCATAAATACAAAAATGGTCATAACTTGGCCAAAAATGCTCGTTTTAAAAAAAATAAAAACGTTACTGTAATCTACATTGCAGCGCCGATCTACTGCAATAGGAGATAGGGGTTGCAAAATCTGGTGACAGAGCCTCTTTAACATTGAATTTATACAAACTGAATTACATAAAGTGACCACCAGAGTTCAGGAAATGGAATTTGTTGACCAGCCTATTATCAACAGTCGAGTTACAGAAGTACAAAGAAAGTGCATTGGAATAATTTGTAAAATTTAGGTCTCATTTAGAAAACACGTTGGCTTTCACTACTGCCTTGCAGCGCTGTGGTCCTGGGTTCAAATCCAGCCAAGGACAACATCTGCATGGAGTCTGTATGTTCTCCCAATGTTTGCGTGTGTTTCCTCCAGTTTCCTTCCCCATCCCAAAAACCTATCAGTAGAGAATTTAGATTGTGAGCCCTGATGGGGACTGTAAAAGAGGACCTCTGTAAAGCACTGTGGAATATGTTGGCGTTATATAAGGAACAGAAATAAATAAAGAAGAGGAAAAGATGTTTCCAGAGGCTTAGACAGTTGAGTCTTTTTTAGGAGTAGAAGTTGGCACATCCGTAGAGTAGGCAGCAAACATTGTTGGAGGTTCAAGAACCAGATCAGAGAAAACATGGAAACAATATCAGTCGACACGCAACAAAGTACGGAAGATAGAGTAAATAACTTAGTGATAAATATCTCTTCTAAGCCACTATCGTGTATACAAATCTCTGTTTTAAACAAAGGATTGTCATTTTATCCTGTATCCAGAATTGATTTGTTCCAAATTGAGTTAGATCTTTATGCCTTTTTTCACAGGATTAGGCTTAGGAAATATTTCTCTGCTCACCTACAAGTGAGAGGGCTTCATCTAGTGAACTTTCACTGGGTAATGTAGGTTCATTGAAAAAGTGTGGGTGGCAGTCACACACCAATAAACCTGTACTGGATGCATTCATTTTTTTAGTCAAACAGAGGATACATGCACTGAGGGAGGAGTGGGATGAATCCCCTAGATCATACTACAACATGTCCAAGATGGAGACAGAGGCACTTAGGGCCCTCTCCAGTGATGTGTCCCTGACGATCAAGCCAGCCGATAAAGTCTGGGCCTTGGTCGTCATGGACACATCGCTTTATCTGGAAGATATCAGTGGATAAGTCAGAGACAGTAGTGTCTATAAGAGGGTAGCCAATGACCCCAAATTCCTAATCCAAGGTAGAATTATGGATCTATTACAATAGGCTATGGATATTGGTATTATTGATAAAGATCTTGTGATCTCTCTGTATCACATCCATCGACCCCTGTCATTTACTGCCTCCCCAAGATCCATAAATGTCTCAGCAAACCCCTAGGACGACCAATTGTTTCTGCTAGTGGATCTAATTTTGGCCCTATTGCGATCCTACTGGATAGGGTGTTGAGAATCTACGCTACTTCCGCTTCCTCCTATTTTTAAGATACCTCAGATTTCATTTTGAAATTGAATGTTGTATCACTGACAGATCACATCATTCTAGTCTCATTTGATGCATCTAGCCTGTACACCTCGATCAATCATCGTAGAGGTCTTCAGGTAGTACATGAGGCTCTGAGCTCTTCAGTTTATTGTACTGAGTGTGTTGAGTTCCTCATGGGTCTTCTGGAAATTGTTCTCATAGAAAACTATTTCCTTTTTCGGGTCTCATTCTATGTGCAAAAGAGAGGGTCCTTGAGGAGCGCATCTATGTATCCCACCACTTACATAGACAGCATTTTTGTTACTTGGACCGGTACATCCTCTCAGTTAGGTGAATTATTTTCCTTCCTCAACACTATAGATGATGAAATTAAGTTCACGATGAACAGCTCTGATGTTTCTTTACAATTTCTTCACATATCGGTGAATAGGGTAGGTGACAAATTGGTGACAGATTTATTTACGAAATCCACCTATCGTAATAATTTGCTGTATTTTGATAGTGAGCATCCTAAATGGATGCACAAATCTCTCCCATTAAGTCAAATGCTGAGGGTGAAACTGAGAATTTCTTAACCCCAACATCTCTCCGGACGGCTTGATGAAATGAGTAATACATTTTTACAAAGACGCTATCCACAATCCCTTCTTAATAGACAAAGGCCAAAAGTTGATGCTGTATCTAGGGAGAATCTTTTGACCCCCACAAATGTGAATTGACATCTAGGGTGTCCTTTGTCTCCACCTATTCCCGCATCAGCAACAAAAATGGTGATATTATTCTCCAAGAGTGGTACATTTTGAATAGCTTGGAGAGTTCAATATCTGAGAATAGTTGTCCCCCTAGGATGGCCTTTGGACGGTCTAGAAATTTGAAGGACTGATTGGTCTATGCGGATGCAGGACCCATTTGTAAAACACGACAGATGTTATTGGCTCCTGCTAGGACTGGTTGTTTCCCTTGTCTCAAGTGTGGTAATTGTGGTAGTCTTATGAAGGGTAGTTCATTTACACATCCAGTCAGCATCAAGGTATTTTCAATCAAGAACTGTCTGACATGTTTCTCTTCGTTTGTCATCTACATATTGCAGTGTCCTTGCAAATTGTTGTATGTAGGAGAGACCACCCAGGAATATCAAATTAGTATAAAAAAACACAAATCCACGATATGCACCAGTCTCAAACCATTTTGTGACTGCTGGACATTCGGTTAGCGACCTAAAATTTTGGATCATTCATTATATACCGATGCATAAGAGGGGAGGTGCTAGGATAGCCAAACTTAAATGCAGGGAACTTTAGAGGATTTTTAAATTGAATACATCATCTCCTCGTGACCTTAACATTAATTTTAAGGTTGGTCCTGTCAATTGAGGATGTGCTATAGTAAATATATTATTTTGGTATACACTACCGTTCAAAAGTTTAGGGTCACTTAGAAATGTTCTTATTTTTGCAAGAAAAGCACAGTTTTTTTCAATGAAGATAACATTAAATTAATCAGAAATACAATCTATACATTGTTAATGTGCTAAATGACTAGTCTAGCTTCAAACATCTGGTTTTTAATGCAATATCTACATAGGTGTATAGAGGCCCATTTCCAGCATCCATCACTCCAGTGTTCTAATGGTACATTGTGTTTGCTAACTGTGTTAGAAGGCTAATGGATGATTAGAAAACACTTGAAACCCCTTGTGCAATTATGTTAGCACCGCTGTAAACAGTTTTGCTGTTTAGAGGAGCTATAAAACTGACCTTCCTTTGAGCTAGTTGAGAATCTGGAGCATTACATTTGTGGGTTCGACTAAACTCACAAAATGGCTAGAAAAAGAGAGCTTTCATGTGAAACTCGACAGTCTATTCTTGTTCTTAGAAATGAAGGCTATTCCATGCGAGAAATTGCCAAGAAACTGAAGATTTCCTACAACGGTGTGTACTACTCCCTTCAGAGGACAGCACAAACAGGCTCTAACCAGAGTAGAAAGAGAAGTGGGAGGCCCCGCTGCACAACTGAGCATTGGTGCTGGTAAAGTAGGAGATTTGTACAAGGTAAAAGGGATTTTGAATAAGGAAGGCTATCACTCCATTTTGCAACACCATGCCATACCCTGTGGACACCGCTTGATTGGAACCAATTTCATCCTACAACAGGACAATGACCCAAAGCACACCTCCAAATTATGCAAGAACTATTTAGGGAAGAAACAGGCAGCTGGTATTCTATCTGTAATGGAGTGGCCAGCGCAGTCACCAGATCTCAACCCCATAGAGCTGTTGTGGGAGAAGCTTGACCGTATGGTACGCAAGAAGTGCCCATCAAGCCAATCCAACTTGTGGGAGGGGCTTCTGGAAGCATGTGGTGAAATTTCTCCCGATTACCTCAGCAAATTAACAGCTAGAATGCCAAAGGTCTGCAATGCTGTAATTGCTGCAAATGGAGCATTCTTTGACGAAAGCAAAGTTTGAAGGAGAAAATTATTATTTGAAATAAAAATCATTATTTCTAACCTTGTCAATGTCTTGACTATATTTTCTAGTCATTTTGCAACTCATTTGATAAATATAAGTGTGAGTTTTCATGAAAAACCCAAAATTGTCTGGGTGACCCCAAACTTTTGAACGGTAGTGTATATTGTGTGGAGTCTGGCGTATTTCTCCTTGTTATGCGAGAATTTGAATGTGCACTACATTTATGATCTAAGTCGTATATTCTTTTAAATGTTTACATACTTACAGCTATATTTCTTATTTTTTCTCTTCCTTAGGCCCCATGCACACAAACGTAATTACGAGCCCATAGAATTCTATTGGCCACAGGTACCTTCCCATTTTGGTGTTGGGAGTCAGGAACAGCTATCTTATGTGTATGGCCATTTAAGTACATGGACTTCTCGTCAATTGACTTGCGTTCTTTTGAATGTGTACTTATGAATGAAAGTCACATAACAGGAAGACCTTCAAGACTATAGTGAAGCTAGTAATTTCATTGAGACATTAATAGATTTACTGGATTGTGCCAGACAAGGGCTTCACAACTCTCTCACAGAGTGCAGGGACAAGGGGAAGGAAAAGCAGCTGCTCTAAGATGAAACAACCGCATAACTGTAGTTGCTATTAATAAAGGCAAAATATGTCACTATTTTGGCACTGTAAGACACAATATGGACAATGTATGACTGTGTGGCAAAAGTGTGGGTTTTTTTGGCAAAAAAAGCCTTTCTATGGCAACTGGTTGGCACTATGTGGGTGCTACATGGCCCTAAATAGGCAAAGTATTACACTATGTGGGTAATGTATGTGGGCCCTGTATGATGCTATGTGAACAAAGTATAGCGAATTACAGCTGCAAATGTCACTGTCTCATTACAGCATTGTTCATTGAGACTTATGTTACACACTCTCCATCTCCCTTCATTAGCATACGGCGCAGGAAGACTAAAAAATGGAATGTTAAAGGTACAGAGCCTGTAGGGGTATTTCCTCTGTCGGTGATGTAATGAAAGAGACACAACTTCCTGGTTCAACTTCTTTACTGTAATGAACACGTAACAGGAAATTCTCTTCTGTGGAGCAGACAGGAATCCTGAGGTTGGGGACCCGCTGGAAATCCCCCCGGAGAGAGGTCATGCCTGAACCCACGTTGCCAGGCTACGAACACGCCGCTGTCAGTTATGGTGGGAGCTACCCACTACTGTCAGCCTACCCTCGGGTAAGAGTCACACTCTCAGCCTGTGGGTCGCGTCGTTGGAATCAGTGGACTACCCGTACCTACTGGCACCGCCACGGGTCCTTACAGAGCTATCCGCTACCTTTCGTGACAAACCCTCTCTCTCCGCAGTCGGCGGCTCGAACGTCGGACACACCTAGAGCCCAACTGAACAGGTGAGGTTGACACTAACGTGTGCACAAAGTCCGGTTAATAGTCTAATAAAGTCCCGTCAACCTGACCGTTCCTTCTATCTGCTCCTGATCCAACAATATTCACCAATAACAGTTCAAAGAATTTCTTACAGGCTGTAATTACAGAAGTTATACACCCTCAGGTAAACACAGGGACACCGGCACAGGTAATGAGGTAGCGAGTCTGATCTGGACCCTTACTCAGGCTAAGTCAGCTGTTTCTTTCGGAACTAGTCTTCTATGCGCACTGTGATCAGGACAAACGAGGGACGTCACCTTCTTTGGGGGGGTCACTGGCTATAATATGTGTACTGGCACTGTCTCTAGGGAGGGACCTGGGATCCTTGTCAGGGAGTTTACGGCCTATGAACGGTACCTGTGGCTGCTTCTGATGGCACACTCCGCTCCTGCCGGTCATCTGTACCTTTGGTGGCACACTCCGCTCCTGCGGGCCCTCTATTGCTGCACCGGCCTCTGTTCTGCCGGCTGCTGCAGGTGGCACACTCCGGTCCTGGCAGTCCTCTCTTCCGCTGTGTTGGACAACCCTTGCTGCGGACCCTTCCTTACTTCCGACCGGGCCACCGGTCTCTGCTGGCCTCTTCTCTCTCCCACTCTTCCACGCTGCCGCTCTGCTCCCCACACCAACTCTTTGTGCCTCTCCTCACACTTCCGTGCGCTCTTCCACCGACTTCCGGTCCTTCCCTCTCTCCCTGGCCACATGTCACATCACCTCCTTCCTCCTCCTCCAATCTCACATCGCGAGACCTTGTCATCCTCCGGCGCCGCAGCGCGTGAATTGTGGCTTCCGACATGTCCGGCCGTTGCCATGACTAACGAGACGCTCCTCCGTTCGGGAGCCGGACTCCCGAGCTACAGACCGGCCCGTGTCCCTGCGGTGTTCCTGGCACAGGTATTTACACCGCTTACAAGCAGACTTAGAAGATAATAATAGGTTACATAAAAATTATTTTTCACCCACTTCCACCTAGTATTGCTGGTTTAATAGGTTAAATGCTGGTGATAGGTTCCTTTTAACATTTTTTCCTGCACTGCATAACTCCCAGATTCCTGCAGCACAGCCAAATTTACTTGCAAGGACCCCGACCATTGAGATAGTAATAAAAACTGTTCTGTATGAAGTTTTTCCTTTTCTATAACACATAGGTTACGCCTCATGTACACGACAGAGTGTGCCGTCCGAGTCCCGTCAGTGATCTGAGGTAAGATAGGACATGTTCTATCTTTCCTCGGATCGGAGACTCGGACCATTGTTCACGGACTCAATTCACCCGCTAAAGTAAATGGGTCCGTGAAGACTATCAGGTGTGTCATGCCCATGGCCGCGGGCCGTCAGGCTCACTCACCACCTGAAGCCCGCAGCCATGGATCTGCGAGCGCTGGCCCCAGTCTCCTCCTCAGGCTCTTAAAGGGGCAGCGCGCGCACCAGACTTTCATGTTTAATTAGCCCATAGCACCTTGGACTATAAGAAGGGATCAGCCCCTTCCTCCCACACCTAAGTGTTGTGGTCATACCCTAGTTTGTCTATGCAAATGGTCTCCTAGTGTTTCCCAGTTCCCAGTGTTCCCTGCTCCTGTATCATGTATCCTGTATCCCGTGCTATCCTGGTCAAGTGCCGTTCTGAGCAGAAGTTGCGCATTGCTGTATACCACGCCTGTCCTGCTACACCACGCCTGATGTCTACCTGCTGCCTAGTGCAAGCCGAGCCTGCCTTGATACTGTCGGAGCTGCCACAGGTACCCTAAACGAACTATAGACTGTAACCTGCGCCCTGTTGGCCAGCTGCCATACCACCATGGCGGTACGGCCCAGTGGGTCCATGAACCCAATGTGACAGTACACTCAGGCCATGGACCCCGCTGGTCGATCCAAGACCAAGATGGCGTCACAAGAGATGCGGACAGATATGCTGGACCTCCAGTCTCGACAGGACCAACTCCTCCAGGCCTTGAACATTCTCGCATGTCGGCAGAAGGCACAAGCTGCCATTCCTCCTACTACACCTCCTGGCAGTGTTGATTCCTGTTTTTATTTGCCACATCCTGACCACTATGATGGAGACGCTGGTACCTGTTGTGGATTTTTGAACCAGTGCCAGATTCACTTCAGCCTGTATGCAAGGACATTTTCGTCTGATGGCGCAAGGGTCGCTTTCAGCATCTCTCTCCTCACTGGCAAGGCTTTTGCTTGGGCGAATCCTATCCGGGAGACACAAGAACCAGAGACCTGTGACTTTCAGGGCTTCCTCCGGACTTTTCGCATGGTGTTTGAGGAGCCTGAATGAGTCTCATCTACAGCGGCTACCTTTCTAAAACTACGCCAAGGAGACACCTCAGTGAGCGAGTATGTCATCCACTTCCGCACCCTGGCGGGAGAACTGTTGTGGAACAATGAGGCCCTGGTGGCTACATTCTGGCATGGACTGTCTCCAAAAATCAAGGACGTACTTGCTGCTCGAGATCTACCGTCTACCCTGGATGACCTCATCCTTCTGTCCGGCCGGATTGATATGAGGATCCGCGAATGGCTCTAAGAGGCTAGTCGGGAGGGAGGCCTTACTAGTCTGGTCCCACCCTTGCAGCAACCTCTGCTGTCCTCAGTTGCCGATCCTCCTAAGGAGTCTGTCAGGATTGACCAGTGTAAGCTATCCACCCAGGAGAAACAACGCAGACGCACTTCGGGACTCTGTCTATATTGCGGAATCTGAGGCCATCTTGTGTGTCTGTGTCCCCAAAAGTCCCAAAGTCTAGGGTTGCTAGGAGAGACAACCTTGGATAAAAAATGACTTCTGTCTAAATTGTCCATACCAGTGACCATAGTGTCCTACGCGTAAACGCATCAGGTCTCTGCGTATCTGAACTCTGGATCCGCTGCTAATTTCATTTGTAGAGACCTGGTGGATCTTCTTCTATTACCCACTACCCCTCTGGAGAGGCCGTTGATGGTTGCATCTGTGAATGGACTAACTCTGCCAGATCCAGTTATTGCTGTGACCAATCCGCTGAGGTTCCAAGTGGGAGCTCTCCACTCCGAGCTATTATCGTTTTTTGTCTTGTCCAAGGCTGTTAACCCCGTGCTGCTGGGCCTGCCTTGGCTCCGATTACATGCCCCAGTCCTGGACTGGAACTCTGGAGAGGTTCTCCAGTGGGGCCCCGAGTGTCACAACCGTTGCCTGGGACAGATTAGTTCGGCTCAGCCTCCTCTGCCTCATTCATTCGCAGGTTTGCCTGGTCATTATGCTGCATTTTCGGATGTCTTCAGCAAGAGGGAGGCGGAGACGCTGCCCCCACATCGGGCATATGAGAGCCCGATTGAGCTGATTCCTGGTGCATCCCTTCCCCGTGGTAGAGTATATGCTCTCTCCTTGCCAGAGACTCAGTCCATGTCCGCCTATGTGAAAGAGAACTGTTTGATCGTATACGTGGTGCCAAGATTTTTTCCAAACTAGACCTGCGTGGGGCTTACAACCTAATCCGGATTCGCCGGGGTGACAAATGGAAGACTGCATTTAACACCCATGATGGACACTATGAATATCTAGTAATGCCCTTCGGCCTGTGTAAAGCTCCCGCGGTCTTCCAGGAGTTTTTTAATGACATCTTCCGTGACCTCCTCTATGTTTGTGTGGTGGCCTATCTTGATGACATCTTGATTTTTTTCTCCAGATCCTATGACTCATCAGAGACATGTCGGTCAAGTTTTGCTGTGGTTAAGGGAGAATAATCTGTATGTTAAGTTGGAGAAGTGCGTGTTTCAGAAAGATGCTCTACCCTTCCTGGGCTACATCGTCTCAAATCGACGTCTCGAGATGGATCCTGAAAAGGTAAAGTCTGTCCTGGAATGGCCATACAGCACTTTCTGGGATTCGCCAATTTTTATAGACAGTTCATCCCAAAATTCTCCTCACTGACTTCTCCCATCTTTAACCTCACCAAGAAGGGCATGAACGCCAAGGTGTGGACTCCTGAGGCAGAGTCCGAAATCAGTAGCCTGAAGAATGCCTTCACGTCAGCCTCTATCCTCCATTATCCAGATGTTTCCCTACGGTTCTCATTGGAGGTGGACGCCTCCTCTGTTGGTGCTGGTGCACTCCTGTTCCAGAGAGGTTCCAATGGCAAGTCAATGGTATGTGGATATTTCTCTAAGCTCTTCTCTTCCGCAGAACGCAACTACTCGATTGGGGATCGGGAGTTACTGGCCATAAAATTGGCTCTGGGGGAGTGGAGACATCTACTAGAGGGCGCAGCTCATCCTATCCTAATTTTTACGGACCACAAGAACCTCACTTATCTCCAGACGGCCCAACGAAAGAATCCTCGTCAGGCCAGGTGGTCGCTGTTCCAGTTTAAGGTCCATTATTGCCCGGCTAGCAAAAATGTGAGGGCTGATGCCTTGTCCAGGTCTTTCTAGACAGTAGACACCATGGAGATTCCACAGAACATCATTGATCCGTCTTGCATTGTCTCAGTCAACCCCATGCAAGTTGGGGACATTCCTCCAGGGAGGACTTTTGTGCACCTGGCTGACAGAGGGAGAATCCGTAAGACCTGAGATCTGATTGCCCATCATTTCTGGTGGCCCATGCTGCCAAAAGACATTATGGACTTTGTGTCTTCCTGTTCAGTGTGCGCAGCTAACAAGGTCGCTTACTCCAGACCTGTGCTCAATGCTCCCTGGCAGCATATAGCTATGGACTTTATCACTGACCTGCCTCTCTATGCGGGATGCAGTACTGTCTGGGTGGTGGTGGACCGATTTTCAAAGATGGCCCACTTCGTTCCTCTGACCAGTCTTCCCTTTGCTCCTCAACTGGCCAAGCTTTTCATCCAACACATCTTCCACCTGCACGGCTTGCCGCAGCATATTGTGTCTGATCGGGGGGTTCAATTCACTTCGAAGTTCTGGAGAGCCCTCTGCGGACTCCTAGGTGTAAAGTTGGACTTTTCCTCAGCCTACCATCCTCAGTCCAATGGTCAGGTCGAGAGGATCAATCAGATCTTGGAGAATTATATACGCCATTTCATCTCCAAGCAGCATTATGACTGGGTGCAGTTGCTCCCGTGGGCTGAATTTTCTTACAATAATCACACCAGCGAGTCCACAAGGAAGACACCGTTATTTATTGTCTATGGCCAACACCCATGAATTCCTCTCCCGGTGCCTGATACATCCGAGGTACCAGCTTCTGACACTGCTTTTAGGGACTTTTTGCAGATCTGGCAGCAGACTCGATCATCCATCCTGCTGGTGGTCGACCGCATGAAACGGAAGGCGGACACTAGGAGAAGAGAACCACCTCAGTTTCTCCCTGGCATGAAGGTCTGGCTGTCCTCCAGGATTATCCGACTGAGGGTGCCACCTTACAAATTTGCTCCTAGGTTCCTCGGACCCTTCGAGATCCTGCAGCAGATCAACCCTGTCACCCTCCTACCCTCAAGATTCCAAACTCCTTCCATGTCTCCCTACTGAAACCGGTGTTTCTGAACCGCTTTACCAAGAATCCTAGCCCTGCGGTTGCCTCCAGCGGCCCTTCAGACACCTTCGAAGTTAAGGAGATCTTGGACACCAAGAAAATTAGAGGAAAGACTTTTTATTTGGTGGATTGAAGTTAGTTTGGTCCTGAAGAGACGTCCTGGGAGCCAGAGGAGAACCTCAATGCTTCTACCCTTCTGAAGAAGTTTCTCCCTCGTTCTGACCCCAAGAAGAGGGGGCGTATGAGGGGGGATACTGTCATGCCCATGGCCGCGTGCCATCAGGCTCACTCACATCCTGATGCCCGCAGGCATTAACCTGGGAGCACTGGCCCCAGTCTCCTCCTCAGGAGACTGTGTGAACCTACAAAGAACCTCAAAACAGGGTAAAGCAAAAAGGAGCATCCCCAATATGACTCAGAAGAAACCTACAAAGCGCGAAAGCGCAAGGGACATAGCATCCCAATAGAATATGAAGATAACTACCATGAATAGTAAAAAATATACATCTTCATTATTACATAACGATACATGGTATTACAATAATAAATACAACAAGAATAACGAATCATATATCAAGAGAAATATCAGTCAGGTATAGATGACAACATACCATGAGGGAAACAGGAGACAATCAAACTCAGAACACGTCCCAATACTAACATGCCATGCACACAAGTATAATATAATGCCAATAGGGTATAAAGAGTATATATATGTTAGGCTACATCTATAAAAGGAATGCTGCCCGTTGCAAAATATGCATAGCAAATGGCAGCTACGGATCAACAGCGCAGATAATCTGTATCCTTACATATATATACATGGTATGTTGTCATCTATACCTGACTGCTATTTCTCTTGATATATGATCCGTTATTCTTGTGCCGTGCTGAGCTGAAGTCAAGCTGTGCTGTACACCACGCCTGTCCTGCTACACCACGCCTGACGTCTACCTGCTGCCTAGTCCCAGCCGAGCCTGCCTTGCTACTGTCAGCGCTGCCAGAGGTACCCTATATGAACTATAGACTGTAACCCGCGCCCTGTTGGCCAGCTGCCATACTGCCAAGGCGGTATGGCCCAGTGGTTCCACGAACCCAACGTGACAAGGTGCCACTCGGATGCCATCAAAAACGGCCCGAGTGGCACAATGGTCGTGTTCATGAGGCATTAGGGGAATAAAGAAAACATTCCCAAATGTGTGAGATTAAGGGGTTGTACAAGATTAGAAAAACATGGAAGCTTTCATCCAAAAACAGCGCCACGCCAGTCAGCAGGTTATGTGCTGTTCAGCTCCACTGAAGGGAATGGACAACACCTGTGGATGGATGTGACGTTGTTTGCGAAAGAAAGCAGCCAACAACTGTTTTGGGAAGGGAACCATGTTTTAACCACCCTTTGATGCAGAAAATCCTACCTGGTAAATGACACAATATTACAATTTGCACAGAGGACAGGCACTATAATTAACCCCTTCCCGCGATTGGGCATGACTGTACGTCCAGAATCAAAGTGATTTCCCGTAATAGGGCGTACAGTAATGCCCGAGCTTTAAACTGTCAATAGACACGGTGACAGCGTCCTGATCGCAACTGTCATAGACAGCTGCCGAGCAGGACTCACGGCACAGGACCAATCAGAATGGTCCCGGGCCGGCAAGCGCTGTGATTGGCCAGTAAGTACTGACTTGCCAATCACAGTGCAGGAGGCTAGTTTTGCCGACATCTCCGGCTCTGATAAGCTCATTTCTTTCAGAGAGCTTGTCAGAGTCGGAAGCCAGTGAGAAGAGTGTTATAAAATCCCCAAAACCCAGCGATCTGCCCCTTTTCTGCCCCTTATTTGCCCACTGACCATCCCCTTTAGTGCCCACTGGTTACCAAATATATAATTTCAGTCACCCATAGTGCCCTTCTGCCGTGCTGTGATCTGTGTCCAGTGATCACCTGTCGCAGCACCCGGTCAGCATCACCCTGCTGTGTCCCTAGATTGCCCACTACCCGAGTTCCCTGTTAGGTAGCAATGCCACGTCTCATTTATTTTTTCCCCTGGTAGGTAGGGCACCCTTACCCATCGAATACAGCAGGGTCGCTGGAGGCCGGTCTGTTCTTGTTCCCCAGTTGGAAGTAGCGCTGTTTATCTTTTGTTTAAAAAAAAGTTTAAAGAAAAAAAAAGTTTCGTATCCAGTCAGGCTGAGTCTGCACCCCCCCCCCCATCAGCGCAGAAGAGCCATAGGTCCTGCTGTGCCTGAGATGACATGGGTAGCTGCGGACAATTATAACCCCCAGGTGCCTGAATTTACAGCCCCCACAGGCATTCAAATTGACCCTACAGGTTTCAGCCCCATTGATTCTTTTAAAGTTTTTTTCAGACGCCCTGTTAGATTTAATGGTCCAGCAGACCAACATCTATGCGGATCAGTTTACCACCCAGAAACCTGACTCTTTTTATAGGAGAGGCCAAAATTGGACCCCCACAAACGCAGTGGAATTGCGGAAGTTTTGGGGCTTATTTTTAAACTTTGGTCTCGTAAAAAAAAAGCCTGGTATTAGAGACTATTCGTCCCCTGATATTTTATACAACACCCCCCTTTACCGCACAGTAATGACAAGAATGCGATTCGAAGCCATCCTAAAGTTCCTGCATTACAATGACAATAGTTACTGCCCACCCCCACAAATTTTGATAGGCTCTATAAAATAAGACCATTAATTGCCCACTACTCCCAAAGTTTTTCCCAAGTTTATACCCCCCAACAAAACATTTCGGTGCATGAGTCATTGGCAAGCTTCAAGGGTAGACTGCACTTCAGGCAGTATCTACCCAATAAAAAAGCCCGGTACGGCACCGGTTACACCTACTCTTTTAGGATTTATGAGGGGAAAGACACCCATATAGATCCCCCAGAATGCTCCCCCTTCCTAGGAATTAGTGGAAAGATCGTATGGGATCTTGTTCATCCTTAGCTCGGCAAAGGATATTATTATTTATATCTGGACAACTTTTACAACAGTGTCCCATTGCTAAAAGTTCTCTCGTCCAGATCCACCTTGGCGTGCCGAAGAATCCGCAAAAATCAGAAGGGCCTCCCCAAAACTTTGCTGGGCCAGATACTAAAATTAGCAGAACTGTCTGAAGTGACGATCTGCTGCTCCTGAAATATAAAGATTAAAGGGATGTCCTTATACTGACCAGCATTCATGACAGCAGCTGCAGCTTTGTCCCTGTATGCGGATCCACCACCCAAGTCCCCAAACCATTTTGTGTACAGGAGTACAACAAATAAATGGGTGGCGTCTGACCAGGTCATAAAACCATACAGCTCCATGTGCAAGACAAAGGTGTGGTATAAAAAGCTGTCTGTGCATCTTACACAGATGGCTTTATACAACGCCTTTGTCCTCTGCAGATATGCTGGCAGTGGGGATACGTTCCTGCAATTTCAGGAAAAAGTTATCAAAGCCCTGATATTTGCTAACCAGGAAGGGGAGGGCAGTTCATCTAGTACTTCCGTCAGCAGGATAATTCCCAGCCGGTATTTCCCCACAGAAATCCCCCCCACTGAAAAAAGAACAGAAGCCCCAGAAAAAATGCTGTGTGTGCGCCAAGTGAGGCATTCGTAAGGAGACCACATACCAATGTGAGACGTGTCCCACAAAGCCCTGCCTGTGCATGAAAAAATGTTTCTAAATATATTACACCTCCTTGGATTTTTTATTTATTTATTCTTTATCCACCTTTTCTGTCTCCCATATTGACCATGACAAATTATTGTTTTTTTTACTGACCAGCCCCATTTAAAATTTGTAAAAAAAACACCTAAAACAAAACTAAAGATTCTCACTATACCAAGAACCCGAGGGAGAGTCTTTCTCACCCTGGTTGCAAATCTGGGTGAGAATAAATCCAGATGAGATTGGTTGTCTCAGCAAATCTTTTTTTGCTGAGGCCTCTGATTTATTTTTTGGGCTGTATTTTATGGAATGGTGGGTAGGTTGGTAGTGGGACCTGCCATTCCCTCTCCCTCCATTGCAGGTTTTTCAGGTTGTCCTCCTTAGTTACTAAAATTAAATTAGTTCTTATTATACCCCTAGATGAATACCTAGAGCAGGGGTCTCAAACTCGGCCGGGTAAGTGGGCCACATATAGAAAAAATGGGAAGTTGACGGGCCGCATTATTTTCAAATTTGATACAATACAAAATTATTGTTAATCAATTAGTTATTTGAACTACTATAACAATATATTACTATAATAATAATAATACTACATTACTATAATAATACCACTAGGTTTAAAATTTGAAAGAATTCTCCACGTGCTTATTTCAACAATTCCGTTTTCCAGTTTAAGTGTTGCTAAATGCAGTCCGGCGGCTCAGTTGGCAGCGTTTGGCAGACACACGTCAAGATTGGGCAGTCCCTTTTTAGATAGTGCCACAGAGTCCTCTGTAGATAGTGCCACAGAGTCCTCTGTAGATAATGCCACAGTACCCTCTGTAGAAACTGCCACAGTGCCCTCTGTAGATACTGCCACAGTGCTCTCTGTAGATAATGCCACAGTGCCCTCTGTAGATAATGCCACAGTGCCCTCTGTAGATAATGCCACTGCCCTCTGTAGATAATGCCACACACTGCACACTGTAGATAATGCCACACACTGCCCTCTGTAGATAATGTCACAGTGACCTCTGTAGATAATGCCACAGTGTCCTCTGTAGATAATGCCACAGTGCCCTCTGTAGATAGTGCCACACTGCCCTCTGTAGATACTGCCACACTGCCCTTCCCTTCTGAGTCCTGCCGCTTGCCGTATGACCACATGTTGGCTATTTCTGTACATTGGAGAAGTTGCTTTACAAATGTTAGGGTGCTTTTCCCCATTTATTTGTTGAAAAAATTAAAGCTTTTGAGGTAAAACGACATCTTATTGGGAAAATAATGTAATTTTTCATTTTCATTGCCCAATTCTAATTAAATCTTTGAACCTGTGGGTCAAAATGCTCACTAAACCCCTGGATGAATTCCTCAAGTGGTGTAGTTTCCAAAATGGGGTATTTTTGGGGTGTTTCCTTTGTTTTGGCACCATAAGATCTCTTCTAACCTAACATGGTGCCTGAAATATAATCTAAGAAAATGAAGGCCCTAAAATCCACTAGGCGTTCCTTTGCTTCTAGGGCCTTTGTTTCAGTCCATTAGCACACTAGGGCCACATATTTCTAAAAACTGCAGAATCAGGGCAATAAATATTCAGTTGTGGTTCTCTGGTAAAAACATCAGTATTACAGGAAAAATTGAATTTCTGCAAACAAATAATATATAAGGGCCTCAAAGCCACTACAGAATTGAACTGTTCTCTACAAAAATGGGCTTTTGACATTCTCTTGAAAATGTGAGAAATTGCTGCTAAACTTATTTTCAAAAAACGATACCAACATAAAGTGCACATATCTGAAATGTTAACTAGTAACTATTTTGTGTGGTATAACTATCTGTCAGATACATTTAAATTTAGAAAAATGCTAATTTTTGCAAATTTTATCAGAATTTTGGTGTTTTTCACAAAACAATATCGAATATATCAACAAATTTTTTCACTAACATAAAGTACACTATGTCACGAGAAAACGATCTCAGAATCGCTTGGATAGGTAAAAGCATTCCAATGTTATTACCACATATGTTAACACATGTCAGATTTAAAAAATAAGGCTCTGTCATTCGGTCCAAAAGTGGCTGCGGCGGGAAGGGGTTAAAAGAGGCTCTGTCACCAGTTTATAATTTCCCTATCTTCTACCTAATATAATAGGCGCTTTGATGTTGATAATTACTGTTTTGTTTTTTGTTTTTAAAAACACATTTATTATTGACCAAGTTATGAAAATTTTTCGATTTATGCTAATTTTTTCTAAATGTCCAACTAGGCGTTTTTTTTCTATTTACCAAGTGGGCGGTGTATAGAAAAGTGTATGACGCTGACCAATCAGCGTCATACACTGCTCTTCACTACAGTCCAACTTGATTCACAACACAACGTGATCTTGAGAGATCACGCTGTGACGTGACTTCCTCCCGCAGGTCCTTTCCTGGAGCGATGGAAGACTGAACAGACATCGCTTCCAGCCGCTGCAGATTCGGATAAACGTCCTGGTATGGCTGGAGGCGCCCAGTTGGGCATTTAGAAAAGGTTTGCATAAATCGAAAAATGTTCATAACTTGTTTAATAATAAAAGTTTTTTTTTGTTTTTTTAAAAAAGTAGTTATCTACATCAATGCGCCTATTAGATTAGGTAGGAGATAGGGAAGATATAAACTGGTGAAAAAGCCTCTTTAACGCTCACGGTGGAAGGTTGAATGTGATCAGTACTGATCAGAAGTTTGATTTGATAGGCTTAGGTACAGGGCCCCAGCAGACAGTATCACACATGATGGGCTTAGATACAGCAGCTCAGCAGACATTATCACACATGATAGGTTTAGGTACAGACCCCAGCAGACAGTATCACACATGATATGCTTAGATACAGTGCCCCAACACAGAGGCGTAGCTAAGTTCTCCAGCACCCGGGGCAAAGATTCAGTTTGGCGTCCCCCCACGTCTTTCCCGACATCTCCTTGCCCCACGCCATGTTTGTTTTCTCTACCAATCGGCGTGTCATTTCTTTTCCACATTTCTTTTTATGTAACTCGAGCATAAAAACATTTGTACATTTTACAAGCAATATAGTTCTATACACAACACCAGAATAGTGCTCAGTACATAAATACAGCCCCAGAACCAAGCTCATTACATATATACAGCACCAGAACAAAGCTCAGTACATAAATACAGCACCAGAACCAAGCTCAGTACATAAATACAGCTCCAGTACCAAGCTCTGTACATATATACAGCACCAGAACAAAGCTCAGTACATATATACAGCACCAGCACAAATAAAGCTCAATTTAGTGCAAGGTTTGCACTAAATTGTTCCAGCTCCAAGCCTGGCCTGAACAATGGTAAAGATATGCTGGGAATTGCTGTTTCACAAAAAAAAAATCATATCATAGTTATACCACCCATCAGCTCGCTGCAGAGCATACAGTGACTACAGTACTGATTAGGGGCAGACTAAACATTTACATTAAGTGACTCACCAATAACGTCTCAGATTCTAGTTATTTTTCTCCATCCGGTCCAGACCTCTATGATGACTTCTCCTGGTCACAGCCCATTTCTGCAGTTTGCCGCTCAGATGTCTTCAGCTTTTCACTTTTCCAACATTTCTACACCTATAAACAAAGATAAAGTTCTCATTATACCACACACTACGCCCCTAAATATAATAGCGCCATACACTGCACCTCTAAATATAATAGGCCCCCTGTAGATAGTGCCTGCCATAGAGTCCCCTGTAGATAGTGCCCCCCATAGAGCCCCCTGTAGATAGTGCCACCATATAGCCCACCCCTGTATATAGTGCTCCACATAAAGCCCGGCCCTGTATATATAGCCCACCCCTGTATATAGTTCTCCACAGATAGCCCACCCCTGTATATAGCCCCCGTGTAGATATAGCCCACCCCTGTATATAGTGCTCCACATATAGCCCACCCCAATATATAGCCCCAATGTAGATAGAGCCCCCTGGTAGATAAAGCCCCCCCGGAGATAAAGCCACCCATATATAAAGCCCCCCAATGTAGATAAAGCCATCCCCGTCGATAATGCCACACACTTTTTTATTACGATAAAATATGAAACTATTCAAACTCACCTTAATCCCATTCCCACGCCGTCCGGCAGCAATGGAGACCTGCTCTCTTCTGCGCAGGTCTCCTGGGGTTGAACGCTTCCTTGTCAATCAGCGCCTTTCAACGACGCAAGGGGTGCAAAGTATCGCGCCGCTACACTCGTAAAAAGGCGCTGAATGGCCGGGCACGGAACATACCCTGCCATTCATTGCTTCTGTGTCCTATAGATGCGGGTACAATTATACAATTATAGTGCAGGAGGGGGTGGCGCTAGCGCGCCCCTCTTAATTGCGCCCAGGGGCACATGCCCCAACAGACAGTATAACACATGATAAGCTTAGATACAAGGCCCCAGCAGACAGTATCACACATGATAGACTTAGATACAGCAGCTCAGCACACAGTATTAAACATAATAGACTTAGATACAAGGCCCAATCAAGTATTATCCCACATGATAAAATTAGATACAGGGCCCAAGCAGACAATCTCACACATGAAAGGCTTACATAAAAAGTGGCCCCAGCAGACAGTATCACAAGTGATAGGGTTAGATACAGCGCCCCAAACAGTATCACACATCATAGGATTAGATGCAGGCCAGAATTCTAATTTATAATATTTCCCAGCACTGGTCACTAGATGGAGCAATTCCCAAAATTGCAGCATTGCATGTGGTAAAGCAACCACATTGCTTTATGCTGCAAAATTGGGAAAAAATCCCCCGCTCTAGTGAGCTCTCAGAATCCCCCCCTCCTTTATCCTGGCTAGTGGCGGGAGAAACGAGGGGATTGAACGGTCTAACCTCCTACACTGTGTGTCGCCATTTTTTGAGCTAACACACAGTATAGAAGGTTAACATACAGTAGTAAACACACTGAAACACGAACATACATAGAAATCACTTACCTGCTCCTGTCGCCGCCGCTCCCTCCGGTCCGTCCTCTCCGTCTGCTGCCGCTGCTCCAAGTGCACAAGTCCGGAAGCCGCGACCGGAAGTAGTAATCTTACTGTCCGGCCGCGACTTCCGGTCCACAGGAAAATGGAGCCGGACGGCGCGCAGTTCAACTTGGACTGTGTGGGAGCGGCGCATGCGCCGTTCCCACACAGACGGCGTACACCATAGTGGATGGAACGGGTCCCGTTCGCATTCACTATGGGACTGTGGCTGCCGTATTCCATGTCTGTATGTGTCGTTAATCGACACATACAGAAATGGAGTAAAAAATGGCAGCCCACATAGGGAAGAAAAAGTGTAAAAATAAAAAAAAATAAAACACAAACACACAAATAAATATAAAAGTTTTTAATAAAAGACTAAAATCAAACTGATGTTAAAAAAATAAATTTCGTGACACTATTCCTTTAAAGTACAGACTCTCAGCTTTACTTTGAGGATATTCACATCCTAATTTGAGGAAGGGTTTAGGAATTACAGCTCTTTAATATGTAGATGCCTCTTTTGCAAGGGACAAAAGGTAATTGGACAATTATCTCAAAAGCAATTTAATGGGCTGCATGGGCTATTCCCTCATTAATCCATCATCAATTAGGCAGGTAAAAGGTCTGGAGTTGATTCCAGGTGTGGCATTTGCATTTGGAAGCTATTGCTGTGAACCCACAACATAGGCTGAAAAAAAAATGAACAAATCCATCAGAGAGAGAGAGCACAAATGTTAGGAGGGGCCAAATCAACAGTTTGGTGATCTTGTGAATTCCAAAAGGCCTGGACGTCCACGGAAGACAATAGTGGTGGATGAGCGCAGAATCCTTTCCATGGTGAAGAAAAACCCCTTCACAACATCTACCCAAGTGAAGAACACTCTCCTGGAAATAGGTGTATCAGTATCTAAGTCTACCATAAAGAGAAGACTTCATGAGAGCAAATACAGGGGGTTCACCACAAGGTGCGAGCCATTAATCAACCTCAAAAATAGGAAAGCCAGATTAGACTTTGCCAAACAACATGTAAAGAAGCCAGCCCAGTTCTGGAAACGCATTCTTTGGCCAGATGAACCTAAGATCAACCTCTACCAGAATGATGGGAGGAAGAATGTATGGAGAAGGCTTGGAACGGCTCATGATCCAAAGGACACCACATCCTCTGTAAAACATGGTGGAGGCAGAGTGATGGCATGGGCATGCATGGCTGCCAAAAGCACTGGGTCACTAGTGTTTATTGATGAGGTGACTGAAAACAGAAGCAGCCGGATGAATTCTGAAGTGTTCAGGGATATACTTTCTGCTCAGATTCAACCAAATGCAGCAAGGTTGATTAGATGTCGCTTCACATTACAGATAGACAATGACCTAAAACATACTGCGAAAGCAACCCGGGAGTTTTTAAGAGAGAGAGAGAGAGAGAGAGCGCTTTTGTCAAGGGTGGCATCCTTTGACATTGCCACATTTAAAGTCACGGGGATCTCCATAAACGATCAATGTTTGTCTATGGAGATTGCTTGGCTGTGTGCTTGAGTTTATGCACCTGGTTACAATAGGTGTAGCTGAAATACCCATACTCAATAATTAGGAGGGGTGTCCACATACTTTTGGTCATATATGGATGTAGCCATCTTTAACTTGACTCTGATAACTTGCTGCAGCATAATATCACATAACAAAGCCATTGAAAAGTCATTGAAAAAGTCAAGATAAAGGATCTTGCCACTGTGTATTTAATGCATTAAAAGTTAATATAAAGACGACCTCATCTGTAGTGTATATCTTTTTTGTTTTTTACTGTATTGGAAAGAGTAGTCAGCTTATTATATATAGTAATACAAAAGCATCCCGCAAAAACGTAAGAAACCTTATTTGGTATTTGGAAATTTGACAGCTTAACAATAACTCGAGATAGGGCTTATAGGACATACAAGTTACAGGGGGAAACATATGAACTTTTCAACACCAAATTCCTGGTGTAGAAAAGACACAAATAGCACAAAAGTCACAAATTGCAGAAAAAAATAAATTGACTTTTGTGCCATTTTCGCCACTCATGACCCTTTTCTAAAAAGTGGGCGGGGTTTAGCTGTAAGGATAGAGCCATGCACTGCTTGACATATGTACTACAAGTTATGTCTTATACCCTAAAGATACATTTCACAAAGGAGGCAAAAAGTCGGTCCACAACCACAGTATAACAAAAAATTTCTAAAAATTCTATTCAACAATAGTGTGAAAGTTGTCAGTAGGGCGCACCTAGACTTTTTGAAGTCAGGGCAAGGATACATGTATTAGAAGTTAAGACGCAGATTTTTTTTTAGACAAGTCTTAGCCTTAACGTTTTAACGACTGTGGTCTGTGATCTCACCTCTGCTGTTTAGGGACTCTGCAGTGCCGTCACATGGCTGTTTTCAGAACAATGTAGTTCTATGGGTGAATTCACATGGCCGTGTTTTCAAAAGCCCAAGAATACTCGCTGTGAAAAAAATAGGACATGTCCTATTTTTTTCTATTTTCACTGCCCGAGGGCCCCCAAAGAACTCAATGGATCCGTTTTTAACGGCCATTTATCAGGAATAAATCCTTGTGATGGCCATTAAAAACTGATCCTGGCCCTCACAAGAGGACTCTTCGGGCTCAGCGCTTAAAGAATGGACAGTGATGTCAGGGCTTTCAACTATTGGGTCCCTGGCTAGAGAGCTTGCGCTGCTCTGTCCGGGGACTCCTGGCTTGGGAAAGCCCTTGACGTCAATCTCCACTGGAGTGGAATCCCCAGCCAGAGCGTTGCCGACTCTCTTCTGCTTTTGGAGGAGCCCCTAGCGTTACGATTCATATATGGACAGTGCAAGGAGAAGAGGCAGCACTCCAAAGTAGAAATCTCAAAAAATTATTTTATTCACCTATATTTGCAAGGGAAGCAACGTTTCAGCTGCTCAATGGAGCCTTTGTCAAGCTTGACAAGCAGCTGAAATGTTGCATCCCTTACACATATAGGTGAATAAAATAATTTTTTTAAATTTCTACTTTGGAGTGCTGCCTCTTCTCCTTGGTCTGTCTATGTTTGTGGGGTCTACATGTCGGATTCCTGGAGGCTGGCACCCCTTTGGCCCGTGTGTGGTCTAGTCCTGCTATGCTGCTCATATCACTACTCTTTGGACATATATGGACAGTGACATCAGGGACTCCTCCTGGAGCGGAATCCCCGGCAGATGCCCTGGCTGAGGATTCCTAGAGGGAGCCCCAATGACACTATCGGCATCGGAAGGGGGGTGTAGCACTATTCACAGGGTGGGGTTCGTGTGGCGCTATCTACAGGGGGGTGTGGTGCTATCTTTAAGGGGGGTGTGGCACTATATACATAAGCACTGTGGCACTATCTGCAGGGGACAATGCAGCGCAATCTACATGAGCACTGTGTGTGGCACTATCTACATGGACACTATCTATGTGGGCACTGGCACTTAAAATGTGGGCACTTGTACTATGTGGGTACTATCTACAGTGGGCACTGTGGCACTATCTACAGGGGCATTGTGGCACTATCTACATGGGCACAGTGGTGTTTTCAGGGTATTGGGACAAAGAAATCATGACAAATGAAATCCATCAGCTTTTTTAACGGCCATGAATAAAGGATGGCAAATGGATGACAAACGACCATTAAAAACGGACAGACGGACTGGAAATGGATGAAAATTTGGAGACACACTGAGCCAAAACGCCCATGAAAAACTGATAGTTGATTAGTTTTTAATGGCCACTTCGTTGTCTGAATGTAGCCTAAAGTCCAATGCTTCTTTACTGGATAGTTTACAACCTGTTACACCTGTTTTATTTTTGATTTTATTACTTTGAAAACAAAAAAGTTGGAAGAAAGTTGGAAATAATCTTCATCATCATCATCATCATCATCATCATCATCATCATCACAACTACAGTGGTGACCATAGTGTTCGTCTGCAGTGTGGTGATAGGTGATACTGGTGTCTCCATACAGAAAAGCAGTGTGATCAGAACGCTGCCAAGTATAATAAATACAAGACTCGTTCCTTGTGCGATATCGCACCTCAATTCAAAGCCAGCATTATAGTCGCCTCAGCCTACAAACCCTCCCTGACTGACTGACACCCTGCTGGAGGGTACACACACTGCCCAGCCTGGGGGAGGGCTTGGGAGAGCTGCTCTTACACAGGGCTGGCAGCTGCTGCCAAGGGGCGGGGGAAGGGATACAGTCTCTGGAGATTACAGGGAGACAACAGTACGAGGAGAGAGGGGGAAGCCTGCCTGATAACGACACCCGAGCAGTAACCGGTCCCCACCGAGTGACAGCTGAGGGGATTTCTAGTTACCGGGAATCACAAGTTAACCCTTCGCACCCACTCTGCTGCTGCCAGGTAAGTTCCTCACACATGAGACTGCATACGGAGCGTTTAGCTGGCAGCGCGCATGGAGAGCCACCTGTTACTCGCTGTGCCCCCGGCCGTGTGTGTGTTTGTGCTGGGTGTCTTGTTACCATGTGCTCGTGTTGTCTCTGCCAGGGTTGCTGAGGGCAGGTACTGTACTTGGACTGTGATGGGAAACCAGTGATATTCTGTATATTAGAATGTGAGGTAACTGGCAGCCACAGGTGGAGTTTGCATTTAATAATAAATCTATCATTTGTATTGTGTATTAATCTTTCTGAGATATTTTTGTACAATAACAGAAGTAATGGGGGGACCCAGTTTTCTGACTGGTACAAATGACATTCAGGGGCCATGGTTTTGTGTGGCTGCGATTGCGACTGATTTATGAAAGTTTAGTTTCCCGTTCTGCGACAATGCCTGGTACAGTTGGCACCTCACAGACCAGTGAATGATGAGAAATATTGCTGCTGTACAATATATGTCCCTTGTTCCCCATTACATAGTGGTTTTTGTGGACACAGTTTTAGGTATTATTTTTTGCATGCATTTGTCATGTTAAAAATAGAAACAGCATCCAATGTTATCTGTGAGAGGCTGTAAGAATATAAGCAGCTATTTTAGTGCACTTTTGCATGTGTAAATCTATGTACAGCTTTGAAAGGCCATTTTTTTTCTTAATAAAAAGGTGTATCAGTGTGTTTCGTGTAACTTTGTAAATACTTTTTATTAAAAATTATTTTTACTTTTTTAGATACGGCTGCTCTGTATTCTCTATACAGAGCAGTTGTATGTAGCGCTATTCAATGAATCCGTCAGTCCCGCGGACCTGACGGGCTCAGTGACAGAGGGTCCTGCGTATCTCTGGCACGCAGGATCCACCTGCTATCTATCACATCTAAGTTCATGACTGACGGATTCAGTGAATAGCGCTAGATACAGCTGCTCTGCATAGAGAATACAAAGCAGCTGTATCTAAAAATTCAAAAATAATTGTTAATAAAAAGTATTCACAAAGCTACACAAAACACACTGATACACCTTTTTATTAAAAAAAAAAATGTTTGCCTTTCAAAGGCTTACATAGCCCTTTAAAGGCCAAATAAACGCAAACTGGGGAGGATACTAAATACAAAGGAGGGACTGGAGCAGTTGACCATATCAACCAATCAGATGACAGCTTTCATATTTCTAAAGCACATTGGAAATGAAAGCAGCACTGTGATTGGTTTCTATTCACAAGTGCTGCAGTTTCACATTTTTATACAGCTCCTCCTTTCTAGGGAGATATTCCAATAAGAAATTGGGCCCCTGAAAACAAGCTAATCACATGGTCTCTTGCTGCTGGGCCCCCCATTGAGGATCTATAATTTATAGGGGAACCCAGCAAGTGTTTAATTTCCGGGCAGCATCACAACAGAAAAAAATAATCATTACATTGTACCCATTGAGAACAGTTGGTCGCCCTTGTAAAGCATTGGTCGTGCTAGGAGAAGACACTTTCCACTCCAGATAGTTGATGGAGGTCTTTAACAAGGGACCCTTCCATTGCCCTGTAATCCCTCATAAGTGCCCCAAAAAGGGTATTTTAAAATTTCTTTTTTTTCTATTACTGCATATTAGGAAATCCTATTAGCTATGCTGTCTTGTGTCTATTTTCCTGAGCCACGCATGAATTATTGGCATGTGTTTATTTGAAGTAAAGCCTGTGATGTGTGATACACTTATTCAGAATAACTGGTCATGGCATTCTGAGTTTAGAGCGGGAGGTAATGTGTCTTGCCAAATTGACTATTTGAACTTGCGAAAAGATTATATAACTGAATGTGGCTTTGTCTTCTGTATTCTGGAAGATGAAACACTTGTCAGACTGAAAATCCTTACAGCTTTCTGTGTTCTTTTTCAGCTCAGGGATAGCCCATGGTATCGGGTAACACAACACAGCCGCTGAGCAGGAATACTATGGTGATTGTATGCTCCGAGATTTGAATAAAGGATTTTACAAGAAGATTTTCACAGGAGGTCACCATGGAAATGTCACATAAGCAGCCTATGAGGTGAGTGGCACATGTGTTATCGCTGTTTCAACATAACTGGGAGTGATAGCAGAGATCTGGATGTGACTGTGATAAGGAAAATACAGTACTGCCCTATATCACTATAGCATTACTGCAGTGTCTAATATGTGCCAGGCATCTAGTTTTTTTTTTGAGTTTTATGTTTTAGAGCAAATGAAATAGTTTCTAATTGTGTGTGGGCTGCCATATCTCGGACCACGTTTCCCCCTGTATGGACGGAAACCAGTGCTTACATTGAAAAACACAGTCCCATATACTCTGTGTGGAATCTCTTTATGTGGACTGTATACAAAATCTTTAGGGCTTGTCTACACGTAACGGAATTGCTGCAGAAAATTTCAGAAATTCTGCTGTGGACAAAATGTACCATTCCCTGCGTTTTTTTTACTGCAGAATATGGTTTGGATTTTGCTGCATTTTTCTCAATGCTGATGGCGACATCTCCTCTGAAAAACGCAGCAATTCATTCCACTTTCTGCAGCAGGAATATACATGCTGTGGTACGAAAAATATGCACCGCAAGTCGATTTATGGTCGGAAATTTTACGCAGCATGTGGATGAGATTTGTTGAATCTCACCCGCTTTGCTGCTACGGTATTCTGCTGTTTTCTTCTATTTTCAGTCTGCAATCCCGTACGGAAAAAATGCAGCAATTCCGTTACGTGTAGACAAGCCTTCACACTGCCGTATTTATATATGGCAACGGTATGCTTGAGACCAATGAAATGCATCACCGCTGTATTTAGGGCTGTGTCCTACAGATCCGAAATACAGTCGTGACAATAAGATCTCTTCGTTTTCGAACAATACAGGAGTGCCCAACTCCGTACTTTCGTTCTTCTCAATGCCGTTGTTTCCCACATCCATGGTAAAAGGTGATGTTAATGGGTTTAGAAAATGAATGTTACAGTAATAATGTGGTTAATATCTCTCTATCGGCATCTGAACTGAATTGCAGGTGTGAAATGATCGTCGTTCAGATATATGACTCCGGCGGCACCATATATTATTGGAGTTAGTTTTATTTGTAGATAAAAATAAATTGCCTTTTGCTACTGCTACTTTTTTTTTCAAAAACATAAAAAAAAAGAAGGTATATTGCAAAAAAAGAAAGCAAGGGGTATACTTTTGTGTGCCAGGGGTATACGATGGATCCGTTAAAAAAACGTTACATAGTTGGTAAGGTTGGCAAAATACACAGATCCATGAAGTCAACCTATAATCCTACTGTGTTAATCAAGAGGAATCCAAAAACCTCCATGAGGTTGATGCCAATTCCCTTTATTAGGGGAAAAATTTCTCCCTGAATCAAATCGTGGCAATCAAAATAAATCCCTGGATCAACGTCCCATCCCTAGAATCTAGTACTCATGACCTGTAATATTATATTTTTCAAGAAAGTCATCAAGGCCCCTCTTGAAGTTGTTCAAAGAATCAACCATCACAATATCCTGTGGCAGAGAGTTCCATAGTCTCACTGCTCTCACAGTAAAGAATCCCCATCTGTGATGATGGTGGAACCTTTTTCCCACAAGAATTAGAGGATGCCCCTTTTCCTTGTTACAGGCCTAGGTGCAAAAAGATCATTAGAAAGATCTGTCCAATTATATATTTGTACATTGTAGTTAGATCGCCCCTAAGTCGTCTTTTTTCTAAACTGAACAGTCACAAGTTTGAGAACCTTTCTTGGTTCACCCATTTCCTTAATTCCCTTGGTCGCCCTTCTTTGCACCCGTTCTAGTTCAGCCATGTCCTTATACACAGGTGCCCAAAATTGTACACAATATTCCATGTGTGGTCTGACTAGTGATTTGTATAGAGGTAAAACGATGTTCTTGTCTTTTTGACTCATCCCATGATTTGATTTGCCTTTGTAGCAGCTGCCTGGCACTGGTTGCTGAAGGTAAATGTACTGTCCACCAATATCCCCAAATCTTTTAGCAGTAGTGTTTTACCATTTAATGCAAAATTTTAAAATCTGTGCCTAACCATACATTTATCCATATTAAACCTAATTTGCCATTATTCTGCCCAATCCTCCAGCTTCTCCAAATCCCTCTGTAGTATTACATTATCCTCCTCTGTGTTGATTACTTTACAGAGCTTAGTGTCATCTGCAAATATTGAAATTATACTCAATAATCCCTCTACAAGGTCATTAATTCCTTCCCGCTTTTGGGCGTGACTGTACGTCCAAATTCAAAATGCGTTCCCGCACTCGGGCGTACAGTCACGCACTGTAGATAAAGCTGTCACAGGAGCTGTGCGCGCTTCATCTTCAGCGGCTGTCAGCTGTAGTACACAGCTGACATCCTGCTGCAAATGTGGAGACGGCAGTTACCGACGATCGCAGCCATTTAACCCCTTCAATGCGGCTGTCAATGGCGTCTGCCGCATTGTAGTGGTTGACAGATGGAGGGAGCGCCCTCTGGGCCCCCCGCGATGGATCTCAGGCGGCGTTGGTTGCTATGGCAACCAGGAAGACGTTGCTAGGCTTCCTGGTTGCCCAGGTATGGAAGCCTATTAGGTCCTGCCCGAGGCATGATGTAATAGGCTAACTGTCAGATGAAGAATGACAGTTACAATACACTGTATTGTACCGGGGATTAGAAGATCAGATCTTCAAGTCCTCAAGTGAAAAAAGTAAAACAAAATGTTAAAGAAAAATAAATAAATAAAAGTTTTAACTAATAAAAACAACAATCGCCCTGTTTCCCTGATCAACTCCTTTATTATTAGAAAAAAATGATACCATGAAAAAAAGCTATACATAATAGGTATCGCTGCGTTCGGAACGGCCTGATCTATAAAAATATCACATTATTTTTACCGCACGGTGAACACCGTAAAAATTTTTAATAAAAAACAATGACAGCATTTTATTTTTTGGTCATCTTGTCTCAAAAATGTTTTAATAAAAAGTGGTATAGCTCAATGCAACATGGTGTCAAAAAAACAATCTTGTAAAATCTCCACTCCAAATACTAAATGGCGCTCCTTCCCTTTAGAGCCTTGCTGTGTGTCCAAATAGCAGTTTCTGACCACATGTGGGGTATTTCCGTACTCCGGAGAAGTTGCTTTACAAATGTTACAGTGCTTTTTCTCCTTTATTTGTTGAGAAAATGAAATTTTTTTAACTAATGCTACGTCTTATTGGAAAATAATGTAATTTTTCATTTTCCCTGCCCATTTTTAATAAAATCTATGAGACACCTGTGGGGCCAAAATGCTCACTACCCCCCTAGATGAATTCCTCAATGGGTGCAGTTTGCCAAATAGAGTCAGTTTTGGGGAGTTTCCACTGTACTGCTACCTAAGGGGCTTTGCAAAAGCGACATGGTGCAAAAGAACCAATCCAGCTAAATCTGCTCGCCAAATGGCGCTCCTTCCCTTCTGAGCCCTGATGTGTATTCATACAGTGGTTTATTACCACATTTGGGGTATTTCCGTACTCTGGAGAAGTTGCTTTACAAATGTTACGGTACTTTATTTGATGAGAAAATGAAACATTTTGACCTAAAGCTACGTATTAGTGGAAAAAAAAATAATTTTACATTTTTACTGCACAATTCTAATGAAATCTATGAAACACCTGGGGGGTCAAAATGCTCACTACACCCCTAGTTGAATTGCTCTAGGGGTGTAGTTTCCCAAATGGAGTCACTTTTGGGGGGGTTACCACTGTACTGGTACCTTAGGAGCTTTACAAATGTGACATGGTGCAGAGAAATTAATCCAGCAAAATCTGTACTCCAAAAGCCAAATGGCGCTCCTTCCCTTCTGAGTCCTGATGTGTATTCATACAGTGGTTTATTACCACATATGGGGTATTTCTGTACTCTGGAGAAGTTGCTTTACAAATGTTGGGGTGCTTTTCCTCATTAGTTGAAAAAATTACAAATTCTGATGTAAAGCTACATCTTATTGGAAAATAATGTCATTTTTTATTTTCACTTCTCAATTCTAATGAAATCTATGAAATACCTGTGTGGTCAAAATGCTCACTACACCCCTAGATGAATTCCTCTAGGGGTGTAGTTTCCCAAATGGAGTAACTTTTGGGGGTTTCCTTTGTTTTTGCACCACAATACCTCTTCCAACCTGACATGGTGGCTGAAATATAATTTAAGAAAAGGAAGGCCCGAAAAATACTCTAGGTGCTCCTTTGCTTCTGGCGCCTGTGTTTTACGCCCGTAGCACACTAGGGCCACATGTGGGATATTAATAAAAACTGCAGAATCAGGGTAATACATATTCAGTTGTGTTTCTCTGGTAAAAACCTTCAGTATTACAGAAAAAAATGGATTAAAATTGAATTTCTGCAAAATAAAATATTTGAAAATTTCCCTTCCACTTTGCTTTAATTCCTGTGAAACGCATAATGGGTTAGGAAACTTTCTAAATGCTGTTTTGAATACTTTAAAAGGTGCAATTTTTAAAATGGGATGATTTGTGGGGGTTCCTAATATACAAGGCCCTCAAAGCTACTTCAGATCTGAACTGTTCCCTAAAAAAATAGCCTTTTGAAATTTTCTTGAATATGTGAGAAATTGCTGCTAAACTTATAAACCTTGTAACGTCCTAGAAAAATAAAAGGATGTTCTAAAAATGATGCAACCATAAAGTAGACATATGGGAAATGTTAACTAGTAACTATGTTGTGTGGTATTACTATCTGTCTTACAAGCAGATACATTTGCATTTCGAAAAATGCTAATTTTTGCAAATTTTCTCTAAATTTTGGTGTTTTTCAAAAAAAATATTGAATTTATCGACCAAATTTTTTCACTAACATAAAGTATAATATGTCACGAAAACAATCTCAGAATCGCTTGGATAGGTAAAAGCATTCCGGAGTTATTACCACATAAAGTGACACGTCAGATTTAAAAAATGAGGCTGTGTCATTTGGTCCAAAAGTGGCTGCATCCTTAAAGGGTTAATGAACATATTACAAAGAGGGCCCAATATTGACCCCTGTGGAACCCCACTGGTAACTGTGACCCACTCTGAGGATGTACCATTAACCCCTTCCCTCTTTAGCCACTTTTGACCTTCCTGACAGAGCCTCATTTTTCAAATCCGACATGTTTCACTTTATGTGGTAATAACGTCAAAACGCTTTCACCTATCCGGGCGATTCTGAGAATGTTTTCTCGTGACACATTGGACTTTAAGATAGTGGTAAAATTTGGTCGATACATTCAGTATTTAATTGTGAAAAACACGAAAATATAGTGAAAAATTGCAAAAATTAGCATTTTTCTCAATTTAAATGTATCTGCTTGTAAGACAGGCAGTTATAACACACAAAATTGTTGCTAATTAACATCCCCCATATGTCTACTTTAGATTGGTATCGTTTTTTGAACATCCTTTTATTTTGCTATGACCTCACAAGGCTTAGAACTTTAGCAGCAATTTCTCACATTTTCAAGAAAATTTCAAAAGGCTATTTTTACAGGGGCCAGTTCAGTTGTGAAGTGGTTTTGAGGGCCTTATATATTAGAAACCCCCAAAAAGTCACGCCATTTTAAAAACTTCACCCCTCAAAGTATTCAAAACAGCATTTAGAAAATGTCTTAACCCTTTACACATTTCACAGGAATTAAAGCAAAGTAGAGGTGAAATTTACAAATTTCATATTTTTTTGCAGAAATACATTTTTAATAAAAAAATTTTTATAACACAGAAGGTTTTACCAGAGAAATGCAACTCAATATTTGTTGCCCAGTTTCTGAAGTTTTAGGAAAAATCCCACATGTGGCCATAGCGTACTACTGGACTGAAGCACCGGCCTCAGAAGCAAAGGAGCACCTAGTGGATTTTGGGGCCTTATTTTTGTTAGAATATATTTTAGGCACCATGTCAGGTTTGAAGGGCTCTTGCGGTGCCAAAACAGTGAAAATCCCCCAAAAGTGACCCCATCTGGGAAACTAGACACCTCAAGGAAATTATCTAGGGGTGTAGTGAGCATTTTGACCGCACAGGTTTTTTACAGAAATTATTGGAAGTAGGCCGTGAAAATTAAAATCAACATTTCTTCAAAGAAAATGTAGGTTTAGGGATTTTTTTTCTCATTTCCACAAGGACTAAAGGAGAAAAAGCACCGCAAAATTTGTAAAGCAATTTCTCCCGAGTAAAACAATACCCCACATGTGGTACTAAACGGCTGTTTGGACACACGGCAGGGCTTAGAAGGGAAAGAGCGCCATTTGGCTTTTGGAGTCCACATTTAGCAGGAATGGTTTGCGGAGGCCATGTGACATTTACGAAGCCCCTGAGGGGACAAAACAGTGGAAACCCCCCACAAGTGACCCCATTTTGGAGACTACACCCATTGAGGAAATTATCTAGGGGTATAGTGAGCGATTTGACCCCACAGTTTTTTTGCAGAAAATATTGGAAGTAGGCCCTGAAAATAATAATCTACATTTTTTCAAAGAAAATGTAGGTTTAGCTAATTTATTCTCATTTCCAGAAGGACTGAAGGAGAAAAAGCACCACAAAATTTGTAAAGCAATTTCTCCCGAGTAAAACAATACCCCACATGTGGTAATAAACGGCTGTTTGGACACACGGCAGGGCTTAGAAGGGAAAGAGCACTATTTGGCTTTTTGAGATCACATTTAGCAGGAATGGTTTGCGGAGGCCAGGTCACATTTGCAAAGCCCCTGAGGGGACAAAACAATGAAAACGCCCAAAAAGGGACTCCATTTAGGAAACTACACCTCTTGAGGAATTCATCTAGGGGTGTAGTAAGCATTTTGACCCCACAGATGTTTCATAGAATTTATTAGAATTAGGCAGTGAAAATAAAAACAGTCCTTTTTCTTCAATAAGACGTAGCTTTAGCGCAAATTTTTTCTCAACAAATAAAGGAAAAAAAGAACCCAAAATTTGTAAAGCAATTTCTCCCGAGTACGGCAATACCCCATATGTGGTCATAAACTGCTGTTTGGGGAAACAGCAGGGCTCAGAAGGAAAGGACCGCCATTTGGAGTGCAGATGTTGCTGGATTGGTTTCTGGGCGCCTGTGGGCCCAAAACAGTGGAAACCCCTCAGAAGTGTCCCCATTTTGGAAACGACACCCCTCAATGCATTTACCAAGGGGTGTAGTAAGCATTTTAACCCTGCAGGTGTTTTGTAGAAATTAGTGTTCACTCGATGTTGCAGATTGAAAATGGGATTTTCTTCCATAGATATGCCAATATGTGGTGCCCGGCTTGTGCCACCATAACAAGACAGCCCTCTAATTATTATGCGGTGTTTCCCGGTTTTAGAAACACCCTACATGTGGCCCTAATCTTTTGCCTGGACATATGACAGGGCTCAGGAGTGAAGAGTACCATGCGGAGTGGAGGCCTAATTTGGCGATTTACAAAGTATTGGTTCACAACTGCAGAGGCTCAGATGTGAAATAATAAAAAGAAACCCCTGAGAAGTGACCCCATTATGGAAACTGCACCCCTCAAGGCATTTATTAAGAGGTGTAGTGAGCATTTTCACCACACAGGTCTTTTCCATAAATGAATGCACTGCGGATGGTGCAAATTAAAAATTTCTATTTTTCCCTAGATATGCCATTCAGTGGCAAATATGTCATGCCAAGCTTATGACACTGGAGACACACACCCCAAAAATTGTTAAAAGGGTTCTCCCGGGTATGACGATGCCATATATGTTGAAGGAAACTCCTGTTTGGGCACGCTGTAGGGTTCAGAGCCGAGGGAGCACCATTTGGCTTTTGGAGAGCGGATTTTGCTTGGTACTAAATTTGTTTGAGTATTGCTGGTGTTTTATAATGTGGGGGTACATGTAAGCGGGGCGGAGTATATAAGGGGCATAGTCAGGTGGTATGAAAAAAAAATAATAATCCATAGATGTGTGTTACGCTGTGAAGCAATCCTTTCCGCACAGGCCAGTGTCGCACTGATAAATGGTGTCATTTCTTATCCCCCTTTTGGTCCACACTCTGCACCTTTGTAGTTTGAGGAATTTTGCTGGGAAGTGTTGTCCTGGTATAATACGGGCACCGTCGCTTCAAGCGGATATGTTTGGGCCCTCCCTTTCCTGGTTCCCTAATTTTAGGTCCTTGATAATTCGCCTCTTCAAACTGAAGAAATGTTCCCCTCGGGCACAACTGCATATTTTTTTATTTCCTGACTTATTGGAGCCATAACTAATTTTATTTTTCATAGACGTAGCGGTATGAGGGCTGGTTTGTTGCGGGACGAGCTGTAGTTATTATTGGTACCATTTTGGGGTACATGTGACTTTTTGATCACCTTTTATCCTATTTTTTGGGATGCCAGGTAAACAAAAAAATGCAATTCTGGCACAGCTTTTTTCGTTTTTTTTATACAGCGTTCACCATGCGTTATAAATTACATGTTAACTTTATTCTGTGGGTCAGTACGATTCCGGCGATACCTAATTTATAGCATTTTTTTATGTTTTACAACTTTTTTCACAATAAAATTACTTTTGTAAAAAGAATGTATTTTTTTTCTGTCGCCAAGTTGTGAGAACCATAACGTTTTAATTTTTTTGTCGACGGAGGTGTATGAGGGCTTGTTTTTTGCGGGACGAGCTATAGTTTTTATAGGTACCATTTTTGGATACGTGCGACTTTTTGATCACTTTTTATTCTAATATTTGTAGGGCAAAGTGACTAAAAAACAGAAACTCTGGTAACGTTTTTTACGGGTTTTTTTACGCTGTTCACCGCGTGCAATAAATAATACAATATTTTGATATCTCAGGTCGTTACGGTCGTGGCGATACCAAATACATATGGTTTATTATTCTTTTTCAATAATAAAGGACTTGATTCGAGTAAAAGGGGGATTGTGTTTTATTTGATTACTTGAAACTTTTATTGTTTTCAAATTTTTATTTTCTTGCACTTTTTTTTACACTTTTTTATACTTTTTTTTACACTTTTCTTCAAGTCCCACTAGGGGACTTGAAGGTCCAACGGTCATATTTTTTTTTTTCTAATACATTGCACTACCTATGTAGTGCAATGTATTAGATCTGTCAGTCATTCACTGACAGCAAGCCGATTAGGCTTCGCCTCCCGGCGGGGCCTAAATCGGCTTCCGTAATGGCAGAGCAGGAGGCCATTGTGTCTCCTGTTGCCATAACAGCAGTCGCCAGTCCTGATTGCCTGTCAGGGCTGGCGATCTGCTAGTAACCGCTACGATGCAGCAATCGCTTTCGATTGCTGCATCGAAGGGGTTAATGGCAGGGATCGGAGCTAGCTCCGGTTCCTGCCGTTACAGGTGGATGTCAGCTGTACAGTACAGCTGACTTCCACCGCTGATGACGCCGGATCAGCTCTTGCCGGCAGCTACGGAAGCCGATCAGGCTCCGCCGCCGGGCGGATCTTGACCGGCTTCGGTGCTAAGCAGACCGGGAGGCCAGTATTAGGCCTCCGGTTGCCATTGCAGCCACCGGAACCCCGGCAATTTCATTGCTGGGGCTCCGATGTGCTGCAAACACCTTAAGTGCAGCGATCCTGTTTGAGCTCTGCACTTAAGGGGTTAATGGCGGGGATCGAAGCTAATTTCGGTCCCCGCCGTTACAGTCGGATGTCAGCTGTAAGATACAACTGAGATCCGGTGATGATGGCACCGGCTCAGCTTCTGAGCCGGTGCCAAACATTTGACGTACATGTACGGCATTTTGCGGAAAGTCAATGCTTTCCATGACGTACATGTACGGCAAATGTCGGGAAGGGGTTAATAACCACCCTCTGTTTTCTATCACTGAGCCAATTGTTAACCCAATTACACATATTTTCCCCCAGTCTCAGCATTTTCATTTTATATGCCAACCTTTTATGCGGCACAGTATCAAACGCCTTTGAAAAGTCTAGATACACCACATCCCAGCCTTACCACGTCCAGTCTAGGACTTACCTCCTCATAGAAGCTAATCAGATTAGTTTGACAGGATCGATCCCTCATAAACCCATGCTGATGCTTAGTTAATAGTTTATTTGCATTGAGATACTAGAGAACAGCGTCTCTTAGACAACCCTCAAATATTTTACCCACAATGGAAGTTAAACTTACAGACCTATAGTTTCTGGTCTCACAGGAATATAGTTGTACACAGTTGTCATCAGCCAGAGGGATTCTTTTTTTATTTATTTTTTGAACTGACAGTTTTTTTCCCTTTTCTTAATTTAGATGGATCCAAATGTATATTGTTTATACATATGCAAACGTATACTTTGATTCACACTTCGTTTGCAGTGCATGTTGGGGAAATAAACTTGTCCATAGACTGTTAAATGCCCAACAACTGTCAAAAGAGTGTCCTATTGTCACATGTCGTGTTAGCATATCTTTTTTAACTATTGAAAGCGTAATATTCTGTTCAATACAAAGGCATCACACACAAAAAACATATACTGTACAGCAATGCCTCTTAAACTCAAGCCGGGCCTTTCTATGGGTTCACAAATCTGTTGTTTAGCTACATAATTGACTCCTTTTCTGATTATTTTAACCATTTACTGTTACAGTGCTCCCTTTTGACGTCCTAATGAAAAGTGGCACTTTCTATCAGGACTTGAATCGGTGTATGCTGGTGCCCCCTTGGGAAGCGGTTCTGAGGATCTCTCACCCCCCCTCACTCCCCACCGCAAGTATGGACATGGCAGCAGGGAGTGAGCGGGGTGGACCTAACTGATCGGCTTGGTAGACCCCTTAGATGTCATGGTCAATAGTGACCGCAACATCTAAGAAGTTTGACGGAGAGAGAGGGCACCCTCTGTCAGTGTATCGGCACCCTACGACATGATCGCGGTGTTCAGATAACAGCACCCAGGTCTGCCAAAGGCAAAGGCCTATGCATGGCCTTTTAGTTTACCTGTCAGTTTTACACTGACAGGCAATAATGCTTTGGAATACTAAGTACTCTTAAGCATTATTTAAGCTGGATCGCTTCTTCTAGTCTCCTAGTGGGATAACTAAAAAAAAGTTAAATTGTCAAATATTTAACAAAACAATTCATTAACAAAACAATTCATTACAAAATAGTAAAAAAAAATATATAATAGATATATGATATTGCCACCATCGTAACAGCTCATAGAAAAAAGATAATCTATTATTTAAAACGCATCACACATGGTGTTAGAAAAAAAAAAAAACCTGCTAAAAACTATGGTGGAATTGCTATCTTTTCCTCATTTGTTAAATAATTATTTTTTTAGAAAAATAAAAAATAAATTATATACACCCCAAAATGGGAAGAAAAAAGTTGGCCTGCAAAAATTAAGCCCCCATTCTACATTGAAGGAATAATTTGAAAGTTATAGCTTTTAGAAAGTGGCGTCCCAAAAATATATTTTTTTCCTATAAAACATCTTTTTCAGCAAAAGTAGTAAATCACTGGAGCACAGCAGGAGTTTATAATAAAATTTTAACTTTTACTAGAGCATAGTTTAAGAATAATTTGTTGAGGTACGAAAAATAAGAATGACATAAGATACATGCATGTTTGAACTCTAATTAATGAATGTTTTTATTTTTATCTCTTTTATGTTTATATGCTTAAGAATAGTTTGGTTTGTTATCAGTGATAACTTCAAACGCTCATGATGAGCATTCTGAGTAGCAGAATGAGGGCTACTGAACTCTGCACCATTCTGCCATGACCACCTTTCCACTGCAAGCCTTTTTTCTGAAACTGGGAGCCACAACCAGAAACACCCCTTAAAAACAAATCAACCAACAGAGAGAACATCTACAGGAACCGGTAGGGGGGTTATTATACATAACCGCAAACCAGCTACAGTCCTAAATCGTAAATCTGTGGGAATCCTGCTGACGATAGAAATTACTTGCACTCCACCAGTATTTTTAATGTAGTAGTCTGTGGCAGCTTAAACTTACTACATAGCACAGGCAGTCACCACTAAGACGTACTCATAGAAAGACTATTCTTAGGCATATAAACATAAAAGAGATAAAAATAAATCCATTCATTAATTAGAGTTCAAACATGCATGTATCTTATGTCATTCTTATTTTTTGTAACTCAACAAATTGTTTTTAAACTTTGCTCTAGTAAAAGTTAAATTTTATTATAAACTCCTGCTGTGCTCCAGTGATTTATTATTCAATAATTGGCAGAGTATTAAGTAGCAAAACGTATCCCTATGGTGAGGGAAAATTGCCATTTCTTACTATCAGCAAAAGTAGTAGAAAAACTATATAGATTTGGTATCATCGTAATCGGACCAACTCCTTGAATAAAGTTAACATGTTATTTGTATCGCACAGTCCATGGCGTAAAAAAACCAAAACACAGTAAACAATGTCGGAATTGCTGTCTTTTTTCCATCCTGCCCAAAAACAGATTGATAAAAGTTAATCAATAAAAGTTAATCAATAAATTATATGTACCTTAAAATGGTGCCAATAAAAACTACAACTCGTCCAACAAAAAACAAGCCCTTGTACAACAGTCAACTAAATAATACAAATGTAATAGATCTTAGAATGTTTAGATGAAAAAAATCACTTTGTCTTGAAAGCCCAAAATAACCTGGTCCTTTAACCCGTTAGTGAACGCCAATACGCCTTTTCACGGCAGCCACTAACAGGCTTTATTCTGATGCATACGCCTTTTCATAGCGCTGCATCAGAATAAATTAGCGCCGCCGGGACTCGGGAGCAGTAAATGGTTTTGGAGGGAGCGGGCTCCCTCTCTTACCCAACCAGCACACCCACATTGTGATCGTGGGGTGCCGATGGCTTCTATGGCACCCGGAGGCCTTACAAAGGCCCCCCAGGTGTGCCTCTAGTTAACCGAAATCCGCCCGTTTAACCCCTTAGATGCGGCGCTCAATAGTGAGCGCCGCATCTAAGTGGTTTTAGAGGGAGGGGGCTCCATCTCTCACTATACTGGCACACCCGCGATGAGATCGTGGGGTGCCGATGGCTTCTATGGCAGCCGAGGGCCCTCAGGTCTGCCTCTAGTTAATGCCTGCTAGGCCATGCCAGAGGCATGACCTAACAGATGCCTGTCAGTTTTATACTGACAGATAATAATACATTGCAATACAGAAATATTGCAGTGTATTATAAAAGTGATCAAATGATCACATAGTGAAGTCCCCAAGTGGGACTAATAAAAAAGTTTAATAAAAATTATAATAAGTAATTAAAAATCCCAAGTAAAAAAAAATGAAAAACCTACTTTTTCCCCTTACAAAATGCTTTATTAGGAAAAAACAAAAACGCAGCCATGAATAAGAACGCAGGCAGCGTTCGAAACGCGTAGGCTATCTACCCTGAATCCATACTCTTGGCATTGCAGGACACCATCATCAATTTTCTATCGATCCTATTTTAAACAGATACAATTAAAACTTGGAAAAAGTTTATTTTTAATTACAACAGCGCTGGATCTACCCTTTCTCCTATATACAATCTTTGGAAACAATAAGACTCAATTTACAACACCTCGTGGTGCACTGTTGTTGTATATACGCATAAAATCTCCTGTGATATATGTCAAGGTGCCTATAGATTTTAATGGTCAAACATATGCCGAAAGGAACTACTTTGACTTGCGATTAGATGTGTGATGGATGGTCAATTTGCTTATATTCTCTATATTAATAATTGACATTGTAAAATATCAAACAGGATGGCGAATTATGCAGAGTTATAGTTCATATCCCACCTGCAAAGACTTTCTCCCCCTGTTTCAGGAGATATATTTATATTTTTATATATATAAATATATATATATATATATATATATATATATATATATATATATATATATATATATATATACTACCGTTCAAAAGTTTGGGGTCACCCAGGCAATTTTGTGTTTTCCATGAAAACTCACACTTATATTTATCAAATGAGTTGCAAAATGACTAGAAAATATAGTCAAGACATTGACAAGTTTAGAAATAATGATTTTTATTTGAAATAATAATTTTCTCCTTCAAACTTTGCTTTCGTCAAAGAATGCCTTATTTGCAGCAATTACAGCATTGCAGACCTTTGGCATTCTAGCTGTTAATTTGCTGAGGTAATCGGGAGAAATTTCACCCCATGCTTCCAGAAGCCCCTCCCACAAGTTGGATTGGCTTGATGGGCACTTCTTGCATACCATACGGTCAAGCTGCTCCCACAACAGCTCTATGGGGTTGAGATCTGGTGACTACGCTGGCCACTCCATTACAGATAGAATACCAGCTGCCTGCTTCTTCCCTAAATAGTTCTTGCATAATTTGGAGGTGTGCTTTGGGTCATTGTCCTGTTGTAGGATGAAATTGGCTCCAATCAAGCGCTGTCCACAGAGTATGGCATGGAGTTGCAAAATGGAGTGATAGCCTTCCTTATTCAAAATGCCTTTTACCTTGTACAAATCTCCAACTTTACCAGCACCAAAGCAACCCTAGACCATCACATTACCTCCACCATGCTTGACAGATGGCGTCAGGCACTCTTCCAGCATCTTTTCAGTTGTTCTGCGTCTCACAAATGTTCTTCTGTGTGATCCAAACACCTCAAACTTCCATTCGTCTGTCCATAACACTTTTTTCCAATCTTCCTCTGTCCAATGTCTGTGTGCTTTTGCCCATATTAATCTTTTCCTTTTATTAGCCAGTCTCAGATATGGCTTTTTCTTTGCCACTCTGCCCTGAAGGCCAGCATCCCGGAGTCGCCTCTTCACTGTAGACGTTGACACTTGCGTTTTGCGGGCACTATTTAATGAAGCTGCCAGTTGAGGACCTGTGAGGCGTCTATTTCTCAAACTAGAGACTCTAATGTACTTGTCTTGTTGCTCAGTTGTTCAGCGGGGCCTCCCACTTCTCTTTCTACTCTGGTTAGAGCCTGTTTGTGCTGTCCTCTGAAGGGAGTAGTACACACCGTTGTAGGAAATCTTCAGTTTCATGGCAATTTCTCGCATTGAATAGCCTTCATTTCTAAGAACAAGAATAGACTGTCGAGTTTCACATGAAAGCTCTCTTTTTCTAGCCATTTTGAGAGTTTAATCGAACCCACAAATGTAATTCTCCAGATTCTCAACTAGCTCAAAGGAAGGTCAGTTTTATAGCTCCTCTAAACAGAAAAACGGTTTACAGCGGTGCTAATATAATTGCACAAGGGTTTTCAAGTGTTTTCTAATCATCCATTAGCCTTCTAACACAGTTAGCAAACACAATGTACTATTAGAACACTGGAGTGATGGTTGCTGGAAATGGACCTCTATACACCTATGTAGATATTGCATTAAAAACCAGACGTTTGCAGCTAGAATAGTCATTTAGCACATTAACAATGTATAGAGTGTATTTCTGATTAATTTAATGTTATCTTCATTGAAAAAAACTGTGTGCTTTTCTTTCAAAAATAAGGAAATTCCTAAGTGACCCTAAACTTTTGAACGCAAGTGTATATATATATATATATATATATATATATATATATATATATATATATTGTGTTTTAAAGAGTCCATTTAATGAATAAAAGTAATCTGTTGCTTTAAAATAATCATAAGACATGTATATTAACCCTTTCATGACCAAGGGTCATTGATGCCCCTATGTCCAGATCAAATTTTCCATTTCTTATATGCACTTCTTTAACCCCTACCCGCACGAGTCAGTAACTATACGAGGACGTATAGTTAATGAGTCGGTCCCAGTGCACACTGTCGGCGACAGTGTGCACCGGGAACCGGGAGGTATGCTGTCAACGACAGCTGACACTCCACTCTTGCCGGCCAGCGGTCCTTTGCCGCTGATTTTGGCAATTAACCCCTAAAATGCAGTGATCAGATCTGATCGTCGCATTTTAGGGGTTTCTAGCATATTGGCAGACCCCGGTCTGAAATCATGGGGTTTGCCGATAGTGGCCTCCGTGTCTGCCATGGACGGAAGCCCATCAGGACCAACCTCCGGCTGAGTGACAGGAAGTCACTGTGTCGTTCCCGATGCACACGGTCATCGCAGCTGATTTAGGCAATTAACCCCTTAAATGCGGTTGCAATCGCCGCATTTAGGGGGTTTGTAGCATATCGGCAGCCCCCATGCAATTGTGGGCATTGCTGATGGTTAATCCGGAGGTCTCTGGCTGTTTCTCGTAGACTGTGACGCCACACTGACAGTTGTAATACAGCAATTTTCAAATTTCGGCAGTTAACCCGTTACATGCGGGGCTCGTTTGCGATCTCCGCATGTACAGGGTTATAGTACATCAGCAGCCCCCATGCAATTGTGGGGTCTGCTGATGCTTGTGATGGCACCCGGGGGCTAGACAACAGCCCCCGGATCTGCCATGTATGCAAGCCTATGAGGATCAGCCTCTGGCTGGTCCTCGTAGACTAACTGTCAGAGTGAGTGTGACGTCAAACTGACAGTTGGAATACGTTACACTACCTATGTAGTGTAATGTATTCTAGCAGCGATCAGAGCTGCAGGTAAAAAAAAAGAAAGTGTAAAAAGTAAAAAAAAAAGTTAAAAAAGTTAATAAAAATGTTTTATAAAAGTGTAAAAATAAAAGTTTTTTTTTTCTATAAAAAGTCTGTTATTATAGGAAAAAAATGAAAACATTAAAAAAAGTACACATATTTTGGATCACCGCGTTCGTAACGACCCAATCTATAAAACTATAATGTTATTTTTCCCGCACGGTGAACACCGCAAACAAAATAAATGAAATACTATTCCAGCATCGCTATTTTTTGGTCACCACCCCTCCCAATATGTAGAATAAAAAGTGATCAAAAATTTGCATGTACCTCAAAATAGTACCAATAAAAACTAACACCCGTCCCGCAAAAAACAAGCCCTTAGATCTCTTTTTTGACTAAAAAATAAAAAAGTTATGGCTCTCAGAATATGGTGACACAGAAAATAAATTATTTTATAGAAAAGTCATTTTATTGTGCAAACGCTGAAAAACATAAAAAAACGATATACATATGGTGTCGCCGTAATCGTACCAACCCGCAGAATAAAGTAAAATGTAATTTATTGCGCACGGTGAACGCCGCAAGAAATAAAGAATTTAAAATGCCAAAACTGTTTTTTGGTCACCGTAGCTCTAAAAATAATGTAATAAAAAGTGATCAAGAAGTTGTATGTACCATAAAATGGTACCAATAAAACCTACAGCTCATCCCGCCAAATAAAAAGCCCCCAGACCGCTCAATTGACCAAAGAATAAAAAAGTTATGCCTCAGAATGTGATGATACAAAACAATTATTTTTTTTAACAAATAGTCTTTTCTTTGTAAAAGTAGTAAAATATTAAAAAAAACTATATATATTTGGTATCACCGTAATCGTATTGAGACACAGAATAAAACTAAGTTGACGTTTTTACCGCACAGTGAAGACGTAAAAACAAAACCCCAAAAACAATGGAGGAATCACAGTTTTTCCCAATCTCAGCCCGCAAATAATTTTTGTTCAGTTTCCCAGTACATTATATGGTACTTTAAATGGTGTCAATAAAAAATACAACTCCTCCCTCAAAAAATAAGCCCTCACACCACTCTATTGACGTAAAACTTAAAATGTTATGGCTCTTGGAACGCGGAGAGTGAAAAACGAAAATGTAAATGCAAAAAAGAATCAGTCCTGAAAGGTTTAATTAACCCCTTTAGGACGCAGCCTGTTTTCGCCTTGTGGCACAGTCGATTTTTTCAAATCTGACGTGTTAATTTATGTGGTAATAACTCCGGAATGCTTTTACCTATCCAAGCGATTCTGAGATTGTTTTCTCGTGACATATTGTACTTTATGATAGTGGAAAAATATGGTCGATAAATTCAATATTTATTTGTGGAAAATACCAAAATTTTTTGAAAATGTGCAAAAATTAGCATTTTTCTAAATTTAAATGTATCTGCTTGTAAAACAGATAGTAATACCACACAAAATAGTCACTAGTTACCATTTCCCATATGTCTACTTTATATTTGCATCGTTTTTTGAACATCCTTTTATTTTTCTTGGACGTTACAAGGCTTAGAACTTTAGCAGCAATTTCTCACATTTTCAAGAAAAATTCAAAACGCTATTTCTACGGGGGCCAGTTCAGTTCTGAAGTGGTTTTAAGGGCCTTATATATTAGAATACCCCAATAAATTACCCCATTTTAAAAACTGCACCCCTCAAAGTATTCAAAACAGCATTCAGAAAGTATTTTAACCCTTTAGGCATTTCAAAGGAAATAAAGCAAAGTAGAGGGGAAATTTACGAATTTCTCTTTTTTTTGCCGAAATTAATTTGTAATATAAAAAATTGTGTAACACAGAATGTTTTACCAGAGAAATACAACTCAATATTTATTGGCCAGGTCCTGCAGTTTTTAGGAATATCCCACATGTGGCCCTAGTGCCCTAATGGACCGAAACACCGGCCTCAGAAGCAAAGGAGCACCTAGTGAATTTTGGGGCCTGCTTATTTTTAGATTATATTTTAGGCACCATGTCGAGTTTGAAGAGGTCTTGTGGTGCCAAAACAGTGGAAACTCCCAAAAAGTGACCCCATTTAGGAAACTAGACCCCTCAAGGAATTTATCTAGGGGTATAGTTAGCACTTTGACCCCACTGGTATTTTGCTATATTTATTGGAGTTAGTCTGTGAAAATCAAAATCTACTTTTTTTCTGAAATAACATAGACATTTTTAATATTTACAAGGAATAAAAAAGAAAATTCACCCAAACATTTGTAAAGCATCTTCTGCCGATTACGGAAATACCCCATATGTGGTAATAAACTGCTGTTTGGACCCACGGCAGCGCTCAGAAGGGAGGGAGCGCCATTTGGATTTTGGAGCACAGATTTTGCTGGATTGGTTTTTAGTGCCATGTCACAATTGCAACCCCCTGGAGGGAACAAAATAGTGCAAACACCCCAAAAGTGACCCCATTTTTTAAACTAGACCCCTCAAGGAATTTTTCTAGGGGTATAGTAAGCATTTATACCACACAGGTCTTTTGCAGAATTTAGTAGAATTAGGCCGTGAAAATGAATATAAACATTTTTGTCCACTAAAATGTTGAATTTTTTCATTTTCACAAGGGATAAAGGAGAAAAAGTTGCCCTAAATTTGTAACGCAATCTCTCCCGAGTACGACAATACCCCACATGTGGTAATAATTTATTTTTTTAATAGAAATTAATTAACCTTTGCAGGACTGATCCTTTTTTGCTTTTCCATTTTAGTTTTTCACTCCCCGCATTCCAAACGCCATAACTTTTTTATTTTTCCATGAATTGAGCGGTGTGAGGGCTTATTTTTGGCAGGACAAGCTGTAGTTTTTATTGGTACCATTTTTTGGTAGATGCAAATTTTTGATCACTTTTTATTACATTTTATTTAGAGCTTTGGTGGCCAAAAACAGTGATTTTGGCGTTTTAAATTCTTTATTTCTTACGGCGTTCATAATGCGCTATAAATGACAATTCTGCGGGTCGGTACGATTACGGCGATACCATATGTACATAGTTTTTTTATGTTTTGCAGCGTTTGCACAATAAAATCACTTCTTTATAAAATAATTTATTTTCACCATATTCTGAGAGCCATAACTTTTTTATTTTTCAGTCAAAAAAGCGGTGTAAGGGCTTGTTTTTTGCGGGGCCGGTTGTAGTTTTTATTGGTACTATTTTCGGGTACATGCGACTTTTTGATCACTTTTTATTCTATATTTTGGGAGGGGTGGTGACCAAAAAATTGTGATTCTGGCATTGTTTTTAGTTTATTTTTTTTGCGGCGTTCACCGTGCGGTAAAAATAACATTATCGTTTTATAGATTGGGTCGTTACGAACGCGGTGATACCAAATATGTGTACTGTTTTTTAACGGTTTAATTTTTTTCCTATAATAAGCGACTTTCTGCCGATGAGCTAGAAACCCCTGAATGCTGTGATTGCAATCGATCACCGCAATCAAGGGGTTAATTGCCGAAATCAGCGGAAATAAGCCGCTGATCGGCATACAATGGAGTCTCAGCTGTCAGGGACAGCTGGCCTCTCGGTTCCCGGTGCACACTGTCGCCGACAGTGTGCACCGGGAACCACGCAGTAACTGTACGTCCCTGTGCCTTAAGACACTGGCCACATGGACGTACAGTTGCGTCCTGGTGCGCCTAGGTGTTAATTTCTAATAAAAAACTATTTATGACCACATATGGGGTATTGCCGTACTCGGGAGAAATTGCTTTTCAAATGTTTGGCGGCTTTTTCACTTTTATCCCTTGTGAAAATTAAAAAATTCAACATTTTAGTGGACAAAAATGTTGATATTAATTTTCACTACATAATTCCACTAAATTCTACAAAAAACCTGTGGGATCAAAATGCTAACTATACCCCTAGAAAAATTCCTTGAGGGGGTGTAGTTTCCAAAATGGGGTCACTTTTGGGGGGTTTCTACGGTTTTGGCCCCTCCAGGGCGTTGCAAACGCGACATGGCACTGAAAACCAATCCAGCAAAATCGCCGCTCCAAAATGCGCTCCTTCCCTTCTGAGCACTGCTGTGAGTCCAAATATCAGTTTATGACCACATATGGGGTATTGCCGTAATCGGTAGTAATTGCTTTACAAATTTTGTGGTGCTTTTTCTCCTTTATTCCTTGTAAAAATGAAAAAAATCTATGTTTTAGCAGAAAAAAATGTAATTTTCATCTTCACAGACTAATTCCACTAAATTCTGCAAAAAAATGGGGTCACTTTTGGGGGGGTTTCGACTGTTTAGGCACCACAAGACCACTTCAAACCTGACATGGTGCCTAAAATATATTCCTAAAAAAAGGAGGCCCCAAAATCCTCTAGGTGCTCCTTTTCTCCTTAGGCTGGTGCTTCAGTCCATTAGGACACTAGGGCCACATGTTGAATTTTTCTAAAAACGACAGAATCTGGGCAATAAATATTGAGTTGCGTTTCTCTGGTAAAACCTTCTTTGTTACCAAAAAAAATATATTACAAATGAATTTCAGCAAAAAAAAATTATTTTGTAAATTTCACCTCTACATTGTCTTAATTCCTGTGAAACGCCTAAAGAGTTAAAATACTTTCTGAATGCTGTTTTGAATACTTTGAGGGGTGCAGTTTTCAAAACAGGGTGATTTATGGGGACTTTCTAATATATAAGGCCCTCAAAGGCACTTCAGAACTGAACCGGTCCCTGAAAAAATAGCCTTTTGACATTTTTGGGAAAATATGAGAAATTGCTGCTAAAGTTCTAAGCCTTGTAACGTCCTAGAAAAATAAAAAGACGTGAAAAAAAACTGATGCAAACATAAAGTAGACATATGGGAAATGTTAACTAGTAACTATTTTGGGTGGTATTACTTTCTGTTTCACAAGTAAATGCATTTAAATTTAGAAAAATGCTAATTTTCGCAAAAATTCGCAGTTTTTCACAAATAAATATTGAATTTATCGACCAAATTTTTTCACTCACATAAAATATAATATGTCACGAGAAAACATCTCAGAATCGCTTGGATAGGTTAAAGCATTCCCAAGTTATTACCAGATAAAGCAACACATGTCAGATTTGCAAAAATCATCTGTGTCCAAAACAGGCTGTGTCCTAAAGGGGTTAGACAATAGTAACTTTGCAACCGCTATGAATATCCTAACTATTTTTACTTTGTTTTTTACAAGACCTATGAGGCTTTAATTTTCTAGATTAGTTTAATTAATTCCATGCTCCACATTTTTATTACGAGCAGACAAATCCCCCAAAAATTTGAAAGTAAACACTTTTGTAATTTTATATATATATTTACTATCTATGTTATTTATGTATGTGTCTGTGTGTGTGTGTGTATATATATATATATATATATATATATATATACACACTGTTGCAGCTCTTTAAGGGCATGGCCAGACATGGCGTGTTTCTGCTGACACTGTCCGCATCAATGCCGCACATAATCTGTGTTGCAGAGTCTGTTGTGGCTTTTCCTAAAATGAGCAGGAAATTGATGCGGATTAGCTGTTGCGTATTCAGGTGGAGAGTACTTCCCTTCTCTCTATCAGTGCAGGATAGAGACAAGGGACAGCCCTTTCCCTAGTAAAAGTAAAAGAAATTCATACTTACCCGGCCGTTGGTGACGCGTCCCTCTTTCGACATCCAGCCCGACCTCCCTGGATGATGCAGCAGTCCATGTGACCGGCTGCATCCTGTGATTGGCCTGTGAATTGCTGCAGCCTTCACTTGGACTGAAACGTCATCCCGGGAGGCCCGGCTGGAGGAAGAAGCAGGGAGTTCTCGGTAAGTATGAACTTCTATTTTTTTTTACACGTTGATCTATATTGTGATCGGTAGTCACTGTCGAGGGTACTGAAACAGTTACTGCCAATCGTTTAACTCTTTCAGCACCCTGGACAGTGACTATCTCCTGACGTCACCTAGCAATGCTCCCGTAATTACGGGTGCACACACGTAGTCACCCGTAATTACGGGAGCCCCATAGACTTCTATGGGCCTGCCCGTGCCGTGATTACGGGCGTTTTTACGTTCGTGTACATGGGGCCTCAGTCTGGCTATAGACCTAGAAATGCATAGGTCCAGCCAGAATGAATTAATATCCTGTTCGAAAAAAACAATATGCAACGCAACACACATAGCATCTGCGGATTTCATTGCGGAATTTTGACTCTCCATTGAAGTTAATGGAGAAATTCCGCAATGAGTCCGCAACAAGTCCGCTACACGTCCGCAACAGCCAGTGTATGCTGTGGACACCAAATTCCGCACCGCAGCCTATGGTCCGCAGCGGAGTGTTCCGCCACGTCAGCACGAGCCTAACTGAAAAGGTGTGGAAACCAATGGAGAATATGTCCAGAGCAATTCCGCCGCGTCTGGCCATTCCCTTACAGTTAGCCATGTTCACTCTCCAGGAGAAAGAAGAAGACTAAAGGGTTGAAAAATATAAGGAGCACACTGGCTCCGTTATCTCTGGCCGGAAGCCAACGGAGGAAGAAGGAGGGGGAGGTGCCGACACACACGGGGGGAGAGAAAAGTGCAGACTGCTTCGTTGAAATAAGCCATCTGCAAATTTGAAGTCAGATTTGCCGGAAATTATAATATTATATTTGAAATGTAATTATATGAGTATGATTGGCTCAAATCTGAAATATTCCCATTGTATGCTATTGGCTGAATCACAGTTATTCTCACATTGCCTCTGATTGGTTAACCTCAAGCCTACACCCCTTTTGAATGATATTATTGAGCATACGAGCATTGTCTGTGTGTTATTCCTCCTCTCTCGATATATATCGGTATGAAATCTCCTGATTAGGATGCTAGATAAAGTTCCTGGTGTGAGCGTCTGTTGGAACACTCGTCTAAATTTCAGTCTAATATATTTTGAGCCACAACAGATGGGATATGTTGAGATCCCGCAACCCCAACTTTATTGAAAAATGCATTTGACTGTTCTTTTAAATTCAACCGACTAAAATAAATGTATACCGCGCAGTATACCGTTTTTTAGTTTATGGCAGTCAATAGGTTAATAGCGGATATAGTTATACAGTTTCATAAATCTGTCCATAAGATCCTAAACACCGAACACCATGTGAATTAAAGAGGCACTGTCACCACATTATAAGTGCCCTATCTTCTACATAATGTGATCGCGAGATTACGATGTAACCTGTCATTTCAAACGAAATTACGTTTGCCTTGCTGTACTTGCTGTAAATATCACAGAGACGCTACAGAAGTGTTAGGATTCTGAATACACATCAAGTCCTGGCTGGAGGTAATGTATATTCATTGTCAGGACACTGCAGTAACGTTATAGTGTGTTTATGTGGCTGCACATAGCGATATAGCTATATCGCTATCTGCAGTGTAAATGAATGGAGAGAAGTGTATGACGCTGATTGGTCAGCGTCATACACTCCTCTGTACAACGCCCACTTGGCCAAAAAGTAAAACACGCCCAGTTGTTCATTAAGAAACTCATTAGCATAAATCTAAAATAGGTCATAACTCCGTCAAAAATTATTGTGTTTCTAAATAAAAAACACTGCTGTAATCTACATTACAGCGCCGATCACATCATGTACAATATAGGGCACTTATATTCTGGTGACAGAGCCTCTTTAAGCCTAAATGAAATAGAAGAGTCTGACCAGTGCGCTGTTCCCCCAAACTAAGCTTACTTCCTCACCAGCCATTCCCAACTATTATTTTGTGGGGTCTTCTAAATGTTTCTTGTGCAGAATTTTACTGTTAGCACATAACAGTTCTGTGGGTTGTTGTTTTGTTTTTTTAGTTGTTTTTTTTATCATTTTTAAAACTGTTGCCAATGCCGGATTTGCACATTGACTCAGAGACACAAAAATAACTTGAAGCTCTTTAAGGAACAAAGAAGACATTGTATGGAGTAGAACATGTATATAGCAGTTGCACCTGCTCTTCACAGTTCACAATTTCTTAGCCTTCCCCAAATTTAGACCCAATATGTCAAAGGCTACACATAAGGACAAGAGGTGTAGATTATGTAACAGTCGCAGTAGCTTTATTTTTCTTAAACTACACTAGTTGTAAATGTTGGAAATTTGTCAGAAAATATTAGTTTATTAATCTGCGTCAAAAACTAAATTATAAAGATTATCAAAGTGCAGCTTTAAAAAAAAAAAAAGGAATGTTATTCTATGTACATGTTTTTGGGAGTTTTCAGCAATGTGAAAAAATATAGTGACATGTTTGTACTACTATTATGAGAACGGGGGCCCCCACACAGACTGGTCTCATCATCCTGCCATGGATTATATAAGCCTGCACAGGGCTTCTTATGCTGTGCCCTCTTGTACAGTGGTTATGATACATGTTGAAATGAATCAACAACATAAGGACCCCCTGAGTATGAGGGCTTACATTTTTCTTTTCTTCTTGTCAGTTATCCCATTGAAGAATACTACAGTCAGACTCTTCTTAGCCAAAAGTGGCTAATAACAATACATTGCATCAAACTGCCTTCATCGAGCTTAACCCCTTAAGGACGCAGCCTAGTTTTGGCCTTAAGGCTCAGAGCCCATTTTTCAAATCTGACATATTTCACTTTATGTGGTAATAACGTCGGAATGCTTAAAGCTACCCAAGCGATTCTGAGATTGTTTTCTCGTGACACATTGGGCTTCATGTTCGTGGTAAAATTTGGTCGATATATTCAGTGTTTATTGGTGAAAAATTGCAAAATGTAGAGAAAATTTTGAAAAAATTGCATTTTTCAGAATTTAAATGCATCTGCTTGTAAAACAGACGGTTATACCACCCAAAATAGTTACTAGTTCACATTTCCCATATGTCTACTTTAGATTGGCATCGTTTTTTGAACATTCTTTTATTTTTCTTGGACGTTACAAGGCTTAGAACATAAACAGCAATTTCTCATATTTTTAAGAAAATTTCAAAAGCCTTTTTTTTAAGGTACCTCTTGAGTTCTGAAGTGGCTTTGTGGGGCCTATGTATTAGAAACCCTGATAAAACACCCCATTTTAAAAACTAGACCCCTCAAAGTATTCAAAACAGCATTTAGAAAGTTTTTTAACCCTTCAGGCATTTCACAGGAATTAAAGCAAAGTGGAGGTGAAATTTGCAAATTTCAATTTTATTCATTTTTTTTTCTGTAACACAGAAGGTTTTACCAGAGAAACACTACTAAATATGTATTGTCCAGATTCTGCAGTTTTTAGAAATGTCCCACATGTGGCCCTACTGCGCTTGTGGACTAAAACACAAGCCCTAGAAGCAAAGAAGCACCTAGTGCATTTTGAGTCCTCTTTTTTTATTAGAATATATTTTAGGCAGCATGCCAGGTTTGAAGAGGTGTTGAGGTGTCAAAACAGTAGGAATCCCCCAATAGTGACCCCATTTTGGAAACTACACCCCTCAAGGAATTCATTTAGGGTTGTTGTTACCATTTTGACCGCACAGTTTTTTCACAGCACGTATTTGAATTGGGCTCTGAAATGAAAAAAATTTCATTTTTTCCAATAAATGTCATTTGTGATCAAAATTTCTTATTTTCACAGGGAACAAAATACCCCATTTTGTTGCCCAATTTGTCCTTAGTGTGGCAATACCCCATTTGTGGTGATAAACTGCCGTTTGGGCCCATGGGAGGGCTCAGAAGGAAAGGAGCGCTATATGTTTGTTGGAGTCCAGATTTTGTTGGATTGGTTTTCGGGTGCCATGTCGCATTTGCAGAGCCTCAGAGGTATCAAAGCAATGGAAACCCACCAAAAGTGACCCCATTTTGGAAACAAAACCCCTCAAGGAATTCATTTATGGTTGTTGTTAGCATTTTGACCACACCGTTTTTTCACAGCACCTATTTCAATTGGGCTGTGACATTAAAAAAATTACATTTTTTCCAATAAGATGTAATTTTTTACCAAAATTTCTTATTTTCACAGGGAACAAAATACTCAATTTTGTTGCCCAATTTCTCCTGAGTGCATCAATACCCCATTTGTGGCAATAAACTGCCGTTTGGGCCCATGGGAGGACTCAGAAGGGAAGGAGCGCTGTGTGTTCTTTGGAGTACAGATTTTGCTGGTTTGGTTTTCGGGTGCCATGTCGCATTTGCAGAGCCCCAGAGGTATCAAAGCAATGGAAACCCACCAGAAGTGACCCCATTTTGGAAACTACACCCCTCAAGGAATTCATTTATGGGTAATGTGACCATTTAGACTCCATAGTTTCTTCACAGAACTTATTTGAATTGGGCTGGGAATTTTAAAAAAATATATTTTTTCCAATAATATGTCATTTTAGCTCAAAAATTCTTATTTTGACAAGAAATAAAATACTCCATTTTGTTGCCCAATTTGTCCTGAGTGCGGCAATACCCCATTTGTGGTGATAAACTGCCGTTTGGGCCCATGGGAGGGCTCAGAAGGAAAGGAGCGCTGTGTGTTCTTTGGAGTACAGATTTTGCTGGATTGGTTTTCGGGTGCCATGTCGCATTTGCAGAGCCCCAGAGGTATCAAAGCAATAGAAACCCACCACAAATGACCCCATTTTGGAAACTACACCCCTCAAGGAATTCATTTATGGGTGTTGTGACCATTTTGACCCCATAGTTTTTTCACAGAACTTATTTGAATTGGGCTAGGAATGAAAACAAAATTATTTTTTTCAAATAATATGTAGTTTTGGCAGAAAATTTCTTATTTTCACAAGAAACAAAATACCCCATTCTGTTGCGCAATTTGTTCTGAGTGCCGCAATACCCCATTTGTTGTGATAAACTGCCGTTTGGGCCCATGGGAGGGCTCAGAAGGAAAGGACCACCATTTGGCCTACTGGGGATTTTCTAGTGCGAAGTCATGTATGCAGAAGCCCCTGAGGTACCAGTACAGTTGAAACCCGCAAGAAGTGACCCCGTTTTAAAAACTACACCCTTAAGGCATTCATCTAGAGGTGTAGTGAGCATTTTGACCGGAGACCTACACCCCATAAACTGTAATGTGGGTTCTCCCGGGTACGGCAATACCCTACATGTGGATGTTATCAGCTGCCTGGACACACAGCAGGGCCCAGAGGGGAAAGACGAGGGGGGATAAGCTGTGTGGAGTGCATCAGGGTAAGTAAAATTGGGGTAAATTATAAACCAAGGGATGTATGATAAATTTTAAAACACTTTCATACAGAGCTCTGGTTATTCGGGACACGTGTCACATTGATATATTGTGTCATCCATTATCGCCCTCTTATAGCAGACTTTGCACCTCTTTTGACTTTTTCCCTTCTTGCCAGTTTGGGGAACTTCTCCTGGAAAGTGTTGCCCTGGTACGATGCGTGTGGGCTCGCTTCCAGAAGTACTGGGTGCCCCCCCCTTCTTGGTCCCTAAAGATTAGGTTCTTGATAATCACCTCTTGAAATTCCAGGAAAGTTCCCGTCTGGCCTGCACATCGACGTAGCATGTACGCATTGTACAATGCCATCTGTATGATGTGCCCGGCCAGCTTCTTATACCACACCGCATGGCGCTGTAGGGCTTCAGGGCTTGATCTTACAAGTCCATCCCTCCCATGTACCTATTGTAGTCCAGGATGCAGTCTGGTTTGGGGGTGGCCTTTCCTTCATATATCCTAAACCTGTAGGTATACCCTGATGCACTCTCACAGCTTATACATCTTCACGCCATACCTTGCCCTCTTACCCGGCAGGTACTGGCGGAATTGAACCCTCCCTTTAAAATGTACCAGGGACTCATCAATAGAAATACACTTCTCGGGGGTGTATGCTTGGGAAAACCGGGCACTGGAACGGTCTAATAGGGGTCTCCGTTTATACAAACGGTCAAAACTGGGGTCATCTCGGGGTGGGCACGGCTTATTATCAGTATAATGTAAGAAGCGAAGTATTGCCTCATTTATTTATTTTTTTAGGTTCCAGTTCAGTTCTGAAGTTGCTTTGAGGGGCCCATATATTAGAAACCCCTATCAAATACCCCATTTTAGAAACTAGACCCCTCAAAGTATTCACTACAGCATTTAGAAAGTATATGAACTCTTTAGGTGTTTCACAAAAATTTAGAGCAAAGTAGAGGTGAAATGTACATTTTTTTTTTGTCAGAAAATCCTCTTTATACCATTTTTTTTATAACACAAAAGGATTTATCAGTGAAACGCAACTTAATACTTATTGCCCAGATTCTGCAGTTTTAAGAAATATCCCACATGTGGCCCTAGTGCAGTAATGGACTGAAGCGCCGGCCTCCGAAGCAAAGGAGCACCTAGTGGATTTTGAAGCCTCTTTTTTATTAGGCACCATGTCCGGTTTGAAGAGGTCTTGTGGTGCCAAAACATTGGGAACCCCCCAAAAGTGACCCCAATTTGGAAACTAGACCCCTTGAGGAATTCATTGTAGTTTGCATGGGGTGCATGCGGCTTTTTGATCAGTTTTTATTCTATTTTTAGGTGGCGTAGTGACTAAAAAACAGCAATTGTACGATTCTTTTTTTTTTACAACGTTCACCGTGCGCTATAAATTACATATTCACTTTATTCTGCGGGGCGATACGATTACGGCGATACCAGATGTTTATAGTTTTTTTTTATGTCTTATGGCGTTTGCACAATAAAATACGTTTTGTAAACAATCATTTACTTTTTGTGTTGCCTTATTCTAAGAGCCATAACGTTTTTATTTTTCAATCAATAAAGCCGTGCGAGGACTTATTTTTTGCGTAACGAACTGTAGTTTCGATCAGGACCATTTTTAGGTACATGCGACTTTTTGATCTCTTTTTATTCCATTTTTTGGGAGGTGAAGTGACCAAAGAATTGTGATTGTGGTTCGGTTTATTATTATTTTATTTTCCGGCGTTCACCGTGCGGGATAAATAATGAAATAATTTTGTAGTTCAGGCCGTTACGGACGCGGCGATACCAATTATGTATAGTTTATTTGTTTGTTTATATATGTTTATTAATAATAAAGGACTGATAAGGGAAAAAGGGGGATTTTTACTTTTAATACTTTTAAATCTTTTATTTTCTTATTTTTACACATCTTTTTTTAACTTTTTTTTAACTTTATTACTTTGTCCCACTAGGGGACATGAGGGCAGGAGGCCCTGATCGCTATTCTAATACACTGCACTACATGCGTAGTGCAGTGTATTAGAACTGTCAGCTACTCACTGACAGCAAGCATAGACGTTGTCAGGACCCACTAGGCTTCCGTCTATGGCATAGCCGGACGACATTGTTTGGTGTCCGGTTGCCATAGTCACCATCGCCGGCCGCTATCGCGTAGCAGGCCGGCGATGGCAGCTTAACCCCTAAAAAGCCGCGATCTCTATAGAACGCGGCTTTTAAGAGGTTAATCAGCGGGGACACAGCGATCGGTCCCCGCTGTAGGAGCTGTGACAGCTGCTGAACAAGACAGCAGCTGTCACAGCTCCTGTATGTGTCGGGAGGACGGCTGAAACGGCCGTTACTCCCGAGACGTACTATTACGGCATGGAGCCCGAACGATACAGCTGCCATGACGTAATAGTACGTCAAGGAGCGGGAAGGGGTTAAAGAGGCTCTGTCACCACATTATAAGTGCCCTATATTGTACATGTGATCGGCGATGTGTAAATAAATGGAGAGAAGTGTATGACGCTGATTGGCCACTTTTTTCTAAATAAAAAACACTGCTGTAATCTACATTACAGCGCCGATCACATCATGTACAATATAGGGCACTTATAATGTGGTGACAGAGCCTCTTTAAGATCTGGAGCTAATATTCTAAATGCACTTTATAATTGAGGAGAATCCTGCTCTCCTGTCTCTATCCATCACATATATAGAAGTACATCATACAGTCGTAATGAGCAGTGTAGAATCCAGCCCTGGGGTATGACGGATCTCTTACCAGCAGCGTGTGTCTCCTCTCAGCTACTTCTCCACCTATAGGCAGTGTGGCTGGGTCTGGGGAGGGGCAACAGCATGTTACAAGAAGGGAGACACCTAGTAGAATTTGCATGGATAAAATGAGCATATTTTAACAGTAAGTAAACTATTAGATTAGCATACATTTTTAAAATAATTAGTGTAAGAACACATGGGATGGCAGCCGACACCATGCCCCCATGCGAATCGTCTCTACATGGGGGTGTGATTTCGGCCCCTTGCGCCTGCTGCTCTGTGTCCTTACTCTAACTGTCTATTTAATACAAAATACCAGTGTCTGTCATCTATCTCTAACATCATGTCCTTTCTCTATCTGAAACTAAAGCTTTCAAAACCTGAACTTATTGGGGGGAACTTATGAAGCCTTCTACGCCAGTTTTATGGTGTAGAAAAGTTGCAATTTGCACAAAAACTAGCTTTTTGTGCAAAATGTTACAAATTTTCTATTTTTATGCTGCCTTGAAAAAAGTGAGGGACTTAGAGGGAGGGGCCACCGCTGCCTCATAAATTTAGTATGAGTTACACTAGAAAGCTGGTGTAAATTATTGCGCAAATCTACTCCAGCTCAAAGCTGGAGTAAATTTGATTTTCTGGTGCAAGGACGGCCAGAGATGTGCCTAATTTACAGTGTTTACGCTACGTGTGGACGTACCCTGAGCGGCAGGGACAGATGTAGAAAGAGAAAGGAACGGTTTGCGATTGGGTGCAAGGTGTGTAATATTCCATGTTCAGAACTGAACTTGTTTCTGTATGGGTAACTATGGTAGGGGCTCCCATATTGGCTGCCTACTGATTGATATTTAAAGTTGCCGCATGACTACATAGTGGCTGTGGGTACATGTGTGAAAAGGAATAAAGGAGCCTTGTTTGTACAGCAGGTGGAGAGGTGTGTTGCCATAATCCTTTTTACATTTAGTTTTGTTTTTATAGACAGGAAGCCAGAATCTTCCTGGAGTCCCATTCATTAAATTATAAAACGTTGTTTGAGTTTCATGGCACAGGACCAAATGCCATTAATGTGCTCAGTAAAAAATGGGCCAGCAATTTATCAATAAAGACACTTGTTCTAATGTTAAAGATGAACTGCCCTTAAAATTGTATATCTCAATCTACACAAATCTGTATTATTTTTGGAGATCACTTTGTCTCCTTGAAACTTTTCTTTTTGTTTTTGTACGAAAACTGGTTTGAGATTAAGACATGTAGAGGAGTAACAACTATGTTTCTAGGCTTCAATTAACCATTAAAAACTTAGTTTGACCAACTAATGCATCATATAAGGCAGGTTTCACGTAAAGCACTTTTGATGGCATTCTTCATTGCCTTTTTTTGTGCTTTATTTTTTTCTAAAACGCTGCGGCCATTTATGCGTTTAAAACGGGGGTGCACAACCTGCAGCCCGTGATGCTTCTGTGCGGCTCCCCGCTATCTCTGGCACCCTCATGTTTGGAGACTGCTTTTTGTTCTGCATTCCGGTAGTGGAAGAGGAGAGTTAGGCTGGATTCACACGAGCACATTACGTCCGTAATGGACGGAACATATTTCCGCCGCAAGTCCCGGACCGAACACAGTGCAGGGAGCCGGGCTCCTAGCATCATAGTTATGTACGATTCTAGGAGTCCCTGCCTCTCCATGGAACTACTGCCCCGTACTGAAAACATGATTACATTACGGACGTAATGTGCTCGTGTGAATTCAGCCTAACTCCCATAAACTACAGTGGAAATAGCTGGGTTTATGTGTCACCAATTTCACTTGTGTTCTCTGTAGTGTCAAACTGGAGAGCAGTAGACACAAGGGGGAAGGACCCCAATAGTTGGTGGGCGTGAAACAGTTAAATTCAAAAAGTTGCCTGCCGGGAGAGAGAGCCCTGTTTTCCAACTATCATTCAAAAATAACAAAGTCTTTATTAGATTTGCAACAAGGACAGACTACATAAAATTTTAAAGTTAAAGTCCATTGCTGACAGCAATCAGCGTAGTGCAAGATATGAGAGTTCTGTCTTGCGAGGGTTAAGTACCACGGCTGCAGAACGCAACACTCAATCCATAGTTAGATTCTAGAGAGTCAGCAGGACAAATATTAAAATAGAGGTAGAAGCCCCCCCGACATGTTTCGCTACGATGTAGCGTCTTCAGGGGTATCGGGGCCAATTTTGCGTAAAGAGCATATTTCTAGGCACATTGGTTGCCTGCTCCTGGGATTTGTCCAGCTCCTACAAATCCTCAAATAAATATACTAAAATCTTGTTCACACAGTATAGGTAGTTTTTATGCATTTTTATGCCAAAAAGTGGACCCTAAATAGAGAAGAAACACAGTATTATGGAAACACTTAAAAAACGCTTCAAATACAGCATCAGCACTATGTAAACAAGACCGTGAGTAAGTAAGGCGTCGGCGCTATTTTTACAGAGTTGTTACTTTTATGTTTGTACATACATGTCCAGGCATTGAAATAGATTATGTACAATATAATAATTACAATTAGTGCTTACACCCAGACTATTATTTTTCCCTGATAAATTTCTTACTCTCTTTTGAAAAGTAGGCAAGGTTACGTAAAGCGAAGCTCATAGCCAAGATTAAAGATTTCATACCTTATATTATGCTTGTGGCAGTCTGCTTTTATCAAGAGTGTTAAGAGACCTGTACTAAAAGCAGTGTGCTTTTTGTTTGACAACCATATCTTATTAGTGCAGCACACAATAAATGCCATTAGTACAAGATAAAAGAGTTAGATTTCATTTGCAGACACTTTCACACCTTATTTTAAGGCCAAAGGAAGTATATGCTGAAAAATTTGTATATTCCCAACTTAGATATTTATGGCATACCCACGGGATATATCCTATAATTGTCTGATAGATGTGGGTTCCAGCTCTGCTCAGCTGTTTCGGTATTTCCCATAGAACAGAATGGAGAGAGGCGCGCATGCGCGACCCACTCTCCCCTAGCCCATGTCTAGAATCCTCACCAGGCAGAGCAGGCATTGGGTGACAATATAGGTGTGGGTAAGACATTTGTGGCCTATTAAGTGGCTATGCCATAAATATCTAAGTTGGGAATACCCTTTTAACAAAAAAAAAAAGATGGACCCCTATATATTTTACATACGTCTGCATATTTACCCTTATTAAATTTCCTACACCCATAGAGTCTCCATGAATATTTTTTTTGTATCTTTTAAGAGGGAAAAAAGAAAAATGTTTAAAAAAAACATTACATGAAAGGAGCCTAGGCTGTAAATGAATTATTTTAGAACCACTTGTTGTTCCTTATGAATTCTATAGGGTTTTGTGTGTCAAGAAGTAAAACAAATTAAATAAAGACCCTGTTGTGCCTCTTTTTCTTTCAGCAAGTGAGGCCTTTTAGTACGTGTATGTGTATAGTTTTACATTTACATTTATTTATTTTTTTTAAACTCGTTTTATTGAACTCCAAGCTTGCAGTACAAGAATAAAAAAAATAACTTTTCATTGGTACTATATATCTTATAACATTGAACACAGAATTATTACATGTTATTCCAGACATGACATACATCACAAAATACAATTCAAACATTGCATCTTCCCGTATATGGGCAGGTGGTTATGATATAGGTCAAGTTAACACCATTTATACATACATTGATAATAAAGGTACAAACGTTGAATTGGTTACCACATTAGCTCACTATATCACCTTCCTCACTCTCCTCACCTCCTCGACGATCAATGTAATAAAGAATGCATATTGTTTTCCACACCCAAGGTCCCCGATGATGCAAGCCAACCATCCCAGATCTTCCCAAATTTATTAACACATTTCCTATTTCTGTACACCACTCTCTCAAATGGGATAACATTATCAACCAAGGATTTCCATTGCGCAACCGTGGGAGGTCTATCCGCCATCCATCTCAGGGCTATGGCTTTATGAGCTAAGAATAGTGTTTCCCTAAGGAACACTCGGGTATGAAATGGCAACTCCTCCTCCCGCAACAATCCCAACATGGCACAGTTCCGGCGTCTTGGGTATAGGCACCGACACAATATCCTTCAGAACCTCAAGTACCCCTTCCCAGAAGGAGCTGATGCGTGAGCACTCCCAAATGAGGTGTATAAAGTTTGCCCCTGAAGAGTGGCACCTGTGGCATTCTGAGTTCGGCATCTGTCCCATTCGATGTAGAAGTGTTGGTGTAAGATAACACTGGTGTATTATGTATAGTTGGGTCAGCCTATTATTGACAGAAGGAGATACCAACGCATGAGACTCCAGGGCCTCTGACCAGTCTTCCTCGGACAAGCCGGGAATAACTGCTTTCCATGCCAATTGCATCGGAAGCTTATGCGACTCAGTTTGTACATTCAGGAGATGAGTGTACAGTGCCGAAATAATGCCATTGGGTCCCTGTGTCTTTAGAACTCCAATCAATGGGAACTTCGAAAGAGACGGGGACTGCGTGTTAAATTGAGCGTGCAACGCATGTCGTAGTTGCAAATATCTGAAGAACTGGGTGCGGTGTAAACCATATTCCTCCATCATCTGAGTAAATGATAGCAACACATTTTCTCTATAAACGTCCCCCAGACACAGCACCCCATTCACCTTACAATACTCCGAACCCTCCATCATTTGTAAATGTGTGAACATGGGATTTCCCCACATCGGTGTCCCCTCCTCCAAGGCCCCGAAGCCATATATCAACTTAGCTGCTTTCCATACCTGGTGAGCTAATCTGTGAAGTAGGAGTAGTCTCCCTCTAAACAAATTGGGATTCTCCAACACCGGCCACATGACTGATGTCCCGAGCACCTGTCCCAAAGCATAATCGGGAAAGGATTCCGTGCCTTGTCCTAGCCATTCTTTCAAATAACGTAGTTGACCACTCAAAAAAAAAAGTTAAAATCAGGCAGTGCCATTCCTCCCCTATCCCGTGGATGTTGTAGTTTGACCAATGCAAGCTTCCTTCGAGATTTCCCCCAGACAAAGCTAGCCGTCAATGAGTGTAGCTTATTGAAAAAATATCTCGGAATGGGACCATTTGCATGCTCCAGTAAATATAATCCCTTAGGTAAAAGAATCATCTTCACCAAGTTTACCCGACCTGCCACAGACAGCGGCAACGTTTTCCATGTCTTAAATTTCTCGATAAATAGGGCCTCCAGGGGATATATGTTTTTATCATGAGACTCTGCAGGGAGCTTTGTGATGTATATACCTAGATATTTAAAAGTAGTGACCAGGGGCAGATTATAGTATACATCCGACCATTCTACTTCCCATAGCGGCATCAGGGCTGACTTCGCCCAATTTATCAGCAGTCCAGAATATCAGCCAAACCGATTCACAATATCATTTGCCCTTGGGAGAGTATCATGTACCTGGGACATGTAAAGGATCAGGTCGTCCGCATATAGACCCACTACTTTCTCTGTCCCCAATTTTTAATCCCTGAAATATATAATCCTGTCGTATATGGATGGCCAGAGGTTCTATGGCTAATGCAAAGAGAAGAGGGGATAATGGACATCCCTGCCTGTTGCCCCTGCTCAATTCAAAAAAGGAAGTACCTCTACCATTAATCAATAAATTGGCTCTGGGATGTTTATATAGAATGGATATCCATTTGGAGAATCCCGACCCAATCCCAAATTTAGACAATACCTCTTGCAGATAATTCCACTCCACTGAATCAAAGGCCTTGGCCGCATCAAGCGAGGCCATCGCCCATTGTTTGTTTAGCTTCCCCCCTACCTGTGAAACCGCCTGAGCCCTCCGAATATTTCCCGAAGTGGATCTCCCGGGAATAAAACCAGATTGATCCTCATGTATGAGTAAGGTGACAATATGATTAAGTCTGTTTGCCAGAATTTTAGTTAGGATCTTATAATCTAAATTGAGCAGGGAGATAGGTCTATATGATCCACACTCCACGGGGTCTTTGTCAGGTTTCAGCAAAATGATAATGGTAGCTTCATATAAAGAAGTGGGCAAAACTCCCTTTTCAAAGGCTGCTGCATACATCTGAAGTAGCTCAGGACCAATAATTTCTAAATATCGGGAGTATACTTCCAACGGGATTCCATCAGGCCCAGGCGATTTCCCATTATTTAAATCCTGCACGGCTGTCTGCAATTCTTCCAATGTAATAGCCTCATCTAAGTGGTCTCTATGCTCCTCTGCTAGCTGCAGGAATGTAATCCCCTCCAAATATTCCATCAATGAATCTTCCGAATAATCACATTGGGATGTATATAAATCGGTATAAAATCTGCGGAACCTATCCCCTATTTGTTTAGCATCATTAAGAGATCGTCTCTCCTCGTCCATGATCTCCAGAATGGCCGGAGATGATTGGTTAGAGTGTACTATTTGTGATAATAATCTCCCAGACTGATTACCTAGTTCAAAGGCGTTTTGTTTAAGAAAAAACAGCTTCCTATCCCCCTTCTCCCTGAGATGTATCTGATACAATCTGCCCGCTTGTTGCCATTGCAGTCTGTTGTCCTCAGTCGGCTCCTCGATATATGCCTGTTCCAAGTCCCTGCACGTCCCTGCCAATCTATCTTCCTCTACCCTTGATGTCTTTTTGATAAATGAGATAGTGGACCGCAAACAACCCCTCAAATATGCTTTAAACGTGTCCCACCTTAGGGAGATATCAGTCTCTTCTTCATGGATTTCAAAGAATTGGTTTAACTGATCAGGAATACGATCATTAGTCCCTATCAGAGAGAGCCAGAATGGGTGAACCCTCCAGTTTAATTTGCTAGCTTGTCTATCGTATAAACGAAATGTCGCCTGCAAGGGCGCATGATCCGAAGCACTGGGAGGGGCGTATTCAATATCAGTTACCCTAGGACCCAAGGAGGCCGATCCAAACATATAATCTATTCTAGATAACGCCCCCCTAGCAGGAGTAAAGCATGAGAATTCAAGAGATTGGGGATGTCTCAGTCTCCACAACTCCACCCATCCCATCTCATCTATCAATCGCTGCAAGTTTGAAGGTGGGTGCAGCTCCTCAGCCTCGTTCTGAGGTACAAATTTGTCAATATACGGGTTCAGTAAAAGGTTAAAATCTCCCATACATATGACCTTGGCTTCAGGGTAATTAGCTACAAAAGTAACTGCTATCTGCAGTATTGACAGGTTTGCTGGAGGTGGCGCATATATCCCTATGACAACAAATGGCACACAGTTAATATATGCATGTACAAATATATATCTACCCTCTGTATCTTCACCATCTTGGTTGCATTCCACCGCACTGATCTATGAACCAGTATTGAAACACCTCGAGATTATGACGTGTGCCACGAGTGCTCCGCCCATTGAACCCAAGGTTTTTTTAGACGGTGAATTGTATCAGCCGTGAGATGGGTCTCCTGGAGGCATAGAATTAGACACGAAGTCTCACAGGACATATAAGCATCAAGGTGGGAGACAAATCTCAACCACCCATGTAGATTAATTAGAGATAAAGACTCTAACAATATATATTATAAACTAGAGAAAAAGAGTCCATGCATATCCAAGTATGAAAAAATTAAACATCTTTATTAATGACATCAAATACATAAAATTACAAAAACAGAGAATCTAAAAATAAATCCTTGTCTGGATCACTAATACATATATTGAGCAGAGTATGTTAATTTACATATAGTATATAAAAGATTTATTGAATTCAATGTTGCTCCAACACAGGGTGCATCTATATTAGTTATTTCAAATACAGGTGGTACAGAAACCCAGACAGAGTATGCAGTGTTAGAAGGTATAGACCTGTATTTACTTAAGATGACTAGTGTCTTTGAAAAAACGGCATAATACCCAAATAAGTCTAACAAATGCACTTACCCATGTTTGAGGAGAATAGTGTGACCCAGAGTGTACAAGGGGGCGCACTTCTACACTCTGGGTCACACTATTCTCCTCAAACATGGGTAAGTGCATTTGTTAGACTTATTTGGGTATTATGCCGTTTTTTCAAAGACACTAGTCATCTTAAGTAAATACAGGTCTATACCTTCTAACACTGCATACTCTGTCTGGGTTTCTGTACCACCTGTATTTGAAATAACTAATATAGATGCACCCTGTGTTGGAGCAACATTGAATTCAATAAATCTTTTATATACTATATGTAAATTAACATACTCTGCTCAATATATGTATTAGTGATCCAGACAAGGATTTATTTTTAGATTCTCTGTTTTTGTAATTTTATGTATTTGATGTCATTAATAAAGATGTTTAATTTTTTCATACTTGGATATGCATGGACTCTTTTTCTCTAGTTTATAAGGCATAGCATGTGCGGTCCAAATTCCCTCACGTGTGCAAACACAGTAATTCTCTTGCGAGGGGTGCCCATGCCTCTACTATTCCATGACATTACTTTCAGATCAGCCATACCAGCAATCCCTTACATGTTTGCAGAGGGTTCCCCCCCTTATCCCCTGTATATAATACAATTTATATACCAATATCGTAAATTTCGTACATTGCGTAGATTGTGTAGCAAGCTGTGTAACTGTTATCCAACAAAACAAAACTTCCCCCTTTGGGGACTTCCATGAGGGTATACCCCTCCCATGGGCAAACTTATCAGTAACCTGTAAAGGTATAAGTGTAACTGTTATACCGTGGCTAATGGTTACGGGGTGTCTGTGCATACAATTAAAGATGGTAATGTTAACCTACACAGAGATAAAACAACTGTAGCAACCCACATTTCCCCACTATCCCCCATCAGACCTCTTCACATTATCAACAAGAAATACCGGACAGTCCAGAAGGTTAACGGATGTATCGACTTCCGTACGGCATGGCTTCCGGTATTCAAAATGGAGTATCCAGTTCCAGCTTCCCAATCTGCCAGTCCTTTCACCAAGAGGGAAATTCGTGTTGCATATCTGGACCTCTGGCATCTCAACCAGCACAGCAAGTCCCACATGGCCCGACTCATGCCCTCTGGTCGCCTGGTCTCAAGGATAGCCATTCTTCTGCTTCCCTCGGATCTCCCAAAAAAATAGCTTTCCCTCCATCAGTGATACGTAAACGAGCCGGATATGCCATTGAGTGGGATATATTCAGCTCCCGCATCTTTCTCTTCACAGCAATAAATGTAGCACGCTTCTTTTGTAGTTCCGCCGAGAAATCTGGAAACAGGAGCATTCGGGAATTCTCATGCTGGATATTGGGGTGCTGACGAGCTATCTGTAAAATCTGATCCCGATCTTTCCAATTAAGTAAACGTGCCAATAAGGGCCTTGGCGGCATGCCTGGCAGAGGAGGTCGTGCTGGCACTCTATGTGCGCGTTCCACCGTGAATGCTGCTGAAAAATGCGCCTCAGGAAAGGTGGCTCGGAACCACTGCTCAATAAAAGCGCCTGGCGTTGTTCCTTCTACTCACTCCGGCAAACCAATAATTCTGATATTATTCCTGCGTGAGCGGTTTTCCAGGTCATCACATTTCTGCTGCCATATCTCCACTTCGGCCTCCATTGCTGACAATCTCGCGGGAATGCGTAAATTAGCATCTTCAATGGCCGAAATTCTGTGTTCCGTGTCCTTTACCCTTTCCATTAGCTTCTGCACATCATGGCGTACCAGGCCCAGATCCACCCTCACCTCCTCTATCTTCCCCATCAGCGACGTAGCGGACATAGTGATAGCCTGCAGCAGTTGTTCATATATCTGCTGAAGGGTCAGTTCTGGCTCAGGCTCCGTCTCCTCCTGCTGAGTTGTGCTAGTGCTCTGACCTCGTGGTGGCCTGGAGCGCTGCACCGGAGACTCTGCGGCGCCATTTTGAGCGCTGTCCCGGGCAAAGTTCTTCAATTTCTCAGCCGCCGACGTACCTTTTGTGGGACCCATCGGTGCCATGCCTCAGTGGCACTCTGGTATGCTATAAAGAGGTCTGTCTGTCTCAGGATATTATGCAGGATCACAGGTATTGCGGGTTACCGGCCGGAGCTCTCACTCAACACGTCCTCTCATGTTGCCTGCTGGCCACGCCCCCCCACATTTACATTTACTTTATTAACGTAAATTAAATATATTGCACCTTTCTAATTCTCTACAATCTGAATTTTTTTTTCTTCTGATTGTTTTGTTTTAACTTTTTCAAAACGTGCAATGTTATAAATTTTTCTTTTTTTTTTATAATCAACACAATTTTGGATGAAAATACATTTTGGAAGTATTTGCTTATCCAAATTTGACCAACTAAATACACGGTTAAATTATATTATTTTTGTATTTACTTATTAATAAAGCTAAAATAAAATAACCTTTTATTAATGAGTAGCTGCAATTTCAGCAAATTTTTATTATGTCATAGAGACATATCAGAAGTTTAGATAGGTGGGGTCCAGATCCTGAGACCCCCACTGTCATAGGCTGAGCGCTATGCACCTACGGCTGTGATCGGCACTCATCGTTAGGCTGAGGACGTCTCACTCACTCTTCCCGACCCATTAGTCTGTGCCAGAATACAAAATCACAGCGACGTAAGAAAAACAATGCAGTGAACGATTCACAACATTCATGGAACTTTGGTGAGGCAGGAGTGCTCCACAATTGGAAGATGAAATAGAATAACTGTATCATATGGAGTAAGTACGCTTCAATGTAAAACACAAAACAATAGTGCAAGGGTATGGAAAGGGAGAGAGGAGCGGGGGGGATGAGGGAGAGGGAAGGAGGGGGAGGCTTGCAACTCCAGATAGCTATAGGCAGGTGTGGGAGCGGAGATCACCTTATATAATATGTTGATCCACAGCAGTGCGGGAGAAGCCTAGGCGTTTGTCTCAGCAAGGATAGAGTCTCGGAGGATATCCCTGTAGGAGACTGATCCTTGAAATATGATCCATTGAGCCCATGTTTGACAGAATTTGTCACGTGAATTATTGAGAGAAGATGTTAAGTCTTCCATGTGCATAAGGTCGTTGACCTTGGAAATCCAGAGGGATAAAGTGGGAGGAGAGGTTTGTTTCCATCTAAGAGGGATGCAGTAACGTGCTGCCATCACCAAGAAATGGAGCAGTGAACGCTTGTAAATTTCGGCAGGAATATTGCAGTGGTGGAGAAGGAAGAGAGCCGAACCCAAGGTTATTCCAGTGTCCATGACTTCGCGGATCACCCACTTGACCCCTTTCCAGTATGATATTAAGAGGTAAATTAAGAAGAAATAGACCTCCTTTTTTATTTTTTGTTTTAATTTTTTATATTTTTGAGTTTTAAAAAAATGACAACTCTTGCCCTGGTGTACACCACCAATATAAGTCACAGAGTTTTTGGGTATAGGGAAATAGGAAAAGGGGCAAGAAAAATCAATCTTATGTCGCCTTCAATTATTATATTGATACCGACAGAGTATAGGGAGAGGTAAATATAGTGCAATGTCCCCTTAAATTGCACTGTAATATTTTATATTTTATATTATTTTTTATTTTCAGTATTCTTATTTAAGACAACTGTGTTTTTATTCCAGTATTCTTATTTTATACAACTATATTTCAAAGTCCATCGATTGGAGACACCATTCTGTGTGAAAGGCTGTGTCCACTTCAATGGGAAAAGGAGGGAGTGCTCATTGACGCTGTATTAACATAACAAAATTGTTATGCTGAAATAATAAACGGGTATGCCGTATCAGGCAGACCAGCATGGGCCTGTATTCTCCCAGCTGTGGTTAAATGTAGCGAAACAGCCGCTTGTCAGCTGTCACGGCTACGCTGCACCACCGTTTCCTATTAGGCAGCGTGATCAGAGCCACTGGCAAGGATGTTGCTTGCGGTGGTTCTAGCTGCTCAGCTACGCTCTCCAAATCTGTATCAGGGTTTGGAGAAACGACCGCTGTCAGCTATCAGTACGTCGCTGCTCCACAGTCTTCTATCGAGCAGCGAGTTCAAGACCGCGGCCTGTGTCCGCTAGACTGTACGCCGTGAGTGCTGTGACGTCATCAGCACTCGACGGCTAGGCAGTGTAAGCGGGCTGTGTAAGCGCTGTACTCGCTCGCTATCGCTGCATTAGAGCATTCATTGATTAAGGTAGGATTATTTACTATATCAATCTCTCCCTCTATGTTCCTGTCCCTATTGCTATGTCGGTATTAACCTGACGTACGTTTCGCTGATCAAAATAAGCTTCTTCTTCCGACAGCCTTTCACACAGAATGGTGTCTCCAATCGATGGGCTTTGAAATATAGTTGTATAAAATAAGAATACTGGAATAAAAACACAGTTGTCTTAAATAAGAATACTGAAAATAAAAAATAATAGAAAATATTACAGTGCAATTTAAGGGGACATTGCACTATATTTTCCTCTCCCTATACTCTGTCGGTATCAATATAATAATTGAAGGCTACATAAGATTGATTTTTTCTTGCCCCTTTTCCTCTTTCCCTATACCCAAAAAACTCTGATATTAAAAGGTTGCAGGTCCAAAAGGTATGGAGGAGGGTACCATTTTCCGTGCCGTATCTCCAGCAAAGGGAGTATGCATTAGGAAACATTGTGTGTAAACGTGTTGGGACTCTATACCAGCGAGATAGAACTAGTCTCTTGATAGCGAGAAATAATAGATGTCTTCTGAGCCAGGGTGAGGATGCGTGTTAGTTGTGAGGGAGAGAAAGATATGTCTGATTCCCATTGTGCTAGATAATTAGGAGGAGGTATATTGGGTGGGGGGGGGGGAGTGCAGAAGAGTGTAGATCGTAGACAGGGTATGGCGAATCGGGCCGGATCGGGAGCATGGTACCTCTAGTGGTATCTTATCGTTTTGATAGGCAGAAGGGGGCGAGATAGAGGTACAGAAATATCTGAGCTGGAAGGTTCTCCATAGCCCCAGAGGTTTAGGGTCCGATAAACAGGATAGAGCAGAGGGAGAGAGCCGGTCTGAGGCAGAGGTGAAATGAGAAGCCCTAAATTTACCAGCAGTTGACCACGGTCGGAAAATCGGATTCTCTATGCCTGGTGGGAAGAGTGGGTTACCCAAGATAGGGTACATGGGAGACTGGGTCGGGAGTAGAGATGTTCTCATTAGGGAGGTCGAGCAGCATGAGAAGGATTGGCCAAAGGCGGGATGTTGGCGTAGAGATTTCAATTGGTCCGGCTCTAGCCAGGGTGCGGCAAAAAGGGGGAAAGTGGTGAAACTTTGTTCCAGAACTATCCAGGGTTTGATAGATGAATTTGATAGATTTTGTCTTGTGAAAGTAGACATCTCAATAGCAAGGCCAAAAAACAGAACAACCCACTAGAGTAAGGATGGTATGCTGGTATAAGTCAGTAAAAAATAAAATACAGCAAAACCTTAGACAGTAAGGTTCAGCAGCCTGTAGAGTAAGGACATCTGAGGACCGTGAGTGTTTTGGGTAGTTCCAAGTCCAAAGGGTTATCGGCTTGCGGTGGTGCGTATAAGTTGAGGAGTAGGCAGTAGATATACAAAATCATATTCCGTTGTCCATCAGGTCTCTTGAGGCAGTGTTGTTAGAATGTCCTCGGTGAAACATAGTGGTCATACGGGTAAATAGGATGCAGTTGCATATGAGTGCATTTTGAATGAACAGGCAGTGTTCGAAGGTAACAGGTCATGGTGTGTATGAGAGGGTCCCTTTAGGGTAGAACAGGAGTTATGCTTCAGGAGGGAACCCTAGAGAGAGGTCCAGAAGAGCAGGACGTTGATCCATTAGGGAGGGACGGTTATTGGATAGGTGTCTTGCACGACGTGTTCGTCCACGCACCTGTGGATCAGAGCTTCCAAGTGTCAACCAGTCAGGAATCAGGAAAGGAGCAATCTGCAGGAAGCTAAACAGATCCTCAAGGTCAGAGTGATGAGGTAGTAAAAAGTGTTAGAGTCTTTTTTGATTATGACGTGAAATGTGTGACCCCATCTGTAGGTGGCCCGTGTTGTCTTAATTTTTTCTAGCAGATGGTGTAGAAGGCGCCTCATGTATAACGTTTTGGAAGATACCTTAACCGAGCTTCCCCCTATTGTTATTGGGCCGTGCGACCAGGCTCCTTGTACAATCATAACTTTGTCGGTGTAGTAGTGGAGTTGACATAATACGTCCCTGGGACTGGAAGGGTCAATAGGTCCCAAGCAAGACAATCTGTGGACTCTGTCCATAAGGAAAGTGGCATCTGCAGGCCTGTTAGTTAAAGTATTAAAGATGGTGGAAACCCTTGCAGGGAGGTCATCTTGTGGGCCAAGTTCAGGGAGGCCTTTTGTGGCGGACATTGTTTCTCCAACCCCTATTTTCCTGGTCGTCCATCTGAAGGGCCAGAGATTGTAGGTGCAATCTAATCAAGGTCGATTCCCGTTCAAGGGCAGCAACTCTGGCGTCCATGTTAGGCACATTTTGTTTTGTGGCGTGTGATCTATTGTTTAATTGTTCAACATCGGAACGTATTTCGGTTAGAGCTTGCTGGTGTGATAGCTCAATTCTGGAGACCAGGAGGTCCAGGTCCTGTCTAGTTGGTAGGGCCTGAATAAATCCGAACTGGAGCTGTAAGTCAGCATGGAGACCTGACTGGGTTATTTGTCCCCCTGTCATGGGAGGCAGCTCCAAGATGGCGGCCGCACCCTCGGAGGGACGCGTCGTGGAGGAGGAGGCGTCATAACCTACCTCAGTAAATGATCAACAGACCGAGGGACAGACCACGTCGACTTATGGCAGTGAGGGTAGAGTTGTCTGAGTAACCGCCGTCCGATATAGGAGGAGGTGAGCGCGGCAGCGCCATATCCTCCATGTCAGACGAGGTTGCAGAGGAACACGAGGCCACGAGGAACCGGCCAATGCTCTGGCTCCGAGCTGAGTTCCTGGAAGGCGTGCTGGAGGTTGCAGTGTAGAGTCCCCTACGTTTTCCGGGCATCTCCAGGGTTTTAATGCAGTGAAAGTCCTTCGTTCGTGCTCGGTGCAGCAGAGCTCCTTCAAGACGCGTGTTCACAGCACAATAGCTAAGCCATGCCCCGACAGGTCCTCTTTAACCGGTTCAGGGCCAGGCTGTTTTGAACCTTTAGGACCAGACACCGTTTAGCCATTTTTCGTACGTGTGAGTTAAACTGCTATAACTTTATCATTTGTTGGGCTAGCGACGTGATTTTTGCAAAAAAAATTTCGTAGACAATGCAGGTTTCTTATTACATCATTTTTACTCTGGGGAAAACTACAATGTATGCCTATGGGAAAAATATTCCACAAATAAGGCAGATTTCTGTAGTTTTTGCCTTGCAGAATATTTTTCCCATAAGCTTATATTGTCAAATGCAAAGCAAGAATGCCACGTGTCCCTGCACCCTTAGGGTATGTTCACACACAGTGGTTTCAGACGTAATTCGGGCGTTCACACGTAGTGACCAAAAACGTCTGAAAATACGGACCTGTTTTCAGACGAAAACAGCTCCTGATTTTCAGAAGTTTTTTAACAAATCGCGTTTTTCGCTGTTTTTTACGCCCGTTTTTGGAGCTGTTTTTCATTGGAGTCAATGAAAAACGCCTCCAAAAACGTCCCAAGAAGTGTCCTGCACTTCTTTTGACGAGCCGTCATTTTATGCTCCATATTTTGACAGCGACGCGTAAAATTGCACCACGTGGGAACAGAACATTGTAAAACCCATTGAAAGCAAAGGGCAGATGTTTGTAGGCGTAATAGAGACGTTTTTTCAGGCGCAATTCGAGTTGTAAAACGCCCGAATTACGTCTTAAAACTGTGCGTGTGAACATACCCCTACACTTTCATGGCATTGCCGAAGTGGAAAATATCCCCTGCATGTGCACATGGCCTAAGACTTTACAAGTGGCGTTTGTAAAGACAGAAACCCATTGCAACAGATTTATCACCGTGGAATTGCTACCTAATGTCTGTTTCTTGAGACCGCCTTGCTGGCTATTAAAGGGATTTTCGAGGTACCAAAAAAACAAACCTTCCCAAACAGTTTATTTTTCACACTTAGTAGAAACAGTTTGTGTAAAAATTCTCTATTTTTACCTCCCTCCTCATCCTCAATCGCAGACATTCATTACTTCCTCGGTGTGGGGCGTGACTGTAGTTTCAGCCTGAGGCTAAAAACGACATTTCCCGACATGCAATATACTGTACCAGGAACGCTCTGCAGGGCAAACCGCTCCCACCAACATCTACCTCCTTCACAGCATTTTTTTTTTTTTTTTAAAGAAAGTCTGAGTCGTGCTTTCTGTCACCCAAAGTGCAAAAAAAGTGCACAAATGATGCGGTCTATCGCAGCCTTACTCCTAAAGGAAAGAGGCCCCGCATAACCATTTCCCGACCCTCCAAACCATAGTCCAAGAGGATCAAGGATCAATGATCCCCCCCTTGCTGAAGCTTAGGTGGACCCAACAACACTCCAAGGCTTCTACCTGGGCTGCCACCCCAGTGTCTACCTTGGAGCCTGTATCAGGTTGCGCCTCCCTTCCGAAGAAGGGAGGCCAGGTTGCAGGGGAAAAAGGAACCAGAAGGCCACACATTTTCCCCTAGACCTTGGAAGGGTCCCAAAAGGACACCACATCCAAAAATCCTGTGACACACGTGGCAAACACACAGTGAATAAACAAAATTTATTAAGTTAAAGTGCGCTGTGATACAGCCTGGACATTCGCCAGATATAAAAATTCCTCGTTTCCCAGTCAGAAGGCCGGGAAAATAAAGGTGTGCGCTCAAATAGCGTGAAAGACAAGTGCGTGCAAATGTGCCATCACTCAGTGGGTTCGATCTACCTCCTTCAGCCAATTAAACTTGCCGCTGCATGCAGGCACATTCGCTGCATGCAGCTACGAGAGGAATACTGTCTTTTGTGCACGTGCCAGGTGCTTGAGCTGCGCATGCTCAGTGCAGCGAATAGATTTTCCAGCCCCCTATATGTTACATCTGACAGCTCGTATATTGGGGGAGTGGAATGCAATAAGCTAACCACAGTGGCAGAAGCAAGGTATAGCGCCAGCATCAGTAATGCAAGTATATTGCATATTTCATGTTTTTTGCATGGTTAGAACAGGGGTTTAAAAAAAAAAAAGACTTGGAAAAACCCTTACATTTTTATATAAATCTCGACTAGATTTTTTATTTAATGAGTTCTGAAAGTCCAAGTCTAAAACTTGAAAAGTTGCGTTTTTGGTGTGTCTGTTTTGCGTGGCCAGATGGGACATTAAAGGGCTTGTCCAGTCTAAAAAAATGTGCAATTGAAAGTGAAGAAAAACGGGACCACCGGCGCTGCTTGGATAAAGATATTACACGACCATCTTGGTAGGTAAGGTAGATAGAGGACTTTATTGTTAACAGGGCTACGCGTTTCGACGCCGAACTCGCGTCTTCCTCAGGCCAATGCAGACTGTGCGTTTCCTGCCTCATTTATACATCAGGGCAAGGAAAAAGACCGCCAGAAAAAAATGTCTAAACTGTGTCCCAACACTTCCGCTAATCAACTGTTTTGAAGGGGAAGCAGCACTCGTACTCGCACTAAATTTTGGTGTTTTTCACAATTAAATACTTACTATTAGGTCACGCTAAGTAGAGCATTTGCGCTCCGTGACCTAATAGTAGGTCATGGGAATAACCGCACTTCCTCCCCCCCTCCCGGCACTTTTATGAGATGTGACAACTGCTGTCTCGTACAGCAGTTGCTGCAGCTCCTACCCCAGGGACCGATCGCATTGTCCCCGCCGATTAACCCCTCTTAAGCCAGGTTCAATAGCGATCGCGGCTTCCTAGGGGTTAAAGCACCATTGACGTCCCGCAACATTATTGCAGGCCCTGATGGTTGCTATGCAACCGTAGGCCTAACAATGGCCTCCGGCTATGCCATCCACAGAAGCCTAATGGGTCCTGACAGCTCTATTACACTGCACTACACTGCACTGTACTAGTGCAGTGTAACAGAGTACATGTATGCATGTAGTGCAGTGTATTAGAATAGAATTAGAATTGCGATCAGGGCCTACTGCCTTTAAACAGGCTCTGTCACCACATTATAAGTGCCCTATCTCCTACATAAGGAGATCGGCGCTATATTGTAGGTGACAGCAGTGCTTTCTTTTTAGAAAAACAATCTATTTTTACCACGTTATTAGCGATTTTAGCTTTAAGCTAATTACTTTCTTAATGCCCAACTGACCAATCAGCGTTATACACTTATCTCCATTCATTTACTCAGCGTGTGGGGATCCTGCTAGATCACTATGTGCAGTCTTATACTGACACATTAACGTTACTGAAGTGTTTAGACAGTGAATAGACATTCCTTCCAGCCAGGACGCGATGTCTATTCACAATCCTGACACTTCGGTAACGTTTCTGTGGTACTTACAGCAGAGCAAGTGTAATCTCACGAGATCACACTGTAAATGGCAGGTTACAGCGAGATTACGCTTGCTCTGCTGTAAGTACCACAGAAACGTTACTGAAGTGTCGGGATTGTGAATAGACATCGCGTCCTGGCTGGAAGGAATGTCTATTCACTGTCTAAACACTTCAGTAACGTTAATGTGTCAGTATAAGACAGCACACACTTATGTAGGAGGTAGTGCACTTATAATGTGGTGACAGAGCCTCTTTAACCCCTTAATGACCAGCCTATTTTAGACCTCAATGACCAAGCCATTTTTTATGTTTTTCCATCGTCTCATTCAAAGAGCTATAACCTTTATATTTTTGCGTCGACATAGCTGTATAAGGTCTTGTTTTTTGCGGGACAAGTTGTAATTTTTAATAGCACCATTTTGGGGTACATAGAACTTATTGATTAACTTGTATTAACTTTTTTTAAGGGGGGAATAGAAAAAAACAGCAATTTCGCCACACTTTTTTGCATCCTAAATTTACGCCGTTTACCGTGTGGTATAAATAACACAATAACTTTATTCAGTGGGTTGTTGCGATTGCAACGATATCAAATTTGTATAGTTTTTGTATGTTTTACTACTTTTACACAGTGAAAATACTTTTTTTTCAAAATTATTTGCATTTGTGGCTCCATATTTGGAAAGCCGTAACGTTTTTATTTTTTCGCCGATGCAATTGTAGGAGGGCTTTTTTTTGTGGGACGACTTGTAGTTTTTATTGGGACCATTTTGGAGTAGATGCGACTTTTTATCACATTTTCTTTAAGGCTGGATTCAAAGAAAACAGCAATTTTTGCATGGTTTTTTATTTTATTTTTTACGACGTTCATCATGCGGGTTAACTTATGTAATAACTTTATAGTCGGGGTCGTTACGGACGCGGCGATACCAAATATTTGTAACTTTTTTACTTTATTTTGTTTGTTAATAATAATAATGCAGTTTAGTTTGTAAGGGGGAAAAGTGTGTTTTTCATTTTTTTTTCACTTTTTATTACATTTTTTTTGCTAGTCCTACTAGGGGACTTCAGTATGCGATCCTACGATCACATTTATAATACACTGCAATACTTCTGTATTGCTGTGTATTATGCCTGTCTGTGTAAAACGGACAGGCATCTATCTGCTAGGTCATCCCTCTGGCGTGACCTAGCAGGCATTCACTACAGGCAGACCTGGGGGCCTTTATTATGCCCCCGGCTGCCATCGGAGACACAGACACTCGGTGATCTTATCACCGGGTGTCGGTGGGATGAGAGTGAGCTCCCTCCCTCTCTCCATAACAACTCAGATGCGGTGCACGCTATTGAGCGCCGTATCTGAGGGATTAAACGGGTGAGATCGATACTAATATCGATCTCACACGTTCGAGCAGGGATTCCCCCTGCCCTCAGCTACCTCCAGTAGCTGAGAGCAGGGAGATTTGACAGCTCCCTGCTCTGTTTACTTATTCCGATGCAGTGACGTAAAAAGTCTATTGCATCGGAATAAAGCCCGTTAGTGACCGACGTAAAAACACTAACAGGCGGTTACTAACGGGTTAGTGGGACCAAAAAAAAAAAACTAAAAAAAAAGTTGGATGAAAATAAAAAAATAAAAGTTTTAAAGTAATAAAATTAAAAATACCCCTATTCCCTTATAAGTCCTGTATTATTAAAAATATAAATAAAATAAATAAACTATACATAATTGGTATCGCCGTGTCCGTAACGACCTAAACTACAAAAGTATTTTGTTATTTATCCCGCACGGTGAACGCTGTAAAAGAAAATAATAAACCATATCAGAATCACAATTTTTTGGTCACTTCACCTTCCACAAAATTGAATAAAAAGAGATCAAAAAGTCGTATGTACCCAAAAGTGGTACTGATCGAAACTACAGTTCGTTACGCAAAAAACAAGCACAAAAAGTCGCATGCACCCCATGAAAACGACAATGAATTCCTAGTAGTCTAGTTTCCAAAATGGGGTCACTTTTAAGGGGTTTCCCCCTGTACTGGTACCTTCAGAAGCTCTGTAAACGTGACATGGCGCTCAGAAACCAATCAAGAAAAATCTATATGCCAAATCGTTTTCCTGACTATCTGAGCCCTGCTGTTTGTCCAACCAGGAGTTTATGATCACATATGGGGTATTGCCGTATTTTGGAGAAATTGCTTTTCAAATGTTGGGGTGTTTTTTCTCCTGTAAAATTAAAAAAATTTATCGGAAGAATATGTAATTTTCAATTTCACAGCATAATTCCACAAAATGCAGCAAAAAAAAACAAAACAACTTATGGCCTAAATGCTCACTATACCCCTCGATAAATTCCTTGAGGGGTGTAGTTTGCCAAATAGGGTTACTTTTGGGGGTTTCCACTGTTTTGGCACCACAAGTCCTCTTCAAACCTGACATGGTGCCTAAAATATAATCTAATAAAAAGGAGGTCTCAAAATCCACTATGTGCTCCTTTGCTTCTGAGGCCTGTGTTTCAGTCCATAAGCACACTAGAGCCACATGTGGGATATTTCCAAAAACTGCAGAATCTGGGCAATAAATATTGAGTTGTGTTTCTCTGGTAAAACCTTCTGTTTTAGTGAAAAAAATTTAATGAAAAGGATTTTTGGCAAAAAAAATGAAATTTGTAAATTTCCTGCGAGATGCCTAAAGGGTTAAGAAACTTTCTAAATGCTGTTTTGAATATTTTGAGGGGTCTAGTTTTTAAAATGGGGTAATTTATGGGGGTTTCTAATATATAGGCCCCTCAAAGCAACTTCAGATCTGAACTGGTACCTAAACAAAAAGGCTTTTGAAATTTTCTTCAAAATATGAGAAATTGCTGCTGTGTAACGTCCTAGAAAAATAAAAGAGCGTTCAAAAAATGATGCCAACATATAGTAGACATTTGGGATATGTGAAATAGTAACTATTGTGTGTGGTTTAACCATCTGTCTTACAAGCAAATACATTAAAATTCAGAAAATCACTATTTTTTCCACATTTTCTCTAAATTCTGCTATTTTTCACAATTAAACACTGAATATATTGACCAGATTTTACCACTAACATCCAGTCCAATGTGTCACGAGAAAAAGGTCTCAGAATCGCTTGGATAGGTATTAGCATTCCAGAGTTATTACCACATGAATTGACAAATGACAGATTTGAAAAATGGGCTTTGAGCCTTAACCCGTTAGTGACCGCCAATACGCCTTTTCACGGCGGCCACTAATGGCCTTTATTCTGATGCATAAGCCGTTTTACGGCGCTGCATCAGAATAAATAAACAGGGCAGGGAGCTGTCAAATCTCCCTGCTCTCAGCTGCCAGATGTAGCTGAGAGCTGGGGGCGTCCCTGCTCGAACGTGTGAGATCGATATAAGTATCGATCTCACCCATTTAACCCCTCAGATGCGGCGCTCAATAGCGTGTGCCGCATCAGAGTTGTTTTGGAGAGAGGCAGGGAGCTCCCTCTCATCCCACCGAAACCCGGTGATAAGATCACCGATTGTCTGTGTCTCCAATGGCAGCCGGGGGCCTAATAAAGGCCCCCAGGTCTGCCTGTAGTGAATACCTGCTAGGTCATGCCGGAGGCATGTCCTAGCAGATGCCTGTCCATTTTAAACGGACAGGCAGTAATACACCGCATTCCAAATTATTATGCAAAATGTTATTTTTCGCTGATTTTCCTAAATAGCCGATGCAAATGACAGTCAGTATAATCTTCAAGCCATCAGCCGTTGGAGTATAATGCGAATTTTATTGAATAAATCTCCTAATGATAATAGATTTTTTTTTTTAGAAGTAAAAAACTCAAAATGCACTGTTTCAAATTATTATACACAACAGAGATCAAAACATTTTAAAGGTTGTAAAGAGAACTAAAATGGTAATTTTTTGAATTTGCAGCATCAGGAGGTCATATTTACAGAAATCAAAAGCTCATTCAATCAAAAAAAACTTAGCAGGCCAAGTTAAATGTTAACATAGGACCCCTTCTTTGATATCACCTTCACAATTCTTGCATCCATTGAATTTGTGAGTATTTGGACAGTTTCTGCTTGAATATCTTTGCAGGATGTCAGAATAGCCTCCCAGAGCTTCTGTTTTGATGTGAACTGCCTCCCACCCTCATAGATATTTCGCTTGAGGATGCTCCAAAGGTTCTCAATAGTGTTCAGGTCAGGGGAACATGGGGGCCACACCATGAGCTTCTCTCCTTTTATGCCCATAGCAGCCAATGACACAGAGGTATGCTTTGCAGCATGAGATGGTGCATTGTCATGCATGAAGATAATTTTGCTACGGAAGGCACGGTTCTTCCTTTTGTACCACGCAAGAAAGTGGTCAGTCATAAACTACGTACTTTGCAGAGGTCATTTTCACACTGTCAGGGACCCTAAAAGGGCCTACCAGCTCTCCCCCCATGATTCCAGCCCAAAACATGACTCCGCCACCTCCTTGCTGACGTCGCAGCCTTGTTGGGACATGGTGGCCATTCACCAACCATCCACTACTCCATCCATCTGGACCATCCAGGGTTGTACGGCACTCATCAGTAAACAACACGGTTTGAAAATTTGTCGTCATGTATTTCTGAGCCCACTGCAACCGTTTCTGCTTGTGAGCATTGTTTAGGGGTGGCCGAATAATAGCTTTATGCACACTTGCAAACCTCTGGAGGATCCTACACCTTGAGGTTCGCGGGACTCCTGAGGCACCAGCGGCTTCAAATACCTGTTTGCTGCTTTGCAATGGCATTTTAGCAGCTGCTCTCCTAATCCTATTAATTTGTCTGGCAGAAAGCTTCCTCATTATGCCTTTATCTGAACGAACCCGTCTGTGCTCTGAATCAGCCACAAATCTTTTCACAGTACGATGATCACACTTAAGTTTTCTTGAAATATCCAATGTTTTCATACCTTGTCCAAGGTATTGCACTATTTCACGCTTTTCGGCAGCAGAGAGATCCTTTTTCTTTCCCATATTGCTTGAAACCTGTGGCCTGCTTAATAATGTGGAACGTCCTTCTTAAGTAGTTTTCCTTTGATTGGGCACACCTGGCAAACTAATTATCACAGGTGTCTGAGATTGATTACAATGATCCAAAAAGCCCTAAGACACAATACCATCCATGAGTTTAATTGAAAAACTAATAATTAAATGTTTATGACACTTAAATCCAATGTGCACAATAATTTGGAACACGGTGTACACTGAAATACAAAAGTTTTGCAGTGTATTATAATAGCGATAGGATGATCGCATATTAAAGTCCCCTAGTGAGACTAGTAAAAAAGTAAAAAAAACGTTTAATAAAGGTAATAAGAAAAAATGAGTAAACAAAATGAAAAACCCACTTTTTCCCCTTACAAACTGCTTTACTATTAAAAAACCAAAATTAAGTAAAAAAATGACGCATATTTGGTATCGCCGCGTCCGTAACAACCCCGACTTCAAAGCTATTACATTATTTAACCCGCACGGTGAACGCCGTAAAAAATTTAATAAAAAACTATGGAAAAATTGCTGTTTTCTGTGAATCCTGACTTTAAAAAAATTTGATAAAAAGTGATCAAAAAGTCGCATCTACTCCAAAATGGTACCAATAAAAACTACAAGTCTTCCCGCAAAAAAAAGCCCTTATACAACTGCATCGGTGGAACAATAAAAAAGTTATGGCTCTTCAAATATTGAGACACAAAAACAAATATTTTTTTTACTGTGTAAAAGTAGTTAAACATACAAAATCTATACAAATTTGGTGTCGTTGCAATCGTAACAACCCGCTGAATAAAGTTATTGTGTTATTTATACCACACGGTAAACGGCGTCGATTTAGGACGCGAAAAAGAGTGGCAAAATTTCAGGTTTTTTTCTATTCCTCCCCCAAAAAAAGTTAATAAAAGTTAATCAATAAATAATATGTACCTCAAAATGGTGCTATTAAAAAATACAACTTGTCCCGCAAAAAACAAGACCTTATACAGCTATGTCGACGCAAAAATAAAAACGTTATAGCTTTTGGAATGCGACGATGGAAAAACGTAAGAAATAGCTTGGTCATTAAGGTTTAAAATGTGCTGGTCATTAAGGGGTTAATGTCCAATGTGTCACAAGAAAACAATGTCAGGATCGCTTGGATAGGTAAAAGCATTCCAAATTTATTACCACATAAAGTGAAACATGTTAGATTTGAAAAATGAGGCACTGTCAGGAAGGGGTTAAAAACTGAAAATGTATATAAACATTCCAAAACATTGACCCTGGAAACTGAACCTTGGATGTTTGGCTGACCAAACCTGACTAAGCACTGAATGTTTAACTTTGTATTGTAATACTAATGGTATGTTCACACGGCAGCGTCCATAACAGCTGAAATTACGCGGCTGTTTTCAGGAGAAAACAGCACCGTAATTTCAGCCGTAATGGCATGTTGAGGCGCCATTTTGTTGCGTCCATTACGGACGTAAATGGAGCTGTTTTTCCATGTAGTCAATGGAAAACGGCTCCATTTACGTCTGAAGAATTGACAGGCACTTCTTTGACGCGGGCGTCTTTTTTACGCCCCGCCTTTTGACAGCGTGGCGTAAAAAAAATTACCGTGTGCACAGAACATCGTAAGACCCATTCTAATGAATGGGCAGATGTTTGCCAACGCTATTGAGGCGCATTTTCGGAGGTAAATCGAGGCGTAAAACGCCAGAATTACGTCCGTAAATAAGCCGTGTGAACATACCCTAATAGTGATCACTGTAGACAGAAGACAGACACAGATATTCCACTGTACATTAGAGCTCAGATGCAAAACGTTTCCAGCACACTTAGGGCACGGCCAGACATGGCGGGATTGGTGTGGCATTCCGCTGCGGACAGTCCGCATTGGAATTCTCCTGCAGCCGTTTTTTACAGTTGTTTCAATACATCTTTAGGGAAGGTAGTTCAGACGTTGCAGAAAACTCTGATGCAGACCATAGCCTGCGGTGCGGAATTTTCCCTCCACAGCATGCACTGACTTTTGCGGAGAAGAAACTGAATTTCACTGCGGATTTCAGCCTTTGCAATGCAAAAACTGAAATCTGTGGCAAGTCCGCTATGTTTTCTGCAACGTCTGAATTACCTGTCAAATATGCAAATGCTGGTGCAGATTCGTTGCGTAAATGCCCCAAATCTGCACCAACATTTGCAGCGGAAAACCTCCGCCACGTTTGGCCGTGCCCTTATAGTTGTCTGTACCACTGACCACTAAACACAATACTGAATGCCCTTGGGCACTATGTATTAATACAGATGTATACCTGTAGGCTTTCTCTCCCAGCGATAACATCTGATCGATCACCAGAGGTTCCAGCAGCCAGACCCATTTGATTAGATCACAGTTGGGGGCAACTTTCTCAGGAAAGGTATTTGTCCTAGGTGGAATCCCAGTTTCAGCTCACTGGCCTGTGGTTATCAGTTTCTTCTCTATTGTATATTATAAGGTGGTCATATTTTGTTAGAGGATATTTGATTAATGATGCAACAAACACATATTGAAATTCTCTTAGAAATTGGAACCAATTAAGTAACAAATAGTAGCATCACAAATAGCTTTCCGAGATACAATGTATCTACAGTTTGAGGTGTATTTTTAGACATCCTTACTGATTTACAACAATTTGCCCACTGAGAATTACCCGATCTTGCAAGAAAATGAAGTTCCATGGGGAGTTTTATGTAACAACAGGTACTTCTAAAGCAATAGGATTGAAATGATTATATGAGCAACGGAAGAATCTGTTAACAAATCTGCCTTAGATCCTGTAACACAAATAATTTCTATGTTCTCCTACCACTCTCTCATTTCAGTCAATCTATTGAGACATGAATGAAACAGAATGGCCAGGGGAGCTTCAGTACTCTCAATGTCCCTGTTGGTTTGAGCTCAATGTTTTGTTTTTTTTAGTATTTAGTATCTGCCAGATATACAAAAGCAGGCAGAATGTTAAAATTACCAAATGATTACTAATGCTTATCTTGGCAAGTGATGACATATTGCTAGGATATCCCATCACTTGCTGATCAGTGGGTGTCCTATTACGGACTCCCATCGATCACGATTACAGCACCTGGACGGAAGAGACACTGCGCAGGGAAAAATTAAAGGCTATGTACACCTTTTGCACAGTTTTTTTTAATTGTTTTTTTTTTTAAATTGTATTGCATGTGTTTTGCACAATAAAATACATTTCTAATTGGTATTAATAAAAAATTGTCTACCATTTGTCTTCTGTACATGCAGTGTATTTCAGTACATGGCCAGCTGCTGTATTCAGTTGTCTCTCTGATCCATCAGTCAGCTCCCTGACGGCAAACTCAGCAGCTCCTCCTTTGTAGATTCATGTATGAGCATTTAGGGTATGTTCACACGGCAGCGTCCGTAACGGCTGAAATTACGGGGATATTTTCAGGAGAAAACATCCCCGTAATTTCAGCTGTAACGGCATGTGCAGGAGCTTGAACGCCGCGTCCATTACGGACGTAATTGGCGCTGCTTTTCATTGGAGTCAATGAATAACGGCTCCAATTACGCCCCAAGAAGTGACAGGTCACTTCTTTGACGCGGGCGTCTATTTTCGCACCGTCATTTGACAGCGGCGCGTAAATATACGCCTCGTGTGAACAGACAAATGTCAGCCCATTGCTTTCAATGGGCAGATGTTTGTCAACGCTATTGAGGCGCATTTTTCGGACGTAATTCGGGGCAAAAACGCCCGAATTACGTCTTTAATTAGTGTGTGTGAACATACCCTTAGAGTGACATCTGCACATGTACAAGGTCCTACTCACTGGTGTGTGTTGTGCAGATGAGAACAGTTCCCCTTCAGTTATTCAAAAGCCACTTTCTCCTTTTCACTGAGGACTTAAGAGCATGCCCATCGATCTCTCCTAACCACAGATAGCAGGGCATGCACAGTGCAACATATCCCCTGTGTAAGCAGAGAGCTACTGTGCAGTGAGAAGACCCTCAGAGGGGGAGGGGGAGGATGGGAAATACATAGATACGTTGTGTAACTGTGTGCTCATTCAAAATTGCCACAGAAGCAGCAGAAGGGAGGGGGGATAGCTGAGAGAAGGCCGTGCTCCTGCATGAGAAATCCACACAGCCAGAGAAGAGAACATGTGACCAGTACTGGGGAACGCACCTAGATAAGAGAATATGTGGCCAGTGCTGGGGAATGCCCCTTGAGAAAAGAACATGTGGCCAGTGCTGGGAAATGCCCCTAGAGAAGAGAATATGTGGCCAGTGCTGGGGAATGCCCCTAGAGAAGAGAACATGTGGCCAGTGCTGGGAAATGCCCCTAGAGAAGAGAACATGTGACCAGTGCTGGGGAGCGCCCCTAGAGAAGAGAACATGTGACCAGTGCTGGGGAACCCCCCCTAGACAAGAAGTTTGAATGGAGAAAAGGTTGCAAACTGGTTATGACAGCTGCTGAAGGAATAAAAAGGAAAGCTCAATGCATAAAACAGATATGTGACTTAGTAACATGCATGTATATTGATTTTTCATGCACAAAGGTTTCCATAGCCTTTAACCCCTTCAGGACACAGCCTGTTTTGGCCTTGTGGACGCAGGCGATTTTTTTCAAATCTGACCTGTGTCACTTTATGTGGTAATAGCTTGGGAATGCTTTTACCTATCCAAGCGATTCTGAGATTGTTTTCTCGTGACATATTGTACTTTACGTCTGTGTAAAAATTTGGTCGATAAATTCAGTATTTATTTGTGAAAAACACCAATATTAAGAGAAAATTTGCAAAAAATTGCATTTTTCTAAATCTGATTGTATCTGCTTGCAAAACAGATATTAATACCACACACAATAGTTACTAGTTAACATTCCCCATATGTCTACTTTATGTTGGCATAGTTTTTTGAACATCCTTTTATTTTTCTAGGACGTTATAAGGCTTAGATCTTTAGCAGCAATTTCTCACATTTTCAAGAAATTTCCAAAACCTATTTTTTCAGGGACCAGTTCAGTTCTGAAGTGGCTTTGAGGGACTTATATATTAGAAACTCCCCATAATTCACCCCATTTTAAAAACTTCACCCCTCAAAGTATTCAAAACAGCATTCAGAAAGTTTCTTAACCCTTTAGGCATTTCACAGGAATTAAAGCAATGTAGAGGTGTAATTTACAAATGTATTTTTTTTTTGCAGAAATTCATTTGTAATAGAAAAATTTCTGTAACACAGTAGGTTTTACCAGAGAAACGCAACTCAATACTTATTGCCCAGATTCTGCAGTATTTAGAAATATCCCACATGTGGCTCTAGTGTCCTAATGGTCTGAAACACCGGCCTCATAAACAAAGGCGCACCTAGAGGATTTTAAAGCCTCCTTTTTATTACAATATATTTTAGACTCCATGTCTGGTTTGAAGAGGTCTTGTGGTACCTAAACAGTGGAAACCCCCAAAAAGTTACCCCATTTTGGAAACTACACTCCTCAAGGAATTTATCTAGTTGTATAGTGAGCATTTTAACCCCTCAGGTTTTTTTGCTGAATTTATTGGCGTTAGTCTGTGAAAATGAAAATCGACATTTCTTCTGAAGAAACATAGACATTTTTAATTTTTGCAAGGAATAAAGGAGAAAAAGCACCCCAACATTTGTAAAGAAATTTATCCTGATTACGGCAATACCCCATATGTGGTCATAAACTTATATCTGAACACATTACAGCCCTCAGAAGGGAAGGAGCGCCATTTGGGTTTTGGAGCTCAAATTTTCCTATAATGGTTTTCGGTGCCATGTCCCATTTGCAACGCCCTGGAGGGACCAAAACAGCAGAAACCCCCCAAAAGTGACCCCATTCACTATCAGAATCCAAGAGAGCAAATGCCTCTTCAGCGGTATATAACTTGCGTGACATTTTTTACGTATTTTTTTTTTTACTAAAAGTAACAAAGAAAAAGTCCACTAATCCATTGATCAATAAATTTATGAACAACCCTAAGGCCCTGTTCACACTGTTCTCCGCAAAACTCGTCAAAAACCGCCCAAAAATGTCTCCCATTGATTTCAATGGGAGTTGGACGAGCTTTTTTACCGTGAGCAAAAAAAACGCATCGTGGTAAAAAGAAGCAACATGACCTATCTTGAGGCGGTTTCCGCCTCCAAAACCCCATTTCAATCAGTCAGAAGGGTAAAAAATACACCTCTACGAGTGTTTTGGCGAGTTTTTGTCAAACCAATGTGCAGAAAACGTCTGGAGCAGTTTTTGCAGGAGGAATTTTCCTCCTGCAAAAAACTCAGTGTGAACACAGCCTAACAATGAATCAATGTATTTAGAATTTACAGACGTGTAAAATATATGAAGAAATTTATATAAGTATATGTGTGTGTATACGTATATATTACATGTACGTATATATCTATATGATGTTATAGGTATATAACATCCCTAATTATTAATTTTTAGTATTAACAAATTTCAAATTTGTCTATATATAATATATATTACGTGTGTGTGTGTGTATGTCTATATATATATATATATATATATATATACACTACCGTTCAAAAGTTTGGGGTCACCCAGACAATTTTGTGTTTTCCATGAAAACTCACACTTATAATTATCAAATGAGTTGCAAAATGACTAGAAAATATAGTCAAGACATTGACAAGGTTAGAAATAATGATTTTTATTTCAAATAATAATTTTCTCCTTCAAACTTTGCTTTCGTCAAAGAATGCTCCATTTGCAGCAATTACAGCATTGCAGACCTTTGGCATTCTAGCAGTTAATTTGTAATCGGGAGAAATTTCACCCCATGCTTCCAGAAGGCCCTCCCACAAGTTGGATTGGCTTGATGGGCACTTCTTGCGTACCATACGGTCAAGCTGCTCCCACAACAGCTCTATTGGGTTGAGATCTGGTGACTGCGCTGGCCACTCCATTACAGATAGAATACCAGGTGCCTGCTTCTTCCCTAAACAGTTCTTGCATAATTTGGAGGTGTGCTTTGGGTCATTGTCCTGTTGTAGGATGAAATTGGCTCCAATCAAGCTCTGTCCACAGGGTATGGCATGGCGTTGCAAAATGGAGTGATAGCCTTCCTTATTCAAAATCCCTTTTACCTTGTACAAATCTCCCACTTTACCAGCACGAAAGCAACCCCAGACCATCACATTACCTCCACCATGCTTGACAGATGGCGTTAGGCACTCCTCCAGTGTTTCTGCATCTCACAAATGTTCTTCTGTGTAATCCAAACACCTCAAACTTCGATTCGTCTGTCCATAACACTTTTTTCCAATCTTCCTCTGTCCAATGTCTGTGTGCTTTTGCCCATATTAATCTTTTCCTTCTATTAGCCAGTCTCAGATATGGCTTTTTCTTTGCCACTCTGCCCTGAAGGCCAGCATCCCGGAGACGCCTCTTCACTGTAGACGTTGACACTGGCATTCTGCGGGTACTATTTAATGAAGCTGCCAGTTGAGGACCTGTGAGGCGTCTATTTCTCAAACTAGAGACTCTAATGTACTTGTCTTGTTGCTCAGTTGTGCAGCGGGGCACTTCTCTTTCTACTCTGGTTAGAGCCTGTGTGAGCTGTCCTCTGAAGGGAGTAGTACACACCGTTGTAGGAAATCTTCAGTTTCTTGGCAATTTCTCGCATGAAATAGCCTTCTTTTCTAAGAACACGAATAGACTGTCGAGTTTCACATGAAAGCTCTCTTTTTCTAGCCATTTTGAGAGTTTAATCAAACCCACAAATGCTCCAGATTCTCAACTAGCTCAAAGGAAGGTCAGTTTTATAGCTCCTCTAAACAGCAAAACTGTTTACAGCGGTGCTAACATAATTGCACAAGGGTTTTCAAGTGTTTTCTAATCATCCATTAGCCTTCTAACACAGTTAGCAAACACAATGTACCATTAGAACACTGGAGTGATGGTTGCTGGAAATGGGCCTCTATGTAGATATTGCATTAAAAAACAGATGTTTGAAGCTAGAATAGTCATTTAGCACATTAACAATGTATAGAGTGTATTTCTGATTAATTTAATGTTATCTTCATTGAAAAAAACTGTGCTTTTCTTGCAAAAATAAGGAAATTTCTAAGTGACCCTAAACTTTTGAACGGTAGTATATATATATATATATATATATATATATATATATATATATATATATATATATATATATATATATATATATATATAATATAGACGTGTGTATGTGTATATATATATATACACACACACACACACACACACACACACAGTATATAAATATATATATATATATATATATATATATATAAATATATATATATATATATATGTATATATATATATATAATTATATATATATATATATATATATATATATATATATATACACACATACACACACACATATATACATATATGCAGACATATACACACACACATTATAAGCCCTAATTGATTACTAACTAATTAATTAATTGTCCTGGTCTGAGTACTATCTACCTAAACTATAACTAGCTGCCTACACTAAACTATCTATGTGGAGGTGTTTTTGTGTGTTTTTCACAGTCGGTGTGTCTTTATTTGAGACACACAGCAGCTGCTCGGCACAGCTTCTTCTCCCCCACTGTCTCAGAATGATCTGACAGGGAGGGAGGAGAAACATTGTAACAAACAAACAGCACAGAAAGTTTGTTGCTGCAACAAACTTTGCTGTGATCACCATGATAGCTTTATCATGGTGATCACGTCATCAGGACCGACACCAATCCGGTCCTGATGTCTTCTCTCAGCACTTAGGCTGCTAGTAGCAGCGTGTGCTGAGAGATTCAGAGCACAGGGAGAGTGCTGTGCACTCTGTTCTGGCACCACGTGAATTAACGGGCTGCAGGAGAAAAGCCCAGCACGGCAGCCCGTTAATCTACGTGGGCTGGTCGTGAAGGGGTTAACCCCTTCCCTCTGCAGCCACTTTTGACCTTCCTGACAGAGCCTTATTTTTCAAATCTGACGTGTCACTTTATGTGGCAATAACTTTGGAATGCTTTTACCTATCCAAGCGATTCTGAGATTGTTTTCTCATCAGACATTGTACTTTAAGTTAGTGGTAAAATTTGGTCGATACATTCATTATTTAATTGTGAAAACACCAAAATTTGTGTAGCAATTTAAATGTAAAGAAGATAGTGATACCATTCAAAATACTTGCTAATTAACATTTCCATCGGTTTTTTGAATATCCTTTTATAGTTCTAGGACGTTACAAGGCTTAAAACTTTAGCAGAAATTTCTCACATTTTCAAGACAATTTCAAAAGGCTATTTTTACAGGAACCAGTTTCATTGTGAAGTTGCTCTGAGGGGCCTATACAATAAAAAAAAACACCATTTTAAAAACTGCACCCCTTAAAGTATTCAGAACAGCATTTAGAAAGTTTCACGAGAATTAAAGAAAATGTACAAATGTTATTTTTTTGCAGAAATTCATATTTAAGATTTTACCAGAGAAACACAATGCAATATTTATAACCCAGATTCTGCAGTTTTTACAAATATCCCAAATGTGGCCCTAGGGTGTTAATGGACTGAAACACATCTCTCTACTCACTGGCAGGGCCCTAGCATAGGCGAACCCTATCTGGGAGAGACCCTTGACTTCCAGGGGTTCCTACGGACATTTCGCACAGTGTTTGCGGAGCCTGGACGAGTCTCATCGGCAGCTGCCTCCTTGATGAACCTAAGCCAGGGAGACACTTCCGTGGGCGAGTACGCCATCCACTTCCTGTCACGTATGGGTTCGTGGACCCACTGGGCCGTACCGCCTTGGCGGTATGGCAGCTGGCCAACATGGCGCAGGTCAGAGTCTATAGTTCTATAGGTTACCTGTCGCAGCTTGGACAGTAGCAAGGCAGGCTTTGCTGGGACTAGGCAGCAGGTAGACATCAGGCGTGGAGTAGCAGGACAGGCGTAGAATACAGCACGGCACAGAAAAAGCACTAGATAGCTCGGGATACAGGAACAGGAACACACTAGGAGACCATCGAATAGACAAACTTAGGGTACGACAACGACGCTCCTACATAAAGGCAAGGGGCTGAACTGCTCTTATAGTTCAGGGACTCATGGGTTCATAGTTCTTCAAAGTCCGGTGCGCGCGCTGGCCCTTTAAGAGCGGGCACGAGCGTGCGTGCGCACCCTACGAGATCCGGCTGAGGTGAGTGGAAGCGAGCGCTGGCGTCTCATGAGGAGGAGGCTGTGGCCAGCGCTTGTCGTCTCGTGGCTGCGGCTGTCAGGGGGAGATTGGAGCTGACGGCCCGCAGCTACAGACATGACGCTTCCTCACCCTGGCGGGAGAATTGTCGTGGAACAATGAGGCATTGGTGGCTACATTCTGGCAGGGACTGTCTACTGAGATTAAGGACGAGCTTGCCGCCCGAGATCTATCGTCGACCCTGGATGACCTCATCCTTCTGGCCGCCCAGATTGATATAAGGATCCGAGAACGGTTCCAAGAAGCTCGTCAGGAGGGAAGACTCCCTAGCCCGGTTCCTACTTTGCAGCAACCCCTGCTGTCCTCAGTTGCTGATCTTTCAAAAGAGTCTTTGAGGACGGACCAGTTTAAGCTGTCTACCCAGGAGAGACAACGCAGACGCACCTCGAGACTCTGTCTATATTGTGGCCTCGGAGGCCATCTTGTGCGTCTGTGCCCCCAAAAGCCCCAGAGCCTAGGGTTGGTTGGAGAAACAGCCCTGGGTGAAGAAGGACTTTTGTCTAAATTGTCCATTCCCGTGACCATAGTGTCCTGCGAAAAAATTATTCGGGTCTCTGCTGAACTCTGGATCCGCTGCTAATTTCATTCGAAGAGACCTGGTGGATCTTCTCCAATTGCCTACGAGCCCTCTGGAGAGGCCTTTGATGGTTGCATCTGTGAATGGACTACCTCTGCCAGACCCGGTTGTAGCTGTAACCAAGCCGCTGAGGCTCCAAGTGGGAGCCCTCCATTCCGAGGTCATGACATTCTTTGTCCTGGCTAAAGGCGTCAACCCTGTGCTGCTGGGCCTGCCCTGGCTCCGACTACATTCCCAAGTCCTTGACTGGAATTCTGGAGAAGTTCTCCAGTGGGGTTCCGAGTGTCTCTACCGCTGCCTGGTACAGATTAGTTCGGCTCAGCCTCCTACGCCTTAGTCCTTGGCAGGATTGCCTTGTCATTATTCTGCATTCTCGGATGTCTTCAGCAAGATAGAGGCGGAGACACTGCCCCCACACCGGGCGTGTGACTGTCCTATCGAGCTGATTCCTGGTGCATCCATTCCCTGTGGTAGGGTATATCCTCTCTCCTTACCAGAGACTCAGTCCATGTCTGCCCATGTTAAGTAGAATCTGGAGAGGGGCTTCATACGAAAGTCCTCCTCCCCGGAGCCGGATACTTCTTCGTCAAGAAAAAGGATGATTCTTTGCGACTCTGCATCGACTACCGGGGTCTCAACCAAATCACGGTAAAAAATAGATATCTGTTGCCATTGATTTCTGAACTGTTCGATCGTATACGAGGACTACATCATCTCGGATCAAGGCCTCAAGTTGGATCCTGAGAAAGAAGGTAAAAGCCATCCTGGAATGGCCACGCCCTCAAGGCTTGAGGTCCATACAGTGCTTCCTGGGATTTGCTAATTTCTACAGACAGTTCATTCCAAACTTCTCCTATCTCTACCCTCACCAAGAAAGGCATGAACACCAAACTATGGACTCCTGAGGCGGAATCCGCATTTAATAGCCTGAAGAGATCCTTCACGTCAGCCTCTATCCTCGATCATCCAGATGTATCTCGTCAGTTCTCGTTGGAGGTGGACGCCTCCACTGTCGGTGCTGGTGCACTCCAGAGAGGTTCCAAGGGCAACACAATGGTATGTGGCTATTACTATAAACTCTTCTCTTCCGCAGAACGTAACTACTCGATTGGGGATGGGAAGTTTCTGGCCATCAAATTGGCTCTGGAGGAGTGGAGACATCTACTGGAGGGTGCAGTTCATCCCATCTTGATATTCACGGACCACAAGAACCTCACCTATCTCCAAACGACCTAACGACTGAATCCCCGTCAGGCCAGGTGGTCGCTGTTCTTTGCCCGGTTCCAGTTTGAGCTCCACTACCATCTGGTCGACAAGAATGTGAGGGCCGATGCCTTGTCCAGATCGTTCGAGACAGACCACACTATGGAGTCTCCCCAGAATATCATTGATCCATCCTGCATCATCCCAGTCAACCCTCTTCAAGCTAGAGACATTCCCCCGGGGAGGACTTTTGTGCATCTGGCAGACAGAAGAGGAATCCTCAGCTGGGGACACAGTTCCAAACTGGTAGGTCACGCGGGTGCCCGTAAGACCCGAGACCTGATTGCTCATCAGTTCTGGTGGCCTACGCTGCCCAAAGACATCACAGACTTTGTCTCCTCCTGCATAGTGTGCACAGCGAATAAAGTTGCCCACTCCAAACCGGCTGGCCTGCTCCAGCCGCTGCCTGTGCCCGATGCCCCCTGGCAGCGTATTGCTAAAGACTTTGTCACGGACCTGCCTCCCTCTGCTTGATGCAGTGCGGTCTCGGTGGTGGTGGACCGATTCTCCGAAATGGCTCATTTTGTTCCACTGACCGGCCTACCTTCTGCTTCCCAACTGGCGAATCTTTTCATCCAACACATCTTCCGTCTGCACGGCTTGCCTCTGCATGTTGTGTCGGATCGGGGGGTTCAGTTCACATCAAAGTTCTTGAGAGCCCTCTGCGGACTCCTTGGTATGAAGTTGGACTTTTCCTCAGCCTACCATCCCCAGTCCAATGGTCAAGTCGAGAGAATAAATCAGATTATGGAGAACTATGTATGACACTTTATCTCCAGGCAGCATGATGACTGGGTGCAGCTGCTTCCTTGGGCTGAGTTCTCCTACAGCAACCACACTAGTGAGTCCACCGCCTCCAGCCCATGGTTCATTGTCTACGGCCAACACCCATGAATACCTCTCCCTGTTTCCACTTTGTCCCAGATACCTGCAGCTGACTCTACATTCAGGGACTTTCTACAAATCTGGCAGCAGACCCGATTTTCTATTCTGCTGGCGGTCGACCGCATGAAAAGAAAGGCAGACACAAGAAGACGAGAGCCTCCTCAGTTTCTTCCAGGCACTAAGGTCTGGCTGTCCTCTAAGAATATCTGGCTGAGGGCGCCATCGTACAAGTTTGCTCCCAGGTCCCTTGAACCCTTCGAGATTTTGCAACAAATCAACCCGTCTCCTACAAGCCTCGGCTGGTTTGTTCCTGAAGAGAGGTCCTGGGAGCCAGAGGAGAACCTCAATGCTCCTACCCTTCTGACGAAGTTTCTCCCTCGCTCTGGCCCCAAGAGGAGGGGGTGGGGGTAAGAGGGGGGATACTGTCATGGCCGCGGGACGTCAGGCTCACTCATCTTCTGACGGCCGCAGCCATGGATCTGTGATTGCTGGTCCCCATCTCCTCCTCAGGAGACGCCAGCGCTCACTTCCGCTTCTCCCGGCCGGTTCCTGCAGTTAAAGTGCCAGATTAGCCCATGAGCACCTTGGACTATAAGAGGGGCCCAGCCCCTTCCTGTCTTGCCTCAGCTTTGTTGTCGTTACCCTAGTCTGTCTATGCAAATGGTCTCCTAAGTGTTTTCCAGTTTCCAGTGTTTCCCGTTCCTGCTAACTGTAACCTGTATCCCGTGCTATTCTGGTCAAGTGCCGTATTGAGTTTGAGTCGTGCTGCAATGAGTACCACGCCTGTCCTGCTTCATCATGCCTGGTGTCTCCCTGCTGCCTAAGTCCCAGCCGAGCCTGTCTTGCTACTGTCTGAGCTACCACAGGTACACCTATACGAACTATAGACTGTGTCCTGTTGGCCAGCTGCCATAACGTCAAGGTGGTACGGCCCAGTGGGTCCACGTACTCAACGTGACACTGGGCTGATAACACGATACAAGCTCTAATATCTCCAACTACTAATTGTAGCGTCCATGGCCGTGGACCGTCGGGATTACTTACCCCCACGGCGGCCACAGCCATGGATTTGTGAGCGCTGGGTCGCATTTCCTTCCCAGGAGACGCCAGTGCTCACTTCCGCTGAGGTCCGCTGTGTCCCATAGGGTGCGAGCGGACGCTCGTGCCTGGCCTTAAAGGGCCAGCATGCGCACATGGGAATCATCATCATCAATTAGCCCATGATTCCCACGGATTATAAGAAGGGCCATGCCCCTTTGCTCATTGCCTTAGCATTGTTAGTATTCCCATGTCAGTCTTGCAAATGGTCCCTTAGTGTTATCCTGTTCCTGTTGTTACCTGTGCCCTGTTACCTGTATTCCGTGCTGTGTTCTTGTTCCTGAGCCTGTTAGTGTTGGAGTCGTGTCCTATTGCTGTCATCTGCCACCTCCAGTGTCTTCTTCCACGTCAAATGTTCTCTGCCACGTCCAGTGTCATCTGCCACGTCCAATGTTATCCGCCACGTCTTGCGCAACCTGCTGTCATCCGCCATGTCTGGCGTAACCTGCTGCACCCACCTCCCTCCATGCTAAAGCATCGGCCACTGTCTGGAGTATTCAGGTACCCTAATGTGGGACTTTGTATTGCTTGGATGCTCTGTTGTTTGGCCATCTTCCTCCCCGCTACAGCGGTGTGGCCTAGTTGGTCCACATACCCACATACCCACAGACCGTGACACTAATCACCAACTAAGATCAGAGCCTTATCCAGTGTTTTTCACCCGCCCCTCAAGAAAACGCACTGTGATTGGTAGGACTGAACAGACCCACCAATCACAGCAATCCCCGGCAATGGACCAATAGCAGTGGTCCATTGCTGGTAACATGGGACATGGGGAAGGGGGAGAGGACGATAGTAGCTGTTCCTGGGCTCAACTGTTCAGATTCACCGATCGCATCGATCACCGGCATCGGACCTCTAATCAGGGTCCATTGCCTGTGACTCAGGAGTCTTAGCTGCCAGGGACAGCTACTCTCTTTCAGAACATGGAAAACCCCTTTAAGTTTCAGTAGAACTGTGAGAACGTTTGGTTGTTGTGGCTGTAATATAAACCCTATAATGCAGCAGGATATTAGCTGTGTGAAAACCGCCCAAAAGTAAATAACTAAAACAAAGACACTACAATGAGCCAAAACATTCTCTTTTGCTACTATGATAGCTGATTCCGTTGCTTCGACTGCACATGTAGTCTATACTACACTGTAGGTCATACAGTACTAATGGTTTTGGAATGTGAATTTGGTATCTAGTAGTAACGTTCACAAGTGTAAACTAAGGTCATTTACTGACAAACCAAAGCCAGTGAATATGATATGTGTGGTGTAGATTTAGCTTCCAAACTGTGTACTGCTTTGCGGTATTACATGACATTCATTGAGTATTTTTAGTGTTCGGCCTCAGTGATAATGATACATTTGGATGTCTTTCAGGCGTCTTATTTTAAAATAATCATTTGTTTTTTAATGCTGTATAATATTGGGTCATTTATTTCTGATTTATCTTTTTTTTTTGTAAGAAACAGAGGAAACGATTAAAAGTGATGAAGTGTAATTAATGTAAAATTCTAGCAGGTGGGGATTACAACTCACCACATCACGAAACCCTAGATAAATCTCTTCATAATACCACAATCAGCATTGTTAGCTAATATGTCCTCAGCCTTTTATTAGCATCTACTTTTAACACTTGGCAACATGTACATACAATATACTGACAATATTCCTTTTTTTTTCAAAATTCTTACTGGAAATTAGATTATTTCAGAATGACATCAAACAAAATTGCACAATTCTATCTGGTTTCACAAACATCGTTTGGCAGTGTTTTCAGTGGGATTTTAGGTGATTTTCTTTGCTGCGTAAAGCCTGTATCTGCTGTTTGTACAAGTCCTAAATGAAAACTGATAGAATCAAAACAAATGTAAATATTTGCCTCCAATATTCTTTGTGGTCTTATTTAGCATACAGCATTCTTTAAAGAGGTTCTGTCATCAGATTATCAAATCCCTATCTCCTATTGAATGTGATCGGCGCTGCAATGTAGATAACAGTAAAGTGTTTATTTTTAAAAAAAAATGATAATTTTTGCCCAAGTTATGAGCAATTTTAGATTTATGCAAATGAGTTTTTCAAGGGACAGCTGGGCGTGTTTTCTTGTTTTACCAACTGGGCGTGTATTCTGTTTTTACCAACTGTGCGTGTTTACTCGTTTTACCAACTGGGCATTATGAATAGAAGTGTACGACGCTGACCAATCAGTGTCATACACTTCTCATCGTTCCCACCCAGCTTCTTTCACTGCACAGACACACAGCGTGTTCTCGCGAGATCACGCTGTGACGTCACTTCCTCCCACAGGTCCTTCACCATCGCGTCGGACGAGAGAAGACACATCGGCTCCAGGCGTCCGAGAGGGTACAATTGAATCTGCAGCAGCATATCTCGGATGCCTGGTTCCGATGTGTCTTCTCTCGTCCGACGCGATGGTGAAGGACCTGTGGGAGGAAGTGACTTCACAGCGTGATCTTGCGAGAACACGCTGTGTGTCTGTGCAGTGAAAGAAGCTGGGTGGGAGAAGCAGGCGGTTATTTAATTATCGGGTGCCAAATATAACAGCACCGATATCTAAATAACGGAGGAGGGTAGAAAAAAAATGTAAAGTGCCCCATGGTTTGTGTAGCCCTCCCCCATTACATGATGCACTCAGCTGCACATGTATGAGCAGGTGAAAGGTTCTCTTTAAGCAATTGCTTTTAATGCATTTTAATACGTAAAATATGCATATTATGTAAGATAATAAAGCAGAAACATGGCAACATCGTAATCTGTTTTCCCCCAGGACAGCAAATAAACAAAGTAGTAAATTCCCAGTTATCTACCCCCTTCAGAGTCCTCTGCGACATTTATTGCTTTTCTTTGTATATCCACATAGAACACTTACTACTGTAATATACAGGGGGCTTTGAATGCTAAGAATTTGAAATAAGTCCCTGTTTTTAATGCAATATATATATATATATATATATATATATATATATATATATATATATATATATATATAGAATATCCTTTCACAGTAGTAACTTAACCCCTTAGTGTCTACACCTGTTTTGGCCTTAAGGACCAGACCATTTCTTTCAAATCTGACATGTATCACTTGAAGTGGTAATAACTTTGAAATGCTTTTATTTTTTCAAGCGATTCTGAGATTGTTTTCTCGTGACACATTGGACTTTAACCCCTTCCCTCTTTAGCCGCTTTTGACCTTCCTGACAGAGCCTCATTTTTCAAATCTGACATGTTTCACTTTATATGGTAATAACTCCGGAATGCTTTTACCTATCCAAGCGATTCTGAGATTGTTTTCTCGTAACACATTGGACTTTATGTTACTGGCAAAATTTGCCCGATACATTCAGTATTTAATTGTGAAAAACACCAAAATTTAGCGAAAAATTTCAAAAATTAGCATTTTTCTCAATTTAAATGTATCTGCTTGTAAGACAGGCAGTTATACCACACAAAAATGTTGCTAACTAACATCCCCCATATGTCTACTTTAGATTGGCATCATTTTTTGATCATCATTTTATTTTTCTAGGACGTTACAAGGCTTAGAACTTTAGCAGCAATTTCTCAAATTTTCAAGAAAATTTCAAAATACTATTTTTACAGGGGCCAGTTTAGTTGTGAAGTGGCTTTGAGGTCCTTAGATATTAGAAACCCCCAATAAGTCACCCCATTTTAAAAACTGCACCCCTCAACCTATTCAAAACAGCATTTAGAAAGTTTCTTAACCCTTTAGACATTGCGTAGGAATTAAGGCAAAGTAGAGGTGAAATTTACAAAGTTCATTATTTTTTTCCAGAAATTCATTTTGAATCCATTTTTTTTGTACCACAGAATGTTTTACCCAAGAAATGCAACTCAATATTTATTGCCCAGGTTCTGCAGTTTTAGGAAATATCCCACATATGGCCCTAGTGTGCTACTGGACTGAAGCACCGGCCTCAGAAGCAAAGGAGCACCTGGTGGATTTTGGGCCTCCTTTTTATTAGAATATATTTTAGGCACCATGTCAGCTTTGAACAGGTCTAGTGGAACTAAAACAGTGGAAACCCCCCAAAAGTATCCCCATTTGGGAAACTACACCCCTCGAGGAATTTATTTAGGGGTGTAGCAAGCATTTTGACCGGCCAGTTTTTTTGCAAAAATTTTTGGAATTAGGCCATGAAAATGACAATTTTCATTTTTTCAAATAAAATGTAGGTTTAGCTAATTTTTTTTCATTTCCAAAAGAACTAAAGTAGAAAAAGCACCACAACATTTGTAGAGCAATTTCTCCCGAGTAAAACAATACCCCACATGTGGTAATAAACGGTTGTTTGGACACACGGCAGGGCTTAGAAGGGAAAGAGTGCCATTTGGCTCTTGGAGCTCAAATTTAGCAGGAATGGTTTGTGGAGGCCATGTCACATTTGCAAAGCCCCCGAGGGGACAAAACAGTGGAAACCCCCAACAAGTGACCCCGTTTTGGAAACTATACCCCTTGAGGAAATTATCTAGGGGTATAGTGAGCATTTTGACCCCACAGGTTTTTTGCAGAAATTTTTGCAAGTAGGCTGTGAAAATGAAAATCTACATTTTTTCAAATAAAATGTAGGTTTATCTAATTTTTTTTCATTTCCACAAGGACTAAAGGAGAAAAAGCACCATAAAATTTGTAAATAAATTTCTCCCGAGTAAAACAATACCCCACATGTGGTAATAAGCGGCTGTTTGGACACACGGCGAGGCTGAGAAGGGAAAGAGCGCCATTTGGCTTTTGGAACTCAAATTTAGCAGGAATGGTTTGCGGAGGCCATGTCGCATTTGCAAAGCCCCTGAGGGGACAAAACAGTGGAAATCCCCCAACAAGTGACCCCATTTGGAAATTATCTAGGGGTACAGTGAGCAGTTTGACCCCACAGGTGTTTTACAGAACTTATTGTAAGTAGGCCGTAAAAATGAAAATCGACATTTTTTCAAAGAAAATGTAGGTTTAGGTATTTTTTTTTCATTTCCACAAGGACTGAAGGAGAAAAAGCACCGCAACATTTGTAAAGCAACTTCTCCCGAGTAAAACAATACCCCACATATGGTCACAAACATCTGTTTGGACAGACAGTAGGGCTCAGAATGGAAGGAGCACCATTTGGATTTTGGAATGGTTTCTGGGTGTCGTCATATTTGCTGAGCCCCTGTAGTACTAGTACAGTGGAAACACCCCAAAAGTGACTCCATTTGGGAAACTGCACCCCCTGAGGAATCATCTAGGGGTATAGTGAAAATTTTGATCCCAAAGGTTTTTTGCTGAATTAATTAGAATTAAGCCATGAAAATGAAAAATAATTTTTTTTTCCAACAAGATGTAGTTTTAGATACACATTTTTTATTTTTACAAGGAATAGAGAAGAAAAAGCACCCCAACATTTGTAAAGTAATTTCTCCCGAGTACGGTAACACCCCATATGTGGTTATAATCAGCTGTTTACATATATGGGAGCATTCAGAAGAAAAAGAGCGGTATTTATCTTTTGGAGCGTAGATTTTTCTGGAATGGTTTGCAGACAGCATGTTGCATTTGCAAAACCACTGATGTACCAAACAAAAGTGACCCAGTTTTAGAAACTACACCCCTAAAGGCATTTATCAAGGGATGTAGTGAGAATTTAGACTCCACAGGTGTTTTTCAGAAATGAATACGCAGTGGATTGTGCAAAGTGAAAATTGCAATTTCTCCACTGATCTGCACATTCACCGCACAAGATGTTGTGCCCCTAGAGAATCTTACCCCATAAATTGTTAAGCGGGTTCTCCCGGGTATGGTAATGCCTTACTTGTGCCCATAAATTGCTGTTTGGGCACACTGTAGGGCTAAATGTGACTTTTTGATCACTTTTTATAGCATTTTTTGGAAGGAGATGTGACCTAAAAACAAAGATTCTGGCGTTGTTTTTCATGGTTTTTTTTTACGGCGTTCACCGTGCGGGATAAATTACATAATTGTTTTGTAGTTTGGGTCGTTGCGTACGCGGCGATACCAATTATGTATAGTTTTTTTTACGTATTGCGGCTTTTGCACAATAAAATCACTTTTTTTATAAAATCATTTGTTTTCTGTGTCGCCATATTCGAAGACCCATAACTTTTTTATTTTTGCGTGCACGAAACGGTGTCAGGGATTATTTTTTTGCGGGACGGATTGTCGTTTTTATTAATACTATTTTGGAGTAAATGTGACTTTTTGATCACTTTTTATAGCATTTTTTGGAAGGAGATGTGACCTAAAAACAAAGATTCTGGCGCTGTTTTTCATGTTTTTTTTTTACCGCGTTCACCGTGCGGGATAAATTACATAATAGTTTTGTAGTTTGGGTCGTTACGGACGCGGCGATACCAATTATGTATAGTTTTTTTGTTTTTTTTTTACGGTTTTTCCCATAATAAAAGACTTACTATGGGAAAAAAGTCAGTTTAGCTTTATTTTTATTTGAAATGTGTGTGTTTTTATTGTTTTACCACATTTTTATTTACTTTTTCTTACTTTTTTTACTTGTCCCACTAGGGGACATGAGGGCCTGATGCCCCGATCGCTACTCTAATACACTGCACTACATACGTAGTGCAGTGTATTAGCGCTGTCAGTTATTCACTGACAGCAAGCCTATGAGGACACGCCGCAGGCGGGTCCTCATCGGCTCCCGTACAAGGCAGACTCGGACGCCATTTTCTGGCGTCCGATTGCCACAGCAACCCGGCGATTGCATCACTGGGTTGCCGATCGGGTGAGCGCAGCATCTGAGAGGTTAATCTGCCGGATCGGAGAATAGCTCCGGTCCTGGCAGTTACAGGAGGGTGCCAGCTGTATAATACAGCTGTCACCCCGCGGTGATGGTGCCGGCTCTGCTTCTGAGCCCGCACCATCACTGCGCCGTATATATACGGCGCTTTGCGGGAAGCATCTCCCGACAGCGCCGTATATATACGGCGGATGTCGGGAAGGGGTTAAGTTAGTGGTACAATGTGGTCAACACATTCAGTGTTTATTTATGAAAAACACCAAAATGTTTAGAAATATTGCAAACATATTTTTTTTTTAATTTAAATGTATCTGCTTGTAAGACAGATAGTAATACCACACAAAATAGCTACTGTTTCCCATTTCCCATATGTCTACTTTATGTTTGTATTGTTTTTTTGAACGTCCTTTTATTTTTCTTGGATGTTACAAGGCTTAGAACTTTAGCAGCAATTTCTCATATTTCCAAGAAAATGTCAACAGCCTTATTTTAGGTACCGTTTCCGTTCTGAACTGGTTTTGAGGGCCTTATATACTATGAACCCCCAATAAATCACCCCATTTTAAAAACTGAACCCCTCAAAGTATTCAAAACAGTATTTAGAAAGTTTCTTAATCCTTTAGGCATTTCACAAGAATGAAAGCAATTTAAAAGGGAAATTTACAGATGTCATTTTTTTTTTTTGCAGAAAATCAGTTTTGATCCATTTTTTTCTGTAACTCAGAAGGTATTACCAGAGAAACGCTACTCAATATTTATTGCCCAGATTCTGCAGTTTTTATAAATATCCCACCGGTGGCTCTAGCGTGTTACTGGACGGAAACACAGGCCTCAGAAGCAAAAAGCACCTACTGGATATTGGGGCCTTATTTTTATTAGAATATATTTTAGGCACCATGTCAGGTTTGAAGAGGTCTTGTGGGGCAAAAACAAAGAAAACACCCCAAAAAAGACACCATTATAAAGGGATATAGTGAGCATTTTGACCCCAGGTATTTTGCTGAATTTAGTGTAATTAGGCTGTGAAAGTTAGAATCTATTTTTTTTCTTATAAAATGTCGTTTTAGCTCAGATTTTTCCATTTTCACAATAGATACATGAGAAAAAGAACCCCAACATTTGTAAAGCAAACTCTTCTGAGTACGGCAATACCCCATATGTGGTAATAAACTGCTGTTTGGACCCACGGCAGGGCTCAGAAGAGAAGGAGTGCCATTTGGCTTTTGGAGCTCAAATTTTGCTTGAAAAAGTGACCCCATTTCTGAAACTACACCCCTCAAGGAATCTATCTAGGGGTATAGTGAGCATTTAGACCCCACAGGTCTTTTGCAGAATTTGGAATTAGGCCGTGAAAATGAAGATCTACATTTTGTTCCACTAAATTGTAGAATGTCTTCATTTTCACAAGGGATACTGGAGAAAAAATTTGTAAAGCAATTTCTCCTGACTACAGCAATACCCTACATGTGGTAATAAACAGCTTTTTGGACACACGGCAAGGCTCAGAATAGCAGGAGCGCTATTTGGCATGCAGATTTTGCTGTATTGGTTTTTGCCCACCATGTCGCATATGCAAAAATCCTGAGGTACCAGAGTACAGTGAAAGCCCCAAGAAGTGACCCCATTTTTGGAACTGCACCCCTCAAGGCATTTTTCATTTGCCTGGACTCTGCAGGGCTCAGAAGTGAAAAGCACCATGCGCATTTGAGGTCTATTTAGGTGATTTTCACAGCATTGGCCCACGATTGCAGGGCCCTGAAGTGAAATAGTAAAACAAACCCCCAAGTAGTTACCCCCATATTGGAAACTACACCCCTTAGGGCATTTTAAGGGGTGTAGTGAGCATTTTGACCCCACAGGTGATTCTACATTAGAAATTAGTGCCCAGCGGATGGTGCAAAGTGAAAATTGCCATTTTCCACTGATATGCCAATTTAGTGCACAATATGTTGTGCCCAGTTTGTGCCACTGAAGACAAATATCTCATAAACTGTTAAGCCAGATTTACCGGGTATGGCAATGCCATATATGTGGACGTAAACTGGTATTTGGGCATGCTGTAGGGTTCAGAAGGGAGTGAGCGACATTTGGCTTTCAGAGTGCAGATTTATCTTGGTAGTAGTTCTGTTTGCGGTTTTACTGGTATTTCAGTTTATAATGTGGTGGCATATGTAATCTGTGCGGGGTACATCAGGGCATAATAAGAGGGTATAATAATGGGGTAAATAAATAATTCATAGATGTGTGGCCAGTGTCGCACTGATAAATGGCATATATACTAAATGGATGCCAGCCGGCAGAAAAAACCCTATTTCCCAAGTACCATAACAATAATTACTATCATTATTAGGCTATGAAAGCAACTAGACGGACCACATAAATGATTAGAAATGACCATGCGTGCTGCTGGAATGTAACACTATAAGACTATGCTTGTATAGAAAGTGGTGCAGAGCACTGATTGACAAGTATCGGAGATGCCAGCGGCTGCAGAACGCTGAGCTACATCGACAATAGAGTGAGAATAAGTCCAGCAACAAGGCACATTTTTTAAAATTCAAAAGAGCCCCCCCGACATGTTTCGCCACATATGTAGCGTCCTCAGAGGTACTGGGGCTAATGACGGCGCGCCGCAGATCTCCTGGTGTTAAGTAAACCGGACGTGCAAAGCAGATGGAAATTCAGCCAATGAGGATGATGCAAACAGTCGAGCCCCTTACTGTGTGATAGACACACGGATGAACCAATTGGAATGCTACTGCGGTGGCCAATGAGAGAGTGTCTAGGGCGCATGCGCAGAAAGGATTCGTGATCAACGGCTTGTTATAGAAATGCCGAACTCAAAGGAATTACCGCGCATGCGCTCGGACACATAGCAGTGTCCTCGGCGCAGAAGTGAAGGTATCACGGAGCTGGAAAATGTACCATTACTGTGCTGATGCGAGTACTTAATGTACGGACATGATTGCATCTATCGTGGCTGTCCATAACAAGGTAAGAAAAATATACTGTAGGAATACAAATGAATGAATCAACACGGAAAAACTGAGAGAGGCGGCCATCATATTGTTATAGTTAAAATAGAGTGGTTCAGATAAATATGGACCAATGATTAAATGATGTAAATCTATATCAATTTATCACCTCTCAGTTAGGAAAAAAATATATCAAGTGGAAGGTATGTATCCAACTATGGACCCAAGGTAAGTATATTAATAAGGTACATAATAAAATAAAAGTGTCAGCAAAGGAATGCTGCAAAAGTGAAACCTTCGTTGAGCCCCACAAGTGAATCCACCGTGCTTCTTCTTGTAAGAGTTTACGGTACTGATAAATGGCGCCCAATCTTATCCACTTTTGGAACACTGCATATTTTTCTTCGGCATATTTTGAGAGCCAGAACTTTTTTATTTTTTCTCCACCGGAGCTTTGTGAAGGCTTATTTGTTGCGGGACAATCTGTAGTTTTCATTGGTACAATTTTTGGGTACATGCGATTTTTTTTATCACTTTTTAATCAATTTTTTTGGCAAGCAAGGTGACCAAAAAGCAATTCTGAAATGTTTTTGTTTTTTTTAGTGTTCACTGTGTGCTATAAATGACATTTTACTTTATTCTGCGGGTCGGTACGATTACTGTGATACCATATGTGTATAGTTTAAGTTTTGCAGCGTTTGCACAAAAAAAAAAATCCCTTTTTTGAAAAATAATTAATTTTTTGTGTCACCATATTCTGAGAGCCATAACTTTTTAATTTTTGCATTGACAAGGCTGTGTAAGGACTTGTTTTTTGCGGGACGGGTTGTAGTTTTTATTGTTACTATTTTGGGGTACGTGCGACGTTTTGATCACTTTTTATTCTATACTTTAGAAGGGATATGACCAAAAAAATAGTGATTCTGGCATTGTTTTTTTTTTGTTTTTTTTCCGGTGTTCACCGTGCGGGAAAAATAACATTATAGTTTTATAGTTTGAGTTGTTACGAACGCAGTGATATTAAATATGTGTACTTTAAAGGTTTAATTTTTTTTCCTAGAATAAAATACTTATTATAGGAAAAAAGGCATTTTTACATTTTTTAACATAGAACTTTCATTTTTACACTTCAGCTGAACGTTTTTTATAACTTTTTTTTGTCCCACTAGGAGACTCGAAGACCTGCACCTCTTATCTTTATTCTAATACATTGCACTGCCCACGTAATGCAATGCATTAGAGCTGTCAGCTATTCACTGACAGCAATCCTATTAGGCTCCGCCTTGGTGCGGTACCTAATAGGCTTCCGTACGTGGCAGACCAGGAAGCCACTGTTGGCCTCCGGTTCCCATAGCAACGATCGGCATCCGTGCGACCATATCGCGGCAATGCCGATCTCCTGGAAACCACTAAGATGGCGTGATCGCTTTTGATCGCGGCATCTAAGGTGTTAATGGCAGGGAGCGGAGCTAGCTCTTTCCCCTGCCGTTACAGCAGGATGTCAGCTGTTCCATACACTGTCTTTTGACATGGTGACAGAAAAGCACCATGACGTACACTACCGGTCAAAAGTTTGGGGTCACCCAGACAATTTTGTGTTTTCCATGAAAACTCACACTTATATTTATCAAATGAGTTGCAAAATGACTAGAAAATGTAGTCAAGACATTGACAAGGTTAGAAATAATGATTTTTATTTGAAGTAATAATTTTCTCCTTCAAACTTTGCTTTCGTCAAAGAATGCTCCATTTGCAGCAATTACAGCATTGCAGACCTTTGGCATTCTAGCAGTTAATTTGCTGAGGTAATCGGGAGAAATTTCACCCCATGCTTCCAGAAGGCCCTCCCACAAGTTGGATTGTCTTGATGGGCACTTCTTGCGTACCATACGGTCAAGCTGCTCCCACAACAGCTTTATGGGGTTGAGATCTGGTGACTGCGCTGGCCACTCCATTACAGATAGAATACCAGCTGCCTGCTCCTTCCCTAAATAGTTCTTGCATAATTTGGAGGTGTGCTTTGGGTCATTGTCCTGTTGTAGGATGAAATTGGCTCCAATCAAGCGCTGTCCACAGGGTATGGCATGGCGTTGCAAAATGGAGTGATAGCCTTCCTTATTCAAAATCCCTTTTACCTTGTACAAATCTCCCACTTTACCAGCACCAAAGCAACCCCAGACCATCACATTACCTCCACCATGCTTGACAGATGGCGTCAGGCACTCTTCCAGCTTCTTTTCAGTTGTTCTGCGTCTCACAAATGTTCTTCTGTGTGATCCAAACACCTCAAACTTCGATTCGTCTGTCCATAACACTTTTTTCCAATCTTCCTCTGTCCAATGTCTGTGTGCTTTTGCCCATATTAATCTTTTCCTTTTATTAGCCAGTCTCAGATATGGCTTTTTCTTTGCCACTCTGCCCTGAAGGCCAGCAACCCGGAGTTGCCTCTTCACTGAAGACGTTGACACTGGCGTTTTGCGGGTACTATTTAATGAAGCTGCCAGTTGAGGACCTGTGAGGTGTCTATTTCTCAAACTAGAGACTCTAATGTACTTGTCTTGTTGCTCAGTTGTGCAGCGGGGCCTCCCACTTCTCTTTCTACTCTCATTAGAGCCTGTGTGTGCTGTCCTCTGAAGGGAGTAGTACACACCGTTGTAGGAAATCTTCCGTTTCTTGGCAATTTCTCGCATGGAATAGCCTTCATTTCTAAGAACAAGAATAGACTGTCGAGTTTCACATGAAAGCTCTCTTTTTCTAGCCATTTGGAGAGTTTAATCGAACCCACAAATGTAATGCTCTAGATTCTCAACTAGCTCAGAGGAAGGACAGTTTTATAGCTCCTCTAAACAGCAAAACTGTTTACAGCGGTGCTAACATAATTGCACAAGGGTTTTCAAGTGTTTATTAATCATCCATTAGCCTTCTAACACAGTTAGCAAACACAATGTACCATTAGAACACTGTAGTGATAGTTGCTGGAAATGGGCCTCTATACACCTATGTAGATATTGCATTAAAAACCAGACATTTGCAGCTAGAATAGTCATTTACCACATTAGCAATGTATAGTAGGGATGCACGGTGCATCGAAACTTCGATACTGTTTCGATACTTTGCATCCCTAAACGGTTCGATACCGCTATTTCCTGTATTTCGATACTTCGCTGCGCAGCCGCACAGCTCAGTATAGTAATACATGAATGTATGGGAGCGCGGCTGCGGCTGTGTAATTCAGCCACAGCCCCGCTCCTGAGTCCTGATAACATGTGCGCACGGTCAGGATGATGCGATGTGGCCAGCACTGTACTTATGAGCGGCGGCACTGGAGACAGAACATAGCGGGCGCGCTGCAAAACACCCCCATGTTCTGTCCTCCGTGCCTGAACCGCCGCGCATTAGTGCAGCGCCGGCCGCTTCTCCTCATGCTGACCGCGCGCGCACTTCCTGTCAGGAGCGGGGCAATGGCTGTATTACACAGCCCCGCTCTATAACGGCGGAGATCAGAGAAACCTCTCATCTCCGCCGTTATTCCCCTGAATGCTGCGATCACAGCTGACTGCAGCATTCAGGAGAAAATGAGAAGGGGGGATGCCCCTGGATCGCGTCACAGGGAATTCCTGTGACGCGATCGAGGGCCATACCATATATGGGCAGACAGCCCAGGGTCTATTGACGGACACCAGGGCTGTCTTACCATATTTCTTGTTGTTAGGACATACCCAAGTATGTCCTAACAACTGCCTGTGTGCTCTCTGTCCACAGGCTAATGTACTGGCATATATCTGATAAAGTAAAAACAAAGTATTGTTAAATGTAAAAAAAAGACACATTCACCTTTTTTACAATAAACATTAAAATAAGTCTCAATACATAAAATATTCACACATTCAGTAATGGCGCGCACAACAATTTTTTTGCATCATTTATGATGTGTACGCTGTAAAAAAATGAAATAAACACGGCTTTCTATCACTTATTAATGTGAGGCGCGAGGTGCGATGAATTTACCCTCCATGTTCCTCACATTAATAGTAATTAACCCCATCATGTACCTCGCACATTAACCCATTATGACTGAGAAACATGATGGGATTAATTACTATTAATGTGAGGCGCGTTCAAAATTCATCATCACACCTCGCGCCTCACATCAGAAAACGGAAGATTTTTTTTTTTTTATTACTGTTGGCAAAAGTATCGAAATTGGTATCGAAATCGCAATACTAAACGAAGTATCGGTATCGAAGTCCAAATTCTGGTATCGTGACATCCCTAATGTATAGAGTGTAGTTCTGATTAATTTAATGTTATCTTGATTGAAAAAAACTGTGCTTTTCTTTCATAAATAAGGAAATTTCTAAGTGACCCTAAACTTTTGAACGGTAGTGTATATATACAGTGAAGGAAATAAGTATTTGATCCCTTGCTGATTTTGTAAGTTTGCCCACTGTCAAAGACATGAACAGTCTAGAATTTTTAGGCTAGGTTAATTTTACCAGTGAGAGATAGATTATATTTAAAAAAAAAACAGAAGATCACATAGTCAAAATTATATATATTTATTTGCATTGTGCACAGAGAAATAAGTATTTGATCCCCTACCAACCATTAAGAGTTCAGCCTCCTCCAGACCAGTTACACGCTCCAAATCAACTTGGTGCCTGCATTAAAGACAGCTGTTTTACATGGTCACCTGTATAAAAGACTCCTGTCCACAGACTCAATTAATCAGTCTGACTCTAACCTCTACAACATGGGCAAGACCAAAGAGCTTTCTAAGGATGTCAGGGACAAGATCATAGACCTGCACAAGGCTGGTATGGGCTACAAAACCATAAGTAAGACACTGGGTGAGAAGGAGACAACTGTTGGTGCAATAGTAAGAAAATGGAAGACATACAAAATGACTGTCAATCAACATCGATCTGGGGCGCCATGCAAAATCTCACCTCGTGGGGTATCCTTGATCCTGAGGAAGGTGAGAGCTCAGCTGAAAACTACACGGGGGGAACTTGTTAATGATCTCAAGGCAGCTGGGACCGCAGTCACCAAGAAAACCATTGGTAACACATTACGCCGTAATGGATTAAAATCCTGCAGTGCCCGCAAGGTCCCCCTGCTCAAGAAAGCACATGTACAGGCCCGTCTGAAGTTTGCAAATGAACATCTGGATGCTTCTGAGAGTGATTGGGAGAAGGTGCTGTGGTCAGATGAGACTAAAATTAAGCTCTTTGGCATTAACTCAACTCGCCGTGTTTGGAGTAAGAGAAATGCTGCCTATAACCCAAAGAACACCGTCCCCACTGTCAAGTATGGAGGTGGGAACATTATGTTTTGGGGGTGTATCTCTGCTAAGGGCACAGGACTACTTCACCGCATCAATGGGAGAATGGATGGAGCCATGTACCGTCAAATCCTGAGTGACAACCTCCTTCCCTAGACCAGGACATTAAAAATTGCTCGTGGCTGGGTCTTCCAGCAGGACAGTGACCCGAAACATACAGCCAAGACAACAAAGGAGTGGCTCAAAAAGAAGCACATTAAGGTCATGGAGTGGCCTAGCCAGTCTTCAGGCCTTAATCCCATCGAAAAATTATGGAGGGAGCTGAAGATCCGAGTTGCCAATCAACAGCCTCAAAATCTTAATGATTTACAGATGATATGCAAAGAGGAGTGGGCCAAAATTCCATCTAACATGTGTGCAAACCTCATCATCAACTACAAAAAACGTCTGACTGCTGTGCTTGCCAACAAGGGTTTTGCCACCAAGTATTAAGTCTTGTTTTCCAAAGGGATCAAATACTTATTTCTCTGTGCACAATGCAAATAAATATAAATAATTTTGACAATGTGATTTTCTTTTTTTTTTTATATATATATAATCTATCTCTCACTGGTAAAATTAACCTAGCCTAAAAATTCTAGACTGTTCATGTCTTTGACAGTGGGCAAACTTACAAAATCAGCAAGGGATCAAATACTTATTTCCTTCACTGTATATGCCATGTCAGTGTCCGATATATTGTACCCAGCATGTGCCACTGGAGATATACACCCCATAAACTGTAATGTGGGTTCTCCCGGGTTACGGCAATACCCTACATGTGACTGTTATTAGCTGCCTGGGCACACGGCAGGGCTCAGAAGGAAAGGACCACCATTTGGCCTACTAGAGCTTTTCTGGTGCTGTCATGTATGCAGAAGCCCCTGAGGTACCAGTACAGTTAAAATCCCCAAGAAGTGACCCCATTTTAAAATCTACACCCCTTAAGGCATTCATCTAGAGGTGCAGTCAGCATTTTGACCCCACAGGTATTGTCTAAAAGGTATTGCGCAGCAGATGGTGCAGCGTGAGATTTGCAATTTTATATATATATATATATATATATATATATATATATATATATATATATATATATATATATGCCATTTCAGTGTCCAATATCTTGTGCCCAGCAGGCGCCACCGGAGATATCCACCCCTTAAATTGTAATGTGGGTTCTCCTGGGTACGGCAATACCATACATGTGGCTGTTATCATTTGCCTGGGCACACGGCAGGGCTTAGAAGGGAAGGACCACCATTTGGCCTACTGGAACTTTTATGGTGCTAAGTCATGTATGCAGAAGCCCCTGAGGTACCAGTACAGTTGAAACCCCCGAGAAGTGACCCCATTTTAAAAACTACACCCCTTATGACATTCATCTAGAGGTGTAGTGATCATTTTGACCCCACAGATACTGTGTAAAAGATAATGCTCAGCAGATGGTGAAGAGTGAGATTTGCAATTTTCTATATATATATGCCATGTCAGTGTCCGATATATTGTACCCAGCATGTGCCACTGGAGATATACACCCCATAAACTGTAATGTGGGTTCTCCCGGGTACGGCAATGTCCTACATGTGGCTGTTATCTGCTGCTTTGGCACACGGCAGGGCTCAGAAGGGAAAGATGAGGGGGATAAGCTGTACGGAGTGCATCAGGGTAAAGTAAAAATCAAGGGATGTATGATAAATTCTAAAACAATCTTTCATACAGAGCCCTGGTTTTTCGGGACACGTGTCACATTGGTATATTGTGTCCTTCCTGATCCCCCTCTTATAGCAGACTTTGCACCTCTTTTTACTTTTTCCCTTCTTGCCAGTTTGGGGAACTTCTCCTGGAAAGTGTTGCCCTGGTACGATGCGTGTGGCCTCTTTTCCAGAAGTACTGGCTGCTCCCTCTTATTGGTCCCTAAAGATTAAGTTCTTGATAACCACCTCTTGAAATTCCAGGAAAGTTCCCCTCTGGCCTGCACATCGACGTAGCACGTACGCATTGTACAATGCCACCTGTATGATGTGTACGGCCAGCTTCTTATACCACACCCTCGATTTCCGCATGTCATTGTAAGGCTTCAGGACTTGATCTGACAAGTCCACCCCTCCCATGTACCTATTGTAGTCCAGGATGTAGTCTGGTTTGGGGGTCTCTGTACTGGTACCTCGTACAGGTACATGGGTATTGGTGTGGCCATGTATTGTTGTCAATACAAGGACATCTCTCTTGTCCTTGTACTTGACACACAATATGTTGCTGCTAGAATGTGCCCTGCTCTCACCCCTTCTGAGTGTTTGCCTAAGCAGTGTTTTAGGGAGGCCTCTCATATTTTTTCTAGCAGTGCCGCATGCCACAGTACTTCTGGAAGCGAGGCACTTGAAGAGTGGGACGCTGGTATAAAAATTATCCAGGTAGAGGTGGTAACCCTGGTCCAGCAGTAGGTGCACCAAATCCCACACAATTTTTGCATTAATTCCCAGTAAGGGGGGGGGGGCATTCTGGGGGCTGAATACTGCTGTCTTTCCCTTCATATATCCTAAATTTGTACGTATACCCTGATGCACTCTCGCACAGCTTATACATCTTCACGCCATACCTTGCCCTCTTACTCGGCAGGTACTGGCGGAATTGAAGCCTCCCTTTAAAATGTACCAGGGACTCATCAACAGAAGTACACTTCTCGGGGGTGTATGCTTGGGCAAGCCGGGCACTGAAATGGTCTAATAGGGGTCTCAGTTTATACAAACGGTCAAAACTGGGGTCATCTCGGGGTGGGCACTGCTCATTATCCGTATAATGTAAGAAGCGAAGTATTGCCTCATAACGCATCCTGGACATGGCCATACGGTACATCGGGGTGTGGTATAAGATGTCCGTGCTCCAGTAGGTCCTAATGGATGGCTTTTTCAGAAGCCCCATGTTCAAGTGCAGTCCCCAGAACTTGCCCAACTCTGCTTCATCTACAGGGGTCCACCTGTGGGATTGGGCATAAAATGATGTGGGGTTCTTAGTAATATACTGTTGGGCATATAAATTAGTCTGGGAGACCATAAGATCTATAAAGTCATCAGTGAAGAAGAACTTGAAAAAGTCAATTTCACTGAGCCCTGCCGTATTAAATTTTATCCCTGTGCTGCCCGTGTACTCTGGGATTTGGGGCTCATAAATGTCTGGTGTGGGGGTCCAAATGGGGTCACTTCGCTCTGGGGTTTCAACTGCGGAGGGGTCACTTTGCTCTGGAGTTTCAACTGCGGCGGGGTCATTTCGCTCGGGAGTTTCAGCTGTAGTGGTGGTCCTGGGTCGTCTCCTAGGGGGTTCCTCTTCTTCATCACTGGATGAGGAGGTGGATAAATAAAACAGAGTTTCACCATCCGACGACTCTGTGTCGGAGGCAAGAAATGAATATGCCTCTTCGGCACTAAATGTCCGTTGGGACATGTTTGATTGCTTCCCTAACTAGGAGCGATAGGCTGCTACCTAAACCAGCCAAAAAAATTGGTGTTTTTATAGAACGAGTGGGCTTCCCTCAGACTAAACCTAACTAGGGCGAGGGTTCCTAACACTAAACCTAACTAGATTTTATTTGAACTTCCCTGAGACTAAATCTAACTACGGCGACTTTTCCCTGACACTAAACCTAACTAGATTATTCAGAGCTTCCCTAACACTAAACCTAACTACAGTGACGAGTGCCTGACACTATACCTAACTAGAATATTCCGAACTTCCCTGACGCTAAACCTAACTACGGTGATGGACCCCTAACGCTAGATCTAACTACGGTGACGGATTCCTGACGCTAAATTCCCTGACGCTATACCTAACTACGGTTTTTGACGGTTCCTTGACACTAACTAACGCTAATACTAAACCAGTTAAATTGTCTAAATTAACAGTTTTTTTTTAAAAAAAATATTTTTGGTTGTTTTATATATTTTATAAGAAAAAAAACAAAAAAATAATCCCCAGGTACCAAGAAATTGATCCTGAAGACTAAGAAGTGGTCAGTGATAGGAGATCACTGACCAAAAATATGGGGGGAACACAAAGAGGAAGGGTACAGGAGTGGGTAGTGGATGGGAGATGTGGGATACAGAAAAAAGTAGTTTTTTGAGTCTTTTTTTTTGACTTTTTGTAGATCTTCTCTCTCTCTCTTCTTCACACAACCGCTCTGAACACCTCGCTATCTCCAACAGAGGCGTTCAGGGCGGGTGCGGCAGGATGTAATGTCAGGGAGAGGAAGTTTAGACATCGATCGCCGCTATTGGACAGTTACTCACTGACTGACCAATAGCAGCGATCGTGGAGGCGGGACCATCGCGACAGGTCCCGGCTTATTGAGCTGTGATAGCCTGCTGTCCGAAACAGCAGCTGTCACAGCTCATGCACGCGCCGGCGGAAAATGGCACTGCATTTTCCATGTGACGTACTATTCCGTCACTGAGCGCGAACGGGGCGGTCAACATGACGGAGTAGTACGTCACTGAGCATTAATGGGTTAAGAATAAAAATTCTAAAATAGCAAAAAGGATGTGTATAAAAATGTTAAAAAAAGAAACCTGCATTGTCCACGGGAAAAAAGATCGCGAAAATCACATTGCTAGCCCAACAAATAAAAAAGTTATAGCCATTTAACTAACACGTGCTAAAAAGGGCTAAACGGTGTCTGGTCTTGAAGGCTCAAAATAGCCCGGTCCTGAACTGGTTAAATAACTCAGACTTCCAGGCAAACCCCTAAATTCAGACCCCAGACCAGATCCCTAAATTAATTAATGTTCTTGCCTCTTCTCTGGGCGCCTCTTCAGTTTTAGTGCCTGAGGATCCTGGCGCTGGAGTCCTGCTTCAAAAGACTGACGCTGGCCAGTGTAAGGCTATGTTCACACGGAGTATTTTGGGGGAGGAATATCTGCCTCAAAATTCCGTTTGGAACTTTGAGGCAGATATTCCTCTCCCTGCACGCCGATTTTCGCGGCAATTATCGCGCCGTTTTTCGCCCGCGGCCATTGAGCGCCGCGGGCATAAAACAGCGAGAAATACGCTTTCTCCTGCCTCCCATTGAAGTCAATGGGAGGTCGGAGGCGGAAGCGCCCGAAGATAGGGCATGTCGCTTCTTTTTCCCGCGAGGCAGTTTTACTGCTCGCGGGAAAAAGACGCCGACGCCTCCCATTGAAATCAATGGGAGGCGTTCTCGGGCCGTTTCTGCCGAGTTTTGCGACGCGGTTTCCGCGTCAAAAAACTCAGCAAAATACCCCGTGTGAACATAGCCTTAGATGTTTTGGAGAAGGGAACAGACCCTGCAATAAAATGGGGTCCATTCATTCTCCAAATTAACTTCAGCTGGGGATAATTTTATATGGGCAGTGGTGGTGGTGAACAGCGCCGATGGTAGACTGCATTGGCGGGCTGGCCCCTTAATTTTATTTTTGTGTCCGTGCTCCTGACAGGAGTACCGGCTGTGCTGCCTTGATGGCGTTACTGTCTTCAGACAATAAAAATCCAATTGATAGCGTCACTTAGAGGTCAGCTGACACCCCCACCCCCACAAAGACTATGGCAAACTCTGCCTGGTCTTCCTGGTGATGACTTGCATCACACAGGGTCGGCTGAGACCTCCAAGAAGATAACCTGACTGGAAACTCCTCCATATCAATGACAAATTCCCAACCGCTTGCTCTATTGAATGACTAAATGTGTGTGATTTCCACTTAACATGAACAGCAGAGTCTGAAAAGGTGTTTCTCTTCTTAAGATAAAGCATCATTATATCCAAGTAAAACGTCATATATGAGACAGGGCTGTGGAGTCTGTAAGCAAACCTGTCTGACCGTTTCTGACTTCAATTCCTCTATTTTTCCACCGTCTGACTCCAGCTCTGACTCCTCCATAAATGGCTCATGTATAATAAGCTAGATTGTCAGCTGTTTATAAATATATGTGTGGTTGGTAATGTTGTAAGTAAACAATATGCACCCTGATAACTTTATACAGTATCTATGTATGTGTCCTGGAATCAGCTGCAAGTCTGAATGGGAATAAAATGTATAATTGAAAAAGTGTATCTGCTATATTAAGCACTTGCCTTAAAGGCTATGCAAACCTCTTAAAGGGATCTTTTTTAATATATATATATATATATATATATATATATATATATTTACATATATATATATATAAAGTCAATCAGTGTGTTTAGTGCAACTTTATAATTAGTTTTTATTAAAAATTATTTCAACTTTTTGAGATACAACTGCTCTGTATTCTGCATACAGAGCAGCTGTATCGTGCGCTAAAGACCTGAATCCATCAGGTGCGCAATAATGACGGTTTCAGTGTCAACGGGTCCTGCGTGTCTACCTGTAATCGATCACATAAAAGCTTTAAAATAAAATAAAAATAATTTAAAAAACAAACAAACTGATGCCACACACACTAATGGCACACGGTACTGTAACGGAGGAAAAACGCTAAATTTTTTGTGGACGCAAAACCTAGCCTAAAGCTCAGGATGGAAATTGGCCTGTAGCCAAAGAAATAAGTCCAGTATTTTTATTCCGTCCTGGATGGTTGGGCCCCAGTCTGTGATCATTTTTTCCTTCTGGCTGATTGGCTCCCTACCATCCTGGACGGATATTTTTTTTAATTTATTTTATTTTTTTCTCTTTTTATTATTTTTTTGTTTTCTCCTCCTTTTTCCTTTCCGTTTTCCCCTCCCTGAAGAAAGAGAGGCACCTCCCCAAACATATCCTGTAGATATGTCATAAATTTCCTTCACGGGACAACGCGAGTGGGGCGGCCAACTCCGACAGCCCAACGGCCCCCTAATGCGATCGGGGGGCGCCGATGGTTGTCATGGCAGCTCTGGGGGCCTAATGAAGGCCCCCAGGTCTGCCTTCGGTCTGCCTCTGCCAAGGATTTATGGCCTGCACCTGTTTTATGTCTGTCCTTGTGTGTTTATCAGCACATAAAGTAGATAGGATAAATTCTAGCAAAAAATTAGCTGTAGATTATTTGCTATGAGAGTTTGACTGTTCTATGTTGCTGAACTAAAACAAACAGATTCCTAAGCATGTGAAGGACAGATAATGCTCTACATTGTTTGTGGGTTAACACTAAATACACACATGAAATTATCTTTACATCCGGTTTCATTCAAAGAATTGTTTGCATGATGTTGAAGTTGGAAAGAAGATAACAACGTATTTCTTAACATTTGTATCCCCATTTACTGAGCACTTTTAAGCTCTGTCCCCCCTCCGCCCAGGAAAGCCCACTTTTATGCAAATTTGCATAAGTCCCACCAACATTGAGACCCGTTTTCTCAGGAAAATTTTGAAAAAAATCATGGTTGGGAGGTAATGGTAAAATTGCTCCAATGAGCCTTGTTCACAGGCTGCCTATGCCATTTATTTTTTACCACAAATAAAGCAAGGACATTCTTTAATCATTTTAAGATGGTTCCATCTACATGACCGCAACCTTACAGGACCGCATCCTGCTGTAATGGCGGTGACTGACGTTCGCTCCAATCCCCGCAATTAACCCCTTAAATACAGCGGTCAAAACCATTTATCAGTGCGACACTGGCCTTTGCATAAAGGATTGCTTCACAGTGTATCACATATCAATGGATTATTTTATTGTTTTTTTTACCCCATTATTATACCACCTGACTATGCCCCTGATGTTCTCTGCCCAGCTGACATGTACCCCCACATTATAAACTGAAATACCAGTAAAACTGCAAACAAAACTACTACCAAGTAAAATGCACGCTCCAAATGCCAAATGGCGCCCCCCTTCTGAGCCCTACACTGTGCCCAAACAGCAATTTACTTCCACATATATGGCATCGCCATACCTGGGAGAACCCTTTTAACAATTTTTTGGGTGTGTGTCTCCAGTGGCTCAAAATGGGCACCACATGTTTGCCGCTGATATAGCATATCTATTTTTTACTATTTTTTACTATTTTTACTTTGCACCATCCGAAGCGCAATCATTTATGGAAAAGACCCATGGGTCAAAATGCTCACTACACGCTCATTTCCTGCAGGATGGGACTTGGATGTCTAGTCAACAGTTAGTGTCTCTCTCAGACCCTCACTCCTTTACACTTTGGCAGGTAACTCAACTACAACACTTCCTCATGTCTTTACCAAACTCTTTGGAATACTCCCGAGACAACACCCCCATTTGAACTTCTTTGCTCTGGCACGGACACGATGCGTCATACACTATCTCGACTTTATGCTCTCCTGAATTCTCCATCCATTCTCTCTACACCTTCCTATTTGGTGAGTTGGGAGAGGGTCTTAGGATTAACTTTTACGGCTGACCACAAGGATCGTTTGTTTATGATGACACATAAATCTTCCATGGCTAGTAGATTCCAGGAAGCTGGATTTAAGATCCTGTCGCGCTGATATAGAGTACCTTCCAGATTGCACACATTGATACCTGCGGTCTCCCCGCTGTGTTGGAAATGTGGGGAACATGCGGGCACAATTTTACACACCTTTTTGGAGTGTCCGAAGTTAACTGACTTTTGGTCAGAAGTGTGGCGTATTTCCTCAAAATTCACGGACTTCCCCCTCCCGTGTTCACAAGCCTTCTTCCTGCTTCACCTGCATAACGTTCCATTATCTACGTACAGGCATTCCATGGTTCGCCATCTGGTAATTGCAGCTGGAGCATGCATTCCTGCGCTGTGGAAACAATCCCATCCTCCGTCGAATGCCATGTGTGTCATGTTGGGTACGTGGACCCACTGGGCCGTACCCCCTTGACGGTATGGCAGCTGGCAAATAGGACACAAGTCACAGTCTATAGTTTGTATAGTGTACCTGTGGTAGCTCAGACAGTAGCAAGACAGGCTCGGCTGGGACTAGGTAGCAGGCAGGCAGCAGGCAGGCGCCAGGCATGGTGTAGCAGGACAGGCGTGGTACTCAGCACAGCACGACTTCAGCTCAGCACGGCACTTGACCAGGATAGCACGGGATACAGGTTACAGGTAGCAGGAACGGGAAAAACTGAGAACTGGAAAACACTTAGGAGGCCATTTGCATAGACAGACTAGGGTAACGACAACAAGGCCCAGGCATGGGAGGAAGGGGCTGAGCCCCTCTTATAGTCCAGAGTGCTCATAGGCCAATTTTGTACTTAACTTCAGATGCGCGCGCTGGCCCTTTAAGAGCACACTATGGGACCCGGCCTGGAGAAGCAAAAGTGAGCACTGAGGAGGATATGGGGACCAGCGCCCACAGTGAGCAGGCATCAGGAGGTGAGTGAGCCTGACGGCCCACGGCCATGGGCATGACAGTGTGGTTTGGTAAAATTCAGGAGATCATGAGAATGGAGGATCTTACTGCATCTATGAGAGGGACCCATGCTTAATTCATCAAAACCTGGTATAGGATTGGATTCGATTTCAGTCTTCATCGGAATTTAGGACCATTGTCGCTTCTTAATTCTTCTGGTCTTGTTCTCTATGCCGGTCTCCTACCCCTCCTCTCCTTCCCTGTCTCCCTATATCCTTTTCTGCCTTTCTCGATTTCCTTCTTGTCCTGTTTTTCTTCTAGGTTCCCGCAAATGTCTGCTGGTGCCGGTGTGTAACTGGCTAATTTTCTTGTATTTTTCTCAGTTGCTCAACGCTGTTATTCACTTCTTGCACTGATGCTTTATGTTGGCCGCTGATGTGTGTGCTTTCTCTTTTATGCATTTTATTATCTTCTGCCAATGTTCAAAATGAAAATAAAAGAATTTATAAAAAAAAAATGCTCACTACACCACAAGCTGGGCACACTATATTTGCCACTGAAATGGCATATCTGTGGAAAAATTGCAATTTTTACCTTGCACCATTCATTTATCGAAAAGACTTCTCAGTGGTTTCTTTTATTATTTCACATCAGAGCCTCTGCAATTGTGAACCTGTACTTTGTAAGTCACCAAATTAGGCCTCAATTTCGCATGGTACTCTTTCATTCCTGAGCCTGCTCGAATATACAGGCTAAAGATTAGGGTCACATGTAGAGTGTTTCTAAAACTGGGAAAGACAGCATAATAATTAGAGAGCTGTCTTTTCATGGTGGCAAAAGCTGGGCACAACATATTGGGCACTGAAGTGATAAATTGCCATTTTCACTCCTGTGCTTTGCAAATGCGACATTACACACAGAAACCAATCCAGCAAAATCTGCACTCCAAAAGCCAAATGGCGCTCCTTCCCTTCAGAGCCCTGCCGTATGCCCAAACAGTAGTTTATGACCACATATGGGATCTTGCTTTACAAATATTGAGGTTCTTTTTCTCCTTTTATTTGTTGAGAAAATGAAAACTTTTGAGCTAAAGCTAAGTCTTATTGAAAAGAAAAAGATTTTTTTTCTTTTCATGTCCAAATTCTAATAAGATGTATGAAACACCTATGGGGTCAAAATGCTCACTACACCCCTAGATGAATCCTAGTGGGGTGTAGTTTCCAAAATGAGGTCCATTTTGGGGTGATTCCGGGAGCAGTGCTGGAGTCCCCGGACAGTGATATAGATGGACCGTGACGTCAGGAATATCTTATTGCTGGAGTCCCGAGAAGAGCATCGGCTGATGCTCTGCCCTGGGACTCCAGCACTTCTGTCAACATCACTATCTATATGTGGACAGTGACGTCGGGAGCAGTGCTGGAGTGCCTGACAGAGTGGTTTCTGATGCTCTGCTCAGGGACTCCTGCGATAGGCAATGTGACCACCCCTTTCGGTCATGCTGATGCAAACAGCACAGGAAGCAAACCCTCAGTCACGGGTGGCCGTGTCGGCGCATCTTCAATATTAGGAAAACTAAAGGACTTCTGGCACCAATTCAACGTGTTTGAAATGCTCGAGTTAGTACAGAATTAAAAATGTAAGTACATTAGTAAGTGACTTCTTTTCACATAAAAATATAAATCCAAAGCAATTTTCGGTCCCTGATTAAACCCTTTAATATGTGGCTGTTAGAAAAACACCTGTTCCCTTAACCCCTTCAGGACTGAGCCTATTTTGGCCCTCAGGACGAAGCCGATTTTTCAAATCTGACGTGTCCCTTTATGTGGTAATAACTCCGGAATGCTTTTGTCTATCCAAGTGATTCTGAGATTGTTTTCTCGTGACATATTGTACTTTATGGTAGGGAAAAAATTTGGTCGATAAATTCAATATTTATTTGTAAAAAACACCAAGATTTGAAGAAAATGTGCAAAAATTAGCATTTTTCTAAATGTAAATGTATCTGCTTGTAAAACAAATAGTAATACCACACAAAATAGTCACTAGTTAACATTTCCCATATGTCTACTTTAGTTTGGCATCGTTTTTTGAACATTCTTTTATTTTTCTAGGACGTTACAAGACTTAGAACTTTAGCAGCGATTTCTCATATTTTCAAGAAAATTTCAAAAGGCGATTTTTACAAGGACCAGTTCAGTTCTGAAGTGGCTTTGAGGGCCTTATATATTAGAAAGTCCCCATAAATCACCCATTTTGAAAACTGCAGCCCTCAAAGTATTCAAAACAGCATTCAGAAAGTGTTTTAACCCTTTAGGCGTTTCACAGGAATTAAAGCAAAGTAGAGGTGAAAGTTACAAATTTCATTTTTTTTTTTTACAAAATTCATTTGTAATACATTTTTTTCTATACCACAGAAGGTTTTACCCGAGAGATGTAACTTATTATTTATTGCCCAGATTCTGCAGTTTTTAGAAATATCCCACATGTGGCCCTAGTGCGCTAATTTACTGAAATACAGGCCTCAGAAACAAAGGAGCACCTAGTGGATTTTGGGGCCTCCTTTTTTTTTAGCATATATTTTAGGTACCATGTCAGGTTTGAAGAGGTCTTGTGGGGCCAAAACAATGAAGACCCCCAAAAAGTGACCTCATTTTGGAAACTACACCCCTCAGGGAATTTATCTAGGGGTATAGTTAGCATTTTGAACCCACAGTTTTTTTGCTAAATTTATTTGAATTAGTATGTGAAGATGAAAATCTACTTTTTTTCTGAGAAAACGTAGAAATGTTTAATTTTTTCAAGGAATAAAAGAGAAAAAACACCCCAACATATGTAAAGCAATTTCTCCCGATTATAGCAATACCCCTTATGTGCTAATAAACTGCTGTTTGAACCCACAGCAGGACTCAGAAGGGAAGGAGCACCATTTGGATTTTGAAATTCTGATTTTGCTGGAATAGTTTTCAGTGCCGTGTCACGTTTCAAATGCACTGGAGGGAACAAAATAGTGGAAACCCCCGGAAAGTGACCCCATTTTGGAAACTACACTCATCAAGGAATTTTTCTAGGGTCAAAGTTAGCATTTTGACCCCACAGTTGTTTTGCTGAATTCATTGGAATTATTCTGTAAAGGTAAAAATCTACTTTTTTTTCTGAAAAAAGGTAGCCATTTTTAATTTTTACAAGGAATAAAGGAGAAAAAGCAACCCAACATTTGTAAAACAATTTCTCCCGATTACGGAAATATGCCATATGTGGTAATAAACTACTGTTTGGACCCACAGCAAGGCTCAGAAGGGAAGGAGCGCTATTTGTCTTTTGGAGCTGAAATTTAGCTGAAATGGTTTTTGGGTGCCATGTCGCATTTGCAAAGTCCCTGAGAGGCCAAAACAGTGGAAACCCCCCAAAAGTGGAAATTACACCACTTAAAGAATCTATGTAGGGATATAGTGGGCATTTAGACCCCACAAGTCTTTTGCAGGATTTATTAGAATTAGGCCGTGAAAATGAATATCAACATTTCTTCCACTAAAATGTTGCAGTTTTTCAATTTCACAAAGGATAAAGGGGGTAAAAGCTGCCCAACATTTGTAAAGCAATTTCTCCCGAGTACGGCAATACCCCACGTGTGGTCATAAATGGTTTTTCATTAGAAAGTAATTAACCCTTTCTGGACTGATCCATTTTTTTCTTTTCCTTTTTAGTTTTTTCCTCCCCGCGTTCCAAGAGCCACAACTTTTTTTATTTTTCAGTCAATAGAGTGTATCAGGGCTTATTTATTGAGGGACAAGCGGTCGTTTTTATTGGTACCATTTTTTGGTACATACAACTTTTTGAGCACTTTTTATTACATTTTTAGGTAGAGCCAAGGTGACCAAAAAACAGTGATTTTGTCATTTTAAATGCTTTATTTTTCACGGGAGACGCTCCATACATCACCCCCCCCCACACTACGACATGCTATGTCGTGGTGCGCAAAGGGGTTAATGTGCAGCGGATGGTGCAGAGTGAAAATTAAAATTTTCCACTCATATGTCATTTTAGTGCACTACATGTTATGCCCAGTTTGTGCCACTGAAGACAAATACCTAATAAAATATTAACCGGGTTCTCCTGGTGTTTAGGCACGCTGCAGGGCTCAGAAGGGAGGGAGCGGCATTTGGCTTTTGGGGCGCAGATGTAGCTTGGTAGTTGTTCTGTTTGGGGTTTTACTGGTGTTTCAGTTTATAATGTGGGGGCATATGTTATCTGTCCGGAGTACATCAGGGTATAATAAGAGGGTATAATAATGCAGTAAATAAATAATAATCTGCAGATATGTGGCCGGTGTCGCACTGATAAATGGCGCCCAATCTTATCCGCTTTTGGAACACTCTGCACATTTTGCATCGCCATATTCTGAGAGCCAGAACTGTTTTATTTTTTTCTCCACCGGAGCTGTGTGAGGGTTTATTCTTTGCGGGACAATCTGTCGTTTTCATTGGTACCATTTTGGGGTACCAGAAATTATTTTATTTTTTTATGGTTTAATTTTTTTTTATGGTTTAATTTTTTTTATTTCAATATATTTTTATTGAGAAATTTGTAACAATATGTAAACAGTACAGGCAATACATATACAGTATATATATTCTGGGGCTCACAGGCCTGTTTAAGGAAGTACACAATCAAAGGCAATCTTAAATCAGTTCTAGAGAAAAAGAGAACCAGACCATACATGACATTATTATTAACCTTCCCATTATATCAAGTGGATGCATGCTCGGTCATTTCTGCCTTTTTCGTCAGAGGCCTTTCTCTTAGTTATCGGAGAAACATAAACAAGAACAAACAATAAACAAGAACAAACAGTAACAGGTGACTAACATGAAACCAGTGTGCAAGTGGTTGTAAGTACTAGAATGCTCAACTTCTGTATGTGAGATAATAATAGGTGTTAAAATCAGGCCAGAGGAGAGGAGGCCAGGGCCCGACTGTATAACGGGCTTTTAGTGAAATCTAGCCAATTCTGCCACGTTTTTAGGAATTTTACATGAGTTCCGCTCTCCCATCCAGCAAGTTCTTCCATTCTAAAAATCTGTCTAATCTTTTCCAGCCATTGAGGGATTATAGGCGGGGACTTCAATTTCCATTGCAAGGGGATGAGAAGTTTGGCTGCCGTCAACAAATGGGTTACTAGTGAATGCTTAGTTGGTCGAAATGAAGTGTTAGGTAACCACAGCGCCACTAGTTCAGGAGTTAAGCATACATTCACCTCACATATTACATTAACAAGTCTCCCAACCTCAGACCAAAATGTCTTTTTTTTTTTTCAAATATATTTTTATTATTCAAAGCCAGAACAGTTACAAGTATGCAGTGTGTGTCACACATACAATAATACGTACATCAAATAACAATGTGTTCCAGCTTCAAAATGATTTTCCATTTTACTTGTCACCATTAAGTTTCAAAGCAATTAATAAGGCAAAACAAAGCCAACAATTCCCTTCCCTCCCCCCAACTCTCCTCCATCTCGGTGAACATTTTCTTAACTAGCTATCAGCATGCCTAACGTGCCCTGGATACTCTGTGAACTATACCATGATGTGTGTCGAAATGTGCGAATGAACACCCCTATCTCTGCTGTGGGATAATGTTGTTCAATGAATGTACGCCAAGTTTTAAAAAATTGTTCTGTAGACCTTTGTGTCTTTCTAGGTCCGTTTTATCATATCCCAATAAAGTCTTGAGAGTAGTCACGACCTCCGCAATTTCCGGGACCGATGCCTGTAGCCAGTGGCGCAAGATGCACTTCTTGATAGCCAATAATGCCATATGTATTCCTTTCCGGGCCACTATAGGTGGTCCCCCCCCCCACCTGGATCCAAGGGGATATAGTGAAACAGCACTGCCTGTGGGGACCAAAATTTCTTTAGGACTGAACAGTGATACCATATATGTGAGATGGTCCCCACATCCAATCTACACCTCCAGCACAATTCGTCAGTGGTAAGCCGCCATTTATGGAGGAGCTGGGGAGTTCTATACCATCTCGTAAGTGTCTTGAAGGAGTTCTCTTGGATCTTGACACAACGAGAAAATCCATGCGAGTTGGACAGAACCGTGGAGACTTCAGAAGGGGTAAAAGTGGTGGAAAACTCCTTTTCCCATGCCAACAGATATCTAGGTTTAGGCGGGGCAGCTAATTGCAGGAGTTTAGTATATATTTTAGATAGAAGGCCTTTGGGTAAGCTTGGGAATAGCAAATAATGTTCTAGCCAATTAATGTCCCGTAAAGGTTGTGTATACCTTGTACAAAATTCTCTACATACCTTAGTGAATGCAAATTCATGTATGAATGAGATGGAGGTAGATTCTAGTGGGGGTAATAAGTCAACTAGTTTCGGCAAGACCGAGACATTTTGTAGAGTAGGATACACTGAGGTTCGTAGTAAGTGAGACCAAGGAAAGTGAATCGGGGTGACTTCCGCTTTCAAGAAGGCCGGGAGAACCTTGAGAGGCATAAGTGGAGAGGGTCCCGTATCTGACTCTGGTTTTATAAAGAGGTTCTGCCACACGTCCACCGTGCCTCTCAATGTGTTACTCAACTGAACTGCCTTTATTGGGACATTGGACCAAAGGTGTATGATCCCTTCCTCCCCAAGAATGCGTAGTTCAACGTGTATGTGAGGCCACACAGGCTGCTGTGCGTGCACTAGCGTCAGCCATATAGCTAGATGATTAGCTCTATAGTAGGCCTGAACATCTGGTAATCCGCATCCCCCCTGCTGTCTGCCAAGTCGCAGTTGAGCGTATGCAAGTCTAGGGTGAGCAGAATTCCATATAAACTTTGAGAATAGGCGGTGTATTTGGATAAAGAAGGATTGCGGAAGCCAAATAGGAATTGTCTGCATCACATACAAAATTTGCGGCATTATGTAACACTTTAGTATATTCTTTCTTCCCATCCAAGAGACATATGGGATTCTTAAGCCTGAGAGATGCGAACTAATTTTCTTATACAGCGTTTTATAGTTGTACTCGAACAGCTTAGCAGGGTCTGAGGGGATGCGGACACCCAGATATGTTATGTCAGTTGAATTCCAGGTGAAAGGTGTAGACAATTTGAGACGTTGGATTACTGATTTCGGCACCGTGATATTTAGGGCTATGGATTTTCCCAGATTGATCCTGAAATTTGAAACTTTTCCAAAGTCCTCCAGAATTGCAAGAATCACTGGAAAAGCTTGGAGGGGGTTCGATATAAATAAAAGTAGGTCATCTGCGAATGCTGCCGTTGAATGAATAACTTCTCCAATCTTAAGGCCCTGAACCTCTTGGGACTGTATACATTTCTGGATTAGAGGTTCTATAGTTAACACAAATAGGGATGGGGACAGCGGGCAACCCTGTCGCGTTCCATTGTGAATATCAAAGGATGGTGAGAGGGTACCATTTATTCTGATCCTAGCAGATGGTTGGTGATAAAGCGTGAAGATGGCTCTAATGAAAGCGGGAGGGAATCCATATCTAATAAGTGTCGCTGCCATAAAGTCCCAAGCAACACGATCGAACGCCTTTTCTGCATCAGTGCTGAGGAGAACTAAGGGGATTTTTTTGTTTTTTGGCCCAAGATATTAGATTAATTACTCTGGTAGTGTTAAATTTCCCTTCCTTTTGTGGTACGAAACCTGTCTGTTCTGGGTTGATGAGTTTGGGGAGCAATAAATTTATGCGATGTGCCAGTAACTTTGCCCATTTGATATCTGTGTTCAGGAGGGAAATGGGCCTATAACTTCCACATACCATAGGGTCCTTGCCTTCTTTTGGGATAACTGTGATATGCGCTTCAAGCATTCGTTTGGAGAGACCCTCTCCCTCAAAATAATGAATTGCTAAGTTTCACAAAATGCGGCAACAGAGTTGCGGCGAATGTTTTGTAGTAAGATATGGGGAACCCATCAGGGCCAGGGCTTTTACCACTTGGTATGGAGGCAAGCACCTCCCTTACTTCTTGTTCTGTAAAAGGGGCCATCAGTCCCTCCAGATCTGCCTCATCTAATTTAGGTAGGGAGATGAAATTAAGGAAAGATTCAATGGGGGCAGAACGATCCCCTATACTTGAAGTTGGACCGCTGGTCCCCCCAGAAATTTTTTTGATCACGTTTTCTTCCATTTTTTGGCAAGCAAGGTGACCAAAAACTATAAATTTTGACAATGTTTTTTATTCTTTTTTTTTATGGCGTTCACCCTGGGCTATAAATTACCATTATATTTTATACTGCGGGTCGGTACGATTATGGCGATACCATATGTATATAATTTTTTTATATTTTGCAGCGTTTGTGCAATAAAATCACTTATTTATAAAATAAATTATTTTTTGTGTCACCATATTCTGAGAGCGATACGTTTTTGATTTTTCAGTCAAAAACGCGGTGTAAGGGCTTGTTTTTTGCGGGACTGGTTGTAGTTTGTATTGGTACCATTTTGGCGTACATGCGACTTTTTGATCACTTTTTATTGTATATTTTGGGAGGGTTGGTAACTAAAAAATTGTGATTCGGGCACTGTTTTTCATTTATTTTTTTCGCGGTGTTCACCGTGCGGGAAAAATAATATTACAGTTTTATAGTTGGGGTCGTTACGAACGCGGTGATACCAAATATGTGTACTTTTTTTAACGTGTTAATTTTTTTCCTATAATAAAAGACTTATTATAGGAAAAAAAGCATTCTTTGTTTATGTCACTTCTAACTTTTATTTTTACACTTTATAAAAACATTTTTATTATCTTTTTTTTACTTGTCCCACTAGGGGACACTTAGACTTGCAGCTCTGATCGCTGCTGGAACACATTACACTACACACGTAGTTTAATGTGTTCTAACTGTCATTGTGACGTAACTGTCACACTGACAGGAAGCATCTCAGGACCGGCCGGAGGCTGCTCCTCCGAGGCTTCCGTACATGGCAACCCGGAGGTCATTGTCTGGGCTCTGGTTGCCGTGAGAAGGATCGCCAGCCCCCGCAAATACATGTGGGGGGCTGCCGATCCGCTGTAAACCTCTTCAATGTGGTGATCGCAATTGACGACCGCATCGAAGGGGTTAATTGCCGATTTCAACGGCGACAGGCCACTGATCGGCAACGGGGAGAGCAGGGCTGACACCCTGCACAGTTAACCGCCGCTGCGGTGGTTAACTGTCAAAGCACTGACGTTACTGCACGTCAAGGTGCGCGAAGTTACTGCTCACATTGACGTGCATTAACGTCAAGGTGCGGGAAGGGGTTAAAGTCGCTATGACAACCTTTCTAGCTTCTGGGCGGTTCTTCTTTTACATTGAGCCTATCTCTCTTCTCTGTCCTTCTGCCAATCAGTTGTGGTGTTTTATTTATACTTCTCTTTTCCCACCTGTCTCTGCTTGTGAATTTTCCTATCTCCTTGTTTGTGATCAAGCTCCTGACTGCTCCTGCTCTTCGGTTTTCTGGACCTCGTGTATACTGATCTCGGCTTGTCTTTCTTTAACCCTCACTTTACATATTCTGATTATCCACTCCCGGCTGGTTTTGACCGTGGCTTGTCTGATTACCTCTACTCAGTTTCTGGACTTTCAGTTAACCTATTGGCTGTCTGGTTTCCAGCTCAGGTTTGCCTTCATTGCACCTCTAATCCAAAACTACACTCTGTTAAGACAACCTGGGTTCTAAGAAGCAAAGTCCATCCCACCTTGCGGTCAGCTCTGGCAAACACCTTTGAGTAGCCTTAGATACTGTCCATCAGAGTGGTTACGTATTTGAGGTTGCGGGTTTATGTGCACGCTCTCTCCCGGCAGACTCCAGCAGCCTTGGGGTATCGCTCTACTTGCATTTCCATAAAAGTGGCATCTTATCTGTCGTCTTTTTTAAGCAGTGTACAGAGCTATGTAACTAATAGTGCTGACTTATGTGTATAACTGCTCTAAAAATAAAATATTTTTACGAAAACCCCATAAATAACAAGATTTAAAATAAGTAGGCATGTGCCTGTACGTATGTCAGCATCAAACACGTAGTTTATTGTATGTCTAGTTTTCTACAATGTGTCTGAACTTGGGTTAAAAACACACATGTTTTATAATGTACACAATTTAACCCCTTAACAGCCCACTGTCTGTTGTCGGTGGGAGGTGCAGGTCCATAATCTACAGCGACATTGGTGTTTCTGTAGAAAAGGCTTATATATGCTCCAGTGAATGCTCATCCTCTAAGCAAGAGCTGTCACTAACAGTTTTTGTACTTAGAGAAGCCTAGCAAATACATTTGGGATCGGAGGAACCTCCAACACCAGCTGTTTAACCCGTTAATTGCCGTTGTCAGCCCTGAGGACTTCAGTCAGCCCTGGGGACCTAGAAAGGACCCCACGGCTATCCGTTCACTATGCCTGCTGTTAGGGCATACTATGTCACAGTCTCCATCTTTCCCGGCTGTTTATGAACAATAAAATAAGAACCTGTCAAACTGGGTGAGTGCAGCTCTTGTTCTTCTATCTCTATCTAGGGCACACTATGTGTTGCCCTAACAGCAGCCTGAGTATGCTAATACGTTATAAGTCTAAAATAAAGTTACTAAAAAGTTATTCCTTCATGGGATTAAATAAATATGTAACAATAAATAAATAAATGTCCACAAAAAAAAATCATTATTTATAATAAAACATATTTTATTACCCATACGCTGCATAAAAACAAAAAAAACCTACACATATTAGTTATCTATATGACCGTAATAACCTGAAGTCTTGATTTAAGAGATTATTGTGTGAAACGTAAATGATATAAAAAATAAACAAGAAAAAAATGCAGAAAATTGTTTTTTTATATACGCACGCCACAAAATAACATTCCATAACTTACACAGTAAATTTTTTGTACCTCAAATTGCGCAGGAAAAATTTCTTCTGCATATAATAAGCCCTCATTTAGCCACGTCAATGAAAAAATTAAAAATTTATGAATGTTGAAAGGTAGAGTCAATAATGAAAAAAATTGGCTTGTCATCAAGGCCTTTCAGGCCTGGTCATTAAGGAGTAATAAAACAAACTTAGTTAAATCCCGGTGATCCAAGTTGTTGAAATGCTGGACTAAAAACAAATGAAAAATAAAAAAAATTAGGAAAAAGTGTGTTTAGGAGTTGCAATTCTCTATGAAAGTAGATTTTAGGCTTCATGCACATGACCGTAGCCACGTGCACGGCTGTGATGTTCAGGTCGGACGGCCGCGGTGTGTCACCCGCGGGCCGCCCGCAAATCGTGCACATGGCCGCGTGCATTAATTTCTATGAGCCTGGACCGCAAAACAAGGGCGATAAAATCTCGTTATATGCAGACGATATATCTTCGGTCGACCATGTAATTCGGTTATACCAGGAGTTTGGTGAGCAGGCTGGCCTTCAAATCAATTGTCAAAAATCTAGTTTGTTAAATGTCTCGTCTGAGGTTAATCCCCGATCAGATGTCCTCATTGAACTCTGTTGAGGTGTTTTAATATTTAGGTGTAAAAATGTCTAGGAACCCCGCTGACTACATTACACTGAATATAATTCCTCTGTTTGCATCTTTGATCTGGGAAAGTTAAAACATGGAATAGGTTACCATTGACAAGAGCTGCAAAAATTTCACTGGTCAAAATGGTTTTTTTTAAACTAAAATATAAAAATTGTCCAATTTGGCTACCGGGAAATGTTTTCAAGACTCTAGAAGGTATCTCTAATGACCTAATTTGGAACGGGGGAAAAAAAAAATTGCAATAAATACTCTGTTCTTACCCTACCAGTAACCAAAGGGGGCTTTGCCCTTCCTGCTTGGAGGAAGTACTTTTTAGCTTCTCAGTTCCAACAGTTCTGGGACTGGGAGGACCTAGGGGCCAATAGATTTTTGTTGAAAACACTAGGGGACAAATGGTCTAATATATTTGAAGCTCTAGATTCCGGGGTTCTAAATTCCACTGATCTGTGATGCTGTCAAACTCATTGACAAAATGAATACCTTTATTGAATTCACTCCTCTATGGGAGAATAGGAATATTGGTGAGTTTGACAGCCTCCCGGACTCTTTGTTTTGGAAAAAGCATCACTTCACAAGGATATCACATTTATTTAATAATGCACAACTAAACATTTTTACAGAACTGCAGAGACTATACAAGGTCCGTGATTACGGTCTGTTTAGATATTTTCAAATGAATCACACGTTTTTTTGCCATTAAATATAAATCACGGTTTGTTCTTATACCTTTTTAATCATTAGAATGTTTAAAAAGTAAGAATGGACTTTTGTCCTCACTATATAAAAAATTCCTTTTAGCGGATGATGGTAATCATATTAAATCGCAAAGAAAATGGGATAAGGATCTTTGAATTAAGATCGATTGGGGCTTAGTTTATAAACATATCGGAGACGCATCATTAAATCACGATCACCGATTTATTTGTTTTATGATCAATCATAGACTTTATTATACACCGATGCTCTTAAACGATTATGAGGTTAAGGAATAACGATAATTGTCAAAATTGTGGTATACATCAAGCAGATCTAATCCACTTGTTGTAGCGTTGTTCGAAGCTACATAGATACTGGAGTGGAGAAGCAGTATCTATTTCTAAATTAATTCAGAAGGAGGTTCCAATCGAACCGATGCTATTTATTTTTGGCATCTCCGGTCTTCTGAAAGTATGTGGTTGTAGCAAAGTAATTAGAAAGATTTTGTTTCTGGCAAGATTGGTTATCATTTATAAATGGATCTCAAAAGATTTCCAACGGGAAGTAGAATGGCACCATAAGGTGAATAGCGTGATGCTTTTAGAAAGATTATATTACCTGACATTAAGTAAAGAGGAAGGGGATTTTTTTTTTTAATAAGATCTGGAAGTGATGGTGTAAAGGATTTACCAGACACAGCTTCTGTGTCGACGCCCATGATTAATCAGTCTGCATCTGCTCCTAGGTCTGATAGAGTGACTCGATCTGCTACCACTCAGGCTAGTAGGCTGAGGAGTGGGAGAACCTATCACAGCCTGGCCAGACGGAGCTAGCTCCCACCCTCGGTCTATTTATACCTTCATTTCCTGCTTTTCCTTTGCCTGTGATTCTGTCTGGTTTCCTGGCTCTGCTGTTACTGCTAGTACTATTGACCTCTGCTTCAATTTGACCCTGGCTTTACTAACTACTCTCCTGCTCTGCGTTTTGTACCTCGTACACTCCTGGTTTGACTCGGCTCGTTCACTACTCTTGTTGCTCACGGTATTGCCGTGGGCAACTGCCCCATTTCCCTTAGCTTCTGTGTACCCTCGTCTGTTTGTCTGTCGTGCACTTATTGTGCGTAGGGACCGTCGCCCAGTTGTATGCCGAAGCCTAGGATGGGCCGTGGAAGTAGGCAGGGACTGAGTGGCGGGTAGATTAGGGCTCACCTGTCTGTCTCCCTACCCTGAAATTACAGATGGATAGTGTAACTATCCCCCCAAAAAAAAAAAAACCCTAGGGCTGGTTTAAAATGTGTTAGTAACCATTTTAAGAGTAATGTTTTTTTTTTATTTTTCTTTCTCTCTCTCTCCCCACCCCACACAATATTTTCCAGGTTTTTAGGGGGTGATTGTTCATTTTGCAGCATTGACTTTTGGGATAGTGTCTGTACTACATAATATTTTGTTTAATATAATGTTAACTCTGAAAATGTTCTTAGTTTTTTTGTTATGTGGTATGGAATATTTTGTCAACAAAAATAAAAAATTACATTATATATAAAAAAAAAACGCCACGAAAAGCGCAGCAAAAGCTGTGTGTAAATCCATCCTAATAGAGGTTAAGTGGCACCTGTAAAATTTGTCAAGGCCTGAACAGTACACCATGTATTTATGGTTCAGAAGAAAGGAGAAAAAAGCGTGCATAAATCTGGTCACTGCGCCTGTCATAGACAAGAAATGTAATTTGATTGTTTATTTTGGACTACGCATTTCATAGATAATCATTTCAAGATAACGATTTTCTACGTCTAACGGAGTTAGATGACGTCACAAGCTGTTATCTCTACCTTCTTAAAAAAAGTATACCTGTCCTTTTTTTTTCTCCCTGGTCTTTTTATGTATACGATGGTACACCATCCATGTGCAATTGTATATTGGACCTGTCTACGCAATACTACCTGCCAGGTGCCGTGACCAGATTGCTGCACACTTTTTTTCTCCCTTCTTCTAAATCGTATCTTCTTCCCTGGATGAAGGATTTATCCTCTGAGGGATAGCAGTGGGTGGCAGCCGGCTTTGACAACATTGAGACTCACAGACGCAAAGCAGTAGTGTTGTGCCTACAACAGCACAACTGCACTAGGTGAGTCCAACACAAGGATACCTTGCATTGATATACAGTGAAGGAAATAAGTATTTGATCCCTTGCTGATTTTGTAAATTTGCCCACTGTCAAAGACATGAACAGTCTATAATTTTTAGGCTAGGTTAATTTTACCAGTGAGAGATAGATTATATTAAAAAAAATACAGAAAATCACGTAGTCAAAATTATATATATTTATTTGCATTGTGCACAGAGAAATAAGTATTTGATCCCCTACCAACCATTAAGAGTTCAGCCTCCTCCAGACCAGTTACACGCTCCAAATCAACTTGGTGCCTGCATTAAAGACAGCTGTCTTACATGGTCACCTGTATAAAAGACTCCTGTCCACAGACTCAATTAATCAGTCTGACTCTAACCTCTACAACATGGGCAAGACCAAAGAGCTTTCTAAGGATGTCAGGGACAAGATCATAGACCTGCACAAGGCTGGTATGGGCTACAAAACCATAAGTAAGACACTGGGTGAGAAGGAGACAACTGTTGGTGCAATAGTAAGAAAATGGAAGACATACAAAATGACTGTCAATCGACATCGATCTGGGGCTCCATGCAAAATCTCACCTCGTGTGGTATCCTTGATCCTGAGGAAGGTGAGCGCTCAACTGAAAACTACACGGGAGAAACTTGTTAATGATCTCAAGGCAGCTGGGACCACAGTCTCCAAGAAAACCATTGGTAACACATTACGCCGTAATGGATTAAAATCCTGCAGTGCCCGCAAGGTCCCCCTGCTCAAGAAGGCACATGTACAGGCCCGTCTGAAGTTTGCAAATGAACATCTGGATGATTCTGAGAGTGATTGGGAGAAGGTGCTGTGGTCAGATGAGACTAAAATTAAGCTCTTTGGTATTAACTCAACTCGCCGTGTTTGGAGGAAGAGAAATGCTGCCTATGACCCAAAGAACACCGTCCCCACTGTCAAGCATGGAGGTGGAAACATTATGTTTTGGGGGTGTTTCTCTGCTAAGGGCACAGGACTACTTCACCGCATCAATGGGAGAATGGATGGAGCCATGTACCGTCAAATCCTGAGTGACAACCTCCTTCCCTCCACCAGGACATTAAAAATGGCTCGTGGCTGGGTTTCCAGCACGACAATGACCCGATACATACAGCCAAGGCAACAAAGGAGTGGCTCAAAAAGAAGCACATTAAGGTCATGGAGTGGCCTAGCCAGCCTCCAGACCTTAATCCCATCGAAAACTTATGGAGGGAGCTGAAGATCCAAGTTGCCAAGCGACAGCCTCGAAATCTTAATGATTTACAGATGATCTGCAAAGAGGAGTGGGCCAAAATTCCATCTAACATGTGTGCAAACCTCATCATCAGCTACAAAAAACGTCTGACTGCTGTGCTTGCCAACAAGGGTTTTGCCACCAAGTATTAAGTCTTGTTTGCCAAAGGGATCAAATACTTATTTCTCTGTGCACAATGCAAATAAATATATATAATTTTGACAATGTGATTTTCTGTTTTTTTTTTAAATATAATCTATCTCTCACTGGTAAAATTAACCTAGCCTAAAAATTATAGACTGTTCATGTCTTTGACAGTGGGCAAACTTACAAAATCAGCAAGGGATCAAATACTTATTTCCTTCACTGTATGTTATGCAAGAAACAATATCACCTTAGAGGAGCGGCACTTCCTCTTCTTTTTTTCCCCCTTTCTATATCTACCATTTATTTGTCTCTCTGCATTCAGGGTATGTGCACACGGTAGCAGGCTTTTACGTCTGAAATGACAGACTGTTTTCAAGGAGAAAACAGCTGCCTCGTTTCAGACGTAAATGCTCCTCCTCGCATTTTGCGAGGCTTCTCTGACAGCCGTAAATTTTGAGCTGTGCTTCATTGACTTCAATGAAGAACGGCTCAAATTACGTCTGAAAGAAGTGCTTGACGAGGCTGTATTTTTACGCGTCGTCGTTTGACAGCTGTACGCGTAAATGACAAGTTGTCTGCACAGTACGTCGGCAAACCCATTCAAATGAATGGGCAGATGTTTGCCGACGTATTGTAGCTCTATTTTCAGACGTAAAACGAGGCATAATACGCCTCGTTTACGTCTGAAAATAGGTCCGGTGAACCCAGCCTCATAGTGAATCTGTCAGGAGTTTTGCGTTCTCAAAACTGCTAACAGCGCTATATACAGTCCAAAGTAGAAAAAAATCGTGCCACTCACCGACTTGGCAATGAATTTATTTTATTCAGGATGTTGGTCTAAATGTGGCGAGGTAAGCCTACGGCCGTTTCGCGTGCAATCACACTTTGCCACGCTTTGCTTGCGAAACGGCCGTAGGCTTACTCCGCATCATTTAGACCAAGATCCTGAATAAAAGAAATTCATTGCCAAGTCGGTGAGTGCCTCGATTTATTCTACTTTGGATTTCAAGTTGCACGTGCTGTACTAGTCGATGAGCACCCCGTGGGCATGTTAACTGACGTAATCCATCAGTGTGAATAGTGCCATTGTGAGTCTCCATTTCAACTATTAATCTCTGTTTTAACAGTGCCAGCCCCCTTCCTTCTCTCCTCAACTGGCGCTATATACAGTGTTGAGCATCTCTGTTTTGATGTCCCTGACGTCGCGGCCATGGTCACAAGTGCCATGGAGGCGGCCTCTTCATGTTCAGTGATCCGGGCTTTCCTCTCTTACTGCTGTAAGACCCCACCTCTGCTCTGAGTGAAGGTTTTGCAAGGTATGGGCAGTGATCGCATCAGAGCGCATCCCTGGGACTCTCACAAAAAGGCATGCCCCCCTTTTGATCCACCAGTTATATGACAAATATCAGGGGTTGATTGGCAGCCATACTCCCGCTCCTGATCATGTTGGCAAAGTTTTGCGCTGTATTAGTTAGGCATTGTGTGGGAACTTACTCTTGTACCATAGTTGCCAACATTTGTTTTTTTTTTTCCAGGGACACTTAGGGTGTGGTGTTGTTGGTGTTGTTGGTGTGTGTGTGTGTGTGTGTGTGTGTGTCTTATGGGGGGGTGTGGTTTATCTGGTGGGTGTGGCTGGTGGGGCGTGGCTTCCCAGAATTTCTGCATACAAGACAACAAACAAAATTTCTGCACTAGTTTGGCTGACAACTACTATGGTGGCCGGTATGTCTCTGGTTATCTGGTTGTTTACAGGCAGGTGATGTCACACTTTTTATCACTAGGGCTAGGTAATATGTGCTAACCACTACTGGTAGCCTAAAAAGCAGCGTAGATGTCCCTTGTAGATGGTGCTCCACACTGACCCCAGTGGATATTGGCAAACACTGCTCCCTGGCGATAATGCTGCACACTGCTTTCTGTAGATGATACCACAGTGCCCCTTGTAGATAGTTCCACATGGCCCCTCTGTAGATAGTTCCACATGGCCCCTCTGTAGATAGTGCCACAGTGCCCTCTGTAGATAATACCACAATGCCCTCTGTAGATAGTGCCACACAGACCCCCTGTAGATGATGCCACACAAACCCCCTGTAGATGATACCACACAGACCCCCTTTAAATGATGCCACACTCCCCATGTTGATGATGCCACCCCTCTGTAGATGATGCCACCCCATGCAGATGATGCCACCCCTCTGTAGATGATGCCACCCCTCTGTAGATGATGCCTCACACAGCCGCCATGTAGATAGTGCCACATACTCCCCCTGTAGATAGTGCCTCATACTCCCACTGTAGATAGCCCCCACTCCCCTTCCTGTAGATAGAGCCCTTTTGGCTACCTCTATAAGCGGAATCCCCGGCCAGGAGTCGGCAACACTTTGCCCGGGGATTCCAGTGCTCCAGGAGGAGACGCTGACTTGATTGTCCATGTATGGACAGTGATGTCGGCAGTGGCTTCATCTATGAGCGGAATCCCCAGCTCTGGTCGGTGATTCCACTGTAGGAGGTGCCCCTGACATCACTGCGGAATCCCCGACCAGGGCGTCGGCAACGCTTTGGCCGTGGATTTTGATCCAGGAGGAGTAAATGGCAGAGCAGGAAGCGGATAGTCTCCTGCTCTGCCATAGTAGTCAATTGTATTTGCATCCTGAATTTAGCAGTTGCCGAGACAAGTCCCGGGACACTAATTTGCTGGGACTGTCTCTGTATATTCGGGACAGTCCGGGCAAATTCGGGACAGTTGGCAATTATGCTGTACTATTACGGTGCTACTTGCAAACAGGCTGATGTTTTTCTAACCCATGTGAAGTAAGAAGGCATCCACCTCCTCAGACATCAAACATGTGTAAGGGAAATAGCAACAGTTGCTAAAAGAAGTTTTGTTAAAAATCTTGACTGCTTGTAGCCTTTGGGTACATGCACTGGCGTAGCTATAGGGGTCGCAGCGGTCGCAATTGCGACCGGGCCCCGAAGCCAGGGGGGCCCACGGCCCCCCGCACCACATCAATAAAAAGTTACTATAGTAACTCGGGCCGCGGGCCCCTGTTACTATAGTAACATACTTTACTTACCTTCCTGGTTCCGGATGGCAGCGGAGGTCCTGAGGTCAAGCGCTGTGCGCAGCGCATGACGTCACAGCGCTATGCGCCGCGCACAGCCTCGAGACGACAGAACTCCCGCCGCGGCCGAAGAGGAAGGTAAGATTTGCCCTGACTGGCGGGGACCGACTCCCGGGACCCGCCAATCAGCTGTTTTGAAGGGGCTGCAGCACTCGTACGAGAGCTGCTCCCCTTCATTCCGGTCACACTGTGAATCCGTGTCGGCGATTCACAGTGTGAGCGAGTAGTGAAATGAAGGGGAAGCAGCTCTCGTACGAGTGCTGCGGCCCCTTCAAAACAGCTGATTTGCGGGTCCCGGGCGACACATCAGCTATTGATGGCCTATCCTGTGGATAGGCCATCAATGTTTAGGGACTGCACAACCCCTAAGCCTCCGATGTAGCAGGCTTAGGGGCCCCATGAGACAGGATCACAGATTGTGTGATCCTGTCTGCTGGGCCCTGTATCTAAGCCAATCACATGGTAGGCTTAGATACATGGCCCATGTGTGATCTTGTCTGGTGGGCCCTGTATATAAGCCTACCACACTGTAGGCTTAGATACATGGCCCATGCGTGATCCTGTCTGCTGGGCCCTGTATCTAAGCCAATCACATGGTAGGCTTAGATACATGGCCCATGTGTGATCCTGTCTGCTGGGCCCTGTATCTAAGCCTACCACACTAGGTTTAGATACAGGGCCCCAGCACACAGTAATCTTATACTGTATAAGATTACTGTCTGCTGTTCCCTGTATCTAAGCCTACGTTGTGGTAGGCTTAGATACAGGGTCCCACAGACAGTATCACACATGGGCCCTGTATCTAAGCCTAACACACGTGTTACTTATAATTTTTTGTGTGTTTTCTTACAGGTTCGGTCGTTGGACTACGTCGGATTCCAGGACTACTTCGATGACAGCTTTTTCTTTATTATCAATAAAATGGTTAATGAGGGCTGTGTAGGTTTTTTTTTTTATTTCAATAAAATATTTTTTCTATGTCTTTGTGTTTTTTTTTAAACTATACTACTACCGCCTGATTAACAGCATCCATTGCTAAGGCGGGGCTTAGTGTTAGCCGATGCAGAGGCGAACACTAACCCCCTTTATTACCCCGGTACCCACCGCCACCAGAGGTGCTAGGAAGAGCCGGGTACCATCCAGTACCTGACCATCTGTAGTGATGGTCGGCCACTGTGGCGGCCGCAGGCTGGTATCATCAGGAGGGGAAAGGCCAAAAACAGTGGCCCCTCCTACCCTGGTGATGCTAGGCTGCTGCTTTATTGTATCTGAACGATGTGGGGTCCCCCCCAATTTTCATAACCAGCCAGATGCAACACAGCAGCAGCAGGCAGCATTACCAGGGTGGGAAGGGCCACGGTTTTTGGCCTTCCCCAGCCTAATACTACCAGCCTGCGGCCACCCCGGTGCCTGCCCGTCACTACAGATGGTCGGGTACTGGTTTGTACCCGGCTCTTCCCAGTACGCCTGGTGGTGGTGGGTACAGGGGTAATAATGGGGGTTAGTGTAGCCTCTGCACCGGCTAACATTAAGCCTCGCCTTAGTAATGGAGGTTGTCAATCAGCCAGCGGCCATTACTAAGGCGGTGATAATAAAGTTTAAAAAGATACAAGCACATAGAAAAAATGTTTTATTGAAATAAAAAAACACAACCCTCATTAACCATTTTATTGAGAATAAAAAAAACGCCGTCATTGAAGTCCTCGTATCCGAAGTCCAACAACCGAACCTGTAAAGAAACACAAACACACAAAAATAAACAGTAACACATAAAGAAGCAAAATTATTATTCTTACCTATCCTGGGTCCAGCGCTGGAGACGCAATGTCAGCAAGCTGAGTCCTGTATCTAATCCGATCATGTGTGATACTGTCTGCTGAGCTGTGTATCTAATCCAATCATGTGTGATACTGTCTGCTGAGCTGTGTATCTAATCCAATCATGTGTGATACTGTCTGCTGGGCCCTGTATCTAATCATATCTTGTGTGATACTGTCTGCTGAGCTGTGTATCTAATCCTATCATGTGTGGTACTGTCTGCTGAGCCACTGTATCTAATCCTATCATGTGTGATACTGTCTGCTGAGCTGTGTATCTAATCCTATCATGTGTGATACTGTCTGCTCAGCCACTGTATCTAATCCTATCATGTGTGATACAGTCTGCTGGGCCACTGTATCTAATCCTATCATGTGTGATACTGCCTTCTGAGCCACTGTATCTAATCCTATCATGTGTGATACTGTCTGCTGGGCCCTATATCTAATCCTATCATGTGTGATACTGTCTGCTGAGCCACTGTATCTAATCCTATCATGTGTGATACTGCCTTCTGAGCCACTGTATCTAATCCTATCCTGTGTGATACTGTCTGCTGAGCCACTGTATCTAATCCTATCTATAGTTTATAGGGTCGTAGTGCTATAGATATGCTATGCTGTCTCATATACACACTTTTTTTTGGGCGGACACATATGTTTTGGGTCTATTTCCCTGACATTTTAAGCCCTGAGGGTATGTTCACACGGCAGCCTCCGTTACGGCTGAAATTACGGTGCTGTTTTCAGGAGAAAACAGCACCGTAATTTCAGCCGTAAAGGCATGTGCAGGCGTCTTTCGCTGCGTCCATTACGGACGTAATTGGAGCTGTTTTTCCATGGAGTCCATGGAAAACGGCTCCATTTACGTCTGAAGAAGTGACAGGCACTTCTTTGACGCGGGCGTCTTTTTTACGCGCCGCCTTTTGACAGCGGCGCGTAAAAAAAATGACCGTCGGCACAGAACATCGTATAACCCATTCAAATGAATGGGCAGATGTTTGCCAACGCTTATGAGCCGCATTACGTCCGTTGCGGGGGGGGGGGGCAGGGCCCAGTAAGAATTCTTGCATCGGGGCCCATGAGTCTTTAGCTACGCCCCTGGGTACATGGTTGAACTTTCTTTGACACAAGGGAAAATACCAACACAATAATATCATCCCCTATATATAATGTAGTCTAAAAATAAGAACTTATATGCCCATTTCTCTATCCTTATCTAAAACAAGAGCAAGAAAGAATAAAATAATGATTTCTTTCTTTATTTTTATATGTGCTGCGGTTGTTACTGTTATGGGAGACATTATCCCTGCCACTGTTCTGGGGTCACTATGGTTGCCAGTATTAGGCTACCTACACATGTGGCGGATTTGTTTCAGATTTTTTTTGCAGCAAATCCACAGCAAAATTTTCATTTGTTACATGCGATGTTTGCTGGGGATTTTACCTTTTTTACTTTGATAAGCATGAAATCCTCTGTAAATATCCGTAACAGAATGAGCATGCTATGGATTTGAAAATCCGCAGAATACGCTGATTTTCGTGCGGAAAATGTTCTTTAGCATGTGAATAGGATTTGATAAAATCTCATTTACATGGTTGATACTGTAATTTTCGGCATCAAAAGAAGTCTTCGGCTTTTTCGCCTTGTGGGGTCACTGTGACTAGAAATGTTATAGAGGCACTGTGGTTGGCACTATTATGCAGGACTGTGGCAGTCACTATTATGGGGGTCATTGTGGCTGGCAGTTTTATGGGTACACTGGCTATCACTGTTATGAAGTTCAGTGTGGTTTTCATTGTTATGGCAGTTTCTATTATCAAGTTCATGGTGGCTGTTACTTTTATGAAAGCAGTGTGGCTGATACTGATATGGGGCACCGTGGAAGTCACTCTTATCAGGATTCCTGTGGCTGTCAATTTTATGGGTGAGTCACTGGTATGGAGTTCACTGCTTTGTTTTCTTTCATTGTTAGGCTTCGTTCACATAGGCCGTTAGGGCTCAATTCTGAAGTTCCGTCGAAGCTTTCCGTCAGAATGGAGGCCTGACTGAAACAAATGGAAACCACAGGTTTCAGTTTCCACCACCATTGATTTCAATAGTGACGGATGCGGTGCCAATGGTTTCCGTTTGTCTCCGTTGTGCAAGGGTTTACGTCGTTTTGACGGAATCAATACCGTAGTCAACTACGGTATTGATTTCTGGCAAAACGACGGAACCCTCGTACAACGGAGTCAAACGGAAACCATTTGCACCGGATCCGTCACCATTGAAATCAATGGTGGTGGAAACTGAAACCTATGGTTTCCGTTTGTGTCAGTCAGGGTTCCGGTCCGACGGAAAGCACAGACGGAATGTCGGAACGGAGCCCTGAGGCAGATGTGAACGCAGCCTTATGGGGGCATTGCAGAAGTTACTGCTATGGGTGCTAAGTGCTCCTGATAATTTTTAAAACCATAGTAATGTCCTTGAAATTATCCAATATTTGTAAAAGGAATAGGAGAGGGGGGATGGAAGATATGAGAAATAAAACCCATGCTGAGAAAATGAAAAAGAATGGTTATGAAGCAGATAGATTTGTCTTTCAGGTACATGTACCAAATTTTGATACCGTTATCTGTGATGCTATCTGTTCTCTCAGCGTGTGTCTAACTTTTCTCTAACTGCAGAATATACAGGGTGGGCCATTTATATGGATACACCTAAATAAAATGGGAATGGTTTGTGATATTAACTTCCTGTTTGTGGCACATTAGTATATGGGAGGGGGGAAACTTTTCAAGCTGGGTGTTGACCATGGCGGCCATTTTGAAGTCAGCCATTTTGTATCCAACTTTAGTTTAGTCAATGGATATTCGGCGGATATTAGCTACTCACAAATGGCACCCTTACAAACTCCAGTTGCTGCAGCATCTCAACGAGGATGACCCAGATCGGCGCACTGAATTTGCAGAATGGGCAAAACAAAAATTGGAACAGGACCCTCAGTTTACACAGAACATTTTGTTCAGTGATGAGGCAAACTTTTATGTGAATGGTGAAGTTAACAAACAAAACCACCGCTATTGGTCTGACACTAACCCACATTGGATAGATCCCTCCAAGACTGTTGGAACACAAAAATTGATGGTATGGTGTGGTATATGGGGTACAAAGATAGTGGGGCCATTCTTCATCAATGGAAACCTCAAGGCCACGGGATATCTGAAATTGCTACTTGATGATGTGTTTCCCTCTTTATGCACTGAAGCTGGCACATTCCCTGAGTTTTTCCAGCAAGATGGTGCACCACCACATTATGGGTGTCAGGTCCGAGCATTCCTAGATGAACAGTTTCCTGGAAAGTGGATTGGTCGTCATGGGCCAGTTGAATGGCCCCTTAGGTCTCCCGATCTGACCCCCTTAGACTTTTATCTTTGGGGTCATCTGAAGGCAATTGTCTATGCTGTGAACATACGAGATGTGCAGCAACTGAAACTACGGATACTGGAAGCCTGTGCTAGCATTTCTTCTGCGGTGTTGCTATCAGTGTGTGAAGAGTGGGAGAAGAGGGTTGCATTGACAATACAACACAATGGGCAGCACTTTGAACACATTTTATAAGTGGTCAGAAACTTGTAAATAACTCATGAAAGAATAAAGTAACGTTAAAACCAAGCACACCATTGTTTTTCTTGTGAAATTCTCAATAAGTTTTATGTGTCACATGACCCTCTTCCCATTGAAAAAACTAAAGTTGGATACAAAATGGCTGACTTCAAAATGGCCGCCATGGTCAACACCCAGCTTGAAAAGTTTCCCCCCTCCCATATACTAATGTGCCCTAAACAGAAAGTTAATATCACCAACCATTCCCATTTTATTTAGGTGTATCCATATAAATGGCCCACCCTGTAGTATAGAATCTGTCCATTTCTCATTCAATCTTTTCTCCTTCCACTTTTTCCTACATTATGAGACTCAGCTAATGATTCTCTCCAATGTTTAATAAAACCTGACAATATGTGACAGTTTAGCAAGATATGAATGTACTTTAATACCGCATACAGGAATACCATGCAGCATTTACATACAAAATATGCTACTAAAAGTCCTGAAAACAACAGCAGTTTATCTGAGAAAAATACCATCTTGTTTCATCCATGCAAATGAGAAACAGTCACATTTGGATAGGATACTTCAGTTTTTTCCTGGTCTGTATGTTCATTAACAATTCTGGCCATCACATTGCTTACAAACAAGAGTCCCTTTGTCTTTGGGCAATGAATCCAGATTAATATTGTAGGCATTCTATGGCCTAGTTATAGACAAATCACATCAGCATCATATAATACTGATACTACTACATCTAATATTTATTATCATTTAAAAACATTTCATATAAACGCCATTTACACATTAATACAATATATGAAATGGAACCTAAGGACTGACTAAAAAAATAGGCATGTCTTGGTCTTTCATTTCTGAACCATGTTGTGTTGTTGGCATATTGCATTCACATTTATCATTTAGTTTATGCCTGATTTATGTCTGCTGTTGCGAGAAATTGCATAGGTTAAAAATTTACCAGATTGAGGCAAAATTGCTAAAAAATAATGCAAAAAATTGTGGTGTGGTTTATGCTGTAAACTTTTAGACTCATTTATCAAAGACAAATGTTATCATTGGCAAACTTTAGTGGCGCAAATAGGGCAAATGTACGGATGTCTATAACAGGCATAAATAGACATTCAAACATTCTGACGATTCCAAATGCACCACATATATTACCCCCCTTCAGGACGCCGAAGCCGATTTTTTAAAATCTGACATGTATCACTTTATGTGGTAATAACTTGGGAATGCTTTTACCTAACCAAGCGATTCTGAGATTGTTTTCTCGTGACATATTGCACTTTGTTAGTGGAAAATTTTGGTCGATAAATTCGGTATTTATTTGTGAAAAACACCAAAATTCAGGGAAAATTAGCAAAAATTAGCTTTTCTAAATTTAAAAGTATGGGCTTTACAAGGCTTAGAACTTTAGCAGTAATTTCTCAAATTTTGAAGAAAATTTCCAAAACCTATTTTTTCAGGTACCAGTTCAGTTCTTAAAGAGGCTCTGTCACCAGATTTTGCAACCCCTATCTGCTATTGCAGCAGATAGGCGCTGCAATGTAGATTACAGTAACGTTTTTATTTTTAAAAAACGAGCATTTTTGGCCAAGTTATGACCATTTTTGTATTTATGCAAATGAGGCTTGCAAAAGTACAACTGGGCATGTTGAAAAGTAAAAGTACAACTGGGCGTGCATTATGTGCGTACATCGGGGCGTGTTTACTACTTTTACTAGCTGGGCTTTCTGACGAGAAGTATCATCCACTTCTCTTCAGAACGCCCAGCTTCTGGCAGTGCAGACACAGCCGTGTTCTCGAGAGATCACGCTGTGACGTCACTTCCCCAGGTCCTGCATCGTGTCAGACGAGCGAGGACACATCGGCACCAGAGGCTACAGATGATTCTGCAGCAGCATAGGCGTTTGCAGGTAAATCGATGTAGCTACTTACCTTCAAACACTGATGCTGCTGCAGAATCAACTGTAGCCTCTGGTGCCGATGTGGCCGACACGATGAAGGACCTGTGAGTGACGTCACAGATCTGCACTGCCAGAAGCTGGGCGTTCTGAAGAGAAGTGGATGATACTTCTCGTCAGAAAGCCCAGCTAGTAAAAGTAGTAAACACGCCCCGATGTACGCACATAATACACGCCCAGTTGTACTTTTACTTTAAACACGCCCAGTTGTACTTTTGCAAGCCTCATTTGCATAAATACAAAAATGGTCATAACTTGGCCAAAAATGCTCGTTTTAAAAAAATAAAAACGTTACTGTAATCTACATTGCAGCGCCTATCTGCTGCAATAGCAGATAGGGGTTGCAAAATCTGGTGACAGAGCCTCTTTAAGTGGCTTTAAGGGCCTTATATATTAGAAACCCCCATAATTCACCCAATGTTAAAAATTGCACCCCTCAAAGTTTTCAAAACAGCATTTAGAAAGTTTCTTAACCCTTTAGGTGTTTCACAGAAATTACAGCAAAGTGGAGGTGAAATTTATACATTTCATTTCTTTTTTTAGAAAATCCATTTTAATCAATTTTTTTCTGTATCACTGAAGATTTTACCAGTGATACACAACTCAATATTTATACTAATGGACTGAAGCACCGGTCCCAGGATCAAAGAAGCACCTAGTGGATTTCGGCGCCTTCTTTTTATTAGAAAATATTTTAGGCACCATATCAGGTTTGAAGAGGTCTTCTGGGGCCAAAACAGTTGAAACACCCGCAAAAAGTTACTATTTGGCAAACTACACCCCTCAAGGAATTTATAGAGGGGTATAGTGAGCCGTTTTACCCCACAGGTTTTTTTGCTGAACTTAGTGGAATTAGACCGTGAAAATTAATGTAGTAACATAGAAATTATACATTTTTACAATGCATAAAGAAGAAAATACACCAAAAACATTTAAAAAGCAAATTTTCCTGATTACGGCAATACTTCTTATGTGGTAATAACCTGCTGCTTGGACACACTGCAGGGCTCGGAAGGGAAGGAGCGCCATTTGGCTTTTGGAGCTCAAGTTTGCCGGATTGGTTTTCGGGTGCCATGTTTGCAAAGCCCCCGAGGGACCAATACAGTGGAACCCCCCCAAAAGTGACCCCATTTGGGAAACTACAGACCTAAAAGAATTTATTTAGGGGTATAGTGAGCATTTTGATCCCCCAGTTTTTTGGTGAATTTAGTGGAATTAGGCCATGAAAACTTCTATTGTTTTTTATTCTTTTTTTTTTTTTACGGCGTTCACCGTGCACTATAAATGACATATTTACTTTATTCTTCTGTTCGATGCGATTACGGTGATACCATATGTATATCGTATTTTTTTATGTTTTACAGTATTTTCACGATAAAATCAGGTTTTAAAAAAATTATTTAGTTTTTGTGTAAAGAGCCATAACTTTTTTCTTTTTCCATCAAGAGAGCCGTGTGAGGGCTTGTTTTTTCAGGACAAACTTTAGTTTTAGTATTGGTACAATTTTTGGGTACATGTGACTTTTTGATCTCTTTTTATTCCACTTTTGAGGGGCTGAAGTGACTAAATATAGTGATTCTGTTTTTTTTAGAAAAAAAATTTATGCCGTTCACCATGCGGGATAAATAACGTTATAGTTTTATAGGTCAGGTCGTTATGGACACTGTGATAGCAATTATTCATAGTATATTCTTTCATTTTTTCTAATAATAAAGGACTTTATAGAGGGGAAAAAGGGCACTTTTTAATTTTATTGCTTGTAACTTTAACTTTTTATTTTTAAACATTTTTTTTTTAACTTTTTTTTTTTAGTCCCACTAGGGACTTGAAGATCCAGCTGTTGGATCGTTGTTATAATACCCTGCAATACTTATGTATTGCAGGGTATTACACCTGCCAGTTTCACACGGACAGGCAGCGTATTAGGAATAGCCTTCCGTAGATGGCAGATCCGGAGGCAGATGCCATAGCAACCATCGGCACCCCACAATCGCGTGGCAGGGTGCCGATGTTGTTGTAACTCCTTAAATGCGCCGGTCGCTATTGACCGTTGCATTTAAGGTGTTAATTGGCGGGGATCACGGCTGTGATCCCATCCGATGTCTTCTATCAGTACTAAGGCTGCTAGTAGCACCCAGTACTGATAGATGCCGGGCTGCAGGGTATGCGCCCTGTTAGGAGCACACATAGATTAACGGGCTGTAAGCACAAGGACCAGCGCTGCAGCCTGTTAATCTATGTGGGGCGTTCAGGAGGGGGTTAAGGGGGTTTCCCAGAATTGAAAATTATCAACTATCCACAGGTGATAATTGTCTGATCACTGGGTCCTCATCGCAGGCTTTCCGCCCAGTGTGGAGGAGCTTGAATAGAGCAGCGCTCAAGCATCCGTTCGCCGCTCCCTTCAATGTCAATGGGACTGACTGAAGGGACAGGGGGTTCGGGAACCCGTTCTCACAAACGGCGGAGGTCCAGACGGTGGCGTCCCCAACGATCAGACAATTATCATCTATTCTGTGTATAGATGATAATTGTCGAATCTTAGAATACCCCTTTGGGAAGTGTGTGTCATTTATTTAATTAGGCACAATTCTCCCCAACTACACTTTTTAATTTTATTGTGCAAAATATGTCATTATTACTAAATGTGAGCCATAGATATCAAATGCCACCAGTATGCTCATAGAATCTTCTTCATATATTTTTGTTTTCCGCTGAGGTTCTTCTAATTAATTTTAAGCAACGTAAAAATACTCCTCTTAGCATTTTAATGGTCAGTTCACACAGAGCTTTTTGGCGCTGATTTTGAGGCGGAAAACTCATAGGAATTAGTGCCAAAAAGCTTCCGTAATCTCCCCCCCCCCCCCCATTGAATTCGATGGAAGACAGATGAGTTATTTTTTTTTCCCGGGGCGGCTTTCAGACGCCCGCTGGAAAAAAACGTGCCATGTCCTTTCTTGCCAAGGCTTCCGCCTCTGACTTCCCATTGAAATCAATGGGAGGCAGAAAAAACCCATGGCGCTCATTTCTGAGCGTTTTTTGCTGCATTTTTTTTTTTTGGTCCTTGCATTAGCTTCAATGGCCGTGGAAAAATGCATGTAGGCAGTCAAAAATCTTCCTCAAAATTCCTGAAGGAATTCTGGGGCAGATTTTTGGTATATACATACCAATCCGCATTACTTAAGATAGGCTTGTCACGATACCAGAATTTTTACTTCGATACCAATACTTTGTGTAGTATTGTGATTCTCAATAGCACAAAAAAACCCCCACAAAAATAAAAAGTCTAAGGAGGCAGATGCAATTGAATGTAGCAGTTGCCGGGACAAGTCCCGGGACAGTAATTTACCGGGACTGTCTCTGTAAATTCGGGACAGTCCCGGCAAATTCGGGACAGTTTTCAAGAATGCTTGTATGCTGTGTCTTCCGATCTGGCTGAGTGTTATCATGTGCACTGGGCAGCATGGATCCTTTAGACTAGTTTGTGATCTTTCCCTCTACAGTTGTCCTTCAACGGATCCTGGGTTGTCTGTCCATATAAGGTATGTCCCTCAATCGCGTCACATGGACTCCCTGTGACACGATCAAATGGGGTCCTTCTCATTTTCCCTTTGGATACCGCGGTCAGTTTCTTCTGGTTTCTCTGATCTCCACCGCTAGAGCGGGGCTGGGGCTGTGTTTTACAGCTATTGCTGTATACAGATGGTAACATTAGGGGCTTTGAAATCCTGGAATACCTGGCCAAAGGGTCGGCAATGCCCCAGCTGGGGATTCCGCTCCTAGAGGGAGCCCCTGACATCACTGTCCATATAGGGACAGTGGGGTCAGGGGCTTTAAACTACGTAGTCCCCTGCCAGAGCATCAGTAGCGCTCTGACTGGGGACTCCAGGACATATATGAACTGTAACGCCAGGGGCTTCTCCAGTCCTAAATCTTCGGCCAGAACTCTACAGATGCCCTGGCCGGAGACTCCGTAGTAAAAAGCCCCGGACATCACTGTCCATGTATGGACAGTGAGGTCAGGGGCTTCCCCAGAGCCAGAATCCCTGGGCCGAGCGCTATCTGATTTCCTTCCCGTGGACTCAGGCCCTGGGAAAGCTCCCCAAGGTATACGTTTAACGTTCACCTGTGACAGATGCCATACAGTGGCATTCATCACATATGGGCTCCCATGTAAAAAAAATAATTATAATGCACAGTATACAGTTTTTTTTGCGGAATCCCTCAGGATGGAATTTCGTAGTATATTACAGCTTTCCATACTCCAATAAAAGTTGGACTAAGCCGGGCTAACGAAGCCCTATGGACACGTTTAGCCTGTATGTAGGGAGCTTTCCCTGTCCTAAACATAGGGCCAGAACATTATGTGAACATAGCCTAATTCTTCATACATGTGGGCCAAAGTTTTATTTTGCTCTGGCAATGACATCTAATGCAGCACATGTAGCAAAACATAGGTATAGTATTTATGACTAAATTACTGTATTCTTTTTTTATTGCTGGTGTATAAAACATAATGATTATGATTTATATATTTATTTATGTAGCAATATCATCTTCAATGACACTGTTCACTGCAATACAAAACAAGCTATTGCACAATGCAAGTACAAAATTCGTATGAAAATAGCATAAAACTAACCATAGACTTCGGATATCTGAACTTGAGATGGCCATAGACATCAGATGGCTCTCTGCCAAAACAAATAATTCTGACTGTATTAGCTGACAGTAATTTTTTTGTTATTTCTGTTTATCTCAGACAGTAATGGGGCACACTATATTTTTTGACAGTGTAAACCTTGACAAGGCAGTAAGAAGATGTGCCAAATATATCAAAGTGGTGCATTCTGTATGATAAATTTGGCTCATCTTTCTAGACATGTTAGACACCTTTCTTTTCCTTAGGCATTATTCACACGCGCTTATTTGATTTGCGTCCGCAACAAAACTGGTCGTTTTTCATTCATATTTTGTCCGTGTTGCGTAAGTGTGGTCTCCGTGTGTAATCCATTAAGTGTGTGCGTATTTCTCCTCTTCAAGCACTTCCTGGTTTTAAATTTTTCTTTCTCTGCATTTATTTCGCAACTGCTGCGTGAGAAATAGACAGTACACGGATGTCGTCCGTGTGCTGTCCTTGTTTTTCACAAACCCATACACTTCAATGGATGAGTCTAAACTGCAAAAAAACAGAATAAGACATGCGTTGAGTTTCATGCAACGTACACACGCTCTGGGCAAAAATAATGATTATTCAAGCAGACAGCATACAGACGTGAAATACGTTTGTGTGAATAAGGCTTTAAACCACAGTCTTTTGGCACACAGCAGTGCATTTTAAGCCATGTCCCCTAGAGTTAATAAATGTCAGCCACAGCATGTACGCCAAAATGATGTTTCTATTTGAGCCAGAATTCTATAAATTTGACCTATTGTCTCAAATTATTTAACCTTCTGAAATTATAATTTGCTGAGCTAGATTTAACTGTTTCTCGGTTGTGATCTGAAGTTTACGGAACAAATGGACAACCCAAAATTTAAGAAGAGCATATACTTGCCACCTCTCACTCTGTCCCAGGCATGGTTCTGTGTCTTACCTTGTCTTTGTCTGTTGTAAATGTAAAAGTCAGAAAATTTGCACATATGGTGTCAGATTTTCATGTAATGTCTATAACTCAAAAACATATTCATGAGATACAGTATCGCTATGTAATGCTTATTTGAAAAGAATCCACCATAAAAATGTAAAAGCATAAATGGTTTTGACTGTATTGTTTGTGCCACTGAGAAGATCGTTAAACGTGCCTGCTCTTAGGCAAGAATTGAAAGACTTGAATGTGACACGAACAATTGGAGATGTAACGCTAGGTTATGCTGTTTAGACATGCATGACATCTTACTGGTATTTACAGCACTAGTGTAACTTGGTACATTGACCTCACGTGCCAACAGCAAGGATTTAGAAATGCATAGTCTTATGCCGTATCTGTTAGCTTATATAAAATCATTGACTATTAGTGATTGGTGTTTGTGAACCCAGGGCACGTCCGTTTTTTAGTTGGATATCTTGTTTAAAATTGGGTTCTTTTAAAACACTTTTTATGTACCTGAGTTTGAGGTCAGACCGACCTTGAAACGCGTTGTACGTTTTAATAAACCTTTTTCTATATCGACATACATGATGATGACAGCGCCCACTCATTCCTGCTTTTTCCTACACGTCTGATGTATTATTTTTTTTAATGGCATTTTTTGGGATTCATATAACTTATTGATTAACTTTTATTATTTTTAGGAAATTGTAGGGTAAAAAGCAATTCTGATGTTTTTTCCTTTTTTTTTCATTTACACTATTCAGCATACACTTTTGCACAATAAAGGAAATAGTTTATTATTTATATTTTTAACTTTAAAGTGTACCTAACTTTTTAGATGAAAAAGCACACATAAAAAAGGAGAATCTTCTCTACTATCCCTATCACATAACGAGCAGTGTAGCTGAGAATCCAGCACTAGGGAAGAAGCTTCAGCACGTCTGTTTGTGTCTCTCATGCTGCTCCTGCTACCTTTCCGCTCTCTATAGACTTCGAGGGGCAGCGTGTCTGTGTCTCTTCCTCTTTCTGCTCCCTCTTCCTGCACCCCCTTCTATCACCATAAACTTGTATTGGCAGGCAGTAAAAAGACACTCCCCCAACTTCTGCAGTCCGTCTGTAACTAGGGACGAATTTTACTTGCCAACAGGGGGTGAACAGCAGAGGAAGCGAGACAAAAGGAAGTGAGACACCTAGTAGAAGTACCTTAACACAGAATGGATATCTAAAGGGGAAGCATGGATAAAACAACTACATCTTAAGAGTAAGTAAATTACAAAGTTGATCTATATCAGGTATACTATTAGATAATCATAAATCGTTTTAAAACTTTTAAAATAAACTTTATTTAAATGGACACTAACTTTTCAAACAACTTATGCTAGTCTAATAGTATATTTGATATAGAACAACTTCGTAATTGATCTGCCTGCTCTAAAACATTGTCTGTCCCTGGTTACAGAATAGAATGAGCTGCAGAAGGTAGGGGTGTGTCTCCTCACTGCCTGGCTATAAGAGTCTATGGACAGGGGAGGAAGGAGCAGGAGGAGGGAGCAGAGAGAGTCAGACACAGACACTTCTTATATGTTTATGGAGAGGGGAGGGGTAAGCAGGGGGTGGAATCAGGAGCAGAGTGAGAAAGACAGACACACTGCTGCAGCTGCTGGTATGATTTCTATGTCACCCCAGGGCTGGATTCTCATCTAAACTGATCGATACTGTTGTGTAATGTTCTCCATGCTCCTGCAGCTTCTATATTTGGGATAGATAGAGATAGGAGAGCAGGATTCTCCTCTTCTAGACAACTTAGAATTAGAAATAGAGCCTGCAGAAGGGAAAACTGATAAAAAAAATGACATAAAAGTCACATGATGACCAGAAATAGTGTTATTCCTCATGTACACAAAAATCACTTGAAAAGTTAGGTCCACGTTAATGTATTTATTTTTTTGTCACAGTGCGATCTATTGATTAATTCGACTCAGTATGCCAAAGCATTATTATCTATCAATATTAAACTGAGAGGCAATCTATTAGGACATGAATTTGTGTTGCAGGACCCCAATGGGGTGACAGAAGGAGCCCTCTCCGTCTGTCTAAGACTAGAGCTACATGGTGTCTTTAGCCGCGATACAGGTTGCACGGCCAAAGATCGCTGTGTCACACTGCTTCCATCACAAGTAATGAAAGTGAATGTGGTAGCGTTTATGACCTACAAGTTACCATGACACGACAGTCGTAAGAATTCTAAACCAGTTGGATTTCTTGTGACTGTCGTGTTGCGGTGGTGGCAACCTGCAAGACTGCACGTGTCCACATTCACTTTTTTTACTTTCGATGCAGGCAGTGCAACACAGCAATCTTTAGTGATGCTACCTTTGTTACAGCCAAAGTCGCTAATTAAATGACGCAGTCGCAATTGACCGCGGCATCTAAGAGGTCAAATGACCCGTTGCCGTGGGATGTTGGCTGTATATCTGCACCACTTGCTGGATGTTCTATTTTGTCCTATTGCAGTAAAAAAAAGAAAAAGATGAAATCGTATGTCTAAATGCTGGGGGTTAAAGATGATCTATTACTGCAAAACATCAAGTAATAGAAAGCCAAAATAACCTTTCTCAAATATATAATTAAAATAAAAATATCTGCCATTTTAACCCTTTACTGACATTCTATTTTGAGCATTAAACCGTTAAGGACACAGCCTGTTTTGGCCTTATGGACCAGGCCAATTTTTTCTAATCTGAAGTGTCACTTTATGTGGTAATAACTTTGGGATGCTTTTATTTTTTTATGAGAATATTTTCTCGTGACACATTGTACTTTATGTTAGGGTTAGAATTTGGTCAATACATTCAGTGTTTATTTGTGAAAAACACCAACATCTTTCAAAAATATAAAAAAATTGGCATTTTTCAAAATTTTTATGTATTTGCTTGTAAGACAGATAGTAATACCACACAAAATAGATACTAGTTCACATATCCCATATGTCTGCTTTATATTGTCATTGTTTTTTGAATGTCTTTTTATTTTTCTAGGACATTACAAGGCTTATAACATTAGCAGCAGTTTCTCACATTTTCAAGAAAATTAGCAAAACCTATTTTTTTAGGGACTAGTTCAGTTCTGAAGTGGCTTTGAGGGCCCTATATATTAGAAATCCACCATAAATCACCCCATTTGAAAAAATGCACCACTCAAAGTATTCAAAACAACATTTAGAACGTTTCACAAGAATTAAAGAAATGTGTACGTGAAATTGATCAATTTCATTTTTTTTGCCGAAAATCCACATTAATCAATTTTTTTTCTATAACACAAAAGGTTTTACAAGAGAAACACAATTCAATATTATTGCTCAGATTCTGCAGTTTTTAGAAATATACCACATGTGGCCCTAGTGTGCTAATGGACTGAAACACAGGCCTCAGAAGCAAAGGAGCATCTAGTGGATTTTGTGGCCTCCTATTTAGAATATATTTTAGGCACCAAGTTAGGTTTGAAGAGGTCTTGTGGTGCCAAAACAGTGGAAACACCCCCCAAAAGACACCATTGGGCTCTTCACCCTTAAAGAATTTATCAAGGGGTATAGTGAATTTTGTGGACTTACGCCTGTAAAAATGAAAATCTAAACTTTTTCCCATAAAATGTAGAAGTTTTGAATTTTTACAAGCAATAAAGGAGAAAAAGCATCCCAATATTTGAAAAGCAATTTCTCACAATTTTGGCAATACCCCATGTGTGGTTAGAGACTTCTGTTTGGACACACGGCAGGGCTCAGAAGGGAATGAGCACCGTTTGACTTTTGGAGCTCAAGTTTTGCTGGAATGGTTTTCGGGTGCCAAGTCGCATTTGCAAAGCCCCTGAGCTGCCAAAACATTGGAAACCCCCCAAAAGTGTCCCAATTTAGGAAAGGACACCCCTCAAGGAATTTATCTAGGGGTATTTTGAGCCTTTTGACCCACATGTTTTTTGCTGAATTTATTGGAATTAGGCCGTGAAAATGAAAATCTAAATTTTTTTTGTCATAAATTGTAGTTGTAGCTCAGATTTTCTAATTTTCACAATAGATAAAATAGAAAAAGCAGCCAAATATTTTTAAAGAAAACTTTTGAGCATGGCAACACATCATATGAGGTGATAAACTGCTGTTTGGACCCAAGGCAGGGTTTAGAAGGAAAAGAGCGCCATTTGGCTTTTGGAGCTCAAATTTAGCTGGAATGGTTTTCGGGTGCCATGTTGCATATGCAGGGCCCCTGAGGGACCAAAAGAGTGGAAACCCTCCCAAAACTAACCCTATTTGAGAAACCACACCCCTCAAAGAATTTATCAAGGGGTAGAGCGGGCATTTTGACCCCACAGATTGTTTGCCAAAATTATTGGAAGTAGACTGAAAATGAAAATTACAATTCTTTCCACTAAAATTTGTAATTTTATCATTTTCACAAGCCCTCAAACGTGACTCCATTTTGGAAACGACACCTCTCGCAGCACTGATATAGGGGTGTAGTGAGCATTTTGACCCCACATTTGTTTCATAGCTTTTATTAGCATTAGGCAGTGAAAATTGTAAAGTGGTGCGGAATATGTTGGCGCTATATAAATAAAGATTTTATTATTACTATTATTTTCAAAAGATATGTAGATTTAGCTCCCAGTTTTTTATTTTCACAAGAGGTGAGAGGAGAAAAAACACCACACAGTCTGTTACTCAATTTCTTCTAAGTATGGCGTTACCCCATATGTGATCCTAAACTGCTCTTTATGCATGCCAGATAGTGCAATACATTAGAGATCAGTGTTACTCTGATAGCAAGCTTATTAGGTCCCGTCTCTGGGCGTGGCCATATTCGGCTTCCGTACGTGGCAGACCAGGAGGCCATTGTTAGGTCTCTGGTCGCCATAGCAACTGGAGGCACCACCGCAGTCGCGGGGTGCTGATCGGCCAGTAACCACCAAAATTACGCGGTCGCTTTTGACCACGGCATCTAAGGGGTTAATCTACTGGATCGGAGGCTAGCTCCGGTCCTGGCCATTACTGCAGGGTTTCAGCTGTCATCCGCTGGTGATGGCACAGGTTCTGCTTTTGAGCCCGTTCCATCACTGTCACGTACAGTTACGTGATGTTGCGCTAAATGCTAACTGTATGTGACCTGTCATTAAGGCCTTATTTACACGAGCGTAGTTCACGTTCGCGATACGTCACACGGACCTATGTAAGGCAATGGGGACATTCAGTCATTCCGTGTTTTTCACGCAGCGTGTGTCCGCTGCATGAAACTCACGACGTCCTATACTTGAGCCTTTTTTTGCGCATCACGCACCCATTGAAGTCAATGGGTGCATGAAAATCACGCGCAGCACATGGACGCCCTTTCGTGTGCTGCCCGTGATTCGCGCAACTGTAGATCAAGAAATGAAGGGAAAAATAAAACCACCTCCTTTATTTCTTTTTCTAAACCACAAAACCGCGTGTCATAAGGATCACGCAGCCACGCACCAAACACTTCTGATACACGGAACTGCAACCCCGAAAAAAACGCTGCATTTTTTGCACGCGCAAAACGCACACGTTTGTGTGAATTTCGACTAAGGCGTTAATGACGGAGCAATTTTTTCACTTTTTTAATTGTTGCATTTCACAAGCCATAACTTTTTTCTTTTTCTGTAGACATAGTCGTGTAAGGGCTTGTTTCTTGAAGAAAAGTTGTAGTTTTGAATGGGGTACATATCATTTAGTGATTAACTTTTGGAGAAATAAATAGAAATTTCACCATTCTTTCTTGCGTTTTAAGTTTACGCTGTCACCGTGTAGTATATATAACATAATAATTTTTCTGTGGGTCATTATGATTACAGCAATACTAAATGTATATTGTTTTTCTTTATGTTTTACTATACAATTTACAATATTTATTTACAATAAAAATACTTTTTAAATAAAATGTATTTGTTTTTGTGTTGCCATATTCTAAGATTATTTTTCCACCGACACAGCTGTATAAGGGCTTATTTCTTGCGGACCGACTTGGCATTTTTATTGATACCATATTGGGGTGCATGCAACTTTTTAGAAGACAGTATGATCAGAAAACAGCAATTTGGTCAGTTTTTTTTCTTTTATTTTTTGCGGTGTTCTTCATGTGGACTAAATAATAGTAATAGTTATATAGTTCGGGTCATTACGGACGTTGCAATACCAAATATGTGCAGCTTTTTTACGTTTTTTAAGAGAATAAAGTGGGTTTTTGAGTCTAATAGGCATACCTGTGGGCATTTGTTAGGCTCCAGGATAGTAGGATTGTGAGAATGACAGCTGGGTAGGTGAAAAAACAACCCTTAAAGCGGCGCTGGTCCCTTGGAATGTAATCCACTATTGGTTGTTAGGTCGCATAAAGAGGAAGAGGACACTGTGTAGGTCAATAAGTCTTTAATGGATACAGGCGACAGGTCTCGAAGCCGAACCGGCTCCTTCCTCTGGCAGTATCAGAATATAATTCTTTGTTAGGCTCCTGGCTGCCATGGAAACCATCAGCAACCCGTGATGGCATCGCGGAGGTGCCAATGGGATGACAAAGGGAGTCCCTTCCCTCTGAAACCACTTAGATACCATGGTCACTATTGACCGTGGCATCTAACTGGTTAAATTGTCTTGATCCAAGTAAACTTCGATTATGACTGTTAGAACAGGAGCACGGCTGTCAAAAGACAGCCGAGCACTTGCTCCAGCCTGCACTGGAAACCCGTGCAGGACTTAGACTGGGCCGCCATGAAAGGGCGTATTGGTGGTCTCTAACGGGTGATTATATGTGGATTTATTTTCTCATAATTGATTCAGCAGATCATCATTGATGATAAGGATTGACATGTATTTGGATTTGTTGCTACCTTTAAGGAGGGGAGAGAGTCCGGAAAAAGGTCTGATGTGGGACTAGTGTTTTGCTTCCTTCGATCCCTCTCTTTAGAGCAGGAGCCCGGCTTTCTTTAGACAGTCTGACACCCTCTCTAGCCGGCATTGGACACCCGAGTCAGGCTTATGTCACAGCTCTTCCTTTGTACCCTTAACGACCACCATGATAAGGTGTATGGGCTGTCATATTGGTTAGGAGCCTAACCAACTTCAGCTGAAGTACATATTCGACAGTGAGCAGTCCAGGTCTCACCAGATTTTGGCTGCTCTGTGAGACTTCCTGCTTCTGAGCTGGTAAAGCCCGCTGCCATCTCTTTCAGAATGTCTGGGAGACTCCCGGGAAAAGGGGAGAACTCCCTGTCTGCCAGATAATACTTGTCAACGCTCTGGAAATAATGAAGACCTTGTGGAATATCTGTCAAGTCTCCTGGGCACCACTGAAATGTTCCAGTAGACTACAAGTTACTGGAACGAGGAGTGGTGAGTAGCTAAAGAGTCTATGGTTTTTTAGTGGTTTTGGGGTCTGCATTACTTTAAGGGGTCTGGGATTTGTATTTTGGGATCTGTATGTAGGGGTCTGTATGTAGTCGGAGGTCTGTATTACTTTAGGATGTCTGGTCTGGGGTCATTGGTTTTCATATTGGTGTGAAGGGGGCCATATGCACTGTTTGAGATTTAGATGCCGTAGGTTTTGGGCATGTACTCTCTAAATACCACAAGGTAAAGAAAGACACAGGGTAAAATATTTTGTGTCACTTTTCACTAATTTTCTTTACAAGCCACTGTATCCTACTCCTTTTAGCAGATTAACCCTTTAATAGAATATGTGTCCTCTAGCAGATTAACCCGTTACAAGCCGTTGTATCCTCCTCCTCTAGCTGGACTGCATAATACACAGGCAATTCTTATTACATGACAGATAAAATAACAATATTCTGTGTGAATTAAAGTTCAAACTACTGGCTAGCTGTGAGCAAATTCTGTAGCAGATTTGCGTTTCACCAATTCACCGCCCATTGTGATGCATTAGCTGATTAGTCCATCAAGTCTGAGATTAGGTTTTGGCAAATTTATGAGAATGACAGGTTAACAGATTTTCCATTCTATGGACCAGCAAATCAGTGTAACGACAAGACTGCAAACAGGTAAATCACGCTCACCCTGACTACTGCCCAGATCTAAGCTCAAAACTCTGTTTTGCCATAGAGATTCTATAGAACCAGCTCCCCATCACCACTGTTGGTACCTCCCAGAAAGGCAGGAAATCTCACAAGATTTGGTATTCACTCTGCTAAATTGAGGAAGTAAAGCTCTGTCCCTGTAATACTGATGGAAAGTTTGGATTTAGTATGTAATTCTGGTTTCTCTTAGTCCTAGAAGCAGCACAACATATGGGGAGTTCTCCCCTGCACTGTGATTGGTGGAATTTTAATTATCATATTGCATGTAATCCTCCTCCTGAAGACTCTGCCCCAAGTAATTTTTACACACAACAGTGCAGATCTACGAGTACTGTCTAAGTTTTAGACAGCGAAATCTTAGACAAGGCAGCCACAAAATATATCCAGTAGTTCATGCTGTATGATAAATTTGGCTCATCTAGCTAGACGTACTAGACACTTTTCTCTTCCTTATACCACCTGTTAGTTGGCTTAGTTTACACTAGGTTTTTGTGACATGTTGTTGCATTTTTGGTGTACGGTGTCACATTTTAAGCCATGCTCTTTCCGCTAGACCTTCTTTCCACTAAGCTACGCCCCTAAAGTTGAGTGTGTCGGAAAAAAGTGTCTAAAATAGTTAATAAATTTGGCTGTCAGCATGTACGCCAGAATTCTGACACATTTTTAATAGTTATTGATCCCCAATGGCTATGTTCAATGAGAAAAGAAAAAACATTCAGAGAGCACTGTGTTGCTGCTGGGACTAAGTGAAAAAAGATTTACATACTAAATATAAACTTCCATTACAGCCCCTAGCAGAGTATCATATGGGGATGTAGCAAGCAATCTGAAGGGAAGGACTTTTGCCAGAGATTGCAAAATTGAACTTTCAAAGGCAGTCTTTTCTATGGCTATAAGATTCACGCAAACAAAATTATTGGGTGGGGACCCAACAAATCTGCCCTACATAACTGATCCAATGGGACTGAATTTTCTGTTGGCATAATTTTTTGATCATTCTTTTATTTTTCTAGAGCGTTACAAGGCTTAGAACATCAGCAGCAATTTCTTCTATTTTGAATAAAATTTCAAAAGCCTTTTTTTTGCATAGGCACCAGTTCAGTTCTGAAGTGGCTTGGGGGCCTATATATTAGAAACCCCCCATAAAACACCCCATTTTAGAACCTAGACCCCTCAAAGTATTCAAATCAGATTTTTGAAAGTTTATTAACCATTTAGGTTTTTCACAGGCGTTGAAAGCAATGTAGAGGTGAAATTTACAAATGTGTCTTTTTGTCAGAAAATCCCCTTTCTTCCATTTTTTTCCGTAAAACAGAAGGTTTTACCAGAGAAATGCAACTCAATACCCAGATTCTGCAGTTTTTATTAATATCCCACATGTGGCCCTAGTATGGTAATGGACTGAAGCACAGGCCTCCGAGTCAAAGGAGCACCTAGGGGATTTTGAGGCCTCCTTTTTATAAGGCACCATGTCTGGTATAAGAGGTCTTGTGGTGCCTAAACAGTGGAAACCCCCCAAAAGTGACCCTATTTGGCAAACTACACACCTCAAGGAACTTATCGAGGGGTATTGTAAGCATTTAGACCCCACAGGTTTTTTGCTGCATTTTGTGGAATTAGGCTGTGCAATTGAAAATCACATTTTTCCGATGAAAGGTACAAATTTTTAATTTTGACAGGGAATAAAGGAGAAAAAGCACCCCAACATTTGTAAAACAATTTCTCTCGATTATGGCAATACCCCATATGTGGTAATAAACTGCTGGTTGGACAAACGCCAGGGCTCAGGAAGGCAGGAGTGCTATTTGGCATATAGATTTTGCTGGATTGGTTTCTGGGTGCCATGTTGCATTTGCAGAGCTTCTGAGGTACCAGTTCAAGGGAAACCCCTGAGAAGTGACCCCATTTTGGAAACTAGACTTCTTGAGGAATTTATTTCAGTTCTCATGGGGTGCATGTGACTTTTTGATAAGTTTTTATATTATTTTTTAAGAGGCGTGGTGACTAAAAGTTAGCAATTCTACTATGGTTTTTATTCTATATTTTTCACAGCATTCACTATGCGTTATAAATGACTTTACTTTATTCTGCGTGGCGATACGATTACGGCGATACCATATGTATATCGTTTTTTTTATGTCATGGCATTTGCACAATAAAATATTTTTTATAAAAAATCATTTACTTATTGTGTTGCCATATTCTAAGAGCCATAAATTGTTTATTTTTCCATCAAGAAAGCCGTGTGAGGACTTGTTTTTTGCATAACGAACTGCAGTTTCGATCAGTACCATGTTTAGGTACATGCGACTATTTGATCTCTTTTTATTCCATTTTTTGGGAGGTGAAGTGACCAAAAAATTGTGATTCTGGTATGTTTTATTATTATTTTCTTTTATGGCGTTAACCGCACGGGATAAATAACAAAATACTTTTGCAGTTCAAGGCCATTCCGGACGTGGTGATACCAATAATGTATAGTTTGTTTCTTTTTTATTTTTTATTAATAATAAAGGACTGATAAGAGAAAAAGGGGGATTTTTACTTTTATTACTTTTAAACTTAACATTTTTATTTTGTCACACTAGGGGACTTAAAAGCAGAAATCCCTGATCGCAATTCTAATACACTGCACTACATGCGTAGTGCAGTGTATTACAGCTGTCAGCTACATGCTGACAGCAAGCATAGTGGGTCCTAACTTTGTCAGGACCCACTCGGCTTCCGTAGATGGCATAGCCAGAGGCCATTGTTAGGCCTCCGGTTGCCATAGCAGCCATTGCCGCCCGCTGTCATGTAGCGGGCCGTCGATGGTGGTTTAACCCACTATTGAATGCGGCTATTGACCGCGGCTTCTAAGGGGTTAATCGGCGGGGACCACCGCAATCGGTCCCTGCACACGGAACTGTGATAGCCTGCTGTCGGAAACATCTCATCTTCTGCTTCATCTCCTCCATGGAGGCTTTAACAATATCCTTATCCCACACCACAACATCCTGAGTGGACAGGGGCTACGAGGGGGATCCTCTGGTAGCCAGTTTCTGCAATAAGGGTGATCCTGCCCATCAGCTGTCCTATCACAGCGCAGGGAAGAACCCTCCATATTTTGTGCTGCTGGTGGATTTAAGGGAAGTCATTGTTTTGCTAAATAAATATATATATATACAGTATATATTTAGAAGAGTCTTATTTAATCTACTTCCACTTTTTCAGATTTTTTTTTAGAATTGATAGGTCCTCTTTAAGAATATGTTCATGTTGTTGAAGTTATTTTTTATAACTTATAACTTTTATCACTGATCACCGATAATTACTGATAGAAGTACCAGGCCCATGTCAGCGGTATGTCTGAGGGAGTACTTTGTTTACCAGTTCTCTTGGTTTAGTATTGACATAAATTCATTATATGCGTCCTGAGTCACTTCCACACTAGTTATATTAGTAATATTAGTGATTGAGAATCCACAAATTGTAGTGTTGACAATGTAGTGATGACAATTCTGATCCAACAGGGTATTGTTCATGCTACTTACATGACCTTGAAACTCTTAATTACAGAAATATGAGTTAAATATCCCATGACATTAACCCCTTCAGGACACAGCCTGTTTTGGCCTTGTGGACGCAGGCGATTTTTTTCAAATCTGACATGTGTCACTTTATGTGGTAATAGCTTGGGAATGCTTTTACCTATCCAAGCGATTCTGAGATTGTTTTCTCGTGACATATTGTACTTTACGTCTGTGAAAAAACGTGGTCGATAAATTCAGTATTTATTTATAAAAAACACCAAAATTTAGAGAAAATGTGCAAAAAATTGCATTTTTCTAAATTTGAATGCATCTGCTTGTAAAACAGATATTAATACCACACACAATAGTTACTAGTTAACATTCCCCATATGTGTACTTTATATTTGCATAGTTTTTTGAACATCCTTTTATTTTTCTAGGACGTTACAAGGCTTAGATCTTTAGCAGCAATTTCTCACATTTTAAAGAAATTTCCAAAACTTATTTTTTCATGGACCAGTTCAGTTCTGAAGTGGCTTTGAGGGCCTTATATATTAGAAACCCCCAATAAGTCACCCCATTTTAAAAACTTCACCCCTCAAAGTATTCAAAATAGCATTCAGAAAGTTTCTTAACCCTTTAGGCATTTCACAGGAATTAAAGCAACGTAGAGGTGTGATTTACAAATGTAATTTTTTTTGCAGAAATTCATTTGTAATAGAAAAATTTCTGTAACACAGAAGGTTTTACCAGAGAAACGCAACTCAATATTTATTGCCCAGATTCTGCCGTTTTAGTAAATATCCCACATGTGGCCCTAGTGTCCCAATGGACTGAAACACCGGCCTCAGAAACAAAGGAGCACCTAGTGGATTTTGAAGCCTCCTTTTTATTACAATATATTTTAAGCTCTAAGTCTGGTTTGAAGAGGTCTTGTGGTACCTAAACAGTGGAAACCCCCAAAAAGTGACCCCATTTTGTAAACTACACCCCTCAAGGAATTTATCTAGTTGTATAGTGAGCATTTTAACCCCACAGGTTTTTTGCTGAATTTATTGGCGTTAGTCTGTGAAAATGAAAATCTACATTTCTTCTGAAGAAACATAGACATTTTTAATTTTTGCAAGGAATAAAGGAGAAAAAGCACCCCAACATTTGTAAAGAAATTTATCCTGATTAAGGCAATACCCCATATGTGGGCATAAACTTATATTTGAACACATTACAGCCCTCAGAAGGGAAGGAGCGCCATTTGAGTTTTGGAGCTCAAAATTTGCTATAATGGTTTTCGGTGCCATGTCCCATTTGCAACGCCCTGGAGGGACCAAAACAGCAGAAACACCCCAAAAGTGACCCCATTCACTATCAGAATCCAAGAGAGCAAATGCCTCTTAAGTGGTATATAACTTGCGTGCCATTTTTTACTTTTTTTTTTTTTACTTATTTTTAGTTTTAATAAAAGTAACAAAGAAAAAGTCCACTAATCCATTGATCAATAAATTTATGAACAACCCTAAGGCCCTGTTCACACAGAGTTTTTTTACGAGTTTTTCGGCGCGGAAACCAAAAATGTCTCCCATTGATTTCAATGGGAGTTGGACAAGCTTTTTTACCGTGAGCAAAAAAAACGCATCGCGGTAAAAAGAAGCGACATGACCTATCTTGAGGCGGTTTCCGCCTCCAAAACCCCATTTCAATCAGTCAGAAGGGTAAAAAATACACCTCGACGAGTGTTTTGGCGAGTTTTTGTCAAACCACTGTGCAAAAAACGTCTGGAGCAGTTTTTGCAAGAGGAATTTTCCTCCTGCAAAAAAAAAAAAAAACTCAGTGTGAACACAGCCTAACAATGAATCAATGTATTTAGAATTTACATACAATTTAATTTTTTGACGTGTAAAATATATGAAGAGATTTATATAAGTATATGTGTGTATACGTATATATTACATGTACGTATATATCTATATGATGTTATAGATATATAACATCCCTAATTATTAATTTTTAGTATTAACAAATTTCAAATATATGTCTATATATAATATATATTACGTGTGTGTATATATATTATATATATATATAATATAGACGTGTGTATATATATATATAGATATATATATGTACACACACAGTATATAAATATATATATATATATATACATATGTATATGATTTTATTTATATATATATATATATATATATATATATATATATATATATATATATATATATATATATACACACACACACACACACACACACACACACATTATAAGCCCTAATTGATTACTAACTAATTAATTGTCCTAGTCTGAGTACTATCTACCTAACAGACTACCTAAACTAGAACTAGCTGCCTACACTAAACTATCTATGTGGAGGTGGTTTTGTGTGTTTTTACAGTCGGTGTGTCTTTATAGGAGACACACAGCAGCTGCTCGGCACAGCTTCTTCTCCCCCACTGTCTCAGAACGATCTGACAGGGAGGGAGGAGAAACATTGTAACGAACAGCACAGAAAGTTTGTTGCTGCAACAAACTTTGCTGTGAACACCATGATAGCTTTATCATGGTGATCACGTCATCAGGACCGACACCAATCCGGTCCTGATGTCTTCTCTCAGCACTTAGGCTGCTAGTAGCAGCGTGTGCTGAGAGATTCAGAGCACAGGGAGAGTGCTGTGCACTCTGTTCTGGCACCACGTGAATTAACGGGCTGCAGGAGAAAAGCCCAGCACGGCAGCCCGTTAATCTACGTGGGCTGGTCGTGAAGGGGTTAAAGGGGTATTTCCATCTCGGAGATTTATAGCATATCCATAGAATATACCATATATGTCTGATAGATGCGAGTCCCACCTTTGGGAACCAAACTATCTCTAGAATGGGGCCCAGTGACAATCGTCCTACCTTCTGCTGCTGTCGCTTGGCTCCAGCTACTGAGTTACGAGGTGGCTGGGTTTTTCAGAAACAGCTGAGAAGGTTTAGCTACACTGTTTTCGTAGCTCCCGAGTTCTGGAAACAGCGTAGCTCGCTGTTCATACGCTGTTTCTGTAACTTCCATTCCTTTGTATGGGAGTTCCTGAAGCTTGTAGCAAAATACTATCATCTATTTCTGGAAAACCCAGCCACCTCGTAACTCAGTGGCCGGAGCACAGCAACAGTGGCAGAAGGTATGACGATGGTCACTGGGCCCCATTCTAGAGATTGTTCGGCTCCCAGAGGTGGAACACACATCTATTGGACATTTATGGCATAAATGGACAATCCTAATGAGCTTTCAAATGGGTGATTGGGTGGCTTTTTTTTTTCTTTTAGCAATACTGCTGACTTCTTGTTTTTCTTTAGCATTTAGTTGAAGGCTTATCAGCCAAGTATAAACTATTTGTACCTTATTCCCAGTTATGGTTGACAGGAGATGGACAACCATTTTGAGTTCCTGTAGTTACTGGCTCAGTGAAGCCAAATAGCTCAGTTTCTGAAACACTTATACAAGTATTTTAGGAACAGAATAACATAAGCCTAATATTTAGGTAAGAGTGTAGCAATGTTTCTAGTGGAGACTACCTCCGTACATACAGAATCTGATTGAGCTTTCCTACCTCCATATGCCTTCATAGAAAATTGGTAGAGGTACATTAGAGAACTCATGCACCTCTATGGAAGCCCTATTACGGCTCCGTCCAAAACGGAGCAGTAATATGTCCATGTGCATGAGCCCTTCGTTTTAGTTATCTTGACAGCATACAAGCTAATCTCAGGGACTATACTCAAATGTTTTATTAATCCAAATATGAAAACACTTAGGCCCCATGCACACGAACGTGCTTTTGCGACCGCAATTCCCCCGAAAATCCACGGGAGAATTGCGGCTCTATTCATTTCTATGGGGCCATGCACGCGACCGTAGTTTTTACGGTCTGTGCATGGCCTGGGAGCCCGCACCGCAGAAAGAACGGACATGTCTTATTACGGCCGTCTTCTGCAGTCCGGGCTCATCGAAAATAATGGCCGCAGCCATGTGCATGGCCCGCGATTTGCGGGCGGCTCGCGGCTGACAGTCAGCAGCCGGCCAACCCGAAAATCACGGCCGTGCACATGGGTACGGTCGTGTGCATGAGGCCTTACTAAAAAAAACAAAGTACATTTACACATACTATGACAAGTTCACAACATACCACTTATTTTTTGTAACTAAGGCTAAAAAGTTTTATTGTTTTTTACAATTGTAGTAAACTATGAGCATTATTGTGTCTGTCTCCTGTTTACAAACCGATTATGTTGTTTTTTTTTAAATCACTTCAGCTAATATGATATGGGCTATGTTGCAAAATAGAAGACATGACCCTTAAACGCTCATGTGCCATTTAGGCTAAATTCAGACGGGCGTTGCGCATTAGAACGTGGAAAACCGTCCGTTCAACACGTTTGTGTGAATAAGGCCTTATAGTTTGCTGTATCCTTATGTGGCAAAGGACCCACCCTCAAACATCGGGGCACAGGTATGACTCCCACCCCTGCACTCCCTATAGTTATCCCCCTAATCAAGTGGTGCAGTATCCAATGTTTGTTTTGTTTTTTAAAAAATAGCAAATTTGAAGTGAAAAGGGAGACTAGAGCATTCTATGAAAACAGAATTATGTTTATTATATTATTCATCACAAAGAACTGTCTATGACACATTGCCCCAAAGTTGAAATTGCTGTACTTAAAGATTATTCTGCTGCAAGTGCAGTTACACCCGCAGCTATAAACTTAAAGAGGCTCTGTCACCAGATTTTGCAACCCCTATCTGCTATTGCAGCAGATAGGCGCTGCAATGTAGATTACAGTAACGTTTTTATTTTTAAAAAACGAGCATTTTTGGCCAAGTTATGACCATTTTTGTAATTATGCAAATGAGGCTTGCAAAAGTCCAAGTGGGTGTGTTTAAAAGTAAAAGTCCAAGTGGGTGTGTATTAGGTGCGTACATCGGGGCGTTTTTAATACTTTTACTAGCTGGGCGCTGTGAAGAGAAGTAACATCCTCTTCTCTTCAGAACGCCCAGCTTCTGACAGTGCAGATCTGTGACGTCACTCACAGGTCCTGCATCGTGACGGCCACATCGGCAGCAGAGGCTACAGTTGATTCTGCAGCAGCATCAGCGTTTGCAGGTAAGATCGACTTACCTGCAAACGCTGTTGCTGCTGCAGAATCAACTGTAGCCTCTGGTGCCGATGTGGCCGTCACGATGCAGGACCTGTGAGTGACGTCACAGATCTGCACTGTCACAAGCTGGGCGTTCTGAAGAGAAGAGGATGTTACTTCTCATCAGAGCGCCCAGCTAGTGAAAGTATTAAAAACGCCCCGATGTACGCACATAATACACACCCACTTGGACTTTTACTTTTAAACACACCCACTTGGACTTTTGCAAGCCTCATTTGCATAACTACAAAAATGGTCATAACTTGGCCAAAAATGCTAGTTTTTTTAAAATAAAAACGTTACTGTAATCTACATTGCAGCGCCTATCTGCTGCAATAGCAGATAGGGGTTGCAAAATCTGGTGACAGAGCCTCTTTAACTGCCAAACTCTCTGATTCAGAGTTCAACCATCTCAAATCTCTCATCACACTACTATGTGCAGCATCTAATAAAATACAGAGCATGTATTATTTCAGTGGAAACTAATACCAGCAATTCAAAGAATGTTTTATATGTGGCAAATATGGGGATCATATTCCTACATGATCTTACAAGATATTAAAATAACTTGGGTGTGAGATATATTTTTACTTTATTTATGTTTAGAATGAACCCAATTTCCAGTATGGCTATTAATATCTGAATACTTTGAGCTGTAGTTAAATGGACACTAACTTTTCAAACAACTTATGCTAATCTGATAGTATACCTGAAATATATCAACTTTGTAATTTACTTACTGTTACATTTTTGTTGTTTTATCCATGCAAATTATGTGTGAAGTTTAAGCCACTAGGCATCTCTCTTCCTGTAATCTGCTGTCCATTCACTTTTGTCAAGCAAAATCCATCCCCAGTTACAGAGCAGAATTTATGGACTGCAGAAAAAGGGGGGAGGGAGGAGAGTGGGGAGCAGGAGCAAGTACAGGAGCAGAGAGAAGAGACACAGCCATGCTGCCCATACAAATCTATGGAGAGGGGGGAACAGTAGCAGAGTTAGAAAGAAATGTGCTGCGGCATCCTGGTGTTATTTTTTTTCCCCAGTGCTAGATTCCCAGCTACACTGTTCATTACTGATGTATGATGTCCTCTATATGCATGTGTAAGATAGAAATAGGAGAGAAGGATTCTCCTCTTTTTTATCTGCGCTGTGTATAGAAGACATGATAGCTGTTAGGTTCTGCCCACTAGCTCAGAGACAACTAAAAATTAGAGAGAGGGCCTGCAGAGGGGAAAACGGCAAAAAAATGCCATATACAAGTCATATAATGGCCAGAGATAGTGTTATTCCTCATGTACACACACATGACAGCTTATTCTAAAAAGTCACCGGAAAAGTTAGGTACGCTTAAACAGGTTGACGACGCTTAAGAGGAAATAATTTTTATTTTATATTCTCAAGGCCAAAATTGGCCATGCCCTTAAAGGGGGTTTCCAGTCCTAAGAAATTGATGATCTATTCTCAGAATAGGTCATCAATACCTAATTGGTGGGGATCTGACTTCCGACACCCCGCCGACTAGCTGTTTAGAAAGGGTTGCGGCTCTCTCGTACAAGTGCCGCTTCAATAACGTATTAAAGCGACCCTCCGGTCATAAGACAAAATTATAAATGTATTGGGGTATATGGAGTAATATTAGGTGGTTCCCTCCAGTTGTGTCCCTCTGCTGTGGATCTGCCGTTTTAGGGTCCCCTCTGTGTTGCCTCAAAATGGCCACAGCGCTTTTCAAAATGAGTCTAAGGGCAAAGCCCCACGTGGCGGAATTGCTCTTGAATTCCGCTGCGGACACTCCGCAGCGTTAATCCGCAGCGGACCCGTTTCTCCATTGCCTTCCACTTCTTTTTAGTAGGCTTCGTTTAGACGAGGCTGAAAATTCCGCTGCGAAGCATAGGCTGCGGTGTGGAATTTGGTGTCCGCAGCATACAATGGATGTTGCGGACCAGTGGCGGACTGGTTGCGGACTCATTGCGGAAGTTCTCCATTGAATTCAATGGAGATTCTAAATTCCGCAATGAAGTCCGCAGATGTCATGCACATGTTATGTGTGCTGCGGATGTGTCTTGCTTTTTTGACATGACATTTCTTCATTCTGGCTGGACCTATGTATTTCTAGGTCTACAGCCAGACTGAGGAAGTCAATGGGGCTCCCGTAATTACGGGAGCGATGCTAGGAGACGTCAGTAAATAGTCACTGTCCAGGGTGCTGAAAGAGTTAAGCGATCGGCAGTAACTGTTTCTGCACCCTGGACAGTGACTACCGATCCCAATATACAGCAACCTGTAAAAAAAATAGAAGTTCATACTTACCGAGAACTCCCTGCTTCTGTCTCCAGTCCGGCTTCCCAGGATGACGTTTCAGTCTAAGTGACGGCTGCAGCCAATCACAGGCTGCAGCGGTCACATGGACTGCCGCGTCATCCAGGGAGGTCGGGCTGGATGCCGAAAGAGGGACGCGTCACCAAGACAACGGCCGGTAAGTATGACATTCTTTTACTTTCACTAGGGAAAGTGCTGTCCCTTCTCTCTATCCTGCACTGATAGAGAGAAGGGAAGTACTTTTACCGCAGTACGCAGTAGCTAGTCCGCATCAATTTACTGCACATTTTGGGCAGATCCGCCACAGAATCTGCAACGCAGATTCTGTGCGGCATTGATGCGGACAGCTGCGGAGGAAAACCGCCACGTGGGGCCATGCCCTAAGGCTCTCCCTCTATTCACGGATTGATCAGAAATGCCCACGTGAGCAGCTCTGGCCAATCTGAGAACAGTAGAATAGTCTCAGACTCGTACTCTAGGAAGCGCTGCAGCTATTTGGGTACCCTAAAACGGCGTATCCACGACACAGAAGCACAACTGGAGGGCATCAGGTGATACTACTCCATATAGAGCATCAAATTTTAAATATTTTCCCGGGACCGGTGGGTCGCTTTAACTTCATTGTTCGGGTCGTTACGATCGTGGCGATACCATATCCAGTTGGGTCCAGAATTATTTGGACAGTGACACAAGTTTTGACATTTTAGCTGTTTACCAAAATATTGAATATACAGTTATATAATCAATATGGGCTTAAAGTGCAGACTCTTCGCTTTAATTTGAGGGGATTCACATCCTAATTTGAGGAAGGGTTTAGGAATTACAGCTCTTTAATTTGTAGCTGCCTCTTTTTCAAGGGACCAAAGGTAATTTGGCAATTATCTCGAAAGCTATTTAATGGGCTGCCTGGGCTATTCCCTGATTAATCCATCATCAATTAAGCAGGTAAAATGTCTGGAGTGGTGGCATTTGCATTTGGAAGCTGTTGCTGTGAACCCACAACATGAGGGCAAAGGAGCTTTCAATACAAGTGAAACAGACCCTCATTATGCTGAAAAAAAATGAAGAAATACATCAGAGAGAGAGCACAAATGTTCAACAGTTTGGTATATTCTTGAAAAAAAGAGCGCACTGGTGATCTCGTGAACTACAAAAAGCCTGGACGTCCACAGTGGTGGATGATCGCAGAATCCTTTCCATGGTGAAGAAAAACCCCTTCACAACATCTACCCAAGTGAAGAACACTCTCCTGGAAGTAGGTGTATTAGTATCTAAGTCTACCATAAAGAAAAGACTTCATGAGAGCAAATACAGAGGGTTCACCACAAAGTGCAAATCATTAATCAGCCAAAAAATAGAAAGGCCAGATTAGACTTTGCCAAACAACGTCTAAAGAAGCCGCCCAGTTCTGAAACAGTATTCTTTGGACAGATGAAACTAAGATCAACCTGTACCAGAATGATGGGAGGAAGAAAGTATGGAGAAGGCTTGGAACAGCTCATGATCCAAAGCACACCACATCCTCTGTAAAACATTTTGGAGGCAGTGTGATGGCATGGGCATGCATGGCTGCACTGGGTCACTAGTGTTTATTGATGATGTGACTGAAGACAGAAGCAGCCGGATGGATGAATTCTGAAGTGATCAGGGATATATTTTCTGCTCAGATTCAACCAGATGCAGCAAAGTTGATTGGACATCGCTTCACAGTACAGATGGATGATGACCCAAAACATACTGCGAAAGCAACCCAGGGGTTTTTTTAAGGCAAAGAAGTGGAATATTCTGCAATGGCAAAGTCTATCACCAGATCTCAACCCGATCGAGCATGCATTTCACTTGCTTAAGACAAAACTTAAGGCAGAAAGACCCACAAGCAAGCAACAACTGAAGACAGCTGCAGTAAAGGCCGGGCAAATCATCACAAAAGAGGAAACCCAACGTTTGGTGATGTCCATGGGTTTCAGACTTCAGGCAGTCATTGCCTGCAAAGGATTTTCTATAAAGTATTAAAAAAACACATTTTATTTATGGTAATGTTAATTTGTCCAATTACTTTTGATCCCATGAAATGAGGAGACTGTGTAGATAAATGGTTGCAATTCCTAAACGTTTCACAGGATATTTTTGTTCAACCCCTTGAACTAAACCTGAAAGTCTACACTTCAATTACATCTCAGTTGTTTAATTTCAAATCCAATGTGGTGGCATGCAGAGCCCAAATCATGAAGATTGTGTCACTGTCCAAATAATTCTGGACCTAAGGCCTCATGCACACGACCGTAACCATGTTGCACGGCCATGAATTTCGTGTCGGCCGGCAGCGGACTGTCAGCCGCAAATCGTGGGCAATGCACATGGCCGCAGCAATTATTTTCAATGAGCCCGGACCGCAGAAGACGGGCGTAATAAGACATGTCCGTTCTTTCTGCGGTGCGGGCTCTCGGGCCATGCACAGACCGTAAAAACTACGGTCGTGTGCATGGCCCCATAGAAATGAATGGGGCCGCAATTCTCCCGTGGATTTTCGGGGGAATTGCGGCTGCAAAAGCACGTTCGTGTGCATGGGGCCTAACTGTATGTATTTTTATTTATGTTTATGTTTTAACACTTTTACAAAATAAAGCCGCTTTTTAATAAACTTTCGTTAACTATATTTTAATATTTTTTTTAGTCCTACTAGGGGACTTCACTATGGGATCATTTGATCACTGATATAATGCTTTTGTATACCGAAGCATTACTGTCTGTGTGTAAAACTGACAAGCAGTCTATTAAGTCGCGCCTCTGGATGACAGAGGAAGGCCCCTTCCTGTGACATACATGAAAATGCGTTAAGGGGTTAAGTCCGAAAGGACCTTCCAGAAAAAAAAAGTTTTCCTTGCACACTGTGTAATTATACTGACAAAACAATACTGTAAATAATATTCAGATCATACTATAGTGTACAAAAACAGTAAGATGATATTAACCCCTTCCCGACATTTGTTGTAAGTATACGTCATGGAAAGCCAGTAATTCCCGCAAAATGTCATATACTTACGACAAATGGATGGCATCGGCTCAGAAGCTGAGTCGGTGCCATCATCCCCGGATTTCAGCTGTATCTTACAGCTGATACACTGCTGTAATGGCGGGGACCGGAGTTAGCTTAGATCCCCGCCATTAACCCCTAAATGCAGCGGTCAAAAGCGAACGCTGCATTTAAGGTGTTTGCAGCTCATCGCCACCCCAGCAGTGAAATCGCTGGGGTGTTGGTGGCTGCATTGGCTAATATTGGCCTCCCGGACTGCCTAGTACGGAAAACTTCCAGCCCCCTAACAATGGCCTCCTAATACGGAAGCCTATTATGCCCCGCTGGGTGGCGAAGCCTAATAGGCTTGCAGTCAGTGAATAGCTGACAGCTCTAATACACTGCACTATGTAGGTAGTGCAGTGTATTTAAATAGTGATTAGGGCTTCATGCCTTCAAGTGCCCTAGTGGGACAAAATAGAAAGTTAATAAAAATGTTTTTAAAAATGAAAAAACTTTCACGTTAAAAAAAAAAACAACCGCCTTTTTCCCATAATGAGTATTTTATTATAGGAAAAACTGGAAAACATTAAATAAAGTTCACATATGTGGTATCATCGCGTCCGTAACGACCCGAACTATAAAAATATCATGCTACTTTACCCGCATGGTGAACACCATAAAAAAATAAAATAAAAAAACAATTCCAGAATTGCTTTTTTTTAGTCAATACCCCTCCAAAAATAGAATTGAAAAAGTGATCTAAAAGTTGCACAATTAAAAACTACAGACTGTCCCACAAAAAACAAGCCCTCTCACAGATTTTTTGACTGAAAAATAAAAAAGTAATGGCTCTCGGAATATGGCGACACAAAAAATAAATTATTTGAAACAAAAGTGATTTTAATGTGCAGACAGCTGCAAAGCATAAAAAAATAATATACATATGGTATCGCCGTAATCGTATCGACTTGCTGAATAAAGTAAAATTGTCATTTATAGCGCTTGATGAACGCCGTAAAAAAAGAATAAACAACATTATCTTAATTGCTGTTTTTTGGTCACCTTGCTTGCCAAAAAATTAAATAAAAAGTAATAAAAAAAAATCGCATGTACCCCAAAATGGTTCCAATGAAAACTGCAGATTGTCCCGCAACAAACAAGCTCTCACACAGTTCCGGTGGAGAAAAAATAACAAAATTCTGCCTCTCAGAATATGGCGACACAAAATGTGCAGAGCGTTACAAAAGCGGATAAGATTTTTTATTTATTAGTGCGACACTGGCCCCACATCTGTGGATTATTATTTATTTCCCGCATTATTATACCCTCTTATTATGCCGTGATGTACTCCGCACAGCTTACATATGCCCCCATATTATAAACTGAAATACCAGCAAAACCCCAAACAGAACAACTACCAAACAAAATCTGCGCTCCAAAAGCCAAATGCCGCGACCTCCCTTCTGAACCCTACAGCGTGCCCAAACTGCAGTTTTATGTCCACATATATGACATCGCCATACCCGGGAGAACCCGCATAACAGTTTGAGGTATTTGTCTTCTGTGGCACGAACTGGCCCAACGTATTGTGCACTAAAATGGCATATTCCTGTGGAAAATTGCAATTTTCACTTTGTACCATCCACTGAGCGTTCATTTCTAATAATAAAAAAAAACCCTGTGTGGTCAAAATGCTTAATACACCCATTAAAAAATGCCTTCCAAAATTGAGATCACTACTTGGGGGTTTGTTTTACTATTTGACCCCAGAGCCCTGCCATTGTGGGCCAATGCTGCGAATATCACCAAACTAGGCCTCACATGCGTCTTTGCTCTTTCACTCCTAAGTCTAATGATAAATGCCTTGAGGGGTGTTTACAAAATGGGGTCACTTCTCAGGGTTTTACACTCTAGTCTCGTACCTAAGGTAGCTCTGCAAATGCAACATGGCGCCTGTACACCAGTCCAGCAAAATCTGCGCTCTAAAAGCCAAATCATGCTCCTTCCATTTCGAGATCTGCCATGTGCCCAAAAAGCAGTTTAGGGCACACATGGGGTATTGTCGTACACGGGAGAAATTTGGTAAGAACTTGTGCATTGTTTTTTTTTCTAATACCCCTTGTGAAAATAAAAAATTGGGAGCAAAACTACATATACTTTAAAAAAAAAAAATTCTAATTTTCACTGCCTAATTCTAATACAATCCATGAAACACCTGTGGCATAAAAATGCTCACTACACCCCTAGATGAATGCCCTGAGGTGTATAGTTTCCAAAATGGAGTCACTTCTCAGAAATTTCTACTACACTGGTACCTCCGGGGCTCTGCAAATGCGACATGGCGCCCAAAAACCAATCAAGCAAAATCTGCATGCCAAGTAGCACTCCTGCCATTCTGAGCCCTGCCGTGTGTCCAAACAGCAGTTTATGACCACATATGGGGTATTTCCGTACTCAAGAGAAATTGCTTTACAATTGTTGGTTTGCTTTTTCTCCTTTATTCCTTGTGAAAGTGAAAAAAAATCAACATTTTAGTGGAAAGAATGTCGATTTTCATTATCACTGACTAATTCCAATAAATTCAGCAAAAAAAAAAGTGGGGTCAAAATGCTCACTATACCGCTAGATAAATTCCATGAGGTGTGTATTTTCACAAATGGTGTTACTTTTGCGGGCCTCAGGGGCTTTTTCAAATGTGACTTGGCGCCACAAATTCAAATGGCGCTCCTTCCATTCTAAGCCGTGCCGTGTGTCCAAACAGCAGTTTATTGCCACATGTGGGGTATTGCTGTGCTCAGAAGAGTTTGCTTTACAAATGTTAGGGTGTTTTTTCTCCTTTGTCTATTGCGAAAATGAAAAAATATGAGGTAAAACTACATTTTATTAGAAAAAATTTAGATTCTCAATTTCACAGCATAATTCCAATAAATTCTGCTAAAAACATGTGGGGTTAAAATGCTAACTATACCCCTAGAAATATTCCTTGAGGGGTGTAGTTTGCAAAATGGGGGTCACTTTTAGGGGTTTCCACTGTTTTAGTCCCTCCAGGGCGTTGCAAACACGACATGGCATTGAAAACTATTCCAGAGAAATCTGCTCTCCAAAATCCAAATGGTGCTCCTTCCCTTGTGAGCCCTGCTGTGTGACCAAACAGCAGAATATTACCACATATGGGGCATTGCTGTAATCGGGAAAAGATTCTTTACAAATGTCGGGGTGCATTTTCCCATTTATTCCTGGTAAAAATTACAATTTCTATGTTTTTTAAGAAAAAAAGTAGATTTTCATTTTTACAGACTAATTCCAAAAGGTTTAGCAAAAAAACGTTGAGGTCAAAATGCTAACTATATGACTAGGTAGATTTATTGAGGGGTGTAGTTTCTAGAATGGGGTCACTGTTGGGGGGTTTCCCCTGTTTTGGCACCACATGATCTCTTCAAACCTGACATGGTGCCTAAAATATATTCTGAAAAAAAAGGAGGCCCCAAAATCCACTAGGTGCTTCTGTGCTTCTGAGGCCTGTGTTTCAGTCCATTAGGACACTAGGGCCACATGTGGGATATTTCTAAAAACTGCAGAATCTGGGCAATAAATATTGAGTTGCGTTTCTGTAGTAAAACTTTCTGTGTTACAGAAATTTTTTTATTACCAATGATTTTGGCAAAAAAAAAAAATGAAAATTGTAAATTTCACCTCTACTTTGCTTTAATTCCTGTGAAACGCCTAAAGGGTTAAGAAACATTCTGAATGCTGTTTTGAATACTTTGAGGGATCTCGTTTTTTAAAATGGGGTGATTTATGGGGATTTTCTAATACATAAGGCCCTCAAAGCCACTTCAGAACTGAACTGATCAGTGAAATAATAGCCTTTTGATATTTTATTGAAAATGTGAGAAATTGCTGCAAAAGTTAGAAGCCTTGTAACCAGGGGCGTAACTAGGAAAGACTGGGCCCCATAGCAAACTTTTGACTGGGGCCCCCCCCTCCCCTGGGTGTCACACAACCCCCCCTTGTAGATAGTGCCGTTTTTACAGCCCCCCCTGTAGAGAACGCCATACAGCCCCTCCTGTAGAGAACGCCATAGAGCCCCCCCTGTAGGGAACGCCATACAGCCCCCCCATGTAGGGAACACCATACAGCCCCCCCCCCTGTAGAGAACGCCATACAGCCCTTCCCCTGTAGGTAACGCTATACAGCCCCCCCATGTAGGGAACGCCATACAGCCCCCCTGTAGGGAACGCTATACAGCCCCCCCATGTAGGGAACGCTATACAGCCCCCCCATGTAGGGAACGCCATACAGCCCCCCCTGTAGGGAACGCCATACAGCCCCCCACTGTAGGGAACGCCATACAGCCCCCCCTGTAGGGAACGCCATACAGCCCCCCCTGTAGGGAACGCCATACAGCCCCCCCTGTAGGGAACGCCATATAGCCCCCCCTGTAGGGAACGCCATACAGCGTCCCCCCTCCCAAAAAAATCCGACCTACAGTGTGTCCTACAAAAGACATGTATCCCCTCTCCACAGGAGAGGGGATACATGTGTGAACGCTGGCATTGATAGGGAGAACCTCTGACTTCCGGAGTCTGTGCAGCTCAATAAAAATGAAAGGAGCGCTGGTCACGCATGCGCACAAGCGCGACCGGCGCTCCATTAATTTCTACGGAGCTGCCGACACAGACCCCGGAAGTCCGAGGTTTGTGATGGAGAACTTCAGGGGACTTTCAGTCCCCCGTTCTCCCTATCAATGCCAGCGATCACACATGTATCCCCTATCCTGTGGATAGGGGATACATGTCTTTTGTTTAATGGCAGAGCGGGGAGATACCTCCCTGCTCTGCCGTAGTGTTCAGTGGCGGCGCGCTGTAGCAGCCATAGCGGCTGCTAGCGGAGCCTCCGGCCATAGTGGGGGCCCGTACCGGCGGGCTACATGGGCCCCCTCATGCCGCGGGCCCCCGTAGAAGCCGCTACGGCTGCTACGGCGGTAGTTATGCCACTGCTTGTATCGTCCTGGAAAAATAAAAGGACTTTTAAAAAATGATGCAAACATAAAGTAGGCATATGGGAACTGTTAACTAGTAACTATTTTGTGTGGTATTATTATCTGTCTTACAATTAAATACATTTAAATTTAGAAAAATGCTAATTTTTGCACATTTCCTCAGAATTTTGGTGTTTTTCACAAATAAACACTGAATATATCGACCAAAGTTTACCACTAGCATAAAGTATATTGTGTCACGAGAAAACAACCTCAGAATCGCTTGGATACATAAAAGCATTCTAAAGTTATTACCACATAAAGTGACACATGTAAAATTTGAATAAATTGGCTGGCTTCTTAAAGCCAAAACAGGCTGTGTCCACCGGATAGATCATCAGTATGTCATCGGTGCACCGATAAGCCGCTTCGGTGGCCTGCAGGCACCGAATGTTGTGGCACATAATTCAATGTACGGAGCTCGGAAGCAGTTGGCTCCATACATAGCACAGCGGCCGTGCTGTAGAACTGCAGGCCTGCTCCTATTCACTTGAATAGGAGCAGAGCTGCAGCTCGGCCGCTATTCCGTGGCTAGAGCCAACTGCTTACGGCTTGTACGTCCGGTGCACGGAGGCACCGGACCAGCTGATCGGTGCGGGGCCCAGGTGTCGGACCCCCAGAGATCATGTACTGATGACCTACCTGGTGGATATGTCATCAGTTGTCAGAAGCTGGAAAACCCCTTTAAGGGGTCAATATGGTTCCTAATTATGTATTTTGGATCCCCATCTGGATTTTCTATATAGGTAATAAGTCTTTTTATTATTTTTGTTTCACGACTTGCGTGAAATTTTTATTGTTTTTGTTTCATGACTTGTGTGACACTTTCTACGGGGGGGAAAAACGGGATCTGTAGTAAGAAGTCCCTGTTGTTTTGCCCTTTGTCTGTTGCTGAACTGTTGGGGCCACTAAGTTGCCCAGATTTTTTTGCTCTCCTAAAAATAAGACGTGGATGATCTGGTAATAATTCTCCCATTAATTTATCTTGTTGGAAGATGTTTCAATAGTTTTAATAATGCGCTTGAATATTCCCCCTGTCACTCAAACAAAGGGGATCTTAATGTGTTTTGATTTTAATTTGTCTCCCTTATCTCCCTTATTCTTGCTGCTGATAGTATTTTTTGCTAAATTATCTCTAGGAAAATCCCTTATTTCTGTGTTTGCTGTTTTCAACATGACAGTATTATATCCCTTTTCTTTAAATATAGTGTATGTATAAGTCCATTCGCTTCTCAGTCGCAAATATTGCCCTTTAGGAATATTATTTAACCTGTGAAATTAAACTATTTGCTTTCTGAACATATGCTTAACTATAGATTATGTTTGTTTTAAAGCAAGTGATTCCAGCAAACTACTGGTCCTAGAGTTCCTGATGGTAAGGGTCTATATAAACTACGTAGGTAGACATAGGTAGTATCCTTGACATAGGACGTCGGTACTTCTGAAATGCGTTGGACAGAATTGTTGACACTTCCTACTTTTACCCTAGTGTTGTCACCTAAAGCCAGCAGGAGCGCTTTATTTGTACTACCTCTTGGCTACGACACCGGCCTTGGCATCTCCGATTCAAACAATTGCTACTTGGAATTTATTTGTTGATATACTGAACTTATATCCACAGGGACTCACATCAGTCACAAGTAGTAGAGCAACCAAACGGAACTCTTATACCTGGATGTGGTCATCACCGGGAATAACAGGTTGGGATAAAGTTTATGTCAGATCGCTATTTCAGCGGGATACATAGTGTCTTACCTCTGTGTTAAATGTGCAGGATATCATAATAGCAATATATCAAATAGACTATCAAGTATTCATTTATTATTGTGATTCTCTGGCTTTTAATTCTATAATTTTTTTTCACCTATTGCAAGTGCGAGTTCATCCATACTCTCAATATTATCATTTTTATGCTTCCTGCACATCAGCATCGGGCTTCTGTTCAGTGGCGTAACTACCGCCGTAGCAGCACGGGCCCCCACCATGGCCGGAGGCTCCGCTAGCAGCCGCTATGGCTGCTACAGCGCGACGCCACTGAACACTACGGCAGAGCAGGGAGGTATCTCCCCGCTCTGCCATTAAACAAAAGACATGTATCCCCTATCCACAGGATAGGGGATACATGTGTGATCGCTTGCATTGATAGGGAGAACGGGGAACTGAAAGTCCCCTGAAGTTCTCCATCACAAACCTCGGACTTCCGGGGTCTGTGTTGGCAGCTCCGTAGAAATGAATGGAGCGCCGGTCGCGCTTGTGCGCATGCGTGACCAGCGCTCCTTTCATTTTTATTGAGCTGCGCAGACTCCGGAAGTCAGAGGTTAGTCATGGAGAACTTCAGGGGACTCTCGAAGTAGTCCCCGAATCCGACGTAGAACTAGTAAAAAAAACACAAATACAAAAAAAAAACATTAGTAACACATGTGGTAGACTTAGATACAGGGCCCATGTGTGATACAGTCTATTGGACCCTGTATCTAAGCCTAACACAAGGTAGGCTTAGATACAGGGTCCAGCAGACAGTAAGGCCCTGTTCACATGGAGTTTTTTTGCAGGCAGAGACGGAATTTTGAGGCACATTTTGACCTACCTACACTCTCTTTGCCACATTTTTTCCGGCGTTTTTCATCATTGTACGCTGCGAAAAACGCTTTCTCTGCCTCCCATTGATGTCAATGGGAGGTCAGAGATGAAAACTGAAGAAAGGGCATGACGCTTCTTTTTCCCACAAGCGTTTTTTTCCGCTCGTGCGAAAAAAATACGCTTCCGCCTCCTATTGAAATCAATGGGAGGAGATTTCGGTCGTGGTTTCCGTGTGAAAAGCCGTGCCAAAAAACTCTGTGTGAACTAGGCCTAATCTTATACAGTATAAGATTACTGTATGAGCCTTGTATCTAAGCCCCTTCGTCTCCGGCCACAGTGGAGGTTCTGACTTCATACAGTGTCGTGACGTCATGCGCGGCGCACAGCGCTGTGACGTCATGATTCGAAGAGTTGTCAGAATGTCCTTTGCGCTCCAGAACGAGGCGGGTAAGGCCCCATGCACACGACAGTATTTTCCATCAGTAATTACTCACAGTAATTACGGACCCATTCATTTTTATTGGCCATGGACACCTTCCAGTATTTTTACTGATGTGTGTCCGTGCTGAAAAAATGATAGAACCAGTCCTATTCTTGTCAGTAATTACGGCAAGGACTCTCCCATAGAAGTCTATGGGTGCTTCCGTAAATACGAATGGTATACGGATGTGCATCCGGATACCGTCTGTATTTACTGAAGTGTTGCTATGCAACATGCTGATGACATCATTTGCATCCTCCCTCTTTTTTCACCCTTCCGTATATACTGTTTAAATACGGATGCCTACTGATCCGTATTTACTGACAGTATTTCTGAATAGATAAAAATACTGTCGTATGCATGAGGCCTAAGTATACTGTCAAATACTATAGTAAGGATATGTGCACACACAAAATCAAAAATGTCTGAAAATACGGAGCTGTTTTGAAGGGCAAACAGCTTCTGATTTTCAGACGTTTTTTTAAGCAAACTCGCGTTTTTTCGTGGCGTTTTTTATGAGCTGTTTTTCTATAGAGTCAATAAACAACGGCTTTAAACCCGTCCCAAGAATTGACATGCACTTCTTTCTCGCGGGTGTTTTTTTACGTGCCGTTTTTTGAAAACGAGGCATAAAAAAACTGCTTCCGTTTTTTCAGGCGTTTTACGAGGTGTAAACGCCCCGAAATACGCCGAAAACACTACGTGTGAAAATTCCCTAACAGGGGTCTGTGTAGTTTATTACATAGGCCCTAGTTACTATAGTAATCTTTTATAGACGTGGTGCGGGGGGCCGCAGATCCCCTGCCTTCAGGGCCCGGTTTCCATTGTGACTGCTGCGACTCCTATAGTTACTCCACTGATGCTATCTATGTATTGGTATTAGCCAAAAAGCTAAATCTAGATGAGAACATAGGATGGGGCAGAAGTTTGTTGAACCCAAGTGCATTAACCACATGTGCAAACAAACCATTAAGAACTGATCTATATGGTTGCTCTTTACAAATAAACATTTGTTCAATGTACATTTAAACCTTTGCACATACTTGCACTTTTATATTAAACTGAGATACCAGCAATGTTTATCTATTGCTCAAGAAGGAATGCCATTTAGATCTTTATTTAGGGATTCACAATCTGGCATGGTGCCAGGTGAGATCACATGCTTCACTTCTCTCTCCAGGATATTTTATTAAATCGGAAGCAACTTCTCCTAGCGTCGTGCGTCTCTGGAATAAAAGAATACAAATGCACTTTAATTATACATTTTAGAAATGGAAATGTCATTTTCAGTGCATGTGTTCTATTTCCAGCAACCTTAGGGCCCTCCATGTTATTGATGTAAATTCTGTACACGATTATGTATTAGATACCGTAGTATTGAAACTTTTAATTATGACATAGCCTACACTGCTTCTATTTACTTATTTGGCATTTTCCATTTTATAGGGAACAAAAAACACTTTTGAAAAATTTACATTTTAGCACACTTATAAATACCATGCCTTTTCTTTTCGTTTTTTATTGATCTGGAATGACATCATGTTTTCTATTCTATTCAGTTCTAAATTTACTATAAATTCAGAATTCTGCTGTTTTTTTTTATACCAGAAGCCAATGCATTGTGGAAACTCAGATGACAGTCGCAAAGTTAGGGCTAAACTGTAAGGCCTCATGCACATGACCATGTTTGGTTCATGATATACGGGCTGACCACAGTTCAGAGAGCCGGGCTCCTTCCATCATTGTTATCTAAGCTGCTAGGAGCCCCTGCCTCTCCAGGGGGACTACTGACCCATACTGAAAACCTGATTATGGTACGGGACAGTATTTCCGCAGAGAGGCAGGGACTCCTGGCATCATACATAACTATGATGGAAGGAGCTCGGGTCGTCTGTGCCGTAATCACGGACCGTGCCACGGCTATGGTCGTGTGCATGAGGCCTAAGGCCACATGTCTGTCAGTGGGGTGGAGCTAAACCGCTGTCTATTTTCAAGGACACATAGTTTGTTTTTAAAGCAACTATGTAAATGAATGGAGAATATTACTGAGTTGATGCATTGAGAAAAGTGGATATATCCTTTAAAAGCCCATCCGTCCTTAAAGGGGTTCTTCTGGGCCTGGTCTCTTCACAAAACCTTCTACCTTTTCTCTCCACTGATAAGTTTGATTTTGTCTTTATCTTTGGTTTCCAACTCAAAAATTCCTGTGGACTAATTATTTTATGGTTGTCAGACTGGAATCATGCTCTTAGTTGTCAAATGGCTCCCCCTCTTGCTATTGGACTTGCAATTGTTTTTTCAACCATTTTCTGATCTTTGTCCAGATAATACTGCTGCCTGATTGGTTGTCACACACTATTGGGAGATTTCAATTGGCCCATTTGCTTTCATTTTGCTCTTTCTTTTATTGATTTACCTTTCCTTACCTTCCCTTACTAAACGTTAAAACTCTTCTCTGTCTAAGGCTTCGTTCACATCTGCGTAGGGGCTCCATTCCGACGTTCCGTCTGAGCTTTCTGTCGGAACGGAGCCCTAACTGACAAAAATGGAAACCATAGGTTTCCGTTTACATCACCATTGATTTCAATGGTGATGGATCCGGTGCCAATGGTTTATGTTTGCTTCCGTTGTTCAAGGGTTCCGGTGTTTTGACGGAATGAATACCGTAGTTGACTATGGTATTCATTCCGTCAAAAGGACAGAACCCTTGCACAACGGAGACAAACGGAAACCATTGGCACCTGGATCCATCACAGTCAGGTCTCTGTTCCGATGGAAAGCTCCGGCAGAACGTCGGAACGGAGCCCTGATGCAGATGTCAACAAAGCCTAATAAGTATGTTATTACGTTTTATCATAAATAAAGAATAAAAAAAAAACTAAAAAAAAAACGTATTTGTGATTTCATTATGATTTCTGTTTTAATAATTTTATTATTAACCCCTTCAGGACAGAGCCTGTTTTGGCCTTTAGGACTAAGCCGATTTTTCAAATCTGACGTGTGTCACTTTATGTGGTAATAACTCTGGAATGCTTTTACCTATCCAAGTCATTCTGAGATTGTTTTCTTGTGAAAAAATTTGGTCGATAAATTCAATATTTATTTGTAAAAAACACCAAGATTTAGAGAAAATTAGCAAAAATTTGCATTTTTCTAAATTTAATTTTCCCATATGTCTACTTTATGTTTGCATCGTTTTTTGAGCATTCTTTTCTTTTTCTAGGACGTTACAAGGCTTAGAACTTTAGCAGCAATTTCTCATATTTTCAAGAAAATGTCAAAAGCCTATTTTTTCAGTTCTGAAGTGGCTTTCAGGGCCTTATATATTAGAAAGTCCCCATAAATCACCCCATTTTGAAAACTGCACCCCTCAAAGTATTCAAAACAGCATTCAGAAAGTGTTTTAACCCTTTAGGCATTTCACAGGAATTAAAGCAATGTAGAGGTGAAATTGACAAATTTCATTTTTTTTTGCCAAAATTAATTTGTGATACATTTTTCTCTGTACCACAGTAGGTTTTACCCGAGAAATGCAACTCAATATTTATTGCCCAGATTCTGCAGTTTTTAGAAATATCCCACATGTGGTTCTAGTGCGGTAATGGACTGAAACACAGGTCTCAGAAGCAAAGGAGCATCTAGTGGATTTTGGGGCCTCCTTTTTTTTTTTTGAATATATTTTAGGCACCATGTCAGGTCTGAAGAGGTCTTGTGGTACCAAAACAGTAAAGACCCCCCAAAAGTGACCCTATTTTGGAAACTACACCCCTCAAGGAATTTATCTAAGAGTATAGTTAAAATTTTTAAACCCACAGTTTTTTTGCTAAATGTATTTGAATTAGTATGTGAAGATGAAAATCTACTTTTTTTTTGTGAAAAACGTATACATTTTTAATTTCTACAAGAAATAAAGTAGAAAAAACACCCCAACATATGTGAAGCAATTTCTTCCGATTATAGCAATACCCCATATGTAGTAATAAACTGCTGTTTGGAACCACAGCAGGGCTCAGAAGTGAAGGAGCACCATTTGGATTTTGGATTTCTGATTTTGCAGGAATAGTTTTCAGTGCAGTGTCGCGTTTGCAATGCACTGGAGGGATGAAAACAGTGGAAACCCCCCAAAAGTGACCCCATTTTGGAAACTACACCCCTTAAGGAATTTTTCTAGGGCTTAAGTTAGCATTTTGACCCCACAGTTGTTTTGCTGAATTAATTGGAATTAGTAAAGGTAAAAATCTACTTTTTTTCTGTAAAAACGTAGACATTTTTAGAAACAAACTTAGATATTCTAGTCTTTAGCTTAAAAAGGAGGTGCATCGACTAGTTTAGATGTTTTCCAACAGAACCACTCTTAATGGAACTATCTGCTAATGTGGGAATATTTGATGTTCTCCATTTTTGGTCTAGGGAGGAGAGTGCGGACAATAGGATATGGCATAATACTGCCCTTAGGGGCTGGGGATTGCATCCATTCCCAAACCTCACAATCCAAGCTCAGGTGTAAATATACAATATACAACATTGTTTAGTTATTAGACAAAACATTGAATTGATAGGGTGCCAAAAGGGACATTGTAGAGGTCATTCCCCAAAAATGTGTAATGTAGTCACTATTTGTCCACATCCTCTCTAGCATTTGGCAGATACGTTGGGGTAGATTTTGGACAGTTTGTATGGTGTGAGGTACCACCTGTATAATATTTTGTAATATAGTTCATGATGGCAGGAGCGAAAGGTCGACTTAAGCATTATGGTGTACACTTTCTTTCAATGTTTTTCTGGAAAATGTTTGTTTATATCTCGATGCAATTTGGAAATATGGGGTACTGTTTAAAATTGTAGAGGAGATGAAGAAAAATAAGCCTCATGCCCTTTCTTCGGGCGTTTCCGTCTCCGACCTCCCATTGACATCAATGTGAGGCAGAGAAACCGGTTTTCGTGGCCGAAAAATGCCACAAAAAACGTGGCAAAGAGAGTGCAGGTAGGTCAAAGACAGATTTTTCCGTCTGGAAATTACTTTGTGTGAACTGGGCCTTAAAGGGGTTGTGCCATGACTGAAAGCACTCCTTCTTTGAAGCTAATACTTTTCCCAATAGGAATTATTAAAAAAATATGTATGCATCCCGAGTTATTTAACTTATACGCTCCGAATGATACCCCCTGCTGTTTCTGTTTGTGGGTCCATGCACGTCATTCTAGGGATACTTTCAAGGGGATACACATGCGCAGTAAAAGACACTGTGTCACCGGATATATCTTTGAACTATTGGCGCGCTAATTCCACTCCTGTTATAAGGTTCTCTCTTGTACTCGCCTTTTCCACTGCCGAGAAAGCAGAGAATGCCCAGGAGAACCGGGGAAATGCAAACTGTATCTCGCAAGTAGGGCCGGCCTTAGGGTGTGCGACCTGTGCATCACTCCAGCAGGTGGAAGGGGGTGCTGTGGTGGCTCCCTTCCCCTGCTTGATTCAGAAGCTCCCGGGCCCGGCGACTCAGCAGCCGCCTTTCCGCCCGGGTGCTTCTTCACTCAGTGGCGTCACTACCGCTGTAGTGGCCATAGCGGCAGATAATTTTGCATGGGGGAAGCCATCTATACTAAGATAGCCCTGCGCGCAAGTACAGTATTTTCCCTAGCTGATGGATTTATTAAAAAAAAATACTGGCAACAATCCACGGATAGATATCTAATGATGCAATAAACAACTAACAATGTCCCTTCAGCCGCTCCTATGCCTATCAGTGCCTATAAAGCTTCGTTCACATTTGCGTCGGGACTGATTTTAATGGTGACCGATCCAGTGCAAATGGTTTCCGTTTGTCTCCGTTGTGCAAGAGTTCGATCGTTTTGACGGAATGAATAGCGCAGTTGACTACGGTATTGATTCCGTCAAAACGACGGACCCTTGTACAGCGGTGACAAACGGAAACCATTTGCACCGTATCCGTCACCATTGAAATCAATGGTGATGCAAACGGAAACCTATGGTTTCCATATGTTTCAGTTTGGATTCCATTCATGGGTTCCCCTGACAGAAAGCTCAGGAACCCATGAACAGAGTCCCGACGCAGATGTGAACAAAGCCATTTCTCCAGCTGCAGTACTCCAGCTGATAGGTACAGGAGAAGCTGAAGGGAATGTGTATGGGGTAGTCGGGAGGAATAGCTGTATGACTTAAATTATTATCTTAAAGGCATTGTAAACCTTTGAAAGGGACTTTTGTTTATTTGTTTTAATAAAAAGGTTAATCAGTGTATTTTGTGCAACTTTATAATTAGTTTTTATTAAAAATTATTTTGACTTTTTGAGATACAGCTACTCTGTATTCTCTCTACAGAGCAGCTGTATCTTACGCTGAATCCTGTACCCGTCAGGTCCGCTGTACTGACTGGTTCAGTGTTAGCGGGTCCTGTGTGTGTCTGACATGCAGGATCCATCTGTTATCCATCACATTTAACCCCTTATTGACCAGCCTATTTTAGGCCCTAATGACCAAGCAATTTTTTTAGTTTTTCTATAGTCACATTGAAAGAGCTGTAACTTTTTTATTCTTCCGTCGACATAGCTGTATGAGGACTTGTTTTTTGCGGGATTAGTTGTACTTTTTAATGGCACTATTTTCGGGGACAATACCACATACAGTGGAGGAAATAAGTATTTGATCCCTTGCTGATTTTGTAAGTTTGCCCACTGTCAAAGTCATGAACAGTCTAGAATTTTTAGGCTAGTTTAATTTTACCAGTGAGAGATAGATTATAAAAAAAAAAAAAAAGAAAATCACATTGTCAAAATTATATATATTTATTTGCATTGTGCACAGAGAAATAAGTATTTGATCCCCTACCAACCATTAAGAGTCCAGCCTCCTCCAGACCAGTTACACGCTCCAAATCAACTTGGTGCCTGCATTAAAGACAGCTGTCTTACATGGTCACTTGTATAAAAGACTCCTGTCCACAGACTCAATTCATCAGTCTGACTCTAACCTCTACAACATGGGCAAGACCAAAGAGCTTTCTAAGGATGTCAGGGATAAGATCATAGACCTGCACAAGGCTGGAATGGGCTACAAAACCATAAGTAAGACGCTGGGTGAGAAGGAGACAACTGTTGGTGCAATAGTAAGAAAATGGAAGACATACAAAATGACTGTCAATAGACATCGATCTGGGGCTCCATGCAAAATCTCACCTCGTGGGGTATCCTTGATCCTGAGGAAGATGAGAGCTCAGCCGAAAACTACACGGGGGGAACTTGTTAATGATCTCAAGGCAGCTGGGACCACAGTCACCAAGAAAACCATTGGTAACACATTACGCCGTAATGGATTAAAATCCTGCAGTGCCCCCAAGGTCCCCCTGCTCAAGAAGGCACATGTACAGGCCCGTCTGAAGTTTGCAAATGAACATCTGGATGATTCTGAGAGTGATTGGGAGACGGTGCTGTGGTCAGATGAGACTAAAATTGAGCTCTTTGGCATTAACTCAACTCGCCGTGTTTGGAGGAAGAGAAATGCTGCCTATAACCCAAAGAACACCGTCCCCACTGTCAAGCATGGAGGTGGAAACATTATGTTTTGGGGGTGTTTCTCTGCTAAGGGCACAGGACTACTTCACTGCATCAATGGGAGAATGGATGGAGCCATGTACCGTCAAATCCTGAGTGACAACCTCCTTCCCTCCACCAGGACATTAAAAATGGCTCGTGGCTGGGTCTTCCAGCATGACAATTACCCCAAACATACAGCCAAGGCAACAAAGGAGTGGCTCAAAAAGAAGCACATTAAGGTCATGGAGTGGCCTAGCCAGTCTCCAGACCTTAATCCCATCGAAAACTTATGGAGGGAGCTGAAGATCCGAGTTGCCAAGCGACAGCCTCGAAATCTTAATGATTTACAGATGATCTGCAAAGAGGAGTCGGCCAAAATTCCATCTAACATGTGTGCAAACCTCATCATCAACTACTAAAAATGTCTGACTGCTATGCTTGCCAACAAGGGTTTTGCCACCAAGTATTAAGTCTTGTTTGCCAAAGGGATCAAATACTTATTTCTCTGTGCACAATGCAAATAAATATATATAATTTTGACAATGTGATTTTTTTTTATTTTTTATATATAATCTATCTCTCACTGGTAAAATTAACCTAGCCTAAAAATTCTAGACTGTTCATGGCTTTGACAGTGGGCAAACTTACAAAATCAGCAAGGGATCAAATACTTATTTCCTTCACTGTATGTATAGGTTTTTTATGCTTTACGGCTTTTGCTCAATAAAAACTATTTTTAACTAAAATTATATGAGGGCTTGTTTTTGCGGGACGAGACATAGTATTGATTGGTACTGTTTTGGGGTACATGGGACATATTGATTAACTTTTATTATGACTTTTTTGGGGGGAAAAAATGGAAAAAAATAGCAATTTCACCATTGTTTTTTGCATTTTCACCTCGCGGTTTAAATTACATACTAACTTTATTGTTTGGGTCATTACGGTCGCGGCGATACCATATATTTGTAGTTTTATTTATTTTTTACACTTTTACTAAATAAAACCACTTTTTATGGCAAAAAATTTTTTTTTTTACTTTATTTGCTGCCATTTTTATTCATTTTTATTTCACATTTATTACTTATTTTATTAGTCCCACTAGGGAACTTTACTGTGCGATCTTTAGATCGCTGCTATAATGCTTTGGTATACTTAGTATACCAGATCATTATTGCCTCCAGCACGTCCTAATAAGCATATGCCCTGTGCAAACCTTTATCAGGCCCCCCAGCTGCCATGGCACCCGATCGGAGGCCCGCAATTGCATTTGCGGGCCGCCTATGGGTGAGAGAGGGAGCTCCCTCCCTCTGTAAATGATTTAAATACTGCGGTCGCTATAAACTTCGATCATAAGACAGCCGAGCTCCGGCTCCAGCCTGCATGGGACACCCGCGCAGGACTTAGAATGTGCCGACGGCCTTACCTAGGGCCCCTTAGTGACCGCCGTGAAAAGGCGTATTGGTGGTCACTAAGAAGTTACGTTTATAAGTTAGATGTGATAGATTACAGTTGGATCCTGCGTGTCAGACATGTGGGACCCACTCTCACTGAACTCATCTTAAACACTTCCCCTTTTCAGGGCAACTGTATCCTTTAGTTTATAATGTTTGTATTCTATTTCAACATAATTGTATTATTTATTTACAATTGGCTGCACAATACGCAGTACTATGTTCTGGCCGCGGGACGAGTTAGAAAAGGTTGAGAAGCTTTGATTTAACTGATCATGGCCATAATCCAGATCCCACAGCAATGCTAGTTTTGTATTATTGTGAATTGATTTTGTGAATTGTATGCGTGTTTGATCATGAGATTCATTAGTGTCTCCTACTGTGTCTCTAAATAATCACTGGCAGAGGCACCTAAGACTTAACTTTTACTTTATATTAAATTAAAATATAGACTGTTGTTGCCTCTTGGATAATTTTATCTACTGTATGTTTGTTTAATCTGTGACAACTAGTTTTTAGTAATTATATAAAAAAAAATTATATTATGATATTATAATAGATGGGTGCTTACTCGGTTATGGGCACCTGCATAGAAGTTCTGTTTAGAGGAAGATAGTTTCACTTATAGCTATATTTTGCATTGGCAAGAATGAACTCGCATCCTGTTGTTATGAATATACTTACTTTTACATGTAGTTTAGTAACACTTTTGTTCACGTGGTGGAAACCTGCTAGGCAACTTTTGTGTGTGACACAAACCTAATGAAAGGGTTTGAATCTGTTTGGATTTGGTATAGCTTGTTAATGAAATTTAAGAATCAAAGGCAATAAATAGTTACATAGTTACATAGCACGGTTGAAAAAAGACACATGTCCATCAAGTTCAACCATGGGATGGGAAAAGGGATGGAATGAAATCGTAATATACATTTTTTTTTATTGTTGGCCTTCTTATCTCACTGTCTGCATTGTTATGTGTGCAAAATAAAGTGTTGATCAGATAGGAAGTTTAAACTCACTAGTGGGGTTCACCCTAGAGGGTTTAAATTGTAGTTACAGCGCATACTTAACAGATAAAGTTTGCAATTTAATGGTTTTTCTAATAGCACTCATCATCAGCTAAATCATTATTTCAAATGGCTCTACGCAGTCTCAACAAACCTGGATATTTGGGAGACTGCATAGATTATATCTTGTTATTGGGATATAGAGTTAAATATAGTTGAGTTATTTTTATTTATGCATTGCTTGTAGCACTAATATATTCTATAGCATTTCTATACTTTCATTGAACTAAGTTGCCATACGGCCTTGCACTTTAATTTTTCTATAAACATAATTTGTTTTTCTATAAACAGATTTTTTTTTCAGTGCATAAAAAGTAAAATATGCACACATATAGATGGAAACAACATACAAATTTCTTGAACCAATGGCTAGAATCACACATGCAGTTTCTGTGGTATTTTTCTATGCAGTATTTTTTAGCCAAACACAGGTGTGGTTACAAAAAACAAAGGAGACATCTCAGCCTTTTCTTTATACTTTTCTTTTTTTTCTTCTTCTTGTCGCATTGATAGTGCACCCGTGTATCGAACTAATGACAGTGGGTTTGTGTGAATGTGCACCCATAACAGTGGCGGACACAGACAGCTGAGGGTCCCTGTGCCAGAACAGTATATGGGATCTTTGGTATCCAATATCTCATCATAGATCGCCCCCTTACGTCTCTCTAAGAATCCGTCAGTAATTGTTAGTCATAAAATTCATAATCTCAGGCATTTACATGTAGTCTAACAGGAGACTATAAGGTGACAGAGGGCCCCTTACCTACTGGGCACCAGTGCAGCTGTGCTTGTATGTCCGCTCGTGACTCATAGCCTTTTGCCGATGGTTGTCATGGCAGCCCGGGGGCCTAATGAAGGGCCCCCAGGTCTGCCTTCTTTCTGCCTCTGTAAAGCCCTGCCTGTTGCTGGACTTTAACAGAAGCCTGTAAAAATGACAATACACTTCAATACATTAGTATTGCAGTGTATTGTACGATGACAATCGCTGGTGCAAGTCCCCTTGGGGGACTAATAAAACGTAGTAGTGTACAATAAATAAAACATTTAAAAAAAAAAAAAAAAAACCTTTTTCCATTTGTCCTCTAAAGTACTGTATTTTTCGGACTACAAGTCCGGTCGGTCTTGTAGTCCGAAAAATATGGTACTTTAGAGGAAAAAGTCCTAAAGTCCTGTTTTTTGTCCAAAAAACTGATCTGTAATCATGTTGTGTGTCTTATAGTCCAAATGCAGCAGCTGCCAGTGTATGAAGTATCAGGAGACTGAGCTCCGTGAGTCAAAGGTCCATGCAGTGCAGTGTTATGAAAACAGCATGTCCTGTGCTGTGTGTAAAAAAATCTCTGTTATCCGCACACTGAACAGTCACATCTTACACACAAAATTCTGTCAAATCTGACTGAACAAATAACAGACATTTGTACACACAGCACAGCAAATCTATGCAGGTACTGATCTGCAAGAACCTTCTAGCCATACCCCCTCCTCCTATGAACGAGTAACATCAACTCTAAAGCCATGACCCGAGCAGATTCATCACCACTAACCCCTGCCTCTCCACTCCTCTGATGTCTGGTGAGTTCTGGAGAGGGTGAGGGCACAATAGATGCCAATACATTTCACTGGGCTATAGTCCGAAAAATATGGTAATGGGAAATAAATAAATAAACAAGATTGGTTCATAAAAGTTCGAACTATTACAATGTAATATCATTTAACTCACACGGTGAACGAAGTAAAAAAAAATAAAAAAAAAATACCAGACACTGTTTTTTGGTCACATTAGCGATAATTTTTTTTTTAATAAAAACTGATCAAAAAGTTGTATGTACATACCAAAAAATTGTACCAATAAAAACAACAGCTCGTCCCAAAAAATAAGCCCTTTTACTGCTCAATCGACGAAAAAAATAAAAAAGTTATGGCTCAGACTATTTAGCGACACAAAACAATTTTTTTTTTAACAAATAGAAAATAGTTTTTTTTTGTAAAAGAAGTAAAACATAAAACAAAACCTATATAAGGGAGGATTTACACAAGCGTGTGCGTTTTTGCGTGCGCAAAAAATGCGACGTTTTGCACGCGCAAAAGGTACTTGACAGCTCCGTGTGTCATGATCATATGGTGCGTGATGCGCGAAAAACGCAGAAATATAGGACCTGTCGTGAGTTTTACGCAGCAGACTCACACTGCACAAAAATCACTGACAGTCTGCACTGCCTCATAGACTAGCATAGGTCCGTGCGACGCTCGTGAAAAGCACGCGCGTTGCACGGACGTATTACACTTTCGTGTAAATCCGCCCTTAATTTGGTATTGCCGCAATTGTATTGGGTCGCAGAATAAAGTTAAGTTGTTGTTTTTACCACACTGCAAAAGCCGTAAAAACAAAACCTAAAAAATTATGGAGGAATTACAGTTTTTTTCTAATTGCACCCCACAAAGATTATTTTTTTCAGTTTCCCAGTACATTATATTGTACTTAGTGGCAATAGAAATGACAACTCCTCCCGCAAAAAATAAGCCCCACACCATTGACGGAAAAAAAAAGTTATGGCTCTTGGAAAGCGATGAGTAAAAGACTAAAAAACAAAAAATAGCTTTGTCTTGAAGGAGTGTTTTTTCTAAACTTACTATTTGACTTTATTTTCAGTTTAGCGCCATAAGCCTAGCCCCCTTGTTATGGCCACGGCCATAATATGGCTGAAGACACGTCGCTCTGCATCCTGCATTATTTATTTATTTCAGTTACTTATATAGCGCCAACATATTACGCAGCGCTGTACCCCCTCGCTGCAAGGCAACGCTGGGCCACCTTGCTGCCCATAATAACACAGTGCATCCTGGAAACTAGTGCAGGCAAACTGTGTTACAATAAGGGTATGTGCACACAAGAACTGGCTTTTACGTCTGAAAAGACAGACTGTTTTTAGGAGAAAAAAGACTGTTTTTACGTCGTTTCAGACGTAAAAGCTCCTCCTCGCATTTTGCAAGGCGTCTTTGATGGCCGATCATTTGAGCTGTTCTTCATTGAATTCAATGAAGAACGGCTCAAATTACGTTTCAAAGAAGTGTCCTGCACTTCTTTGACGAGGCAGTCATTTTACGCGTCGTCGTTTGACAGCTGTCAAACGATGACGCGTAAATGACAGGTCGTCGGCACAGTACGTTGGCAAACCCATTCAAATGAATGGGCAGATGTTTGCCGACGTATTGGAGCCGTATTTTCAGGCGTAAATCGAGGCATAATACGCCTCGTTTACGCCTGAAAATAGGTCGTGTGAACCCAGCCTTAAGGATGCAGAGTGACGTGTCTAGTCACATGCTCCTCCATCCTCGGCCATATTATGGATGGGAGTTCCGGCCATAAAGAAGATACTGCGATCATAGCATGGTGGCATGTCTTATGACCCCTGGAATACGATTCTGAACTGGAAATAAAGTCAAATAGTGTTTACTAAAAATCCTTTATGTTGCAGTGCTGATATTTTTCTTAAAGTGGCCAACTCCTTTAATAAAGATCTCCTCTATTTTCTAAACTTCATGTTTTAGTGATGTCATTTTGTCCTGGCCATACTGTCAGTAAGTCTTAGGCTGGGTTCACACGACCTATTTTCAGACGTAATGGAGGCGATTTACGCCTCTAATTACGTCTGAAAAAACGTCTCCAATACGTCAGCAAACATCTGCCCATTACTTTCAATGGGCTTTACGATGTACTGTGCCGACGACCTGTCATTTTACGTGTCACTGTCAAAAGACGGCGCGTAAAATTACAGCCTCGTCATTGACTCCAATGAAGAACAGCTCCAAATTACGTCCGTAAAAGACGCCCCGCAAAACGCGAGTACATGCAATAACGTCTGAAATTCAGGAGCTGTTTTCTCCTGAAAACAGCTCCGTAATTTCAGACGTAATTGCAGTTATCGTGTGCACATACCCTTAGGGTATGTTCACATGACCTTTTTTCAGACGTAATGGAGGCGTTTTACGCCTTGAATTATGCCTGAAAAAACGCCCCTAATACGCCTACAAACATCTGCCCATTGCTTTCAATGGGAATTACGATGTTCTGTTCCCACGAGCTTTTATTTTACGCTTCGCTGTCAAAAAACGGAGCGTAAAAAGACGCTCCGTAAAAAGAAGTAGCATATCACTTCTTGAGGCGTTTCTTGGAGCTGATTTTCCAGTGAACACTATGAAAAACACCTCAAAAAACGCCTCAAAAAACGTCTGAAAAGAAGCCTCAAAAGAAGCTCCAAATTTCATTCTCAGCTCCATATTTTTCAGACGTTTTTTGTTAAGCGTGTGAACATACCCTTAAGAGGCTTTTACGGCTGAAATGACAGACTGTTTTCAGGAGAAAACAGCTGCCTCGTTTCAGCCGTAAAAGCAGCTCCTCGTACTTTGCGAGGCGTCTGTGACGCTCGTAAATCTTGAGCTGTGCTTCATTGACTTCAATGAAGAACGGCTCAAATTACGTTGCAAAGAAGTGCCCTGCACTTCTTTGCCGAGGCAGTCATTTTACACGTCGTCGTTTGACAGCTGTCAAACGACGACGCGTAAATTACAGGTCGTCTGCACAGTATGTCGGCAAACCCATTCAAATGAATGGGCAGATGTTTGCCAACGTACTGTAGCCCTATTTTCAGGCGTAAAAAGAGGCATAATACGCCTCGTTTACGCCTGAAAATAGGTCGTGTGAACCCAGCCTAATGCAATGAATCGGCATAGGGAGACGGACAGGTGAGCCCTAATCTACCCGCAACTCAGTCCCTGCCTACTTGCACGGCCCGTCCTAAGTGACAGCGTACAACTGGGCGACGGTCCCTACGCTCAATAAGTGCAAGACAGACAACACAAGACAAGGACACACAGAAGAAAAGGGGGAAGTAGGGGCAGTTGCCCACGGAATCACCGTGAGCAACAGGCAGTGCTGAATGAGCCGAGTCAAACCAGGAGAGTACGTAGTAACAAAATCAGAGCAGGAGAATAGTCAGTCAAGCCAGGGTCAATAAGTAACAGCGGTCAATCACGTAAATAGCAGGAATCGCAGAGCCAGGAAACTAGACAATCACAGGCAAGGAACAACTGCAAGTGAGGGTATAAATAGACCAATGGCGGGAGCAGAGCCGTCAGGCCAGGCTGTGATAGGTTCTCCCTCTCCTCAGCCTGCGAGCCTGAGTGGTAACAGATCGCGTCACTCTAGCAGACCTTGGAGCTGATGAAGGCTGATTAACCCCGGGCGTCGACACAGAACCTGTGTCTGGCAAATCCATTACACTTAATTCACACGACCATGTCTGATTTTTCATCCAGATGAAAACGGACAGTTGTTCATGCCAGTGTAGCATCAGAGTTTTGTCCATGTCTATTTTTCTTGTTCAGGTGACATCAGAAAAACTGACTTGGCCGTTAAAAAAAATAACCTGAAGAAAGCCCATTGTGTTCAAACCCTCTGAAAACACCCAATGAAGGACACATGTGCAATAAGTTTTTTTTCTCACTCCTATAGACTTAAATGGCCTAGTCTGATCTGGAAAAAGTGACCAGAATAGGATAATAGGACATACACTAAGTTTTTCGGATCGGACAAACTGATCCGTTAGAAAAAAAGCAACGCATTATTAAGGCCTCGTTCACATCTGCGTTGCGGTCCCATTCTGACGTTCCGTCAGAGCTTTCCGTCAGAACGGGACCCTGAACAGACACAAACTGACACAGACGGAAACCAAAGTTTTCTGTTTCCATCACCATTGATTTCAATGGTGACGGATCCGTTGCCCATGGTTTCCGTTTGTCTCTGTTGTGCACCGGACCCGCAGATGTGAACGTGGCCTGACTTGTATTAGTCAGTGTGCGGTCCGTTTTTAAATTGGGTAGCTCACTGAAGAGGAAAACAGTTGTGTGAATTAAGCCGCAGTAAGTGAACATGACAACCAAGCAATGACATTCATTAACTATCCTTCATTTCAATGTAGATTTGATGGCACGTGTCTTGGCTGACAAATCCCCACCAATGTGACTTTTATTACATGTATGTTTGATGCTATGAAAATGTTGTACCTATACTCATGCTCAGGACACTCAGGGCTTTTCATTTTACACAAAGTAAAGCCTGAGGCTCTGTGCCAAAGGTGAGTGTTACTATACTCTAAGGGTATGTTCACACGGCTTATTTACGGACGTAATGCGGGCATTTTGCGCCTCGTTTTACGTCCGAAAATGCGGCTCGATAGCGTCAGCAAACATCTGCCCATTCATTTGAATGGGTCTTCCGATATTCTGTTCCGACGGTTATTTTTTTTACGCCCCGCTGTCAAAAAGCGGGGCGTAAATAGACGCCCGCGTCAAAGAAGTGCCTGTCACTTCTTCAGACGTTAAATGGAGCCATTTTCCATTGACTCCATGGAAAAACAGCTCCATTTACGTCCGTAATTGACGCAGCGAAAAAGCGCCTCAACATGCCATGACGGCTGAAATTACGGAGCTGTTTTCTCCTGAAAATAGCCCCGTAATTTCAGCCGCAACGGACACTGCCGTGTGAACATACCCTAAGGGTAAGGCCATACGTAGTAGATATTTTCCGCCACGGATTTACTGAAAATCTGTAGCGAATCTGCGGCAAAATCTGTATGTGTTACATGCAGGTTTTTATACTGATTTCGTTGCAGAGTTGCCTTGGATTTCACCTTATGTATTGCAAAGGGCGAAATTCGCAACAATTCAGCAACACAATTGACATAGTTACATAGTTAGTATGGTTGAAAAAAGACACAGGTCCATCAAGTTCAACCAAGGGATGGGAAAAATTTCTACACATTGACATAGGAGCAGATATTTTTTTGTTCTAGGAAATTATCTAAGCCTTTTTTAAATCCATCTACTGTCCCTGCTGTGACCAGCTCCTGCGGTAGACTATTCCATAGATTCACCGTTCTCACAGTAAAGAAGGCTTGTCGCCTCTGTAGGTTGAACCTTTTTTCTCCAGACAGAGGGAGTGCCCCCTTGTTTTTTGAGGGGTTTTACATGGAACAGGATGTCACCATATTTTTTGTATGTGCTATTCATATATTTATATAAGTTAATAGTTTCCCCTCTTAGTCTTCTCTTTTCAAGACTAAATAGGTTTAATTCTATTACTCTTTCCTCATAACTTAGATTCTCCATGCCCCTTATTAGCTTCGTTGCTCTTCTTTGTATTTTTTCCAACTCCAGGGCATCCTTTCTATGAACTGGAGCCCAGAACTGAACTGCATATTCTAGATGAGGCCGTATAATATTTTTTTGTAAAGTGGTAATATTATATTCCTGTCCCCCGAGTTCATGCCTCTTTTAATACACGACAATATCTTGCTGGCCTTTGAAGCAGCTGATTGACATTGCATGCTGTTTAGTTTATGATTTACAAGTACACCCAGATCCTTCTCAAAAAGTGAATCCCCCAGTGTAGCTCCTCCTAGGACATATGATGCATGCAGGTTGTTCGTACCCAGGTGCATAACTTTACATTTATCTAAATTAAACCTCATTTGCCAAGTGGACGCCCAAACACTCAGTTTGTTTAAATCCGCTTTCAATTCACAAACATCTTGCATAGACTGAACATTATTACATAGCTTGGTGTCATCTGCAAAAATAGAAATAGTGCTATTAATCCCATCCTCTATCATTAATAAATAAGTTGAATAATAGTGGTCCCCGCACGGAACCCTGGGGTACACCACTTATAACCAGTGACCATTCAGAGTAGGAATCATTGACCACAACTCTCTGACTCAATGCCCTCAATTCCGCACTGATGTTTTTTTCTGATGGGGTTTTGAAAAATTGCTGTGGATATCAGTGAAGAATCCGCCACGTCTGAACGTGGCATTATGTCTGATCTTCTAAATAGAGTCAGGTCTCTGAATGTCTGTCCATGCCACCATATCATTTAATAGCTCTTGAGAAACTGTGGGTTGGGAAAACTTTATGTACTGCATGTAATTATAATAATTAGAATTAAACAAATTACTCATATAGTGTTACATAAGAGTTTTGCTACCGCCTGAGGATGAGGAGGGCTACAGTAACATCATTTAAAAGTCGGCATTAATGAGTAACTATCTGACACAACCACTCAGAGGACTTTGACTTTCCTAATACAACAAACTGCTGAAATGTCATGTGTTGTACTGTGGAAGCCTGCACAGGACCATGTCTATTCAGATTCTGCCGTGTCTGGATTATCTGGAGCCAAAAAACTCTCTATATCACTGGGAGATTTGACTAAGGAAACAAAGAAGACACGAGACATAGGGGTTACTCTAGGAACCTATGTTGTCTCTACCAGGTATTTGTATATACTGTGTGTATTTTAGTATGTTGTCTGAACAATGATGACCTGTTAAAGTAATGCAAAAAAGCATCTTAATGAATAGTGCACAACGTTCTATGCATTTAGATTTTTATATTATTCGTTAATATATAACACTGATTATGATCTTCTTATTTTATTTTGTTATTATCATTATTATTATTATTATGATTCTTTTGGAGAACGATTCATTTATTTATGTTTAAGATGTTTGTTTAATCTGATAAAAATGCCAGGATTATCCCCTTATTATATCCTATGTTATAGTAAAGTTTAATTGGGTGACACACATTGTCTTTGTTCCCCCCTCCCATATTAAAAACAGAACATGATATATGACACCATAACATGTGTATAGTGCTGACTGGAAATGGTATAAAAGGAAAGACAGCAGGGAATGCTGGCTAATAAGTTGCCTGGCAGATAGACCACAATAATAAGTTAGCAATACGTTTCCATTACATGTGATGCAAAACAGATTTCTATCCGTTACTTTGGACCTGTTAAATAGCGACCTTCAGCATGCCACTGTCTCTGTATATTTCAGTTTGTAAATTCTGTATCAGTCCTGCAAAGTATTCCATTCCTTTCAGTATAGAGAACATATTTCTTTGTTTTTTTTACAATTCTGAATTGTAAGTTTTTTATAACATCCTCAGTAGAGGAAAAGTGCAAAAAGCACCAAAGGACAAAAGAAAGGATCTACATACATTCAAATTTCAGAATCAATTACTCTGGGAGGGAAGAGGAGAAGACAAAAAATAAAATAAGGAAGGGGGGGACCCAGCAAAATTAAAAGGAGCATCATATTAGAAATCACAATCAAAGAATCGGTCATTGGTTTCTAGTAGAGAAAAGAATAGAATAGCCAGTGAATCCCTATGTCATCTTAACCATCTCCCTCCGAGGGGCTTATTTCAGGAGACGAAGTCCATATCAAGGAACTTTGTTTTCTAAGGTAGCAACAATATGTTCATAACCCCAAATATCTCTAAATTTTAAAATGGTTTTCTGCAAGGGGATTAATTGCGATTTCCAACTTATTGGACTAGTCCACCTGGCAGTGGAGAGAAAGTGCTTTAGCAGTCTATGCTGCTTTTTAGAGACATTTGAAATTAGGGCATTAAGTAACGCCGACCAAAGAGACAGGCTGACATGGAGATAAAGTTTAGCCTGGATCCACATTTCCACGCATTTCCAATGAGTCTGGGCCACTGGACAAGTCCACCGAATGTGATACAATGATCCACCTCACCATAGCCGCGAAAGCATAGATTAGATTGAGAAGGAAACTTTTTTGCCAGTTTCTAGGATGTTTCTTTAATGTTATATGAGTGGGAGCAGGCGTGGACATTCTCCCATGTCTGCTGCCAAGTATTGTTATCAGGGATCGGGCCAATTACCTTCTCCCATGCCGCTACATAGGAGGGGGAACAAGTAGAGCTCAGGTTCCTAAATTGGGTGTAGAGTTGAGAAATCATTCATTTATTTGTAGGGTCAGTCTACAAATATTCTCAAATGAGTGACGCAGGTGTGATTTCAAAGAATGTTTAAATAAAGTGAAGAATTTGCATATATCTATAATGTTACATTAAAAAAATGTACAGTTAATTTCTCAATTCTTTGAAACATTAACATTTTCCCATTTCAAGTGAGGTAGAAGATCACAGTAAGGTGATGATTTAGCCACCATCGAAAAATTACTAACCAAGCTTAGATTTGTGCCCAGATGAAGGGACCACATCAGGGATCACGGGGAAGAGTGAGACATACTGTAGAGAGAAATTCAAATAGGGTCCACTTTGTGTATTGTGGGTTATCATTCCACTCTGCTATTTGAGAAAATTGTGCAGCAAGATAATATAACTTTAAATTTGGTAGTCCCAGGCCTCCAGACAGAGAGCTTCGATACATAGTCTGTCTGTGAACCCTGAGGCCTCATTCACACAACCGTAGTGGTGTGCACGGCCCGTGATTCGCGGCTCTGACGGCCGCAGATTGTCATCCGCAGGTCCGTCCGCAAATCACGGACCGTGCACACATTTATTTCAAAGAGCCCGGACCGCAAAATGCGGCCCATATAGGACATTCCCTAACTTTTTGCAGTCCAGGCTCCTGGCCAATGCACAGACTGTGGAAACCATGGTCATGTGCATGGGCCCATACAAATGAATGGGACCGCAATTCACCCACAGATTTGCGTGTGAATTGCGGGCGTAAAAACACATTCGTGTGCATGAGGCCAAAGTCTGCAGCCTGCCAAAATAAATTTCTCATTGATGCCCGGATATGTAATAGAGCAAGATCTGAATAAATAGATCAATTTAGGAAGAATAGTCATTCGTATAGCCGACAATTTTTCCAGCCAACATACAGTGAAGGAAATAAGTATTTGATCCCTTGCTGATTTTGTAAGTTTGCCCACTGTCAAAGACATGAACAGTCTAGAATTTTTAGGCTAGGTTAATTTTAACAGTGAGAGATAGATTATATAAAAAAAAAATAATGAAAATCACATTGTCAAAATTATATGTATTTATTTGCATTGTGCACAGAGAAATAAGTATTTGATCCCTTTGGCAAACAAGATGTAATACTTGGTGGCAAAACCCTTGTTGGCAAGCACAGCAGTCAGACTTTTTTTGTAGTTGATGATGAGGTTTGCACACATGTTAGATGGAATTTTGGCCCACTCCTCTTTGCAGATCATCTGTAAATCATTAAGATTTCGAGGCTGTCGCTTGGCAACTCGGATCTTCAGCTCCCTCCATAAGTTTTCGATGGGATTAAGGTCTGGAGACTGGCTAGGCCACTCCATGACCTTAATGTGCTTCTTTTTGAGCCACTCCTTTGTTGCCTTGGCTGTATGTTTCGGGTCATTGTCGTGCTGGAAGACCCAGCCACGAGCCATTTTTAATGTCCTGGTGGAGGGAAGGAGGTTGTCACTCAGGATTTGACGGTACATGGCTCCATCCATTCTCCCATTGATGCGGTGAAGTAGTCCTGTGCCTTTAGCAGAGAAACACCCCCAAAACATAATGTTTCCACCTCCATGCTTGACAGTGGGGATGGTGTTCTTTGGGTCATAGGCAGCATTTCTCTTCCTTCAAACACGGCGAGTTGAGTTAATGCCAAAGAGCTAAATTTTAGTCTCATCTGACCACAGCACCTTCTCCCAATCACTCTCAGAATAATCCAGATGTTCATTTGAAAACTTCAGACGGGCCTGTACATGTGCCTTCTTGAGCAGGGGGACCTTGCGGGCACTGCAGGATTTTAATCCATTACGGCGTAATGTGTTACCAATGGTTTTCTTGGTGACTGTGGTCCCAGCTGCCTTGAGATCATTAACAAGTTCCCCCCCCGTGTAGTTTTTGGCTGAGCTCTCACCTTCCTCAGGATCAAGGATACCCCACGAGGTGAGATTTTTGCATGGAGCCCCAGATCGATGTCGATTGACAGTCATTTTGTATGTCTTCCATTTTCTTACTATTGCACCAACAGTTGTCTCCTTCTCACCCAGCGTCTTACTTATGGTTTTGTAGCCCATTCCAGCCTTGTGCAGGTCTATGATCTTGTCCCTGACATCCTTAGAAAGCTCTTTGGTCTTGCCCATGTTGTAGAGGTTAGAGTCAGACTGATTAATTGAGTCTGTGGACAGGAGTCTTTTATACAGGTGACCATTTAAGACAGCTGTCTTTAATGCAGGCACCAAGTTGATTTGGAGCGTGTAACTGGTCTGGATGAGGCTGAACTCTTAATGGTTGGTAGGGGATCAAATACTTGTTTCTCTGTGCACAATGCAAATAAATATATATAATTTTGACTATGTGATTTTCTTTTTTTTTTTTTTATATAATCTCTCACTGGTAAAATTAACCTAGCCTAAAAATTCTAGACTGTTCATGACTTTGACAGTGGGCAAACTTACAAAATCTGCAAGGGATCAAATACTTATTTCCTTCGCTGTATATATTAATGGAATTATTCCTCCAGGAGTTTTTTTTTTTTTGTAAATGTTTTTATTTGGTTTCAGGGGTTTTCTAATACATGAGAACAGTTTAGGAAAATTACATAAGTAATCAGTAATTAAATCAGTAAAGGTAGGACAAGTTTTTGCGGACTATTTTCATTGATGTGCTGATGCGCACAGCAAGCAGCAATGCACTGTGTGTTCGGACACCTGTCTACCCTAGCCAGCATTAACTTTTTCAGCAATTTGAGCTATATGAGCTCTTCTGTGGCATTAGACCAGACGGACTAGCCTTCATTTCTTACATTAATGTGCCTAGGTCGCTGGTTCACCGGTTGTCCTTTCTTGGACCACTTTTGGTAGGTACTAACTACTGCATACCGAAAACACCCCACAAGACCTGCTGTTTTCATCCAGCCATCACAATTTGGCCTTTGTCAAAGTCGCTCTGGTCTAACGCCGTCCCATTTTTCCTGCTTCCAAAATTCCAACTTAACCCCTTAACGACCGCCCGCCATCTATTGATGGCAGGTGGTGCAGGTGCTTCGTCTACAGTGACGTCTTTTGGCGTCGCTGTAGAAGAGGCTGATGAGCGCTCATCCTCTAAGCAGGAGCTGTAACTAACTGCTCCTGACCTTAGAGCAGCCTGCTGAATACAGCTGGGGTTAGAAAACATTTGGACCCCAGCTTTTTAACACTTTGATCGCCACGGTCCATGACCGCAGCATGGTCAAAGGGAACTCCCCTCTTTGATCGTGTCACTGCAAACCCGGTGACGTGATCAAAGAGCAGACAATCCCTCTGCAGTCAGCCCTGGGGATCTAGAAAGGACCCCAGGGCTATCTGTTCAGTTTGCCTGTTGTTAGGGCAAACTATGTGCTGCCCTAACAGCAGCCTGTGTCATAGTGACACAATGTAATGTATAAGTTATAAATAAAGTTATCCCTTAATGGGATTTTAAAAAAAATGTTCCAAAAAAGTGTCATTATTTTGCATAAAATATATTTGATTGCCCCTACATTAAATAAAAGCAAAAAACATACACATATTAGGTATCTAAACTATCGTAATAACCTGAAGAATTGATCTAACTGTTATTTAGCGTGAAACATGAACGGGATAAAAAATAAGAAAAACGAAGCCAAGAATCGCTTTTTCCTATATTCACGCCGTAAAATTGTTTGTTTTTTCTACCCCCAAACTGCGAAAAAAGAGAATACAATTTCTCCCACATAAAACAAGGTCTCATACGGTCACGTCAATGAAAAAAAATAAATAAATTATGGCTGCTGAAAGGCAGAGAGGTAAAAAATAAAAAATGCAGCTCATTAAAGGGAATGTGTCGCAAATTATTTTTTTTTTTAAAGTAAGTTACTTAATTTTATGATATTTTTAAAGTTTTTTGCAGTATTTTTTTTTCTTCCACATGATGGGAAGTGTTAAAAATTAAATAATAATTTGACATGTTTTCCTATGTTGGCCACCAGAGGGAGCACGTCCCAGAATTACAGCAAGGTGAATAAGGGAAAGCAACCTGACTCACAGCTGCTGTAAATGTGGGAGGGAATCTCACCCCCTCCCTATTTTTGGCTACAAGCCAGGAAAAGGTGTCTACAAATTACTAAGCATTAAATACCTATAACTGTATGTGAAGACAAATCAAATCTCCCAAAAGGGAAAAATAATGACACCAAGTACAGTAAGTAACTTGCAAAAAATATAAATTCTTTATTACAATATACATAAGAACATGTTGGCCATCAGGACCTAAAAACCACAGACAATTAAAATATACAATGTGGAGAACATGAGGCTACTCAGAATGGCCTATATTCAACATTCAATAATACCGGACAGGGTCACTATGACAGTCATGCTATAAATGTACAGTACAAGGATAACCGACACCACAAAATGTGTCTCCAAAAAGCATGCTGAAACAGAACAATGTAATACAGACCCTGTAAAAAATAGTATACACGAGAGACTTGTAGCTAACACTGAAATCTCAGTGTAAATAAAGTGGTATAGAGACCAGGGTATCACCAAAAATCAGAGTAGGTCCCAGAAGCCATACCAACCCGTGTATTGCATATCAAACCAAAAATGAGCTCCACAGCAAGAGCCCCGACGCACGTTTCGCGGTAGCTTTTTGAAGCCGCGAAACGTGCGTCGGGGCTCTTGCTGTGGAGCTCATTTTTGGCTTGATATGCAATACACGGGTTGGTATGGCTTCTGGGACCTACTCTGATTTTTGGTGATACCCTGGTCTCTATACCACTTTATTTACACTGAGATTTCAGTGTTAGCTACAAGTCTCTCGTGTATACTATTTTTTACAGGGTCTGTATTACATTGTTCTGTTTCAGCATGCTTTTTGGAGACACATTTTGTGGTGTCGGTTATCCTTGTACTGTACATTTATAGCATGACTGTCATAGTGACCCTGTCCGGTATTATTGAATGTTGAATATAGGCCATTCTGAGTAGCCTCATGTTCTCCACATTGTATATTTTAATTGTCTGTGGTTTTTAGGTCCTGATGGCCAACATGTTCTTATGTATATTGTAATAAAGAATTTATATTTTTTGCAAGTTACTTACTGTACTTGGTGTCATTATTTTTCCCTTTTGGGAGATTTGATTTGTCTTCACATACAGTTATAGGTATTTATTGTCTGTTTTTCCTTGATATGTGGGGAAAATTACTAAGCATTGTCTGGCTCCCATTTTGGGAGAGCTTTTACAATGCAGCTGGTAGAAGCTATAGGACACACCAAAAGGCTAAGAATGATGAAAGTGAAGTGAATGACTTTTCAATTGACAGGTTCACACGGTGTGTATTTGACGTGATTTTTTGGCGCATTTTATGTGCTTCATTACGCTTGCATTTACATAATTGGTAAAGTGCACTGTTAGTACTGTCAAAGCGCTTTTTTAGTGTCTAGTCAATTCCTTTGCACGTAAAATGTGCCAAATGTTCCCATAGTCAATGGGAGTCCTAATTATGTTCCAAAAAGCGCACACAAAGTGCGTAAAAAAAAACGCAAAAAAAAAAAGTGTCAAACTCTTGATTAAGCTTCCCATTTACATCAATGGGAAAGCGAGCCAATAGTTTTTTACGCAAGCATTTTTAAAAAACGTGTTGCGTAAAAAAGGACAGTGGGAGGGTTCTGTGTGGCGCAGTGCATGTTTGGAGGGGATTTGTGTGTGTGTGGGGGGGGTGCTCGCCGCTCATTCTTCAAAACAGCTGATAAGTGGCTATGAAGGATCAGCGGCGCCCGTGCATAATCCGCTGCACAAAAATAGGACACAGCTCCGCTGCGCTCACACACAGCTCCGCTGCGCTCACACACAGATCTGCTGCGCGTGCACACACACACAGCTGTGCTGCGCACGCACACACACACGGCCCTGCTGCGCACGCCCGCACACACACACACGGCCCTGCTGCGCGCGCCCGCACACACACACACAGTCCTGCTACGAGCGCGCACACACAGCCCTGCTGTGCACAAAGACAGCTCTGCTACACACACACAGCTCTGCTACACACACAGATCTCTGGTTCACACACACAGCTCTGCTACACACAGCTCTGCTACATACATACATATACACAAATACAGTTACAGCAGGTGTGTAAGGGGGCCGCGAGGGGGGGGGGTCGAGAGTGGGTGCCGCGAGAGGGGGAGCTTTGAGAGAGAGACAGACAGACACACACACCTTACCTGCAGTGCGGCCGGTCTTCAATTCAAAATGGCGCCGGCTTTCCCCCTAAAAACCAGCTTCTATGCTGGGATGCTCTGCAGAGCGAGACAGCAGAAGCACAGGATATAAAGAACGGGTCTCGTTCGTTATGTCCTATGCATTGTAGCTGCCGTATTCCATCTGTGTATGTATCAGTAAGAGACACATACACAGATGAAATAAAACATGGCAGTAAACTAAGAAAGTGTGAAAAAACATAGAGTGTGAAAAAATAAAGTCAATATAATATTTTATCAAATAAAAACACATAAATTAATTTAAAAAAATCATGACACCTTTCCTTTAAGGGGTTAAAAAGCTGACTGTTAACTTGTTGCCTAATATATCCCAACTTTTGACAGGTTCCATTTTAAATAGAGTTGATATTATTGACTTCATCTATCGGTGGTCTTAATGTTATGGCTAAATGGTGTATATGTTTGTACCTTATAGCAGATATGTGTGTTTTACAGGCACTTCTTAGTTCTATTTGTTTCTTGAAAAGATGTGTTTCATCTATAGTCAGGTACACTCATAACAATTTTGCTTGCTAAAAAGTCAGATTTTTGGTTAGATTGCCATTCAGAGATCTGGTAAAGATCTTCCGAATACAGATTCAAAATACTGACCTAAATACTGCCGTGTGGATGTGGCCATAAGCTTAGGGCTGAAACACTTTGTAAAAACGCGTGGGTTGCATGCCTTTCTTTTGGCAGCATGAACTCAGTCTCATAATTACAGGTGATTTTTCACCTGAAATAACTGTATACAAGTTGGACTTTGCTGTTTTCTGAAGGCCATGCTCATATGGAATAAAGTATATAGTGGCTATTTTAGAAAATTCTTAACTCATATTTCTGCCGCAGATTGGCCAGTGGATACGCACGCAGATTATCCCAAAGGAGCTAATTCATAACTTTTCAGCATGGAATCCACGGCAATAATAAACATGCTGGAGATTTTAAAATGTGCATCGTGTTCATTATTGCGTGTGGATGTTTTCCTGAGCGTGTTAATGTGGTATGAAATATCCCATTCACATGCATTGCCGCCGGAATTCTAGAGGATTGTGTTAAAATGTAGTAGTGTAATCTGCGCCTACATCCTGACTGATTCCTCAGCTTGTAAACATGGCCTTATTGCTTGAGTCAAAGGGAGTCTTGGTTCCTTTTAGAAATTCTCATGCTTAATTTAGGCAGGAATTCATGCAGCAAATAATTTTTTGTCTTTGTACAATGGGAAAGTTTGTATTAAGGCAAAATTACACTTTTCATTTAATTTGTTTTGTATTTTTTTTTCTAGTAAGAAAATAAAATCCCGTGCGCCTCCTCCACCAATGCAATCTACTTCCAAACCGCAAATGGAGCACATGTCATCTTCAGAGTCCGAGGGGACTGGAAACCTAAACACAGAGGAGTCTAAAGAAAATCTGCTCCATAGGAAGGTGGATCTTACAATATGTTTACCAGATGGGAAGGAAAAACATGTCACTGTTGATGGAAGGTAAATTAAATGTGCTTATAGGATTTTAGTACGCTGCAAAACAACAAAAGTTATTTTTTCAAACTATTTGGCCAGAAAATTTGGTAAAAAAAAACAACTTTCAAATTATAGGCTATGTACACTTTTGAAAACTTGTTTTATTTTTTTTAATAAAAATGTGTATCAGTTTGTTTGGTGCAACTTTCTAATTACTTATTAAAAATAGTTTTTACATTTTGAGATACCGCTGCTTTGTATCATGTATACAGAGCAGCTGTAGCTTGCGCTGAGACCTGAATCCGTCATGTCAGCGGGACCGATGGGTTCAGTGTCAACATTTTTACTAAAAAAACAAAACGATTTCAAAGGTGTACATAGCCTTTAAAGATGCTTTCCCAACTTAGACAGTGATGGTATATCGATAAGCAATTACTTACAAAGCACTGGGACAGGAGTGACATAGTTACGTAAATAAAGCAGGAGGCCTCACGACCTCTTTGACCTAGACATTAGTGGCGGTTCCAGTGGTTGGACCACTAACAATCATGGCATATTTGATATGCCATCATTGTAATACTTTCCCAGTCGGTACCTAATGCTAACCCTTATACCCCATGCACACGAATGTGCTTTTGCGGCCACAATTCCCCCGAAAATCCACGGGAAAATTGCAGTCCCATTCATTCCTATGGGACCATGCACACGACCGTGGTTTTTGCGGGCGGCTCAATGATTTATTCTCTCTGATACAAGGACAGAGCCATTCGGAGATGTAGCATGGATTTCTTGGAATCTATTATTTTTTTACTATACTGAATTTCAAGGAGACATGACTTGAGATGACTTTTAGTTTCCCTGTTTTTTAAGAATTGCTATTTGAATGCCAAATTTGAGATGGAATCTATGTATGTGCTTGGAATTGTTCAGGAACCTGGATGAGCTAGCATTTAGATCTCAAATGTTGTAAATTGTATGTTTATATGAATAAAACTTTTTTTTATGAAATTCATATTTGGTGCTATTGTGGCACCATAATATAGTAGACAGGATACATTTATTCCTGTTCCTAGTCAAGGTGTTATTCTCTCTATAAACGGAGCTGTGAAAGAAAGCAGTTTCTTCATTAGCTGCTTATGCAACCTAGAGCATGGGCGCTACAATACCACACCTTGTTTCTTCATTTAATGTAATGTGTTCCAGTTATGTGCAAGCACAATGTGCATTCAGTTGTCAGACTGCAGTGTTACATGAATGTCCTCTGTTATGTAAACCTGAGTCTAATTTGGTATCTCAGACACTAATGCACATGCCATGTCCTGGCATATTAGGAAATTGTCAGTACTGTATATTTGGCAAAAAATATTTGTTCTCTGAAAATGCTTTGCACTTGTATCTGTAAATTGCCATGACACCCCACAAGTGAGTATGGCATTTTGTACTACACCCAGAATTCACGTAGGGCTATGAAAAATAAAGTAGGGTCATTTTTTGGACGTTACCATTTTGAATGTAGTATCTAAGATATGTAGTCTTATACTTCTAATAATATTTTCCCATAGTAATTACACTATAACTTTTCCTTATATGCAGTACTGCAATCATGCTTTCTTCTATATATGCAGATCTGGGAACATATTCTAGAAAATGTAATTGCCGCAAAAGTATAGTAAAAACACATGTATTATTTCAGTGTTTTTTTTTTTTAATGTGGTACTAATGCGGTTTTCCACACCGCTGGTGTTATTTGTTAAGGTACCCAGCCCTTCACTAATCTCTCATTACCTCAACTAAATGCCACCACCCAAATCTCACCAAGTCCCCACACTACATGGTTAATCATGTTGGCCATTTTTGTCATTTCCTTTTCAAAACACCGGGGGGAATATATTAAAATGATTTACGTCGGCAGTAAATACAGCAAATTTATTAAGAGGCGCACACCTCTTAATAAATGTGGCACATTTTTGGCTGTTAATGCGATAGGCAAATCTACACGTTCTCTGAGCAGGTGTAGATTTGCGCCATCACTTACGCCATAATAACTGGCGTAAATTATGATAAATCTGTCATTCCAGCTGATCATGTGCATGGACCCTGCATGGCGGCCCACTGATTTCCTAGTGGAGACCTCTATGAGGTACCATATTATCCGCTAGGGAATACCTAAAAAATTTCGTTATATTTCAATATTGATTCCCATTATTGTAGTGAAATACTATAGTACCAATCTCATTTTCCCACCTTTTTTTTTTTTTACATTCCATGAAAACGTACTAGTGATATTATTAATTATATAATAAAAAAAAATTTGAACACAACCCTTCCTGTGGTGCAAGTTGCAACAAAGTAAAAAATAAATAATGAAACCACATTGAAATCTGAGTTATTCCTAGGGTACCAAACACCCTGTTCTATTTGAAGATATCTAGAGAAGATAGTTAATAGGTGAATTGTAAACTATATAATCTCAGGTTCATCCAGACAAGGATATCAGGGATGGACAAAAACTACCTAATTAAAGTATTATTCCAAATAGGTGACCAAACCGTTGACACCCATACAATTAATAATCGCACTAATCCACATCCAGAAATGATGTATTACATCTCCAGCAGAATTCCCTTTGGCAGAGATCCGTTTTCTAATAATGTATAAGGAAAAAATATTATTTTCAAATCGATAATTTCAAAATATATCCTTTTTGTATTATATTAAATATCGCATTTGTGATGAGACAAAATAAGCTTTAAGGGAGGATAACTAAACTTTAAAAAAAACTTGTGACATGTCAGAAGTTTTAATCAGTGGGGGTGTGAGCACTGAGACCCCCACCGATGGCTAAAGCGAAGTGGCAGAATCACTCAGGTGGGGGTTATGCCGCTTAATTTCTAATAAACTTTCCTTGGAAAGCCGAGCGAGCGGTGTACGGGCTCAGACTTTCTATTCAGCCCGTACAACGCTCGTCCGGCTTTCCAAGAAAAGCCGTTTAGAAACGAGGCGGCACAACACTTACCCTAGCGCATCCACCTGTTATCGACTAATGTAAAAAGCAAAAGAGAAAGCCGACATCCTTGTCTCAAACTTGGGGACAGAGAAAACATCTCAGTGAGAAATCTATTGATATTAAGTTTTGCAATTGGTTTGATATATAACAGTTGTATCCAGTCAATACAACTGTACCCAATCCATACTTTTCTAAGTGATATTGGATCATTTTCCTCAATAAATAAATAACCAAGTCTAATATATTTGACTCATTTGTTTGATTTGGTTCTTTTTATCTACTTTTAGGACTCCAGTCCTGCCATGGCTGTATTCATATTAGGCTGTTCCAGAGGCATGGCCTAAAAGATTGAATGTTGGTTTTACACTGGCAGGCAATAAAGCTTTTCTATACTAAGTAAAACAAAGCATTATATAAGCGAACAGAATCTCGCACAGTGAAGTGTGTGAAAATCTGATGTCGTTTTAGGTCAAATTTATGCAGAAATATAGCAAATTCTGAAGGGTTCGGAAACTTTCAAGCACCACTGCACATGTATTTACATGTAAGATATGTTAAGCATAAGTGATCCTTACACTGAGAAAAAGCAATAAAGAGCACCCAAATTTGCAGCAATAAAACAGTTAAACCTTTACACCGCGTTCCAAATTATTATGCAAATTTTATTTTTCGCTGATTTTCCTAAATAGTCGATGCAAATGACAGTCAGTATAATCTTCAAGCCATCAACCGATGGAGTATAATGCTAATTTTATTGAACAAATCTCCTAATGATAACAGATTTTTTTTAGAAGTAAAAAACTCAAAATGCACTGTTTCACATTATTATGCACAACAGAGATCAAAACATTTTAAAGGTTGTAAAGAGAACTAAAATGGTAATTTGTTGAATTTGCAGCATCAGGAGGTCATATTTACAGAAATAAAAAGCTCTTTCAATGAAAAAAAAAGTTAGCAGGCCAAGTTACATGTTAACATAGGACCCCTTCTTTGATATCACCTTCACAATTCTTGCATCCATTGAGTTTGTGAGTATTTGGACAGTTTCTGCTTGAATATCTTTGCAGGATGTCAGAATAGCCTCCCAGAGCTTCCGTTTTGATGTGAACTGCCTCCCACCATCATAGAAATTTTTGCTTGAGGATGCTCCAAAGGTTCTCAATAGTGTTGAGGTCAGGGGAATATGGGGGCCACACCATGAGTTTCTCTCCTTTTATGCCCATAGCAGCCAATGACACAGAGGTATTCTTTGCAGCATGAGATGGTGCAGTGTCATGCATGAAGATAATTTGGTACGGAAGGCACGGTTCTTCTTTTTGTACCACGGAAGAAAGTGGTCAGTCATAAACTCTACGTACTTTGCAGAGGTCATTTTCACACCGTCAGGGACCCTAAAGGGGCCTACCGGCTCTCTCCCCTTGATTCCAGCCCAAAACATGACTCCGCCACCTCCTTGCTGACGTCGCAGCCTTGTTGGGACATGGTGGCCATTCACCAACCATCCACTACTCCATCCATCTGGACCATCCAGGGTTGCACGGCACTCATCAGTAAACAACACGGTTTGAAAATTAGTCTTCATGTATTTCTGAGCCCACTGCAACCGTTTCTGCTTGTGAGCATTGTTTAGGGGTGGCCGAATAATAGCTTTATGCACACTTGCAAACCTCTGTAGGATCCTACACCTTGAGGTTCACGGGACTCCAGAGGCACCACCGACTTCAAATACCTGTTTGCTGCTTTGCAATGGCATTTTAGCAGCTGCTCTCCTAATCCTATTAATTTGTCTGACAGAAACCTTCCTCATTATGCCTTTATCTGAACAAACCCGTCTGTGCTCTGAATCAGCCACAAATCTTTTCACAGTACGATGATCAAGCTTACGTTTTCTTGAAATATCCAATGTTTTCATACCTTGTCTAAGGTATTGCACTATTTCACGCTTTTCAGCAGCAGAGAGATCCTTTTTCTTTCCCATATTGCTTGAAACCTGTGGCCTGCTTAATAATGTGGAACGTCCTTCTTAAAGAGGCTCTGTCGCCAGATTTTCAAACCCCTATCTCGTATTGCAGCAGATCGGCGCTGCAATGTAGATTACAGTAACGTTTTTTTTCTTTCAAAAACGAGCATTTTTGGCCAAGTTATGACCATTTTTATATTTATGCAAATGAGCCTTTCTTAAGTACAACTGGGCGTGTTTAAAGTTAGGTACAAGTGGGCGTGTATTGTGTGTGTAACATCTGGGCGTTTTTTACTTGTTTTACTAGCTGGGCGTTGTGAATAGAAGTGTATGATACTGACGAATCAGCATCATTCACTTCTCTTCGTTAACACCCAGCTTCTGGCAGTGCACAGACACACAGCTTGTTCTCGAGAGATCACGCTGTGACGTCACTTCCTGCCCCAGGTCCTGCATCTTGTCGGACGAGCGAGGACACATCGGCACCAGGCGACAGAGGCTTACCTGCAAACGCCGATGCTGCTGCAGAATCAACTGTAGCCTCTGTCGCCTGGTGCCGATGTCTCGAGAACACGCTGTGTGTCTGTGCACTGCCAGAAGCTGGGTGTTAACGAAGAGAAGTGGATGATGCTGATTCGTCAGCATCATACACTTCTATTCACAACGCCCAGCTAGTAAAACAAGTAAAAACGCCCAGATGTTACACACACAATACACGCCCACTTGTACCTAACTTTAAACACGCCCAGTTGTACTTAAGAAAGGCTCATTTGCATAAATATAAAAATGGTCATAACTTGGCCAAAAATGCTCGTTTTTAAAAAAAAACAAAAAACTTTACTGTAATCTACATTGCAGCGCCGATCTGCTGCAATACGAGATAGGGGTTTGAAAATCTGGTGACAGAGCCTCTTTAAGTAGTTTTCCTTTGATCGGGCACACCTGGCAAACTAATTATCACAGGTATCTGAGATTGATTACAATGATCCAAAGAGCCCTAAGACACAATACCATCCATGAGTTTAATTGAAAAACTAATAATTAAATGTTTATGACACTGAAATGCAATGTGCACAATAATTTGGAACACGGTGTAGTAAATGAGTTCTGAAAAAGAGAAACATTTTGTTTATGAATTGAAGCATTCAGTTAAAAAAATACACATTTGTATCCTTTACTTTTGTGGATGTGAATCAGCCAAAATAAATGAATACTTCCTTAATTTGGCATTTCTCTTGGCAGAAATATCAGCTGTATTCCCATCTATTTAATACTTTTGGCTTCTTTCCCAGTTTTTACATTTGAAGATGTGAGGTTTCTTCTGTGTCTCTTTCAATTTACTCAAATACATATCATTTTATCAATTCAACTCTTTTACAAATTTAGGCAATGGATAATTCAATTCAAAAAAATAAATACAATACCATACTTTATGTAGCAGTTCCTTGGCCTTATGATTTTCCCAGTCAGCTATTTAATTTCCAGTCTTAGTTTTAAGTATCATCCTGTAAATAATGGAAGTAGTACTCAGAGACGGATTACAATGTTGCTAAGAATAGCTGGCAGGCGTATCAAGATTTTAATCATTGTGTCTTCTCTTCTTGTCTGTCTTATTTTCCAGCTAAAGTAAAAATAATTATATCACTTATAAACAAGCGCGTCAATTGTTGTAAAACAAAGTAGCACAAAACACCCAGATGTTGTCAGTTTATTATTAAATTTGCTAAATAACACTAAAAACACTTAATGAATAAATTTGACTAAAACTATTTTAATACTAATACTGTTCCTACAAAGTTAGTTTTCAGTAGTAAAAAAAACAACAACAAATCTCTGAACAGTGCTGTAAATTAACCTGGTGACTTGGGTTATAAATATTTTTCTCTGTACCAGGATGGTTATCACATGTATCTCAGTGGTCTCTTATTCACAGTACCAAAAGCCATGGTTTAGTATGCTGTATTTATTAAGATCGCGAATATAACCCCTTCGGAACTGAGCCTTTTTTGGCAGCACCATTTTTTTTCAAATGGGACATGTGTCACTTTATGTGGTAATAACTTTGGAATGCTTTTACTTATCCAAGTGATTCTGAGATTATACTTTATCTTAGGCCTCATGCACACGACCGTGCCCGTAATTATGACCTGTAATTACGGGCACGACCGGCTGCGGGCCGTTTTTAGGATATGTTCTATATTTTTCAACGGCACAGGCACCTTCCCGTAAGCAAACAGGAAGGTACTCGTGGCCAATAGAAGTAATTACGGGCGTTTTTAAAGAGGCTCTGTCACCAGATTTTGCAACCCCTATCTGCTATTGCAGCAGATCGGCGCTGCAATGTAGATTACAGTAACGTTTTTATTTTTAAAAAACGAGCATTTTTGGCCAAGTTATGACCATTTTTGTATTTATGCAAATGAGGCTTGCAAAAGTCCAAGTGGGCGTGTTTAAAGTAAAAGTCCAAGTGGGCGTGTATTATGTGCGTACATCGGGGCGTTTTTACTACTTTTACTAGCTGAGCGTTCTGACGAGAAGTATCATCCACTTCTCTTCAGAACGCCCAGCTTCCGGCAGTGCAGACACAGCCGTGTTCTCGAGAGATCACGCTGTGACGTCACTCACTTCCTGCCCCAGGTCCTGCATCGTGCCGGCCACATCGGCACCAGAGGCTACAGTTGATTCTGCAGCAGCATCAGCGTTTGCAGGTAAGTAGCTACATCGACTTACCTGCAAACGCCGATGCTGCTGCAGAATCAACTGTAGCCTCTGGTGCCGATGTGTCCTCGCTCGTCCGACATGATGCAGGACCTGTGAGTGACTCAGTAATTTCACTGTTATGAAGTTGTTGTGAACAAGTATTCACTATTTTGTATTGTAAAGTCTTATAACAGATGTGTCACTATTTGAGTGTTGTCAGACAGTCAGGTACAGAAACATAGATTTATATCAGTTTTATGGGTTATATATTGTTATTGCAGTATAATAGAAATGATGTTGCAAAAAACGACAAAACAGAGGATTTTTTTTATAACCTTCACTTGAAAGATGATAATTGATATCTGATGGGTTGTTCTCAGCCTCCAACTTTTTATATTTGACACTACAGAGAACTACTTAACCCCTTAGTGACCAGCCCATTTTAGGCCTTAATGACCAAGCTATTTTATTAGTTTTTCTATAGTCGCATTCAAAGAGCTATAACGTTTTTATTTTTTAGTCTACATAGCTGTATGAGGACTTGTTTTTTGCGGGATTAGTTGTGCTTTTTAATAGCACCATTTTTGGGTACATATAATTTTTATATTAACTTTTATTAACCTTTTTGGGGGGGGATTATAAAAAAAAACTGAAATTCCGCCATTGTTCTATGCGTTTTTAAATTGACGCCGTTCACTATGCGACGTAAATAACATGTTACCTTTATTCTATGGGTCGGTACGATTACGGCGATACCACATATGTGGAGGTTTTTTTATGTTTTACGACTTTTGCACAATAAAAACACTTTTGAACTAAAATTATTTGTTTTTGCATCGTCGCATTCCAAGAGCCGTAATTTTTTTATTTTTCCATCAATGTAGTGATTTTTTGGGCTTGTTTTCTGCGGGACAAGACGTAGTTTTGAATGGTACTGTTTTGGGGTACATGGGACTTATTGATTCATTTTTATTATGACTTTTTTGGGGGGCAATGGAAAAAAATTGCAATTTCGCCATAGTTTTTTGCGTTTTTTTTTTTACGGTGTTCACTTTGCGGTTTAAATTCCATATTAACTTTATTAATGGAGTCATTACGGTCGCGGCGATACCTACATATGTGTACTTTTTTTTTTTTTTTTTTTACACTTTTACTAAATAAAACCACTTTTTATGGAAAAAAATGGTTTTATTTATTTTTTTACTGTACTTTTTATTAATAATCTTTATTTCACTTTGATGACTTATTTTATTAGTCCCACTAGAGGACTTTACTGTGTGATGTTCCGATCGCTGCTGTAATGCTCTGGTATACTTCGTATACCAGAGCATTATTGCCTGTCAGTGTAAATCTGACAGGCAATCTGTTAGGACGTGCCTCCTGCGCGTCCTAACAGGCATATGTCCAGGGCAGACCTGGGGGCTTTTATCAGTCCCCCGGCTGCCATGACACCCCATCGGAGACCCGCGATTGCATTCGCGGGCCGCCGATGGGTGACAGAGGGAGCGCACTCCCTCTGTAAACAAAGTTAAATGCCGCGGTCGCTATTGACGGTGGCATTTAACGGGTTAAACGGCCGCGATCGAAGTAAACTTCGATCGCGGGTGTTGGAGCAGGAGCTCAGCTGTAATCAGACAGCAGAGCCCCGGCTCCTGCCTGCACGGGAGAGCCGTGCAGGACTTAGACTAGGCTGACGTGAAAAGGCGTCAGCCTAGCCTAAAGCCCATTAGTGAATCACGTAAAAAGGCGTATTAGTGGTCACTAAGGGGTTAAAAATGTTTAGCCCCTTAGGCCTCATCCCCACTTCAGTTATTTTCCTCAGGGTGTTAGCCGTTTTTTTAATGGATATCACCCTGACCCATTCATTTCAATGGTGCCATGCACACTTCCATTGTTTTGACGGTTCCGTTGTTCCGTTCCGTCAAAAGTAGAGCATGTCCTACATTTGTCCGTTGTTCAGTGTCCGTGGGGCCCATTGAAGTCTATGGTCCGTCAAAATAACAGACGGCACATAGAAGGCATCCGTGTGTCGTCCGTTTGTGACGGATCCGTTGCCAAGCAACGGCTGGGCGTGCCAAAGTTCACAGTAGTCAACACACAAGATGGATGTGGACAGACTGATCACAATGGTGAATGACCACCCAGAACTGTGGGATACGCGGGCCATGACCGGTACAAAAAGAATGCCGCGTGGGAGGAGCTTTCAAAGGAGCTGTTGCAGTGTCGTTGGGAGCAGGGAACTCGTGCACAGCGTCAGAAAATAAGTAAGTAAATACAAACATTGCACTTTGCTGTAATTCATTATTTATGGCCCTGTTTATCTCTGTTATGCTCTGAAAGCTAGAGAAAACAGCGCCAAAACGATCATGTATCGTTCCTATGGGTGTTCCCTGTGTCATGTGACCAGTTAATTTTAATACCTTCCGTTTTTAAAACGGAAGACAAACGGAAGCACAAGGTCCGTTTAAATGGAACAACGGAATGGACACGGAGTGAAAACGGAAAGCACACGGAAGTCATAACGGACACATGGATCTGTTTCAAACTATTTTTAAAACGGTGAAGGATGTGTGTATGAGGCCTTAAGGACACAGCCTGTTTTTGCCTAATGGACCAGGTCATTTTTTTCAAATCTGACGTGTCAGTTTATGCGATAATAACTTTGGAATGCTTTTATTTTTTCAAGCCATTCTGAGATTGTTTTCTCGTGACACATTGTACTTTAACTTAGTGGTAAAATTTGGTCGATACATTCAGTGAGCATTTTTCTAAATTTAAATGTATCTACTTGTAAAACAGATAATAATACCATACAAAATAGTTACTAGCTAACATTTCCCATATGTCTACTTTATGTTGGTATTGTTTTTTGAACATTCTTTTATTTTTCCCGGACAAGGCTTAGAACTTTAGCAGCAATTTCTCACATTTTCAAGAAAATTTCAAAAGGCTATTTTTTCAGGGACCAGTTCAATTCTGAAGTGGCTTTGAGGGCCTTATATATTAGAAACACCCTATAAAACACCCCATTATACAAACTGCACCGCTCAAAGTATTTGAAATAGAATTTAGAAAGTTTCTTAACCATTTTTCACAGGAATTAAAGCAAGTGGATGTGACATTTACAAATTAATTTTTTTTTGCAGAAAATCTGTTTTAATTCATTTTTTTCTGTAACAGAAGGTTTTACCAGAGAAACGCAACTCCATGTTCATTTCCCAGATTCTGCAGTTTTTAGAAATATCCCACATGTGGCCCTAGTGTCCTAATGTACTGAAACACAGAAATCAAAGTACCCAGTAGATTTTAGGGCTTTCATTTTATTAGAATATATTTTAGGCACCATGTCAGGTTTGAAGAGGTTTTGTGGTGCCAAAACAGGGGAAACCGCCATCCAAAAAAAGACACCATTTGGAAAACTACACCCCTCAAGGAATTTATCAAGGGGTATAGGGAGCATTTTAACCCCACAGTTTTTTTTTGTTTAATTTTGTGGAATTAGGATGTAAAAAGGAAAATCTATTTTTTTTCCAATAAAATGTAGAAATCTTCAATATTTATGGCATAAAGGAGAAAAAAACACCTCAACATTTGAAAAGCAATTTCTCATGATTACGGCAATACCAAATATTTGGAAATTAACTGCTGTTTGGACTCACAGCAGGGCTCAGAAGGGAAGGAGGGCCATTTGGCTTTTGGAGCTCAAATTTTGTTGGAATGGTTTGCGGCGCCATGTCATATTTGCAAATCCCTTGCAGGAGCAAATCAGTGGAAACCACCCAAAAGTGACCCCATTTTGGAAGCTACACACCTGAAGGAATTTATCGAGGGGTATAGTGGCCATTTTGACTGCACAGTTTGTTTGTTAAATTTAGCGGGATTATTCTGTGAAATGGAAAATTTTATTTTTTCTGATAAAACGTGGAAATGTTCAATTTTTACAAGGAAAAAAGGAAAAAAAGCACCCCAACATTTGAAAAGCGATTTCTCCCGATTACAGCAATACCACACATGTGGTAATAAACTGTTGTTTGGATACACAGCAGGGCTCAGAATGGAAGAAGCACCATTTGGCTTTTGGAGCTAAAATTTTGCTGGAATGGTTTTCGGGTGTCATGTCACATTTGCAAAGCCCCTGAGGGACCAAAACAGTGGAAGCCCACCAAAAGTGACCACATTTGGGAAACTAAAGCCCTCAAAGAATTTATCGAGGGGTATAGTGAGCATTTAGACACCACAGGTTTTTTGTGGAATTAGGCCGTGAAAATTAATATCAACCGTTTTCTCCACTAAAATGTTGACATTTTTAATTTCTAAAAGAGTTAAAGGAGAAAAAGCACCCCAATATTTGTAAAGCAATCCCTCCCGAGTAGGGAAATACCAAATATGGGGTCATAAACTGCTGTTTGGACACACGGCACGGCTGAAAAAGGCAGAAGTGCTATTTGGCATACATATTTTGCTGGGTTGGTTTTTGAGCGCCATGCTGCATTTGCAAAACCGTGAGGTACCAGGGTACAATGAAGCCCCCAAGACCCTATTTTAGAAACTACACCCTCAAGGCATTTATCTTTTGCCTGGACATATAACAGGGCTAAAAGTCTTATTATAGGAAAAAAGGCAGTGTTTGTTTTTATTAACTTGAAACTTTTATTTTTACACTTTTATTCAACTTTTTAATAAACTTTTTTTTTTGTCCCACTAGGGGACATGAGGGCCTGCACCTCTGATCTTTTCTCTAATGCATTGCACTACCCACGTAGTGCAGTGCATTAGAGCTGTCAGTCATTCATTGACAGCAAGCCTACGAGGCTATCATATGTGGCAGACCAGGAGGCCATTGTTAGGTCTCCGGTTGCCATAGTAACGATCGTCATCCTCACAATCACATTGTGTCGCTGCTGATCGCTACAAACCACTTAGATGATGCGATCGGTTTTGTTCGCGGGATCTAAGAGGTTAATGGCAGGGATCGGAGCTAGATCCGTTCCCTGCCGTTACAGCACAGTGTTAGCGTGTCCTGAGCCTGCACCAGCTTTCTTTTGTGGCCGGAAGTCTTTTAGGCCCCTCCTCCAGGCGGGATCTAGCAGGCTTCCATACTTCGCTTCCATTGTTAGGCCTCCGTTCTGCCAGAGCAGTCATCGGAACCCTGCGATTGCATTGCGGGATTCCGATCTGCTGGGAAACACCATAGATGCAGCACTTGCTTTTGAGCACCGCATCTAAGTGGTTATTCGGCTGGATCAGAGACTAGTTCCGATCCTGGCCATGCAACCAGGTTTCAGCTCTAATATACTCCTGACACCCGCTGGCAATGGTACAGGCTTAGCTTCTGAGCCCGCATCAGCAACACAACGTACCAGTATGTTGTGTTGCGTTAAGTCCTTAAGTCCTTAAGGGGTTAATAGGTTTAGAATAGATTAGGCTATGTTTACACATGCGTCGGTGTGTTCCGTTATTCTGCTTTGTCAGAGGATAATAATAACGGTTCCATTGCACAACGGACACCGCGGGCGGCTGACGGAACCATTAACATTAATAGGTTCCATCGGCTTTCCCTTGGGGTGTCTGCTGCGCTATTGTCTCCTGTAATCTTGGCCGGATCTGCGACAGAGGCTACTGGAGCCTCCAATGCAGATGTGAACGATACCTTACTGTGAAACTTTGTCACGCTGGGTGCGTAGACCCACTAGGCCGTACCGCCTTAACGGTATGGCAGCTGGCCAACAGGACACAGGTCAAAGTCTATAGTTCAATAGGTATACCTGTGGCAACTTCGGACAGCAGCAAGACCGGCTCGGATGAGACTTTGGCAGCAGGCAGACACCAGGCATGGTGTAACAGGACAGGCGTTGTACTCAGCGCAGCACAACTCCAACTCTATACAGCAGTTGGTTCTGAATAGCATGGGACACTGGATACAGGAAGCAAGAACGGTAACACTGGGAACTAGGAAACACTAAGGGACTATTTGCAGAGACAAACATAGGTAATGACAACAATGCTCAGGCAATGCAGGAAGGGGCTGGGCCCTTATTATAATCCAGGGTGCTAATGGGCTAATTTGGTACTTTTATTTAGGTGCGCACTGGCCCTTTAAGAGCGGGAACGAGCGTGCGCGCACACCCTGCGGGACACAGCAGAGTGAAGCACAAGTGAGTGCTGGCATCGCCTGAGGAGGAGATGGGGACCAGCGCTCACTGATCCATGGCTGCGGCCGTCAGGAGCATGGCCATTACAGTATCCCCCTTTTTACGCCCCCTCCTCTTGGGGCCAGAGTGAGAGAGAAACTTCTTCAGGAGGGTAGGAGCATTAAAGTTCTCTTCTGGCTCCCAGGATCTCTCTTCAGGACCAAACCCCTTTCAATCCACCAAATAAAAAGTTCTTCCTCCTACTTTCTTGGTGTCCAAGATCTCCTTAACCTCGAAGGTATCTGAAGAACCGCTGGAAGCCACTGCAGGGCTAGGAATCTTGGTATAGCAGTTCAGGACCACCGGCTTCAGGAGGGAGACATGGAAGGAGTTAGGGATCTTGAGGGTAGGAGGCAGATGAAGCTTGTAGGAGAAAGGATTAATCTGCTGTAGGATCTCAAAGGGTCCGAGGAACCTGGGAGCAAACTTGTATGATGGCGCTCTCAGTCGAATATTCCTGGAGGACAGCCAGAACTTGGTGCCTGGGAGAAATTGAGGAGGTTCTCTTCTCCTTGTGTCTGCCCTACCGTTTCATGCGGTCGACTGCCAGCAGAATGGAGGATCGAGTCTGCTCCCGGATTTGCAGGAAGTCCCTAAAAGCAGAATCAGCTGCTGGTACCTCGGAATATAACGGACACCAGGAGAGGAATTTGTGGGTGTTGACCGTAGACAATGAAGAACGGTGTGGTTCTTGTGGACTTGCTAGTTGGATTATTGTACGAGAACTCGGCCCAAGGAAGAAGCTGCACCCAGTCATCATGCTGCTTGGAGATGAAGTGTCGTAGGTAGTTCTCCATGATTTGGTTGATCCTCTCGACTTGACCATTGGACTGAGGATGGTAGGCTGAGGAAAAGTCCAACTTTACATTGAGGAGTTTACAGAGGGCTCTCCAGAACCTTGGGGTGAACCCCCCAATCAGACACGATATGCCGAGGCAAGCCGTGCAGGCGGAAGATGTGTTGGATGAAGAGGGCGGCCAATCGAGAAGCAGAAGGTAGACCGGTGAGCGGAATGAAGTGAGCCACCTTCGAAAATCGATCCACCACCACCCAAACCGCACTGTATCCCACAGAGGGGGGCAGGTCCGTAACAAAGTCCATTGCTATATGCTGCCAGGGAGCATCGGGCACAGGCAGTGGCTGGAGCAGGCCAGCAGGTTTGGAGTGAGCAACCTTGTTAGCTGCGCACACCGAGCAGGATGAAACCAAGTCCATGATGTCTTTGGGCAGCGTGGGCTATCAGAAATTACGGGCAAGCAGGTCTCGACTCTTACGTGTACCCGCGTGACCTGCCAGTCTGGAGCTGTCCTCCCAGCGGAGGATTCTCCCTCTGTCTGCCAGGCGCACAAAAGTCTTCCCCGGAGGGATGTCTCTAATCTATCTTGTCGGCTGGACGTTAGTGGAGCTCAAACTGGAACTGGGCAGACAACAGTGACCACCTGGCTTGACAGGGGTTCAGTCGTTGGGCCGTCTGGAGATAGGTGAGATTCTTGTGGTCAGAGAATATCAAGATGGGATGAACTGCGCCCTCTAATAGATGTCTCCACTCCTCTAGGGCCAATTTGATGGCCATTAACTCCCGATCCCCAATCAAGTAGTTGCGTTCTGCGGTAGAGAAGAGTTTAGAGTAATAGCCACATACCATTGTCTTGCCCTTGGACCCTCTCTGGAACAGGAGTGCACCAGCACCAACAGAGACGGCGTCCACCTCCAACAAAAACTGTTGAGATATATCTGAATGATGGAGGATACAGGCTGGCGTGAAGGCACTCTTCAGGCTATTAAATGCAGATTGCGCTTCTGGAGTCCACACCTTGGCGTTCATGCATTTCTTGGTGAGGGTGGTGATAGGAGATGTCAGTGAGAAGTTTAGAATGAACTGTCTATAGAAATTGGCGAATCCCAGGAAACGCTGTATGGACCTCAAGCCTTGAGGGTGTGGCCATTCCAGGATGGCCTTTACCTTCTCAGCATCAATTTTGAGGCCTTATCCGAGATGATGTAGCCCAGGAAGGGTAGAGCATATCTCTCAAACATGCACTTCTCCAACTTGGAGAAGTTGGAGACGATTCTTCCTTAACCGCAGCAAAACTTGACAGACATGTCTCTGTTGAGTCATTGGATCTGGAGAAAAAAAATCAATATGTCAACAATATAGACCACAACACAAACATAGAGGAAGTCATGGATGATGTCATTAACGAACTCTTGGAAGACCGCGGGAGCGTTACACAGGCCGAAGGGCATTATTAGATATTCATAGTGTCCGTCACGGGTGGTACATGCCGTTTTCCATTCGTCAACCCGGCGAATCCGGATAAGGTTTTAAGCCCCCTGCAGGTCGACCTTAGAAAATTTTTGGGCTCCTCGTATGCAATCAAACAGTTAAGAAATCAATGGCAATAGATATATATTTTTTACTGTGATCTGGTTGAGACCCCGGTAGTCGATGCAGGGTCGCAGAGAACCATCCCTCTTCTTGACAAAGAAGAACCCAGCTCCTGCTGGAGAGGAGGACTTCCGTATGAATCCCCTCTCCAGGTTCTCCTTAATATAGGCGGACATGGACAGAGTCTCTGGCAAGGAGAGAGGATATACCCTACCACGGGGAAGGGATGAACCAGGGATCAGCTCGATAGGACAGTCATACGCCCAGTGTGGGGGCAGCATCACTGCCTCTTTCTTGCTGAAGACATCCGAGAACGCAGAATAATGACAAGGCAATCCTGCCAAGGACTGAGGCAGAGGAGGCTGGACCAGACAAATCTGTACAAGACAGCGGTTGAGACACTTGGAACCCCATGTAGGACCTCTCCAGCATTCCAGTCCAGAACTGGGACGTGTAGTCGGAGCCAGGGCAGGCCCAGTGGCACAGGGTTGACGACCTTAGACAAAACAAAAAATGAGATGAGCTCGGAATGAAGGGCTCCTACTTGGAGCTTTAATGGCTTGGTCACAGCTACAACCGGGTCTGGCAGAGGTAGTCCATTTACTGATGCAACAATCAAACGCCTCTCCAGAGGGGTTGTGGGCAACTAGAGAAGATCCATCAGGTCTCTCCGAATGAAATTAGCTGCGTGTCCAGAGACCAGATAAGCAGAGACCTGGTGCGTTTTTTCACCGGACACTATGGTCACGGCCGGGAATGGACAATTTTGTCTAAAATCCTTCTTCACACAGGGTAGTCTCTCGAACCAACCCTAGGCTCTGGGGCTTTTGGGGGCACAGACTCACAAGAAGGTCTCCGAGGCCGCAATATAGACAGAGTCCCGAAGTGCGTCTGTGTTGTCTCTCCTGTGTAGACAGCTTGAATTGGTTCGTCCTCAAAGACTCCTTTGGATGAACAGCTGATGAGGACAGCAGGGGTTGCTGCAAAGTAGGAACCGAGCTAGGGAGTCCTCCCTCCCGACGAGCCTCTTGGAACCGTTCTCGGATCCTTATGTCAATCCGGATGGCCAGAAGGATAAGGTCATCGAGGGTAAACGGCAGATCTCGGGCAGCCAGCTAGTCCTTAATCTCAGGAGACAGTCCCTGCCAGAATGTAGCCACCAAGGCCTCATTGTTCCACAACAATTTTCCCACCAGGGTGCGGAAGTGGATGGCGTATTCGCCCACGGAAGGTTCAGCAAGGAGGCAGCTGCCGACGAGTCTCGTCCAGGCTCCTCAAACACTGTGCGAAATGTCCGTAGGAACCCCTGGAAGTCACGGGTCTCTGGTCCTTTTCTCTCCCAGATAGGATTCGCCCATGCTAGGGCCCTGCCAGTGAGGAGAGAGGCGATGAATGTGACCCTTCCGCCATCAGTTGAAAATGCCCTTGCATACAGGCTAAAGTACATCTAGCACTGGTTCAAAAATTCCTGGCAGATCTTCGCGTCTCCATCATAGCGGTGAGGTAGCGGAAAGGAAAATCGGGGATCAGCACTGCCAGGAGGTGTAGTCGGAGGGTCTGTACTGCCAGGAGGTGTAGTTGGAGGAATGACAGTTTGCACATCCAGCCGCTATGCAATTACGTTCAATGCCTGGAGGAGTTGGTCCTGTCAAGACCGGAGGTCCAGGATATCCGCCCGCATCACTTGTGATGTCGTCATGGTCTTGGATTTACCATCGGGGTCTATGGCCTGAGCGTACTTTCACGTTTGGTGCGTGGACCCACTAAACCCTACTACCTTAACGGTATGACTGCTGGCCAACAGGACACAGGTCAAAGTCTATATTTCAATAGGTGTACCTGTGGCAACTTCGGACAGCAGCAAGACAGGCTCGGATGACACTTTGGCAGCAGGCAGACACCAGTTGTGGTGTAACAGGACAGGCGTAGTGCTCAGCGCAGCACGACTCCAACTCTATACGGCACTTGGTTCTGAATAGCACGGGACACAGGATACAGGAAGCAGGAACAGGAACACTGGGAACTAGGAAATACTAAGGGACCATTTGCATAGACAAACATAGGTAATGACAACAACTTATTATAGTCCAGGGTGCTCATGGGCTAATTTGGTACTTTAATTCAGCGCGCTGGCCCTTTAAGAGTGGGCACGAGCGTGCGCGCGCACCCTACGGGACACAGCAGAGTGAAGGGGAAGTGAGCACTGGCGTCTCCTGAGGAGGAGATGGGGACCAGCACTCATTGATCCATGGCTGCGGCCGTCAGGAGGTAAGTAAACCTGGCAGTCTGCGGACATGGGCATTACACACTTTCTCTATCCAGCACTAAATCTTCATTATTGGGTGGAGCCATCCTTTTAAAAAGCAATAAACCTTAGAACTTTTTATTACCTCATCACACATTAAAAATTCTAAAAGATAAACAATGTCATTGCTTCTTGATTAAAAATTGACACAAGTACAAAGAATATGACCTCTTTGGTGATAGAAAAGAGGAAATGGCACAAATATAGTAAATATTGTAAATGTAGAGCATACACTTGTAAACAAGTGTAATGTTTGTGTGTGTGTGTGTGTGTGTGTATATATATATATATATATATATATATATATATACACTACCGTTCAAAAGTTTAGGGTCACTTAGAAATTTCCTTATTTTTGCAAGAAAAGCACAGTTTTTTTTCAATGGAGATAACATTAAATTAATCAGAAATACACTCTATACATTGTTAATGTGCTAAATGACTATTCTAGCTGCAAACGTCTGGTTTTTAATGCAATATCTACATAGGTGTATATAGGCCCATTTCCAGCAACCATCACTCCAGTGTTCTAATAGTACATTGTGTTTGCTAACTGTGTTAGAAGGCTAATGGATGATTAGAAAACACTTGAAAACCCTTGTGCAATTATGTTAGCACCGCTGTAAACAGTTTTGCTGTTTAGAGGAGCTATAAAACTGACCTTCCTTTGAGCTAGTTGAGAATCTGGAGCATTACATTTGTTGGTTCGATTAAACTCTCAAAATGGCTAGAAAAAGAGAGCTTTCATGTGAAACTCGACAGTCTATTCTTGTTCTTAGAAATGAAGGCTATTCCATGTGAGAAATTGCCAAGAAACTGAAGATTTACTACAACAGTGTGTACTACTCCCTTCAGAGGACAGCACACACAGGCTCTAACCAGAGTAGAAAGAGAAGTGGGAGGCCCCGCTGCACAACTGAGCAATAAGACAAGTACGTTAGAGTCTATAGTTTGAGAAATAGATGCCTCACAGGTCCTCAACTGGCAGCTTCATTAAATAATACCCGCAAAACGCCAGTGTCAACGTCTACAGTGAAGAGCCGACTCCGGGATGCTGGCCTTCAGGGCAGAGTGGCAAAGAAAAAGCCATATCTGAGACTGGCTAATAAAAGGAAAAGATTAATATGGACAAAAGCACACAGACATTGGACAGAGGAAGATTGGAAAAAAAGTGTTGTGGACAGACAAATTGAAGTTTGAGGTGTTTGGATCACACAGAAGAACATTTGTGAGACGCAGAACAACTGAAAAGATGCTGGAAGAGTGCCTGACGCCATCTGTCAAGCATGGTGGAGGTAATGTGATGGTCTGGGGTTGCTTTGGTGCTGGTAAAGTGGGAGATTTGTACAAGGTAAAAGGGATTTTGAATAAGGAAGGCTATCACTCCATTTTGCAACGCCATGCCATACCCTGTGGACAGCGCTTGATTGGAGCCAATTTCATTCTACAACAGGACAATGATCCAAAGCACACCTCCAAATTATGCAAGAACTATTTAGGGAAGAAGCAGGCAGCTGGTATTCTATCTGTAATGGCGTGGCCAGCGCAGTCACCAGATCTCAACCCCATAGAGCTGTTGTGGGAGCAGCTTGACCGTATGGTACGCAAGAAGTGCCCATCAAGCCAATCCAACTTGTGGGAGAGGCTTCTGGAAGCATGGGGTGAAATTTTTCCCGATTACCTTAACAAATTAACAGCTAGAATGCCAAAGGTCTGCAATGCTGTAATTGCTGCAAATGGAGCATTCTTTGACGAAAGCAAAGTTTGAAGGAGAAAATTATTATTTCAAATAAAAATCATTATTTCTAAACTTGTCAATGTCTTGACTATATTTTCTAGTCATTTTGCAACTCGTTTGACAAATATAAGTGTGAGTTTTCATGGAAAACACAAAATTGTCTGGGTGACCCCAAACTTTTGAACGGTAGTGTATATATATATATATATATATATATATATATATATATATATATATATAAATAAGTATTTGATCCCTTGCTGATTTTGTAAGTTTGCCCACTGTCAAAGTCATGAACAGTCTAGAATTTTTAGGCTAGGTTAATTTTACCAGTGAGAGATAGATTATATAAAAAAAGAAAATGAAAATCACATAGTCAAAATTATATATATTTATTTGTATTGTGCACAGAGAAATAAGTATTTCATCCCCTACCAACCATTAAGAGTTCAGCCTCCTCCAGATCAGTTACACGCTCCAAATCAACTTGGTGCCTGCATTAAAGACATCTGTCTTAAATGGTCACCTGTATAAAAGACTCCTGTCCACAGACTCAATTAATCAGTCTGACTCTAACCTCTACAACAGGGGTCTCAAACTCGGCCGGGTAAGTGGGCCGCATATAGAAAAAATGGGAAGTTGACGGGCCGCATTACTTTCAAATTTGATACAATACAAAATTATTGTTAATCAATTAGTTATTTGAACTACAATAACACTATATTACTAGAATAATAATACTACATTACTATAATAATAGCGCTAGGTTTAAAATTTGAGATATTTCTCCACGTGCTTATTTCAACAATCCAGCTTTCCAGTTTAAGTGTCGCTAAATGCAGTCCGGCGGCTCAGTTAGCACAAATGTCAAGATTGGGCAGCCCCTTTTTAGATAGTGCCGTAGTGCCCTCTGTGGATGCTGCCGCAGTGCCCTCTGTGGATGCTGCCGCAGTGCCCTCTGTGGATGCTGCCGCAGTGCCCTCTGTGGATGCTGCCGCAGTGCCCTCTGTGGATGCTGCCGCAGTGCCCTCTGTGGATGCTGCCGCAGTGCCCTCTGTGGATGCTACCGCAGTGCCCTCTGTGGATAATGCAACACACCCCTAGATAAGGCCACAGTGCCCTCTGTAGATAAGGCCACACCCCTAGATAATGCCAGTGTCCTCTTCAGATACTGTCACACACCCACTTGTAGATAACGCCACAGTGCCCTCTGTAGAGGCTGCCACAGTGCCCTCTGTAGAGGCTGCCACACTATCCTCTGTAGAGGCTGCCAAAGTGCCCTCTGTAGAGGCTGCCAAAGTGCCCTCTGTAGAGGCTGCCAAAGTGCCCTCTGTAGAGGCTGCCCCAGTGCCCTCTGTAGAGGCTGCCCCAGTGCCCTCTGTAGAGGCTGCCCCAGTGCCCTCTGTAGAGGCTGCCCCAGTGCCCTCAGTAGAGGCTGACCCAGTGCCCTCTGTAGAGGCTGCCCCAGTGCCCTCTGTAGAGGCTGCCCCAGTGCCCTCTGTAGAGGCTGCCCCAGTGCCCTTTGTAGAGGCTGCCCCAGTGATGTCAGGGGCTTGCCCAGAGCTGGAGTCCCAGGCAGAGCGCTAGTAGGCTCTTCCTGGGACTCCAGCTGTGCTCCTGACATCACTGGGACTCCTTCTCTGGGGAAGCCCCTGACATCATTGTCGATGTATGGACAGCGATGTCAGAGGCTTCCCCAGAGTCCCGGAGCAGAGCCGATAATAGCGCTCTGCCCGGGACTCCGCTCTGGGGAAGACCCTGACACACTGTCCATATATGGGCAGCGATGTCAGGGAATTCCACAGAGTCCCGGAGCAGAGCCGACACCAGCGCTCTGCTCGGGACTCCGGCTCTGGGGAAGCCCCTGACATCGCTGTTCATATGTGGACAGCGATGTCAGGGAATTCCACAGAGTCCAGGAGCAGAGCCGACACCAGCGCTCTGCTCGGGACTCCGGCTCTGGGGAAGCCCCAGACATCGCTGTTCATATGTGGACAGCGATGTCAGGGAATTCCACAGAGTCCAGGAGCAGAGCCGACACCAGCGCTCTGCTCGGGACTCCGGCTCTGGGGAAGCCCCAGACATCGCTGTTCATATGTGGATAGCGATGTCAGGGAATTCCACAGAGTCCAGGAGCAGAGCCGACACCAGCGCTCTGCTCCGCTCTGGGCAAGACCCTGACACACTGTCCATATATGGGCAGCGATGTCAGGGAATTCCACAGAGTCCCGGAGCAGAGCCGACACCAGCGCTCTGCTCGGGACTCCGGCTCGGGACTCCGGCTCTGGGGAATCCCCAGACATCGCTGTTCATATGTGGACAGCGATGTCAGGGAATTCCAGAGTCTCGGAGCAGAGCCGATACTAGCGGCTCTGTGTCCTGCGGGCCACAGATGACAGCCCCAGGGGCCGCATGCGGCCCGCGGGCCGCGTGCTTGAGACCCCTGCTCTACAACATGGGCAAGACCAAAGAGCTTTCTAAGGATGTCAGGGTCAAGATCATAGACCTGCACAAGGCTGGAATAGGCTACAAAACCATGAGTAAGACGCTGGGTGAGAAGGAGACAACTGTTGGTGCAATAGTAAGAAAATGGAAGACATCCAAAATGACTGTCAATCGACATCGATCTGGGGCTCCATGCAAAATCTCACCTCGTGGGGTATCCTTGAAGTTGAGAGCTCAGCCGAAAACTACACAGGGGGAACTTGTTAATGATCTCAAGGCAGCTGGGACCACAGTCACCAAGAAAACCATTGGTAACACATTATGCCGTAATGGATTAAAATCCTGCAGTGCCCGCAAGGTCCCCCTGCTCAAGAAGGCACATGTACAGGCCCGTCTGAAGTTTGCAAATGAACATCTGAATGATTCTGAGAGTGATTGGGAGAAGGTGCTGTGGTCAGATGAGACTAAAATTGAGCTCTTTGGCATTAACTCAACTCGCCGTGTTTGGAGGAAGAGAAATGCTGCCTATGACCCAAAGAACACCGTCCCCACTGTCAAGCATGGAGGTGGAAACATTATGTTTTGGGGGTGTTTCTCTGCTAAGGGCACAGGACTACTTCACCGCATCAATGGGAGAATGGATGGAGCCATGTACCATCAAATCCTGAGTGACAACCTCCTTCCCTCCACCAGGACATTAAAAATGGCTCGTGGCTGGGTCTTCCAGCACGACAATGACCCAAAACATACAGCCAAGGCAACAAAGGAGTGGCTCAAAAAGAACTACATTAAGGTCATGGAGTGGCCTAGCCAGTGTCCAGACCTTAATCCCATTGAAAACTTATGGAGGGAGCTGAAGATCCGAGTTGCCAAGCGACAGCCTCGAAATCTTAATGTTTTACAGATGATCTGCAAAGAGGCGTGGGCCAAAATTCCATCTAACATGTGTGCAAACCTCATCATCAACTACAAAAAACATCTGACTGGTGTGCTTGCCAACAATGGTTTTGCCACCAAGTATTAAGTCTTGTTTGGCAAAGGGATCAAATACTTATTTCTCTGTGCACAATGCAAATAAATATATATAATTTTGACTATGTGATTTTCTTTTTTTTTTTTTTATATATAATCTATCTCTCACTGGTAAAATTAACCTAGCCTAAAAATTCTAGACTATTCATGTCTTTGACAGTGGGCAAACTTACAAAATCAGCAAGGGATAAAATACTTATTTCCTTCACTGTGTATATATATATATATATATATATATATATATGTGTGTATATACATACATAGCGATCAGTCACGGGGAGATGTGCTACCGAAACATGATTATTTTCATAGCAGTGTAAAAGATTTGTATACATGTATACAGGGTCTTAAACCATCCTTCTCTCTGCAGAATGATGAATTGGGCCGTACATAGAAACAATTTTAAGTTGACGACCCACATTACAATTGTTAATCAATTCTTATTTATTTGAACTACTATTCGAATACTACATTACTATAATAATATTGTTAGGTTTAAAATTACCAGAAATGTGGAAGTTTACTCCACATGCTTATTTTAATCCGATTTTCCAGTTCAAGTATCGCTAAATGCAGTCTGGCTGCTCAGTTGGCAGCGTTTGGCAGTATATTGACAGTGACATCAGGGGCTCCTCCAGGAGAGGAATCCCCAGCCAGAGTGTCGACAATGCTTTGGCTGGGGATTCCCCTCCTAGAGGGAGCCCCAATGGAGCTATCTACAGGGAGGGGGGTGTAGCGCTGTCGACAGTAGGGGGAGTGTGGGGCGCTATCGACAGGGGGATAGCACTATCTACAGGGGGTTTGTGGTCATTGCTTACCTACCACTGGAAAGGGACTGCGCCCCTGCGTGACATCATGAAGGAGCGCTGACACGCTCGTCCTTCGGCCTTCGCTGCCAAGGGAGCTAGCTTCGTTGCCCTGCGGGCCACATATGACAGCCTTAGGGGCCGAATGCGGCCGGTGTGCCGCCTGTTTAAGACCCCTGATGTAGACACAGCTGAATGCTCCAAACCACCAAACTGTCAAAGTTCTACTGTTAGGGTGTATTCAGATGGGCAGGTGAGGTGCAGTTAAAATGCATTCGTCAATCAGAAATGTTAGAATGCGGATTAGGCCTCCCCTTGAGATGTGATCTCACACTGCTCCATCAATATCACAACCATGGAATCGGCATATAAAGTCCTCACTCGATGGTACCTTGTCTCCAGTCGAATTGCACATGCTGGCCTGGGGTACCCTGCCTTGTGCTTTCGGAAATAGCCCGAATGAGGTGATATGCTTCATACTTGGTGGACCTATCCCAAGGTTGTTTGCTCTTGGGCTAGAGTGTTCAACCTCACATGCTCTCTATTTCATATTCCAGTCAGTCAGGACCCCTGGACAGCTCTGTTACATTTTTGACCCCCTAACCTTCATCTACATCCTAATGGCAGCAAAGCAGACCATAGCACAGGCATGGAAATTCCCCATTTTTATAATTTTCTTCTGTTAAGCTCAGATTAGATAATTGTATGATCAATGAACGTTTACATCTTGAATGACATAACTTTTTGAAAAAATCTGCATCCTTGGATCTCCTATGCTCACCCTTCAATTTCCTTACCTTCTCTGACACACCCCTAATGCTTGGGGCCTTCCCTCCAACTTCTCTCTGTGTATGGTCTTCCGGGATATTCTCTGGGATATACTCCTTCCCCTTTTTCCCTACTTCTTCCTTCCCTTCTTTCTCGCCTCGTTTTTTGTCCTACCCCTCTGTCTTACTGACATGCCCTAATTGGGTTCCGAATTTTCGTTTTACTTTTGGGTCTCGAGTAGAGGCTCTTGTAAATATTAGTTTCTTTTAGTACACCTATTTTGTTAAGCCTGCTCATATGACATTCGCCTAACTTGGCATTATTACTCTATATTGTCATACTTGTATATATTCTAATGCTTGCTTTTTTCCTCTTGTTCTTTTTTCTGTGAAATCAATAAAACTGTTTTGATATAAACAAATGCATCCGTAAACTTCATTCGTCGTTACCGCAATTTTATTACTTCTTAATGATTGTGTACTTATTTTTTCCTAACCTGGTTTCTGAATGTTGTTTTACTTTTTGAAATTGTTATTAAGGCCCTGACAAATAAAAATCTATCTAGATACACTATATGACCAAAAGTATGTGGAAACCTGACCATAATGGCAAAAGGACATTTTGGAGGTTCAGGCACTGATGTCGGACGTGAAGGTCAGGCTCACCACAATCACTGTTCCAATTCATCCAAAAGATGTCTGACAGACTTGAGGTCAGGGCTCTGTGCAGGCCACTCGAGTACCTCCACAAACTCATCAATCCATGTCTTTATGTACCTTGCTTTGTACACTGGGGCACAGTCATGCTGGGACAGGAACAGGAAAGGGCCTCTCCCAAACTGTTGCCACAAAGTTGTAAGCATACAAATGTCTGAACTATTTTTAGATGCTGTAATATTAACATTACCCATCACGGGAAACAAGGGGCCTAGCCTAAACCCTGGATATTTGCCCCAGACCATTATTCCTCCTCCACCAAATTTTACAGTAGCAATATACATTCCGGTAGGTAGCTTTCTCCTGGAATCCGCCAGATCCAGATTCATCCATCAGACTGCCAGATAGTGAAACATGATTAATCACCCCAAAGAACACTTTCCACTACACCGGAGTGCTTTACACCACTCCAGCCGACACTCCTGCATTGTAACCTTAGGTTTATGTGCAGCTGCTTGACCTTCGAAACCCATTTCATGAAGCTCCTGATGCACAGTTCTTGTGCTAATGTCACTTCCAGAGGCAGTTTGGAATTCTGTAGTAAGTGATGCAACACAGGATTGGCGGTTTTTACAAGCCATGTGCTTCAACTTTTGTTAGTTTGAGTGGTCTACTGCTTCGTGGCTGAGCTATTGTTACTCTTAGATGCCGCTTTCACTTTACAATAATAGCCAAAACAGTTTACTTGAGCAGACCTAGCAGATCAGAAAGTTCATCAACTGACTTTGCAAAGTTGGCATTTTATGACAGTGCCATATTTAAAGTCACTGAGCTTTTCAGTATTACCCACAATACTACCAATTATGTCTATGAAAATTTCATGGCTGTGTGCTTGAGTACCTGTTTGCAGAAGGTGTGGCTGGAACAACTGTACTCCATCATTAGGAGGGTGTTCACATACTTTTAGCCATATGGTTTATATATACATTAATATGTAAGATGTCTTCCTGATAAAATGCAGTTTCACTTACTACTGAGATTTAACAACAATTTACACCTTAATTCATGTAACTTGAACTGAATTAACATCTGTCTAAATAAGCTTCATAGTACCCTGGTGACAGGATTGGTTTAAATAGGGTGTGATGGTTCTCCAACTTTTCACACCTCTAGTTACATGCCTCCTATAAATGTCATGACACCTTAATGATTAATTTTTATTATCAACAAGGGTAATAATAAAGGGGTTGTACAAGATTAGAAAACATGGTAATCAAACAGCACCACCCTAGTCAATAGACTGTGCTTGTTATTGCCCATACAAGTTAATGAGTCTGAATACCTGATACAGCCCATGAGCAAGAGTGGTGATGTTTCTAGAAAAAAAAAAATTAGAGCTTTTATTCTCTTCTTCGAGTCCTTTAATGGTGGGAAATGTAAAGTTAGACTTTGAGACTGAAAACGGAAGAATGAACAGACATCGCCTCCAGCCGTGCCAGGACGTTTATCCGAATCTGCAGTGGCTGGAGGTGATGTCTGTTCAGTCTTCTGTTGCTCTGGTGAAGGACCTGCGGGAGGAAGTCACGTCACAACATGATTTCGCGAGATCACGCTGTGCTGTGAATCTAGCTGGGCTGGAATATAGAGAAGTGTACGAAGCTGATTGGTCAGCGTCATACACTTTTCTATACAACGCCCACTTGGTGAATAGATAAAAAAACGCCCAGTTGGGCATTTAGAAAAAATTTGCATAAATTGAAAAATTTTCATAACTTGGTCAATAATAAAGTTTTGTTTTAAAAAACAAACAAACAAACAAACAGTAGTTACCTACATCAAAGCGCCTATTAGATTAGGTAGGAGATAGGGAAGTTATAAACTGGTGACAGAGACTATTTAACCCCTTAAGGACGCAGCCTAGTTTTGGCCTTAAAGGGGTTGTCCCAAGTTGATAAATGGAGCTATAAAGCTCCCCCATGTAAAAATAAGAAGAATTCTAATTACCTGTCCGTCGTCCAGCGATGTCGTTTTCTGGATATCCTTGATTGCAGTTGCGGTCGGTCCCTCTTTGTATCCTGCTCGTTGCCTAGGTTCCCGGCCACCGCTATTTACCTTTAGCGGTGGCCGCGCATGCGTAATGACATCCTCTGCGTCCTGAGCAGAGGATGTAATTTACTCGTGAACGCACATCTTGGTGAATCTCGGCGCATGCGCAGGAGATGCAGTGGAAGGCACCCGTCGCGAGAAGTCTGCGCTCCGCTAAAGGTAAGTGT